>NC_080571.1:172004732-172651812 GCF_030247185.1 Malaya genurostris
GGGATTATTATTATTATTATTATTATTATTATTATTATTATTATTATTATTATTATTATTATTATTATTATTATTATTATTATTATTATTGTTATTATTATTATTATTATTATTATTATTATTATTATTATTATTGTTATTATTATTATTATTATTATTATTATTATTATTATTATTATTATTATTATTGTTATTATTATTATTATTATTATTATTATTATTATTATTATTATTATTATTATTATTATTATTATTATTATTATTATTATTATTATTATTATTATTATTATTATTATTATTATTATTATTATTATTATTATTATTATTATTATTATTATTATTATTATTATTATTATTATTATTATTATTATTATTATTATTATTATTATTATTATTATTATTATTATTATTATTATTATTATTATTATTATTATTATTATTATTATTATTATTATTATTATTATTATTATTATTATTATTATTATTATTATTATTATTATTATTATTATTATTATTATTATTATTATTATTATTATTATTATTATTATTATTATTATTATTATTATTATTATTATTATTATTATTATTATTATTATTATTATTATTATTATTATTATTATTATTATTATTATTATTATTATTATTATTATTATTATTATTATTATTATTATTATTATTATTATTATTATTATTATTATTATTATTATTATTATTATTATTATTATTATTATTATTATTATTATTATTATTATTATTATTATTATTATTATTATTATTATTATTATTATTATTATTATTATTATTATTATTATTATTATTATTATTATTATTATTATTATTATTATTATTATTATTATTATTATTATTATTATTATTATTATTATTATTATTATTATTATTATTATTATTATTATTATTATTATTATTATTATTATTATTATTATTATTATTATTATTATTATTATTATTATTATTATTATTATTATTATTATTATTATTATTATTATTATTATTATTATTATTATTATTATTATTATTATTATTATTATTATTATTATTATTATTATTATTATTATTATTATTATTATTATTATTATTATTATTATTATTATTATTATTATTATTATTATTATTATTATTATTATTATTATTATTATTATTATTATTATTATTATTATTATTATTATTATTATTATTATTATTATTATTATTATTATTATTATTATTATTATTATTATTATTATTATTATTATTATTATTATTATTATTATTATTATTATTATTATTATTATTATTATTATTATTATTATTATTATTATTATTATTATTATTATTATTATTATTATTATTATTATTATTATTATTATTATTATTATTATTATTATTATTATTATTATTATTATTATTATTATTATTATTATTATTATTATTATTATTATTATTATTATTATTATTATTATTATTATTATTATTATTATTATTATTATTATTATTATTATTATTATTATTATTATTATTATTATTATTATTATTATTATTATTATTATTATTATTATTATTATTATTATTATTATTATTATTATTATTATTATTATTATTATTATTATTATTATTATTATTATTATTATTATTATTATTATTATTATTATTATTATTATTATTATTATTATTATTATTATTATTATTATTATTATTATTATTATTATTATTATTATTATTATTATTATTATTATTATTATTATTATTATTATTATTATTATTATTATTATTATTATTATTATTATTATTATTATTATTATTATTATTATTATTATTATTATTATTATTATTATTATTATTATTATTATTATTATTATTATTATTATTATTATTATTATTATTATTATTATTATTATTATTATTATTATTATTATTATTATTATTATTATTATTATTATTATTATTATTATTATTATTATTATTATTATTATTATTATTATTATTATTATTATTATTATTATTATTATTATTATTATTATTATTATTATTATTATTATTATTATTATTATTATTATTATTATTATTATTATTATTATTATTATTATTATTATTATTATTATTATTATTATTATTATTATTATTATTATTATTATTATTATTATTATTATTATTATTATTATTATTATTATTATTATTATTATTATTATTATTATTATTATTATTATTATTATTATTATTATTATTATTATTATTATTATTATTATTATTATTATTATTATTATTATTATTATTATTATTATTATTATTATTATTATTATTATTATTATTATTATTATTATTATTATTATTATTATTATTATTATTATTATTATTATTATTATTATTATTATTATTATTATTATTATTATTATTATTATTATTATTATTATTATTATTATTATTATTATTATTATTATTATTATTATTATTATTATTATTATTATTATTATTATTATTATTATTATTATTATTATTATTATTATTATTATTATTATTATTATTATTATTATTATTATTATTATTATTATTATTATTATTATTATTATTATTATTATTATTATTATTATTATTATTATTATTATTATTATTATTATTATTATTATTATTATTATTATTATTATTATTATTATTATTATTATTATTATTATTATTATTATTATTATTATTATTATACGAAATAGAACAAAGCACGCCTTGTTCGTTTTATGTTTTCTTCTTCTTTCGGTGTTGTACATATTGTCACTCTATATGGCGATTTGATTACTTTGATACTTATCGCCCTGTAACTGCGGAACCGGAAGTCGGATCCGGATGAAATTTCATAGTAGCTTTAAAGACAGTATGCACTTTAATTCAAATCAAGATTTGTGAAGATCGGTTCAAACATCGCAGAGAAATCGGAGTGAATTTGGTTTTAGGAGTTTTTCTTCTCCACTTTCGGTGCTCTCGGAACAGGAAAAGATGAAACCAGTAGTACCGAATTAAGTTTTCATGCCCGCAAACTAATAAGCTCTGCAAACTAGAAGAATTTATCAGACATTTTTATGGGATTTTTGCCTGTTTTTAATCATCATTCGTGGAAAAATACTAGTTAAATTTGCAATTTTCCACTTATCACGCTTTAGTTCCGGAACCGGAAGTCGGATCCAGATAAATGTTTTACAAATTTTTAGGATATTATAAAACCTTTCATTCGAATCTTAGTTTGCGAAAATCGGTTGAGTTGTTCCAGAGATAATTGAGTGTAAACTTTTCTCAAATCTTCACATATTACCATATAACTCCGGAACCGGAAGTCAAATGAAATTCAATAGCAAGCTATGGGACCATAATACCTTTCATTTGAATCTTAGTTTATGAAAATCGGTTCAGCCATCTCTGAAAAAAGTGAGTGCATTTTTTTTCATTTTTTTGGTACATATATCTCCGGAATCGGAAGTCGGATCGGAATGAAATTCAATAGCAGGCTATGGGAGTATGAGACCTTTGATTTGAATCTTTGTTTGTGATAATCGGTTTAGCCATCTCTGAGAAAAGTGAGTGCATATTTTTGTTACATACACACACACACGGACACACACAGACATTTGCTCAGTTCGTCGAGCTGAGTCGAATGGTATATGACATTCGGCCCTCCAGCCCTCGGTTAAAAAGTCGATTTTCACAGTGATTGCATAGCCTTTCTATATGAGAAAGGAAAAAAGTCAATTTTTGTATAGTTGTCTTGCTTCTCAATATAAAACTAAAAAAAATTCGCAAGCCTCTGTAAATTTAATATAAAATACAACATTGATATGGAGTGGCATTTCTTCGCAACCTCGCACGGTAAGGGATCATGTGATGCAATTAGTGGAACATTGAAAAGTAAGGCGAAAAGAGAACATGAACATCCAATAATAAATGCGAAAGCTTTAGACAATTTGGCTCCTAAAAGAAATCAATATAATTTCACAGCAATCTCGTGTAGTATTTTTACAAACCAGTAGTATTTTTTCGATTTTTTTCAAAATATCTCGAAAATAACAAGCTCTTGGAATATATCCAGTCACAAGACTTAAAATAAGTATTTCCTTCAAAACATATTTGAAATATTCATACCCTTTCTGCAGTAACACTGGGTAAACTCCATCCTTTACAGGAGACTTGTATTGCGCAAAACTCTCAACTGCCCATTTGACCGATTCAATCGTCACAATTCTTCGAGCAAGGATCCAAGATTCGTAACTACCCGAAAAAGACTCTGGAACAGCTGTCGCTGATGGCTCCATACACCCTGGAAAGTGAGTGTTAAAAAGATAGTGAAGTACATCACTTTCATCCGACAAGTACTCAGCATGTGAAGTTCTTAAGAAACCGACTGTCGAGCGTAGTGCTTGCTACAATCGCATTCATTAGATGATGGCATTAATAGACTTTTTTATCAACAAAAAAAAACGTGCTTAAAGGAGCACTATTTATAAGAAGTAATTTGACCCGATAGTTCGTTCCCAGCGCAGTTATGAGAGCTGTTATTTTACCCACACGGAACCACCCGCGATCCCATTTCAACCAGAATATTAGTTGATTTTCTGAATTCGATTGGTTAAAATTTGGTACAACTAATCGATTGTTGTTTTAACTAAACTGTCATTTTTGTTTTTCGATTAGCAGAAACGATGGTTGAAACAACTGTTTGAAAAAAAAATGCTGTCAATTAGTGAGGACACATACCTTTCAATTTCAACAAATATTTTAGTTGAAATAACTGGTGTTATTGAAACAAAATTCTTTTAGTTGAAAAATAAACCGCTGGGAATTGGAATTTTGCAACGGCAATTCAAACGCGCCTTTCAATCGCAGCGCGTTCTGTGTGTTTGAAACCCTTCGCTCCTGTTACTTTCATAAATTAAATTCATGTCAAATAGCGTTTTATTGCTAACGCATGAACATCATCATCGGTATCATAAAGCTGGAAGTAAAACAGTCTGCTGGAAGTAAATCAATGATCGAATTTGAAGCATAAAATTTTTGCGCATACCTGAAAGATTACGAGATGATCATTCATTAACATTTTCTAATTTGTCACCAAATCTTTTTAATCTTAAACAAGGATAACTTTATCACAACACCGCTGTTAGATAAACACTTGTTATAATAAATTTCTCAAATCGAATGAACAAAATTTCACCAAACGCTTTTACCATCGATGTTGTTTTCATTGACATTTTGAAGCGACGCGAACAGATTTCAACTAAAAAAGTTGTTGATTTTGCATTGCAATTATTGTTTTGCTTTCAACTGTCTCCGGCATTTGACAGCATTCAAAACAACATATTTTTCAACAACTTGAATATATGCAAATCAAAAACCATATTGGTTGAATCAAAAATAAATTAGGTAAATCAACTATCGCAAAAATCAAAAACTGCGATATCGCAATTTTATGATCGAAGGGTTCTCCGTGCATAAAATCTCGCATCCCGTATGCATAAATATTGCACTGACACAGGCGGAAGCTTAGGTTCGGGTCGAGACACCAGTTAAGCTGGTGCTGATGGCAATGAAAATTAACTAGCAAGGACCATGACGAAACGCAAAGGAACAAAACATAAACAAACGCCAAAAGGGAGCAATAACCAATATCGGTCAGAACTTGCTCAGAACAGGGTTGTGGTAATAAAGTAATAAATGCAACTCTAACGAACGATGCAATAAAACACGACGATCTAGCAACGGTCATGGAAATATTTGGGAAAATAATTAACATGCTTTTCAAGCATACAAATAAGGTGCCGCATTTGTTAAGATAGGACGCCTAAGCAAGATTTGAACTTGAAACTTGAGCCTTCTAGGAAGGCACTTGCAATCATCGGATCAAATTTTATGCAGTAGTGAGGCACCAGGAATTTGTTTACCCATGCTGACGAATAGTAACGTCAACACTGAAGGAGAAAAAGAAATAACAGTAAATGTTGCAATACATGTCGTGCAACATTTTCATTGCTATTACGCAAGATTCATGTATATATATATATATATATATATATATATATATATATATATATATATATATATATATATATATATATATATATATATATATATATATATATATATATATATATATATATATATATATATATATATATATATATATATATATATATATATATATATATATATATATATATATATATATATATATATATATATATATATATATATATATATATATATATATATATATTAAGAAAATTGAAAATAAAGTAGTCTCCTAGATTCAACAGTGAGAGTGTTTCAGTTAACCAAGTGTTTAGTGTCGAAAGAAATTCCGAAGGACGTCACCACCAGCCGTTGTACAAAGAAGCCAGCTCGCCAGGACCACATCGGGATAAAAGGTCAAAAGGAATTCTCGAGCGAGAGAATTGGCTAAGTATCATTAATCGATTTAATAAAATTTTATTCTCCTTCCTTAGGTACTGTCCGCGGAAGAACCGTAGTCAGCATAAAGTCGTACTCCGCTTTATGCTTGTTTCTTAGCGGATTATCCGAAAAGATTTCAAACAAACATCGTAAGTGTAATTAAAAAGGAATTTGCGCAGGATATAGCCACTGACTAGAATTATTGCTAGTCAGCCTGACACCGACATTAAAGTCCTTAGATTTCAAAAATAACTTATTTTATCTGCTAGTCTCGTTGAGACTAGAGACATTTGTGCAAAGGCTTTTCCAACCACTTCGCTCAGAGGATCGAAGAGCATAGCTGACACGAATGTATCCGACCCATCTCTGCATCGGTGGTTCCAAGCTCTCCTGCATAGTTTTTTTAGTCTAGAAAGTTCAGCATTCCTCTAGTAGCTCGCACAGTCCGAAGTGGACAAGCCTCTTCATATGCTGCAACTATGAGTAAGTTTGTGTCGTCGACAACATTTTCCAAATCAATTGGGGTTTAAATTGTTGGTTGGTACCCGTAAAAGGCCCCGTGTAGTCACCACGCCCTCTTCATAGAGATCCCAGTTTGTAAATTTGGGAATTACGATGTGATATTATAAAATTTAAAGTTTGAATTATAAAAAACCTTTTTTAATCCACCTAGTGGTGTAATGATGCCTTTCTCATATGTAATATTTTGGTATTCCATTCAAAATTTTTCTCTTCGGTTTTTGAAAGAGATTGTTTGTGCAATAACTAGTATAACATACAGAATGAAACAGTGCTTTGCTCGCGTAAGTCATGCATAAAAAAGCTGAGTGGGTTCTTTGTTATATGCACTCCGGCACCGGGACTCGAAACCCGGTGTAATCGAAATCGATTCGTACGGCCACCAACTAACATGACGTACAAACTGTACTAGTTTTTATTCAAATTTTGAAGATTTTATACAATTTTGTCATCGTAGTCTAAGCGACGATTTTAATTTTTGTGGTATCCTAAAATATGCAGTAATTTTTGGTAGGATCATAAAAATTTTCATTTGACCCCAAGATTGGGAATAACGGTTTTGAGCCCAGTTTAGAACATTTTTTACGGTTTTTGTTTCGCTAATTTAAGTGACGGTGTAATATATTTAACACACTTTACCCTATAACTGCTGAACCGAAAGTCGGATCCAGTCGGAATTCAGGAATTTCGTTTGGGACCGTGAAACCTTTCGTTTCAATCTAAGTTTGTGGAAATCGGTCGAACCATCGCTGAGAAAAGTGAGTGAGATCCATTTTGGAATAAATGATCACTATTTCCGGTGCTTTCGGAAGCGGAGACCGGGAACCAGGATAGTCGGAATCAGTTTGTTTAGTTGCCTGGTTTGCTATCGATTTGAGTAGTTTTGAGACCAGTTTAGAAAATTTTTTACGTGTTTTATTTCGCCGGTTTAAGTGACGGTGTGCAACATTGAACACACTTTACCCTATAACTCTGAAACCGGAAGTCGGATCCAGATGAAATTCAGGAATTCTATATGGGACCCTGAGACCTTTCATTTGAATCTAAGTTTGTGGAAATTGTTCAAACCATCTCTAAGAAAAGTGAGTGAGATCCATGTTTGAATATCTGACCACTATTACCGGTGCTTTCGGAATCGGAGACCGGGAATCAGGATAGCCGGAACCGGTTTGTTTAGTCGCCAACTGATAATGGTTATCAATTAGTGTAGTTTTGAGACCAGTTTAGAATATTTTTTACGGTTTTTGTTTCGCCGGTTTAAGTGACGGTGTACAATATTTAACACACTTTACTATATAACTCCGGAACCGGAAGTCGGATCCAGATGAAATTCAGGAATTCCGCATGGGACCGTGAGACCTTTCATTTCAATCTAAGTTTGTTGAAATCGGTCAATCAGGAATCAGAACAAATCGGCTCAAATGGCCCGTTTTCCTTGATATTTGGAGATTTGTGCCTTGCCATCAATATGCTTTTAGCATAATTTTCCCGATACATAAGAGGGAGGGAATTGAAGGGAAATGGTAAGGTTTCACTAGGAGGGTTGGGAAAATTGACGACACAAAATCACAAAAAGCAGAATTTAATTCTGCACCTCTAAGTGATACTGAACAATCTGCTGGGGACATATAGTGAAAGCAGAAGTAAATTCTGAACCTCTACGAGGTTCTGAACAGTCTGCTGTATAACCTGTTCAGGTTTGTTACTATGTGCTTTCTTTCTGATGAACGATACGGACATAGATTATCTGAAAACCATAGTTCAGACGAAGTTTTATTCTCTCGTTAAGGCTCAAGAAGCCATCGTCGATACTGCAGAAAAAACATGCGTTTACCCACAGTAACAGGACCCGCCTTGAATATCTTTCATCGATTAAACAAAATTTTCGGATCTAGTGCGATGTAAAATAAAAGAAAGATTAAAGTCCGTTCTTAAACGACTGGACAATGCTCAATTCAAACCCCAATGTGGTTCTTAGCCTCTTGTCCAGTAACTCCTATCCCTACCTCCCCGCGGTGCCGGCTGGGGTACGAGTAACCATAGGAAAGATCGGGTAACCAACCCCGGTGGGACCTTGGTCGTATGCTGACAGGGAAGGGGGGGCTTGCTTTCTCTTTACAGAGAGCGAGCCTATCCGAGCGTCTGTTCCCCATGTTAGAGGCGGCTCGAAACAGCGTCTGTTCTCCATGTTAGGAGCGGCTGATTACCATCCTTGTGTCAGTGTGGGATTCAAAACAGTGCTGGGACGATGGCCGTCCGGCGAGACAAGAGGTTGGTGCAGGCTTAACAAGCCGCCCGGAAAACACATGTTACGTACGATCAAGAAAGAAATACGACTCGGAATAACCGGCAAAGACCTACGCAACGAACAAAGGACTACGATTGGAAGCTTGGCACATGGAACTGCAAATCGCTTGGCTTCCCAAGATACGACCGAATGCTGCATGATGAGCTTCAAATCCGCGGCTTCGATGTCGTAGCACTGCAGAAACTATGTTGGACGCGACTGAAGGTGTGGAAAAGTGGGTAACGAGCGGTTGAATGGCGAGGCACAAGATACAGAGAACGGTACAGGAATCAATCTGGGTGCACGATCAGCCGACGACAGATTCCCAGCCCCTGATCTGTCGGAGATAAGTCAGGAGATCGGCAAGCTGAGGAACAACAAAGCCGCGGGCAATGACCAGTTGCCAGGCGAGCTGCTCAAACATGGAGGAGAGGCACTGGCTAGAGCGCTGCACTGGATGTTTTCTAGGATTTGGGAGGAGGAGATTCTACCGCAGGAATGGATGGATGGAGTTGTATGTGTTGCAATTCCCGCGCAACCACTTTGCTGAACGCCGCCTACAAAGTACTCTCCCAAATCCGTTGCCGTCGTCTATCACCAATAGCTAAGGAATTCGTAGGGCCGTACCAAGCGGGATTTACTGGAGCCTCCACCACTACGGATCACATATTCGCGATAAGACAAGTACTCCAGAAGTGTCGTGAATACAACGTACCCACGCATCACCTATTCATTGACTTAAAAGCGGCATACGAAACAATCGATTGAGAACAACTATGGCAGATAATGCAAGGATACGGTTTCCCGGATAAACTGACGCGATTGGTCGAAGCAACGATGCATAGAGTTATGTGCTACGTCCGAGTATCTGGGACGCTCTCGAGTCCCTTCGAATCTCGGAGAGGGCTACGTCAAGGTGATGGACTTTCTTGTATCTTGTTCAATATTGCCCTGGAAGGTGTGATTCGAAGAGCGAGGATCGACACGAGTGACACGATCTTCCGAAAGTCCGTACAACATTTTAGCTTCGCTGACGATATTGATGTTGTGACACGTAACCTTGAGAAGATGACGGAAACCTACATCGGACTGAAAGCTGAAGCTAGGCGTATCGGACTGGCCATAAATGCGTCAAAAACAAAATACATGAGAGGAAGCTCAAGTAGTAAATGAAACTTATTGAAATTTCAAGAGGTTCTACAATTGTTTCAGAATTGTTTTTTTATGTTAGATAAGTTCAGAAAATTTTTTGAATATATTAAAATCGGTTGTGCAACTTTTCACTGTTAACTTTTACAATACTACCCAAAAAATCACTATAGAACAATTTAAGTTACATTTGAAACAATTGTGCAGCAAATCACCAACTTGCCCACGTTGCACTAGCAGTTATAGAAGCTCAGCAAAAATTTTCACATCGTCATGTAAAAACGAAGTAACTAAAAGAATTGTTCAACTTATCAAAAATTTTCCAAATGACTGGAATTATGCTCTCCGCAAGGCAAAAAATTGTAAGCCGAATGAAAATCTCGCAGTAAAAACAATTTTGCAGCCGAGTCCGCATTGTCTTCACTGCCTCATGAAATTTTAGGTCAGTGTGTGCAGTTCATTAAAAAAAAACAATTCGAAACTTGCAAATAAGTTGTACCAGATTTATCTGCTTGAAATAAACGCAAAATTTGCCGACATGAGAATATTATCATAAAAGTTCCAGAAATACAGTATTACATATGCAATGAAAACAAAAAACAATGAGATAATTTGTATCCGGTATTTATCTCACGAAAAAAATGAACAGACCTGACATCACTTATTGAAGATATTGAAAGAAAAGTTAAGTTCATCATAGTTAGTCTCATAGTTATATATTACCGGGTCCACTAAGATGAATGACTAAATTATATTGTTGTTTAAGTCAACTAGTTTGATAAATATAAAAACATCTATTTTGATAAAAATAAAAACAAAAATTTCTCTTTTCAATATTTTTACGTTTATATTTTATTTAGGTGAAATAAATCATCACGTTGGGTGAACCATTTTCTTTTCAACACACTGTTATCCTCGATGCCATATTGAAAAACATTTAAGAAAAATTCAATTCAAGATTTTTCAGATCAATTGAAAAATCAATATGATTAAAATCGTCTGAAAAGGTGTGTGAATGTTTGATAGCATATTTTGAGCACTATTCCGATCATATTCATTGAAAAGAATAGATTGTTATTTTCATAGAAATTGATGTGCAATTATCGAACCTCGTACATTCAAAGGCGCTTGAAAATGTCAGGCGTACGAAGACATTACATTATGTAGTAGTTTCCATGAGTTGTACAATCGTTTTTTCGCTGATTAAATTACAGCATTTGTAATGGGGTCCATGCATGAGTTTTTGTACCAGTTGCACACTAATTGTGAATTGTGTTTGTAACAACAGAAGAACTTAAAGATATGTTGCACAACAAAGAAAAATTGCGCTTTTTCCATAACACAACAGTTACTAGAATAGTAATATTAACTAATTTGATAAATTGCACAATCAGTAGAAAAATACAGGACTGCAACTTAACGTGCTACTTGAGAGAGGCTCTAGAGAAAAAACACAACGCCTTCCACCACGAATATTGATAGACGGTGACGATATCGAGGTGGTTGACGAGTTCGTGTATTTGGACTCACTGGTGACCGCTGATAATGACACCAGCAGAGAAATTCATAGACGTTTTTTGGCAGGGAATCGTGCGTACTTTGGACTCAGAAAAACCCTTCGATCAAGAAAAGTACGCCAACGCACGAAATTCACCATCTACAAAACGCTCATTAGACCTGTTGTTCTCTATGGCCACGAGACCTGGACTATGTTGGCAGAGGACCAACGCGCCCTCAGTGTTTTCGAAAGAAAGGTACTGAGGACCATCTACGGCGGAGTGCAGATGGAAGGCGAAACGTGGAGATGGCATATGAATCACGAATTGCAACAGCTGCTAGGAGAACCACCTATCGTAAGGACAGCTAAAATCGGACGTCTACGATGGGCTGGGCATGTCATACAGATGTCGGACGACAGCCCAGTGAAAGTGGTTCTAGAATATAATCCGACTGGTACAAGAAGAAGAGGAGCGCAGCGAGCAAGGTGGATCGATCGAGTGCAGGGTGATCTCAGAAGCATCCGTGCCTTGAATGGCTGGCGACGAGCAGCCCAGGCCTATAGCTGTTAGGAAAGGTAAGTAGTTCAAAGTCCGTTTCAAAGGAACGGAGCTGGACACTCACTAATACTTTAATCCTAATTAATTAATCTCAAATTCGTCTATGGCAGTGAATTTGAATGCAATTATATTCAAAAGTAAATATAAATGCTACAAATGCACGAGTGTGACAAACTGTCCAAATCTGCATACACTGACCAAAGATACACTTGAAGTGTTAAGCGGGAGTAATAAATTGTACACACAGCGGTGCAAAACGTTCGAGACCTGTCGGCAAGCCTGCAGCTAAAATGAAAAACCCAGGGCAACCCCCCCACAGCCAAGGGAAATAGGAAACGACCAGGAAAAACAATTTAAGCAGAACTGCTCGCGAGCAGTTCCCAAACCGTCCACACCGCGGTGTACAATTGATCACTCCTATATCTATATAGAACAGCTAGCGTTGGCTTACCGCGCAGATTCTCTGTATGGCGCCAAGTAGTATAGGGATATAATTTAAATCCAGCGATCACACAGCGATAGATCGTGTGAAGATGAGCAAGAATGCTGTTAACACATATAGAGGGTGCCCAAACAAAGAAGTTTGAAACTTTAATATCGTACCGGTAGTTTTACACCACTAGTTGCGATTTAAAGGTAGCCGATGGGTACGTATTTTGCATCTGTCACATACCTAAGTGCCCGAAGGCACCGAACGTTATGTGAAGATAGAGTGCAAAAACATTTATTTTTCCGCAGTGACACACATAGGAAGAATAAACTTACCTGAATGGTATATTAGCACTAGCAATACTAGCAAAAGAGCTAATGGAAACCTCCCGACCCATCTCGCAGCAGTGTAAAACATTATGCACCATGGAGGTATTTGAGCTCCGACATAGAATCCTATATACCAGTGTTTGACCGGCACTATAATAAAAACACAAACACAGGATTGCGAAACGCGATGATCGAAGCGACCATGGCGAAAAATGACCAGCAGCCATAAATTTTGGTTGATCGGCACTTTAAAATATGCTAGTTCTAGTGCAGCGCCCTTACAATAGTTTTTCATTGAATCTCATTGAACTTGCAGCATTGCAAAAACACCAACCCAGGCGTGAAAGAAAAACTCGTCACCTTTCAGGCAAGCCTTCACGTCAACGTAACCGCGACGAGCAGGAACACAAACAAAATAAAATATCTTTTCACGGGCACTGATCACTGTCTTTGACATAGTAACAGTGGTTTCGGTTTCCATAGTTGGGAAGAGTTAGTAGTTAGTTAGTTTCAAAAAGTTCGCGGAGAGTAGCCGCAAGTCACGGATGGCTGAATTCAGAGTGCAGCCAGTGCAATTTTAGGACGAAAGAAGAATACTATTCATGGTGCGATTTACACAAAAAACTACAAGGATCAGCCCCATGGGGTTGTTCGAGCCATTGAAGTGGAACAAGGCAACCAAAATTTTTAATAATCGACATTTTCAAATAATCGTCACACTTTTGAATCCGCAAATGCACGAGAGTCTGCTTAGTCTTTACAACAACACCGAACACGCGAACCTAGAATATAGACTATATTTGTCATGATTTGTATTTGTTTTTTAGCCTACAAAATTACATCAATAGCAAAAAAGCCTTGGTATTACATTCCTGTAGTGGAATTTGACCTTCTGCTTCAACAGACTTCGCAGCCGATTCAGAGTGTACAGAACCATTGCATGGCTAGTGCTACGATTCTACTGACACTACGAATCCTTCCAGATCGGGGCTCGAACATACGACAACTGGTTTGTAAGACCAGCGCCCTATGCATTGAACCGCCAACCCGGGCTAATAATAATCAATAGCCCAAATGTATACAATTACATGTATGTACATGCTTGCGATACAGATATCGATATTTAGGCTTCTTTTCGCCAAGCTTGTGTTCAAGTTTTGTATGCAAGTAATTATTTTTATAGCGTTAAGTTTCTCTACCGTAACTACCATTCTGCGATTTCGGTTGAAGCGATAAACTTTTTCTCACCATCAATCGAGTTCATCTTATATAAATAAGAAATTAATCTCATGCACTAAAAAATTACCCTGGGGTAGTTGTCAATTTCTCAGGCGAAACGACATAACATGGGATTTCATCCAATCTTTCATGACACAAGATCAGAGCATAGCAATTAAAACTTCAAATCGTTTTATGGCACTTTTTGTCTTGCTGTCTAGCAACAACCTACCTCTAGCAAGCTACGTGTAGGACTGAAACGTTAGCTATAATTTTGCTTTTATTTATAGCATCGCGTGCTTCTAAAAGCTTCGCTTTTGCATCGATTGACCAATCAGAGCGCTGTTTTTCCTTTGATATATCGCTTACTCCTTCAAAATCGTCGTCTATGGCAGGGAAATCCGGTATGCCGGAGATTTTTTGCAGACAAAATAGGACACTGCTAGCTATTAATCATCATTTTAATGATATATAATTAAAAATACATGGCTATGAACATTCAAATCAATACGTAGAAATATTTCCAATCAAATGGTGACATTATATTAATAATTGATACAAAATTGACTGAGCTGTAATTGTTGAAAACCTGACCACATTTCTACGTGTATTTTTCTTGAGTTTCTAGTTTGCTCCCATATATAGAAAACAAAAATGTGTTCTACATTAAAAGAAAACGTCGTTCTCGCGTTAGTAATCGTCTTCAAGTAATACCAATCCGTGTACAATATCGGTATAATTAAATAATCCTGTAATTGTGGCTGATAGAAAAGCCTGAAAACAGTTTTGCATAGTGATAAAGAAACATTCCTCTAAATGTGGCTGTTAGAAAACCCTGAAAACAGTTTTGCATAGTGATAAGGAAATAATCCTCTAATTGTGGCTGTTAGAAAAGCCAGAAAACAGTTTTGCATAGTGATAAATAAACAATCCTCTAAATGTGGCTGTTAGAAAAGCATGAAAACAGTTTTGCATAGTGATAAAGAAACAATCCTCTAATTGTGGCTGTTAGAAAAGCCAGAAAACAGTTTTGCATAGTGATAAAGAAACAATCCTCTTATTGTGGCTGATAGAAAAGCCTGAAAACAGTTTTGAATAGTGATGTGCAAACAATCCTCCAAATGTGGTTGATAGAAAAGCACGAAAAACAGTTTTGAATTGTGATAAGAAGAGAATCTGCTAAATGTGGCTGATAGAAAAACAAGAAAGTAGTTTTTGAATAGTGATAAATAAATGCAAATATCGAATTAGTCAACACGTAGCCTAATGGTAGCAAGTGGAAGAAGAAACAGTAACGGGGGATAATAGCTATATTACGTGAATAAAACATACAGCACAGGAAGCATAGATCCACTTTAGTGTTGCCGAGAAAAGTAAACAAGTGATAACAGGTTTCTGCGAAGATTTTTCTGCCATTATGCAATCTGATACCACTGTGTGAAAGTCTTAATGGCGAATTAAGGAAATAATAAAAATTTAAAGAAGAACAGAAGGAAAAAATCTTTTTTTTTTAATTGTGAAAAAGAAAACACCCTTCCAGTCCTTGAAGCACGCTGCTCGGATTGCGCGGCAATATAGGCTAATCGGGTATATAGACTATTCATCCGGTGACAGCGGCACTGGCCGGAAACGGCAAGTAAACGCCAATAGTGCTAGAGGAAAAGAATTGGAGGCAAGAATGATGATCAACGGATTAGTAACAATTATTATCAACCAATCATATTGGCTCGGCGCTAGGGTATAATTAGTTACCCTTACTTGTTCAGATTGGAGCTGGGATGAGCTCGATTGAGTTTCAAGTTTCATTAAAGACAGCAAATGTAGAGATTACGTTTGCATTTAATTTGTTTACGTTTTTGACCACGGTCCACAGGGAGCACGTAACGTAAGTTGCACGAGGTTATTTACCAACCAAAATGTAATCACAGCAGATTTTCCTTAACCCAGGTCAATCCAAATATAGGGCAATAGTAACAATCTATTTAACCATGAAATCGTTTGGACACCTAACCGTTTCCCGATTGACCAAAAATAATAAATACCAAAATTGATTATATCTGAATTAGGATGGCTACCGGAAAAAGTAATGAAGAAATTCTTGAAAACAATATATGCCATACATTTAAATGGTTGATAATAAAATGGTTTGAGAGAAGGAGGAAATATTTTCATATTTTTAAATAATTGCTAAACAAGTAATTACTGCCGATCGAATATACGAGGTCTGTTCAAAAAGTTCCCGGATTTTTTTAATTGCGCGCGTCTGGAGAGTCCGGTGGTCAAAATTTTTTTTATTGTGTTGGTACATATGTCCCTAATGTATGGTAAAATTTTCAGCTGTATTCATTGTTTACATTCTGTTTTGTAGCTGCTGGTGTAGACGTGTTTTTTTGAGCTCGGCGATTTTTGTCTTGGTGACGTTGGGTGCTTCCACGTGGACGATTGTGCTTTTGTTTCGACATCATAACCGTACACCCATGTTTCATTACCAGTTGTGACCCTTTCAAGTAAATTTGGATCGTCGTTGACGTCGTTTAACAGTTCCTGAGCGATGGTAATGCGTTTGTTTTTTTGATCAAAAATCAGCAGTTTTGGAACGAATTTTGCTGCCACTCGTTTCAAGCCCAAAACATTTGAAAAAATATGATGGCATGAGCCAACTGATATGCCAACTTCATCAGCAACTGCTCTAATAGTGATTCGGCGATCATCCATAATCATTTTTTCCACTTTTCCCACATTTTAATCGATTATTGACGTGCTGGGTCGACCGGAGCGTTCGTCGTCTTCAACGTCTTCGCGGCCATCTTGGAAACGCTTATACCACTCGTAAACACTTGTTTTTTTCATAGCAGACTCACCGTAGGCTCTCTGTAACATTTCGCACACTTGGTTACACTTTATTTCATTTTTCACGCAAAATTTAAAACAAATTCTTTGAATCTTCAATTCTTCCATTGTTTAAACTAACAAAAATCGCCGAGCTAAAAAAACACGTCTACACCAGCCGCTACAAGACAGAATGTAACCAATGAATACAGCTGAAAATTTCACCATACATTAGGGACATATGTACCAACACAATAAAAAACAAATTTTGACCACCGGACTCTCCAGACGCGCGCAATTAAAAAATTCCGGGAACTTTTTGAACAGACCTCGTAGGTAGACTTCTAGAAAAATAATAAATGACAAAGATAGTTCGGTATTTTGTGCACACAGCGAGCTTAACAAATTTAAGAGCACCGAGTTGGGCTGGCTCAATAATAAACAAAAATGACTAGGTTAAGTTTAGTTACGTTAATAAATGTCGACCATAACCACGGTCAAGATCCTAATTAGCTAAAAATTGTATATACCATCCAGGTGATTTGTTTTATAAGCTCATTGGTAAATCAAAAAATTAAACTGATTTGGACACTGCCTGGGAAAAAACAGCTATATTTGAACAAACACGGGCTAGATCGCTACAAGGCGTGTTAAAGAAAAACTCTCAAAGAAGAATTGGAAGAGTTTGTATACACATGGGATGAACCGACGGACATATACATTATAGTTAGGGCTAAATACAGAGCACCTAGAAAAATATCAAATGAATCAAAAATCATGTCCTATGATAATAGAAGCCCATCAGACAGCGAGAGTAATACAGAGCGCATAACACAACGATTTACAAGACGGCAAAAGAGCGATTGAAAATTACGCCAACTAAAAACAACAAGAAAAAGTAGTAACGTATCTTAGTAAAAAGGTTAACGAAGTCAGGATGGCTAGAGATAACGAGGGGTACCGATGTCGCCTGCTAGAGGCAATACAATGTATCCCGGAATTCCACGGGTCAGTGGACGAATTAGAGCCATTTATTTTGCAAATAGAGTATTTTGCAGAAGACATCCCGGAAGGGGAAAACCAGAAACCACTACTAAATGTAGTACTAATGAAATTAAAAGGTAAAGCGGCAACCTTTATTAATAGAATAAGAGCCAACACAGTAAAGGATATGTTCAGGAATTTATAAGACACATTCGGTTTGAAAATCACAGTAGAAGAGATTTTTATGAGGATCGAAACTCTCGAACAACAATATGGAGAACCTTTTGAAGAGTATGCTGAAAGAGCGCTACGAATAATGTAATATATTTACACTCAGCAAGCGAATCAAGGCCAAGATAATATACGAAAATCCTTCGCAGAAAGGGGATTAACGATTCATTTTATAGCAGGATTATCGAATGTAAGCTTAAAACATTTAGCAAAAAATCATAGGCAGCTTTAGTTTCAAGAATTAATAAGATACCTAAAAGAGAAGGCGGAATTCCGCTATATATTATCAAATATTGAAAATCGGTTGTTATCCTATCATGCAATTGATAAACCAAAACTCTGGACAACCAATAATTATAAATGTTATCCAGAGGGACAAATCGAAAATGCTTATAAACACAACCGAAGCTTACGCAACGAATATTATCGCGACGACGGGTGCTTAATCGAAGATAACAATTTTTATAATAAACATATCAAACACAATGCGAAACAACTATGGGTAGACTGTATCATATACAGTAATAAAAAAAAATTCGAAGATATGATCATAATATCAGGAACAAAAATATGTCTTATCAAATGAGATATGGAGCATCTAGAAACCCGAATGCAAATTTAGTCAAGCAAACATGTCAAATGGAAATTTGGGATCGATGCGATAATAGAAAACCAATGAAGAGTGATGCGAACAATCACTTTGCAGAGAAAAGATTTTAAAAAACGCAGAGAAGAGATATGGATCAAATTACGTAAGACAAAAGACAACAAATTTATGATGTTATTGAGATCGGCAAACGAACCAAATAACGAGATGCAGTTGCTGGTAGACACTGGAGCATTTGGATACTTGATAAGTAGACGAAACGGAGTACATGGGAGCATATACAATTAATGATAACGAAGTCATAGAATATTCTGGGGTAACAGGTACTGTTAGAAAAACATTAGGTACCGCAGAACTGAACTTCATCATCGCAGAAAGAATTTTCCAAACGAAGTTTGACGTAGTGGAGAATTTTACTCCAGGGGGTATTTTGGGAATGACATTTTGAATAAGTATGTGACTAGCATACACAATGACCAAGGTTGGATATGCTTACGGAAAATACCTCTCACCTCATTGGAGCACAATAATGTAGCCAATATACCAATAACAGGAAAAGAAAATAAACACGCAACTGAGCATTATGGGATGCGTGCTGCAGATAAGGATGGGTGCAACATTGAAATATCCACCCGCATAAATAATGAAGTAAATGATAATAATAAGAAGCCAAAGATGTTTTCAAACAGTGCAACTAAAGCAAAACATAATTTTGAAAGGCGGGTTGGTAATGTCAGAGACATAACTGGATGTCGTGAATACAATAACAACTGACACTTCCGAATATCGATTAGTTGATCAATTGTATGAATTATGCAAGCATTCCCCTTTTTCACATTTTACGCAAAAACAAAGAAGGCTTCACTTGATCTCGATTACTGTGAATTTCACACAGCGAAAAGTGCACAAATTTAACCAAACTGTTCTAGATTTGCACTAAACTGAGGATATTTCCTTTCGATTTGCGAACAACATATCCCAATAGTTCTTTAGAAATTTTTTAGAGTCATTAGAACGGCTGATTTTGTGTAATGCGTTGCATTTTCTCCAATGTAAATGACTGGCAGCTGTGACGTAATCGCTCTTGTCGGAAGCGAAAGCTTTGCAAACGGCACAAAATACATCTGCTCGCAGTGGCGATAGAATCCAAACTGATCCAATTTTTGTTGAGAGGTTTGTTTTTACCTGATTTCGTTTGTAGCTTTTTCACTAATGGGCGGTCCTAACGGCTATAAAAATAGCCGCATACAGAAATTTAATGTCGATTATTTCATTTCGGATTTGCATAATTGATTGAAAGAAACTATCAATATGCTGTAGGGATTCGTTTCTAGCATTCAGAAGGACCAAATTTAGGAACTCACTGCGATATTCACCACTTTTCGGAACATTTTTCACGAACGATTTATTGTACAGCAGCAAATATTTTGTTCGCTTCCTCAGAACGCGTTCTGATTGGCTGGTCTTGACATGGGCCAAATGAGACAGGTTTTTCAATATTTTACTATTGAAATACTTCAATGCTTTTGCTATACACGTTTAAGTTGAAAAATTTCGATTCTATTGGTAGTTAGATTATATGAATCCTTTCACAGATCACTGAGCTATAAGCTTTAAAAATACGAGCAAGGCAAACGCGCCTTATGGATTATCCCCTTTGATACTCGTTTATACCAAACATTTCAGAAAAGTTCAATTTTGGATTATTTGAGATTATGTCACATAACTGATAATTTCATCATAAAATTGTGATCATATTTCCGATGGCGTGTAGCAAAAATTATGTTGATTCGTTTGATACAACAAGAGATATTCACGATCAAAAACTTATCACTCTCTCAGAGGGTAAATTTTGAAAAGGCACCCCATAGTAAAGTAAGTCGTATTCACGACAAAATCTCCAATTATAAATAGGACAACCGAAAAACATATTAAAAGTGATGCAAAGATTGGCAAAAGTGAAGTAATTATCGTTAATGCTGATGTCTAGGGGGTAGTTTAACAAAGCATAATAAATATGAAATGAACCAAAAAGTGATTAAAAATAATAGCAATAATGCACCGTATCAGAACAACTATGATATATACAAAAACGATGATCGTTCAGATATTATGCTTCCACGTTATGAAACTAATATTACTAATGTAGAAGAAAAAGATTTTATTGATAGAGAGTGTGACGAGGAAGATAAAGTTTCCTTGATTTAGATACAAATCAAGACGTACTTTTTACGAAAAATAAAAGATACGGTCAAATAACTGGTCGGGACCGAACGGATAAAGTATTAAAATCACTAAATATAAATCATTTAAAAAGAACAAATTTTATGGATATAGAGAAAATTTTGGCATCATATAGCGATGTATTCTATCTAAAGGGGGACAAATTAACTATCATCGATCCGGCAGTGCACGAAATTGAGACCACGTCAAATGTGCCGATCAATAAACGGTAATACAGATTCCCAGAAGCTACGAATTATTGAAGAAATTGAAGAAATGCGTAAACAAGGTATCATAAGACCTAGCAAAAGCCCGTAGAATGCAGCAGTCCTATGTGTTCCCAAGAAGGACGATGAATTAGGTAACAAGAAATACTGAATCGTGGTTGACTTCAGGGTTTTAAATTTAGTTACAAAGCCAAAGGGTTTTACCAAGTACCAATTAACTCAAAAGATGCAGCCAAGACAGCGTTTTCAACTCCAACTTGAATTCACAAGAATGCCTATGGCCTGCGTAACAGCCCGTCGACGATCCAAAGATTAATGAATAAGGTACTTTATGAGATAGAAGGGGTTAAAGTAATCGTATATCTGGATGATATAATTGTTTTCGGTGTTACCATCAAGGAACATGATGAAAACTTGCGCAAAGTTTTAGAGGCTCTCCGCCGACATAATTTAAAAGTCGAGCCAGGTAAATGCCAAATTTTGAAAAATGAAATATTTAGTATTTAGGACATGTAATTGACAAAGAAGGAATTCGTCTCATGGAGAACAATATAAAAACAATAAAAGAGATGGCGGCACCAAAACAGTCAAAGGTGTTCGGTCATTCTTAGGAATAGTAAATTTCTATGGGAACTTCATACCTCACATAGCAGAGAAACGTAAACAATTGAACGATCTCTTGCGAAAGAATGTTAAGTTTACTTGATAATTTTTTAACTTCTGACACACTGTTAGTTAGGCCGAATTATTATTATTATTATTATTATTATTATTTTTATTATTATTATTATTATTATTTTTATTATCATTATTATTATTTTTATTATTATTATTATTATTTTTATTATTATTATTATTATTATTATTATTATTATTATTATTATTATTATTATTATTATTATTATTATTATTATTATTACAATTGTTAGTGTGGCCGCATAGTGTCAAAGGATTTTACAATAATTATATCTGTCATAAATTTACAATAATTATCTCTGTCGTGTCAACAATTCTCAATACAAATAATTTTAACATTATAAACAAAAACTTCAAAAAGTGAACGAACAAAAAATTTATAATAGTACTGACATTGATCCCACTCACTTTTGTCAGCGATGGTTTGAACGATTTCCACAAACTTAGATTCAAATGAAAGGTCTCACGGTTCCATACGGTAGTGGACACAGCACCACAAACACCATCCGAAAAAAGCCGGTTTAAATAGTGAAAACTGCGCGAGTGGAAGCTGAAGTGTGATTTCAATGTTTCAAAGGGTAGTTACATCCTATAATGATGCATTAAACACATTTAAGTGGCTAGAAATAGCATATTTGAAAATGCCGATAAACCAAAATTGATGGTTGCTGGTCATTTTTCGCCATACTCGCTTCGATCATTGCGTTTCGCAATCCTGTGTTTGTGTTTTTATTATAGTGCCGGTCAAACACCGGTATATAGGATTCCATGTCGAAGCTCAAATACCTCCATGGTGCAGAAGCGGTGTAAAACACACTCACTACTGCGAGATGGTTCGTGAGGTTTTCATTAGCACTTACACACCCATCGGTTACCTTTAAATCGCAAGTTTTAAACTTCCTTGTTTGGGCACCCTCTATATGTGTTAATAGCATTCTTGCTCATCTTCACACGATCTATCGCTGTGTGATCGCTGGATTTAAATTATATCGCTATAATACTTGACGCCATGCAGGGAATCTGCGCGGTAAGCCAGCGCTAGCTGTTCTATATAGATATAGGAGTGATCAATTGTACACCGCGATGTTGACGGTTTGGGAACTGCTCGCGAGCAGTGCTGCTTAAATTATCTTTCCTGGTCGTTTCCTTTTTCCCTTGGCTGTGGGAACAGTTAAATGGATGCAAATCAGAGGTAATTTTTGCACCTTGACGTCTGTGGTGTCGATTGTTCCGTGGTTTATCACAGCCTTTGGGAGGGTGCTCTGGGTTTTTCATTTTAGCTGCAGGCTTGGCGACATGTTTCGAACGTTTTGCACCGCTGTGTGTACAATTTATTACTACCGCTTAATACTTCAAGTGTATCTTTGGTCAGTGTTTGCAGATTTGGACAGTTTGTCGGTGATGTTCTGATTGAAGATACCGAAGCTTGTGGACTCGTTAATGTTTGATCCGTCAGTGTAAAACACTTTTTCACAGTTGACTGTTCTAAGTTTGTTATAAAAAATATTAGGGGCTACTTGAGGGCGTATGTGATCCGGAATTCCACGAATCTCTTCTTTCAAGGATGTGTAGAAAAGCACAGTAGAATCAGAAGTATCCAAGAAATGAGCACGGTTTGAAACAAACGAAGAAGGATGAATATTCTGAGCCATGTAATCAAAATACAAGGACATAAAACGGGTCTGAGAATTAAGCTCGACAAGCCTTTCGAAGTTTTCAATCACCATCGGATTCAAGATGTCGCATCGGATTAGCAATAGATACGATTTTTCAACGGTAAGACGCCCGCGAGCACTTCGAGACTCATCGTATGAGTCGACTGCATGCAACCTAAGGCAATACGCAAACAACGATACTGAATTCTTTCCAGTTTAATGAAATGGGTGTTCGCGGCGGATCGGAAACAGAAGCATCTATATTCCATTACGGACAATATCGTTGTTTGGTACAGCCTGATCAGGTCTCCTGGATGGGCACCCCACCATGATCCGGTTATTGTACGAAGAAAGTTGTTTCTTTGTTGGCATTTCTGTTTCAGATACCTAACATGACATCCCCAGGTGCCTTTGGAGTCGAACCAGACCCCGAGATATTTAAATGTGAAGACCTTAGCTATGGTTTCACCCCCTAGCTGAAGCTGTAATTGTGCTGGTTCTCGCTTCCTCGAAAATACAACCAGCTCAGTTTTCTCCGTAGAGAACTCGATACCCATTTGAAGAGCCCATGTCGACAAGTTGTCGAGCGTATCTTGCAGTGGTTCTTGGAGATCGGCAGCTTTGGATCCTATAATAGACACAACGCTGTCGTCGGCAAGCTGTCTTAGCGTGCAAGATGTGTTGATACATTTATCAATGTTGTTTACGTAAAAGTTGTATAAAAGAAGGCTTTACGAGCAAATGCCATTTGAATTTCGGTTGAGAGCAACGCAAGACAATCGTTCGTTCCTTTGCCCCTGCGGAAGCCGAATTGTGTATCTTAAAGTAAGCAATTAGTCTCGACCCAATTGTCTAGACGAAACAGAATCATTTTTTCGAACAATTTCCGGATACAGGAAAGCATAGCAATCGGTCGATACGAATTGTGATCGGAGGCTGGTTTCCCTGGTTTTTGAATGGCAATAACTCTTACTTGTCTCCAGTCGTGTGGGACAATATTATTCTCAAGAAGCTTATTAAATAAATTCAATAAACGTCTTTTAGCTGAGTCAGGCAATTTTTTCAACAAGTTGAATTTGATTTTGTCTAATCCCGGAGCTTTATTGTTACACGATAGCGCTCTGCAAGTGAGAACTCTACCATCGAAAACGGTGTTTCGTTTGTATTTGACGTCACAGTGCAGGAGATCCTCTGGTCCGGAGCAGAGTCTGGGCATACTTTTTTAGCGAAATCGAATATCCAGCGGGTAGAATATTTCTCGCTTTCGTTTGTGATGTTTTCGTTGCGCATTCGTCGAGCTGTGTTCCAAAGAGAGCTTATTGATGTTTCTCTAGATTATCCGTCTACGAATCGACGCCAATAACCGCTTTTCTTCGCTTTAATTAAGCTTTTCATTTTAGCGTCTAATGCCGCGTAGTTTCTAAAATTATCAGGTGTTCCGTTTTTCCTAAACTCGATAAATGATGAAGCTCTCTCCGCGTTTAATTTTGAGCACTCTTTGTCCCACCACGGGTTGGGGGAACGGATGTTAGTTTTTGCGCCGGGTACACGTTTCGTCTGAGCTTGAATCGCGGTGTCGACAATCAAGCCAGCCAAAAACGTGTACTCTTCCTCCGGAGGAAGTTCTTGTGTTGTTTCTAGTTTCTCAGATATCGAATTTGGGTAGCATTTCCAATCAATATTTCGTGTGAGGTCATACGAAACATTGATTGTCTCCGATGGTCTTAATCCGTAGGCGATTGAAATCACGATAGGTAAATGATCGCTACCGTGGGAATCTGGGATAACCTTCCATGTGCAGTCCAACCGTAGCGATGTCGAGCAATGGGATAAATCCAGCGCACTTGGTCTTGCTGGTGGTGAAGGAATTCGTGTCATTTCTCCCGTATTCAATATTGTCATATTGAAGTTGTCGCAAATATCGTGGATCATAGTTAATCTGTTATCGTCGAGAAGACAGCCCCATCCCGTACCGTTTGAGTTAATGTCTCCTAAAATCAACGTCGGTGCGGGAAGGAGCTCTATGATATCACTGAGCCGCCGATGCCCAACCAAGGCTCTAGGGGGAATGTAGATGGAAGCAATACAAAGGTCCTTGCCTTTGATTGTAACATGACATGCGACAACTTCAATACCTGGTATCGAGGGGAGGTTAATTCGATAGAAAGAATAGCACTTTTTGATCCCCAAAAGTACTTCTCCATAGGGATCATCTCGATCCAGACGAATAATGTGGAGATTTAAGGGTATTTCAGAAGTTAGCCAAGTTTCGCACAATGCAAATGCGTCACATTTCAGATTGTTTACTAGAAATTGGAAAGGATCTATTTTTGGGATGATACTTCTACAATTCCACTGTATAACAGTGATTGTATCCGTGACCTCGGTGGGTGACTTAGCCATCGAAGGATACGATCGCTGAAAGAAGGGGCCATTTTGCAGTCAACTGCTTCAAGAATGTTTTAACTGTGGGAATAAAAGCCATTATCAGGCTTTCAAGAGGTTCTAGAAATATTGAAAGTAGACATGATCCAGTCCACAATATCATAGAATTTAACAAACCCAGTACCTGGTAAATTCTCTGACTGATCTTTAGGAACTTTCGGGGGTTTGAAGGTTTTCTACCAGTTGTTGTAATTTTTCGAGACCCATCAGAGGACATCTTCGAACCCTTACTAGGGAGCTTTTGAGAAGATTCATTTCTTCTTTTTCTGATTGATGAGGTATGAGGAACAGCCGAAGATGTACCTTCGAGGGGGTCATCATATTCGCTCTCGTCAGTTGACAAGTAAGCGTAAGGATTTTCGGTAGGTGGCGTAGCACATTTCAACATTTCCGCACATGAGCGTTTGGAATGTTGCTTGAGTGAACGCTTCATTTTATCCTTACGCAATTTGTACACGGGGAAATCAGAGAGGTCATGCGGCCCCTCCTTACAGTAGAGGCACTTTTCATTGTCTCCACTGCAGAAGTTATCTGCATGACTCCCTCCACACTTTATACACCGGGATTTATTGCAACAATGGGATGCTGTATGACCCAATTGTTTGCAATTGGTGCAGTTCATGACCCGCGGCACAAAAATGCGAACAGGTAAACGAACTCGGTCCAGGAGGACGTAATTAGGCAAAGCCGAGTCAGCGAAAGTCACCCGATACGAGTCTGATGGGATATAGGACTTAGTCCCATCTTCAGCAGTCGATACTGAGCGCAATTGATTGCAGTCCAGTATCTTAACGTTCTTGAGTAGGGGGTTTTAAAACCGCCTGCCCCATGCTTAAGAACGTCCTCGCAAGTCAGACTCTGATCGGTGATCACGCCGTCTATCTCGACTTCGCGAGCTGGCACGTATACGCGATACTCCCGCGTGAAATGCTCACTTTGAACGATCTCATTAGCCTGTTTTGCACTGGCTAGCAAGACCCTAAGCTTGTCCGGGCGTACTTTTTCAATTTTTTGTACTGTAGAATATCGCGAGGTCAGGTCCTTTAATAGTCTAAGGAGGTTTAATTGTTTTCCATTGGCTTTGGTCCGGATGTAAACCGCAAACGGTCCAGCCGGGAGTGCAAGCCCATCGGGATAGCTTCTAATGCGAGATTTATTGCCATCAGAAGCATCCATTTGATCATCTAGGGGAAGGTCAGGCAATTCTGTGCCTTCTGTCATGGCACGGAAATGTGTCCGTGCGGGTATATATTGGAGGGCAATAAAAATCTAGTGGTACTGAACAGGGAAAAGAAAAAAATACTTAGCTTTAACTCTCAAAGGGTGAACGGCCGACAAGGCCCGGTCCTAGGCAACCGGTGAATATTCCTGTTCAATGAAGTGCCAAAAATCCTTTGAGGAAAAAGCACTTTTTTCAGTCTCTCACTAAACTGTCCAATGAAACGTTTCTCTTTTTATCACTATATATATTTACCACTGTTTCTTTACACAAGCTTACAGTCGACCTTGAGAACGGATTAATTAGAACTATCACTCGACCGCTCTGATGCAGACAATAGATACGGAATGACCTTGAAAACGGAATAAACAATTCACCGCACTATTGGAGAAACACGAATTTGCGTCCGATCGGCCCGATTGCTACAGTGGAACTGTACTCGTCCATTTGTAGCATTTATATCTACTCGTGAATATAATTGCGTACAAATTCACTGCCATAGGCCAATTTGGGATTACCTAATTAAGATTAAAGTATTAGTGTGTGTCCAGCTCCGTTCATTTGAAACGGACTTTCATTGTTTTTTTTTAGATGGCACTAGATCCGAAGATTTTGTTTAATAGATGAAGGATACTCAAGGCAGGTCCGGTTACTGCGGGGAAATGCATGTTTTTCTGCAGTATCGACGATGACTCCTTGAGCCTTATCGAGAAAATAAAACTTCGTCTGAACTATGGTTTTCAGAAAATCTATGTCCTTATCGTTCATCAGAAAGAACGCACATAGTAATAAACCTAGGTTTTACAGCAGACTGTTTGGAACCTCGTAGAGGTACAGAATTTACTTCTGGTTTCACTATTTGTGATGCCCAGCAGATTGTTCAGTATCCCTTAGGGGTGCAGAATTTTTCCCCATCCTCTTAGTCCAAACCCTACCATTTCCCTTCAATTCCCTCCCTCTTATGTATCGGGAAAATTATGCTAAAAGAAAATTGATGGCAAGGCACAAATCTCCAAATATCAAGGAAAACGTGCCATTTGACCCGATTCGTTCTGATTTCTGAATGACCGATTTCCACAAACTTAGATTCAAATGAAAGGTCTCACGGTCCCATGCGGAATTCCTGAATTTCATCTGGATCCGACTTCCGGTTCCGGAGTTATATGGTAAAGTGTGTTAAATATTATACACCATCACTTAAACTACACTAATTGATAGCCATTGTCAGTTGGCGACTAAACAAACCAGTTCCGGCTATCCTGATTCCCGGTCTCTGGTTCCAAAAGCACCGGAAATAGTGGTCATATATTCAAAAATGTATCTCACTCACTTTTCTCAGCGATGGTTTGAACAATTTCCATAAACAAATGAAAGGTCTAAGGATCTCATACAGATTTAAATGTAAGGTCTCAGGATCCCATACAGAGTTCCTGAATTTCATCTGGATCCGACTTCCGGTTCCGGAGCTATAGGGTAAAGTGTGTTCAATGTTGCACACCGTCACTTGAACCGACGAAACAAAACACGTAAAAAAATTTCTAAACTGGTCTCAAAAATACTCAAATCGATAGCCATTATCAGTAAGCAACTAAACAAACCGATTCCGACTATCCTGGTTCCCGGTCTCCGGTTCCGGAAGCTCCGGAAAAAGTGGTCATATATTAAAAATGGATCTCACTTACTTTTCTCAGCGATGGTTCGACCGATCTCCAAAAACTTAGATTCAAATGAAAGGTTTCAAGGTCCCATACGAAATTCCTGAATTCCGACTGGATCCTACTTTCGGTTCAGAAGCAATAGGGTAAAGTGTGTTAAGTATTCTACACCGTCACTTAAACTAGCGAAACAAAAACCGTACAAAATGTTGTAAACTTGGTTCAAAGCCGTTATTCCCAATCTTGGGGTCAAATAAAAGGTTTTATGATCCTACCAAAAATTACTGCATATTTTAGGATACAACAAAAATTTAAATCGTCGCTTAGACTACGATGGCAAAATTGTATAAAATCTTCAAAATTTGAATAAAAACTAGTACAGTTTGTACGTCATGTTAGTTGGTGGCCGTACGAATCGATTTCGATTACACCGGGTTTCGAGTCCCGGTGCCGGAGTGCATATAACAGTGAACCCACTCAGTTTTTTTATGCATGACTTACGCGAGCAAAGCACTGTTTCATTCTGTATGTTATACTAGTTATTTCACAAACAATCTCTTTCAAAAACCGAAGAGAAAAATTTTGAATGGAATACCACAAAATTACATATGAGAAAGGTATCATTACACCACTAGGTGAATTAAAAAACGTTATTTATCATTCAAACGTTAAATTTGATATTATCACATCGTAATCCCAAATTTACAAACTGGGACCTCTGTGAAGAGAGCGTGGCGACTACACGGGGCCTTTTACGGGTACCAACCAACAATTTAAACCCCAATTGATTTGGAAAATGTTGTCGACGACACAAACTTACTCATAGTTACAGCATATGAAGAGGCTTGTCCACTTTGAATTGTGCGAGCTACTAGAGGAATGCTGAACTTTCTAGACAAAAAAAACTATGCCGGAGAGCTTGAAACCACCGACGCAGAGATGGGTCGAATACATTCGTGTAGGCTATGCTCTTCGATCATCTGAGCGAAGTGGTTGGAAAAGCCTTTACACAAATGTCTCTAGTCTCAAAGAGACTAGCAGATTAAATAATTTAGTATTGACATCTAAGGACTTTAATGTCGGTTTCTTTAGGACTTCAGATGGTCAGCACTTGTCGGATGAAAGTGATGTACTTCACTATCTTTTTAACACCCTTTTTCCAGGATGTATAGAGACATCATCGACAGCTGTTCCTGAGGCGTTTTCGGGTAGTTACGAATCTTGGACCCTTGCTCGAAATTGTGACGATTGAATCGGTCAAATGGGCAGTTGAGAGTTTTGCTCCATACAAATCTCCTGTAAAGGTTGGAGTTTTCCCAGTGTTACTGCAGAAAGGGTATGAACATTTCAAACATGTTTTAAAGGAAAGACTCACTTTTAGTCTTGTGACAGGATATATTCCAAGAGCTTGTTGTTTTCGAGATATTTTGATAAAAAACTTGTTTGAATCCACCTAGTGCTGTAATGATGCCTTTTTCATATCAATCATACTATCATATATAATACTGTGGTACTCTTCAAAATAATTTTCTTCGATCCCTAAACAGAATAACCGAAATCGGTTTGTTTGACCGTCTACTGATAAAAACTATTAATTGGAGAAGATTTGAGGTCGATTTAGAAAACTTTTTACGATTTTTCGCCATTTTCAGTAATGGTATACAATTTTTAACATACTTCACCCTAAATTTCCGGAACCGGAAGTCGAATCCAAACAATATTCAGGATTTTTATGGGACTATAAGACCTTTCATTTGAACCCAAGTTTATGAAAATCGGTTGAGCCGTCTCTGAGAAAAGTTAGTGCACTTATTTTCACAATTTTTGGCACATTTTACCCATAATTCCTGAACCGGAAGTCGGATTCAAGTAATATTCAGGAATTTTATATGGGACCACAAGACCTTTTATTTGAATCTAAGTTTGTGAAAATCGGTTCAGCCATCTCCGAGAAAAGTTAGTGCAAAAAAACTTTACATACACACATATGCACATACACACACATACACACACAGACAGACATTTTGCGTACTCGACGAACTGAGTCGATTTGGTATATGACACTCGGCCCTCCGGGCCTCGGTTCAAAAGTCGGTTTTCACAGTGATTGCATAACCTATCTATATGAGAAAGGCCAAAATCGTAAAATTGTTACTGGTTTGTAAATATACTAAACGAGATTGCTGTGAAATTATATTGATTCCATTTAGAAGCCAAATTGTCTAAAGCTTTCGCATTTGTTATTGGATATTCATGTTCTCTTTTTGCCTTTCTTTTCAATGTTCCACTAATTGCATCACATGATCCCTTACCGTGCGAGGTTGCGAAGAAATGCCACTCCATATCAATGTTGTATTTTATATTAAATTTACAGAGGCTCGCGATTTTTTTTTTAGTTTTACATTGAGAAGCGGGGCAGCGATACAAAAATTGCCTTTTTTATGTTTATTCGCTGGTTTAAAAACGTTATTAATTTCCAAATGAAAACTTGCACAGCAATCGTGTCATGCATCAAGACTTCTGTTATTATAATGACCCTGAAATATTTAATCGTGCCTGATTCTTTATAATGTATTACAATTGGATGAATTGTTGCTTGAACATTGTTCCGGGGCTACCATGTTTGGCATAAAGCCGTTTGTCATAACACCGTTTGGCATAATGACATTTGGCATAATGGTTATTTGGCATAATGGTCATTTGTATTAACAGTCATTTGGCATAACAGATGATGCTTAGTAGAAATTGTTTTAATTTACTGCAATTTTAAAGGTCTCATGCGGCTACGCCTCATCGTTTTTAATGACCTGCTGTCCGACCTCGCTGCCGCTCGTTCGGACTTAACTAAGGGATAGCTCCTAGCTTTGGGTAATCCGGGCAAACGCCCGCAACTAGACAGAGATGATTTCTGAGGGGGCGCTGCCTCCCCGCAGTGGCCGGCGCTTCCGACGGCGGGTCGCCGGCGCACTCGCGGCCTTCGGCTGTCTCGACCTGAATCATCTATGACGAACAGAATATAGTGTTATGCGAAACGGTATTATGCCAAATGACCTTATGCCAAACGGGCCGCCCCCCATTGTTCCAATGATGACTTTGAACTGCTATTTTCAAAAATTATGATTGTTTAGAAAGGTTATGCAATCACTGTGAAAACCGACTTTTGAACCGAGGCCCGAAGGGCCGAGTGTCATATATCATTCGACTTAGTTCTTCGAGTACGCAAAATGTCTGTGTGTGTCTGTGCGTATGTGTGTATGTAACGTTTTTTTGCACTAACTTTTCTCGGAGATGGCTGAACAGATTTTCACAAACTTATATTCACACGAAAGGTCTTGTGCTCTCATAAAAAAATCCTGAATATTATTTGGTTCCGACTTCCAATATGTACAAAAAATGAAAATATGTGTTCTAATTTTTAGATGACGCAACCGATTTACTCAAACCTATTTTCAAATGAAAGGTCCTGTGGTCCTATGGGTAATTCCTGAATTTCATCCGGATTCGACTTCAGGATCCGGAAATATAGGGTAAAGTGTGTTAAAAATATTATACTATCACTGAAAAGGGCAAAAAACCGTAAAAAGTTCTCTAAATCGACCTCAAATCTTCTCCAATTGATAGTTTTTATCAGCAGACTGTCAAACAAACCGATTTCGGTTATTCTTTTTAGAATCGAATTTTATTTTGAAGAATATAACAGTATTATATATGAACTGATTCACGCCCACTATTAGTTCTGACAGAAACGAAATCTCGTTGTCCTGACATATTACTGCAGTACTTCACGTTTTATATCGGGATCCAATGGACGCCAACATGTTTTGTTAAGAACAGCCAATACTGTTCGCTCTTTAACTAACTCCTTTATTACTAAAACCGTGTATTTATTTACATGCGTTAGGTAACATTGTGCAATCTAGTTCAGTAAATTTCGTCTTGAATCTATCAATACCTACCGATAATTGCTATCGATTTGTGTAGTGTAACGGGGGACGGATGACAGCTATAAGGGTAGATGGAAATAAGCAACCTTCACTTAAGCGCCAGGCATGATTGATAACATGCCGTGAAAATGCCTGTTTTAATTTTTTCCTCTGAAATTCCCGTGCCCGGCTGGGACTCCTCAGGGCAGGTTCCAATCTAGTACGCCAACCGAAATCCGCGACCCAAGAAATCACCACAACTCGCGATCAAATGAATCTTATCAATACAGTCTGAACTGTGCCTCAATCTCAGACGGATAGGGAAGTGTCCTTAGTAGGTTTTCTCCCCTAGAGCCCTATACTACGCCACCCGAATTCCGAAACTCGATAAATAAGGCCTCCCTTCGTCAAACTCATACGGATCGCTCACCAAATGGATCATACACCTTAGTCTCATGTTTCAAACATATTATTCAACGTCTTTTTGCTTATAAGCTAAGGTTAGTGGTTTATCTTCTCCTACTTGAGCTCATTCTAATTCTTCTGCTTCGCCGGCATTCCCGCGTAGTCCTGATGACACGTGGCGACTTATTTAGAAAGTCTGCTTGTCTGTGGTATATGCAAGGCGGTCTAATCCGTTTCGGGAACGGACAAAACTCCCTCTCGTGGTCACGGTACGAACTGTCGTCGCGCTTTTGGGTCGAGCGTAGTGGATGTCGATAAGTTCGATGTTCGTTGCCACCGCACCGGTTTAGTTGCTTGTGGTGCACCTGACGCTTGATGTGCAGAGCGAGGATTTGAATGTCGTTACTGCGTCCAGGTGTGCGTCCCTGCTAGTGTAACCGCGTTGCACCGCGATCATCAACCAGGGTCTTTTCTTGTTGTGGGTGGACTTTTTCGACTCGATCCGGTGCCCGTAGAGTGGACCTTCGTTTGAAGGTTGTAACAATCTTGTCTTGTCAGAGAGTTGTCCCAGAGAGACTCTCTTTTGGTTTTCCGCTGGTATAATAAATGCACCCTTCCCTGGCGAATTCCAGTCGAAAAAGAACAGAGACAGAGAACGCGATCAAGATAAGTGAAGATCACTTGTGGTGACTCAGTTCAACTCCCAAACCTAGCTGGATTTATTTTTTTATTTTAATTTTAGTGTTACTGTACGGTTTATTTACCTATATATACGACCTTTAATTGTGAGGAAAAAATTTATGAAGTCTTCTTTTGTTTGCCTAGCTGTGATACTGTGAACTATATCTATCAACTGTCGGACTGTCCAAGACAAATTATAAGTTCCTCCCGTGATTTTAGAATTTGAATGAGTATTTTTACACATGTTGAACTTGATGAGTTATCATCTAATTTTTCAGTCGTGCATGATTTTCCGTAGCTGTTCTAATCCGTAGTCGTGCATGATTTTCCATAGCTGTTCTCGATCGATTGTGTCGTAGGCTGATTTGAAATCGATGAATAAGTGATGTGTGGGCACATTGTATTTACGGCACTTTTGCAACACCTGGCGGATGGCGAACACTTGGTCCGTGGTAGCGCGTTCGCCCATAAATCCTGCCTGATATTGTCTCACGAATTCGTTTGCAATCGGTGAAAGTCGACGGCATAAGATTTAGGAGAGTACCTTGTAGGCGGCGTTATATATATATATATATATATATATATATATATATATATATATATATATATATATATATATATATATATATATATATATATATATATATATATATATATATATATATATATATATATATATATATATATATATATATATAATCTACTTTGTTACTGTGCTTTCCTCGGGTCTGCTAGCTTAGCTGAAAAAGTTTTTACCTTGCTAGATTGAAAGTTACGTTTCATGATTATTTCTCCTATTTCGTACTCTTACTCTTACTCTTTCAGTCGTAGACCACGCGGGTCTCTGCTGTATACAGGAGGCGTCTCCATCGGTTCTTGGCTGTTCGCCGCCAGCCTCGGTAGCTGCGAAGGGTCCGCAGGTCGTCCTCAATTTGATCGATCCATCTTGCCCGCTGCGCGCCTCTTCTTCTTATACCGGTCGGATCGTTATCGAGAATCATTTTAACCGGGTTGTTTTCGACATTATAACAACATGCCCGGCCCACCGTAACCGCCCGACCTTGGCCGTTTGGACGAGGGTTGGTCCTCCCAGCAACTAGTGCAGTTCATGGTTCATTCGCCGTCTCCACGTACCGTATTCCATCCGCACTCCGCCGAAGATGGTTCGCAACATCTTCCGTTCAATAGCACCTAGTGCACGTTGATCCTCCGCAAGCATTGTCCAGGACTCGTGCCCGTAGAGGATAACCGGTCTAATCAGCGTTTTGTAGATAGTTAATTGCGTACGACGGCGAATTTTGCTCGATCGAAGCGTCCTGCGTAGCTCGAACAACACACATCACTCGATCCATCGTAGCCTTGACCAATCGTATCAGTTTGTCCGGGAATCCGTAGTCGTGCATGATTTTCCATAGCTGTTCTCGATCGATTGTGTCGTAGGCTGATTTGAAATCGATGAATAAGTGATGTGTGGGCACATTGTATTTACGGCACTTTTGCAACACCTGGCGGATGGCGAACACTTGGTCCGTGGTAGCGCGTTCGCCCATAAATCCTGCCTGATATTGTCTCACGAATTCGTTTGCAATCGGTGAAAGTCGACGGCATAAGATTTAGGAGAGTACCTTGTAGGCGGCGTTCAGCAGAGTTATCGCGCGGTAATTGCTGCAATCCAGCTTATCGCCCATTTTGTAGATGGGACACACGATTCCTTCCATCCATTCCTCCGGTAAAAGCTCGACCTCCCAGATCTTGGACTGCACGACCAAGTGCAGTGCTTTCACTAGTGCATTACCACCGTGTTTTAGTAGCTCGCTTGGTAGTTGGTCAACGCCAGCGGCTTTATTATTTTTCAACCGGCTTACAACCTCCTCCACTTCTTGAAGCTCTGGGACCGGCAGTCTATCGTCCCCCGCACGCGTTCCCAAGTTCGTTACCGCGCCACCACTTTCGTATTTCGCCACATCGCCATTGAGGTGCTCGTCGAAATACTGCCGCCACCTCTCGATCACCTCACAGTCGTTCGTGAGAAGATCCCCGTTGGTGTCCTTGCACATATCGGCCTGTGGCACATGGCCTCTGCGCGAACGGTTCACCTTCTCGTAGAACTTCCTTGTGTCATTAGCACGGAACTGCTGTTCCATCGCTTCGCGATCTCGGTCGGTCGATCTGAGTTTAGTCTGTTCCGCGCCTGTCTGTATCGCTCCCCGTTTGCTCTCGTCCGGTGTTGCAGCTTGCTCGCCCAAGCTGCATTCTTCTCGGCCACTAACTGTTCACATTCGTAATCGAATTAGTCGTTCCTTACGTTCAGAGCCGCCGTACCTAGTGTTGCTGATGCAGTGCTACCTATGGCAGAACGGATGTCCCTGCAGCCATCTTCAAGAGTAGCTGCACCAAGCTGCTCTTCCGTTGGTAGTGCCACTGCCAATTGCTGCGCGTAATCTTGGGCTACTCCAGCATCCCGGAGCCGCGCGATGTTAAACGTTCGGTTTCGACGTTGGGTAGCCACCGTCGAAAGTTTTGAGCGCATGCATACAGCAACCAAGTAGTGGTCCGAATCTATATTCGCACTGCGGTAGGTGCGAACATTGTTGATGTCCGAGAAAAATTTTCCGTCGATCAAAACGTGGTCGATTTGGTTTTCGGTCTGTTGGTCAGGTGATCTCCAGGTAGCTTTGTGGATATCCTTGCGGGGAAAGAAGGTGCTTCTGACTACCATTCCTCGGGAGGCCGCAAAGTTGACCGTTGTTATTCGATGCGGCATGCAGGCTGTTCGGCCCGATTACCGGTCGGTACATTGCCTCCCTTCCTACTTGGGCATTCATGTCACCGATGACAATTTTTACATCTTTGCGTGGACAGCCGTCATAGGCTTGTTCCAGCTGCACGTAGAACGCTTCTTTCTCGTCATCGGGTCTCCCTTCATGTGGACAGTGCACGTTGATGATGCTGTAATTAAAAAAAAACGGCCTTTAATTATCAACTTACACATCCTAGCATTAATCGACTGCCACCCAATCACTCGCTGACGTATCTTGCCCAGCACTATAAAGCCAGTTCCCAGCTCGTTCGTTGTGCCATAGCTTTGGTGAAAGGTAGCCGCTCGATGTCCGCTTTTCCACACCTTCTGTCCCATCCAACAAAGCTCCTGCAGTGCTTCGACGTCGAAGCTGCGAGGATTTAGTTCGTCGTATGTTATCCTGTCGCAGCCTGCGAAACGTAGCGACTTGCAGTTCCATGTTCCAAGTTTCCAATCGTAGTCCTTATTTCGTCGCGTGGATCTATGCCGATTATTCCGGGTCGTATTCTCACCTGTATTATTCGTAATAGATGTTTTACGAGCGGCTTATTAGGCCTACGCCAACCCCCTGTCTTGCCGGAGGATCATCGTGCTTGCTCTGTTTAACGTCCCAACTAACATCACGTAATGGTTGTATAATTACAAATTTGGAAAACAAGTCTGTTACTACCAGAAGTACTGTGTTTCCATTTCGCGATCTAGGGAAAGGATATACGAAATCGACGGATATTGTTTGCCATGGTAACGAAGCTAGTTTCTGGCGCCCCATGATCGGAGTACGGTTTGTGTTCGGGAACTTAACTCGTTTACATGTTTCACATCCCTGACAATATTTCCGCATCTCGTTCTCCATTCCAGGCCAATAGTAACGTTCTTGCAATGTTTTTAATGTTTTATGACGGCCAAAGTGTGCTGTATCATGTGCTTCTTCTAGTAGTGCTAAGCGCTCCGATCTAGGAGGAAAATATTTCCATTCATACATAGCGTCGGTTAATCTCGATGAAACACATTTATAGATATGATCTCTTATCACTCTGAATCCACTATATTTAGATTGATTATTTTCAATATTTTTTTTTCAAGGTCTCATAATCAATGTCTGAGACTTGGATCAGGTTTACTGATCTGGAAAGCGCATCTGCTGTTATGTTCAATGCTCCTTTTCTGTACACCAAATCAAAAACATATTGTTGCAATTTGAGTGCCCATCGAAAAAGCTTTGCAGACCCACCTACTGCACTAATTTTTCGGAGTCATATTATACTATGCGCATCTGTTATGACTGAAAATTTAGACCCTTTTACATAATGACAAATTTTTTCGATTGCCAGTATGACCCCTAAACATTCTTTTTCCGTCGGGGCGTATTTCTTTTGGGTTGCCGATAGTTTTTTCGAAAAAAAGCTATTGGTCGTTTTTTTCCCTTCTGAACTTGCATCAATACAGCTCTAACCGTCACATCTGATGCATCGGACTCTATAACAAACGGCTGGTTAAAATCCTGGTTAGCTAAGACTTTAGGAGAAACTAAGATTGATTTTATTTTCAGAAACGCTTCATCTGCTTCTTTTGTCCACAGTATTTTCCCTTTGCTCTTTTTCAATAAATCCGTTATAGGCGCCGTTAGGCCACTAAACCGGTTAATGAATTGTTTGTAGAAACTGACCATTCCAATAAATCGTCGTACCTCCTTAGATGTTTGGGGTACATGATAGTCTACAATAGGTTGGACTTTAGAGCTGTCTATGGCTAATCCTTGCTCAGATAAAGTATAACCAAGGTAGTTTATACGTTTCTGACAGAATTTTGATTTATCCAAGCTGATCGTTAGATTTGCGGCTCTCAAACGTTCTGATACGATTTTTAGTAGTCGAAAGTGTTCAGCCAACGTATTCGCGGTTGTAATTATGTCATCTAGATATACGTATTCGTACGGTTCTAGGTCACAGCCAAGAACACGGTTCATTAATTTTGTTTAGGTTATAGGTGCCCCCTTCAATCCGAACGGCATCACTTTGAACCGGAAAAATTGCTTCCCTGCTCTAAATGATGTAAAGTCACGACTAGCTTCTTCCAACGGAATTAGCCAGTATGCACTCGAGAGATCTATAACCGTAAAATATTTTGACTGCTCAATTCTTCCTAAAATGCCTACCATGTCCGGGAAAGGGTATGCTTTGTTTTTCGTTATCTCATTTACCCGACGACAATCAAGACAAATACGCCACTCTCCGGATGATTTCTTAATCGGTAACAACGGGTTGCACCATTCCGATTTTGATTCTTCAATTATATCAAGTTCCTACATTCCCCCAATTTCTTTGTCTGCTTCTTTTGAATATGCGGAGAGCAACGATACTGCAGAGGTTATTTTTTTGGTTTCGCTCCCTCAATTAAATCAATTTTATGCGCCAGTATATGTCTCCCACCCAATTTCCCCCCATTCGTCTCCGTGAATATTTTCAAAATTTCCTTCATTTCAATCTTTTCTTTTTCCGACAACATATGTTCTGTTTTAATTCAGGTTCTTCCGCGAATAGTAGTTCTAAACTTGTATCTTCTCCTGTTTGTTCTACATCAACGATGTGCTGTAAATGTTCAATAACTAGTCCGATTGAAGTCTCCTCGTCCTTTTGGAAATGGTCTTCAATTATGTTTATTTCTCTTTTCATGTTATCCCATATTAATTTTCGCGTATTTCCCTCCCCTAGGATGACCGGAGCAATTTTGAAAGCGGTCCAAAAATCCACCCCAAGAATTAATGTCTTCGTAATTTGTGGCACAATCAATGTCGGGACTACATTCGTTTGATCATTAAAAGTGTGTGGTATAAATACTATCCCTTCACACGTATACGCAGTGTGATCGGCTGTTTTAATTGTTAAGTCAGTTCGATGTACTCGGAAACGGTGCTTTTCTATTACTTCTTTAGAGTTTATTACGCTCACGCTTGCGCCCGAGTCTAACAAGGCATTTATTGTTGTCCCTAGCACGCTGACTGTAATATGCGGACATTTTCGTGGTCGTGTAGTAATGCACGAAGCCCCTTAAATGTCTCGATTGTTAAGGTGAATGTTGAATTTGTTTTTCTAATTTTGGAGGATTTTTCAGGTCTTCAGAAAGATCACCTCCTATGCTCTTCCTGTTACTCCGTTTTCCGATTGCGTCGGAGGAAAATAATGTTTATTCGGACAGTTCGCTGTAATATAGTTCCTTTGCCCGCAGAAATTGCAAAAGATTTTTTTATGCTGATTACAGTCTCGCCAGAAGTGACCGAATTGATTACAATTCCAACACAAAATGTTTTTTTGTTCCTCAAATTTCTTCGGGGTCGCCCCGATTGATGTGTTTCCTTTCCTCTCTCTTACGCCTTCTGTTGTATACTCTTGTTAATCACATTTTCTTCATCTTCTGTCTCCTCCTCGCAATTTATTCCTTGTTCCTGTCGAACTAAGCAATTTATTTGATTCGATCTATATCACGGAACGCCGACGTAATTGCAATACATTGACTTGACGTAAGCCTTGGCATATGGTAGTGAGTTCTTCCACTCGCTCTATGTGGTAAATGGTCAGAAAAGGCTTATAGTAAATGGTGAGAAAAGGCTTATAGCATCATATTTTCCACCAGAATGTCCAATTTCCATTCTTCTGCGAAGGGTTTGGTCAATTGCTGAGTTAATTTTTCAATTGCCGCCATAAAAGCGTTGAAGGTTTCATGTGGGAGTTGTCTCCTAGCTAAAATTTGACGTTCAATCACCCTATCTTTATTTGGTAGTTCAAAGCGAAGACGCAGTTGATGCTTGAATTTAGTCCATGTGTTCAATCTATGACAAAATGTGTAGTACCACTCTTCCGCTTCCGAGCCTTCTCAGAAAAAAAATTGTTTGGCTGAGTAATTCTTGTTCAGTTACCCGATTATTTTTCGCCTACATCTCGACCCGGTTGAGAAATTGTGTAACTGTTGGACCTCGTGTGTCTCCACTAAAATGGATTCTACATTTGTTTATTGGTACTTGCATTACATTTCTGTTAATTTCGGTTTCCGTTTAATCTTTCTGCTCGATCAGGTTCGTATAATGATTCCTGCGATACGCTCCATTCTGAATAATTTAGATTTTGAAGCTGTGGTCGTTCTACATTGAATGTGGACGACGGGGGAGCCGGCCTGGTAGGTGGAGGTGTTGACGCTTTTATTTGTTGCCGTGTTAAATTATGACACCATTGCGAAGTTATTCTTTCCATTTGTACTGATAATGTATGTTGTATGTACTCATTAATCTCTGGTTTCCATTTGCTCATTTCTTGTAAGGTGTGTATCGAAAATAGGCTATCCACATACATTTGTGTTGTACGCATGTACTTGTGATGGTTTTTTATGCTCAGATCACAGCATGCTATGCGTTTGGCTGTCAGCTTTCGTTTGTTTATATGGGCTTTCTCGTTGGGTTGAACGTAAATAGCGTGTTCGATTTCAAAGTAATACTGATTTTTTCTGTGCGTCAATTTGACTTATATATGATTACATAACAATAAAAGTTTTGTCTATAGCTTAATGTACAATAAATTCAATTTGAATATCACGTGATGGGGATGGGGCAAATACGGAACAATTGCCCTTTGAATTCTGTTCGGGTAGACATGGGTGATGTCGTATGAGATGCGCTACGATGACCAGTGCGAATGTTGCACGGATGTCACGTTGATTTGTTGCAGCGATGATGCTACATTGCCCCCTTCCTAGACTGGGTGACGATCAGTGATAGCGAAGAGGAATCTTAACTCGTCGTCCAGAGCGAGTGACTACCGTCGACCTATCGGTCTGTGTAGTTGTAGCCGAACGATCGATGGAAGGTTGTTGTGATTGATCATTTTCAACTGTGTATGCAAGCTTCAAACGATCGATCAAGATGTTCGCTGTCCGTTCGTTGATGTCGATTTTGTAGTGTTTGTTGGTTCGTTCCAGCACTGCATATGGACCATCGTACGGCGACGAAAGAGATGGTCGTATCGAATCGTTGCGGATAAACACGTGCTTGCTCGTTCCGAGATCGGAATGTACGAACACATTGCGTTTGTTGTGCCAAGCCGTATCCGAGGGTCGCAGCTCACGCATGGCTTCACGAAGGTTGTTCGCAAATTCGGATTCGGTGCTGTTGTGTGGGTTTTCAGCGAGGAACTCTGATGGTATTCGGAGAGTAGTTCCATATACCATTCCTGCTGGTGATGCCCTGATGTCTTCTTTATGAATGGTGCGTAATCCAAGAAGTATCATCGGAAGATGTTCGGTCCAGCGTTCGGGTTATTGACATAGAACAGCTGACTTCAAGGTTCTATGCCAACGTTCTATGATGCCGTTTGCCTGAGGATGATAAGGTGTTGTTCGAAGATTGGTAACATCAAGTGTTCGGGTCAATTCTGCGAAGAGGGTTGACTGGAGTTGGCGTCCTTGATCGGATGTGATGTAATTCGGCACACCAAAACGCGATATCCATCCAGAAACTAACGCTTGGGCGACTGTAGAAGCTGTCATATCTGGAACTGGTATCGCCTCTGGCCATCGTGAAAAACGATCGATGATGATGAGACAGTAGCGGTTACCGTTACTCAACGGAAATGGTCCAACAATGTCGATGTTTATGTGGGAAAATCTTCTATCAGGTATAGAGTACCGGCTAAGTGGTGATTGCGTGTGACGATTCACCTTTGAACGCTGGCACTGGATGCATCTCCTCGCAAAGGCAATGCTGTCCTTTCGAATGCATTTCGGCCAAATGAACCGTTGCGTCATAAGTTTGGCCGTCGCTCGAGTTCCTGGGTGAGACAGGTTATGTGTTGCTTCCAAACATTGTTCACGAAATCGTTTTGTGATGAAAGGTCTGATGCGACCTTGTGAACAGTCGCAATATTACGGACGAGTGCTGCCTGGAATGATAAACTTCTGTAGCTTTAACGATGATTTACCTTCCAGATTAGCAAGCAGTTCCTCATCGGTATCTTGCTCGGCAGCGAGAGCGTCGAAATCAACTGATGGTACTGCCCGAACTGCTTCTATGCGAGAGAGTAAGTCGGCAGCGATGTTCTCTTTCCCTGATATGTGGCGTATATCGGTGGTGAGTTGTCCAATATCGTCCAACTGTCGTACCTGGCGATTACTGGCTCTATCGGGATTTTGCCGAAATGCGAACACGATCGGCTTGTGATCGGTGTAAATATGGCAATTGCGTCCTTCAAGCATGTATTTGAAATGCCGTGCTGCCAAATAGATTGCCGTCAATTCACAATCATAGGTGCTGTACTTTAACTGTGCCTTGTCGAACTTCTTGGAAAAATCCCAATGGATGAACATTACCGTTGACGATTTGGTGCAGAACTGCACCTGCTGCTATATTCGATGCATCCACCCATAAAGATAGTTCGGCATCCTTTGCTGGATGCGCGAGTAGTGCAGATTGTGCGAGTTGCTGCTTACACTGCTCGAATGCTGCTACGGATTCGGCTGTCCAAATCAGCTGGCTGCGATCGTTGCGCTTGTTACCGGGGGTCTTCTGAAGTAGTGGTATTTGTAGCTCTATTGCGTTCGGGATGAACCTCCGGTAGAAATTAATCATGGCGAGGAAGCTTTTGAGATCCTTCACAGTAGATGGACGTTGGTAATTCCGAATGGCTTCTACACGATCGGGTAATGGTCGTATTCCTTCGGTTGACACTGCGCGTGCGAGCCGTCTCGGTCGCGCGAATGTTGGTTGACCAGTCGTTTCGATGCAGTGAACAACAGCTGATTTGGTGATCGTGCCGGGTGGCGCCAATCGTGTTTTGCGATGGGAGCTCGGTTAGCAATTCTGCGTATGGTGTTGTAGTGGTGAACGTCTTTATAGAGTGCTCACTGCTCGTGCCAGAACTCCTATTGCTTCCAGCTTCGTTGTATTGTCGATCAGGCGGCGATGCTTCAAGTCGATAAGCAAGTTGTAGTGGCAGATGATATCTGCACCTATAATTCCTGATGTAACATATGCGATGAGAAAGTTCCATAGGAACTCTCGTCCAAGGCCGAGGTTTACCTTCAGTAGTGCTTCCCCATACACTTTAATCGGCGTTCCATTTGCGGCGAATAATTTGATATCGGTTGGTTTCGATCGGCCCAAATCGGATCCTCTCGGAATCACAGATACGTCTGCACCAGTGTCGATTAGGAATCTCATGTTAGTTGTTGTGTCCGAAATTTTGAGACGAAAGGTGGGTGCTGTATCGGATATTTCGTTTAGCTCCGATACAGCTTCAGTCTGCTGGCGTCATTGCTGACTATTAGACGTTTGTCCGAAACAGCATGGTTTTCGGCATTGCCTTGCTTCTTTTCCGAATGTGCGATGATAGCAGCATATTTCGCTCGATGATTTGCATCTTGATCGACTTCGCGAGTTTTTTAGCGAAAAAAAACCTGTGTTAAAACCATCATTAATAAGTTTTAGGAACACTATTCTTTGGAAGAGCTATTAGGAGAAGGCAGAAAACCCGGTTCTTCCAACCCCAAACTAGATCAGAAAGTGGTATCTCTAATCATGAAGAAAAAATCAATGTCAATACGTGGTTTGGCAAAAAAGCAGGAACGAGTGTCGGAAATACAAGAGTTTCAAGAGGCGAAATTACCTAAAGACCTACTAGAAGCAGAAAATCTCGAAACAAAAAGTAGAACAGAAGAAGCAAGCAGCATCAAGGACCTGGAAAGTGTATTCGCGTCTTTTGCAGTGTCCGGATGCATGCGTTTTGATGGACGATGAGACTTATGTAAAGGAGGATTCAAAAACCCTTCCAGGTCCACAATACTGTACTGTTGTCGTTAGGAAGGATGTGAGCGATGCGGACAGGCCGATTCAAGTGGAGAAATTTGCTCGAAAGGTACTGGTATGGCAAGTAATATGTTCCTGTGGTTTGAAGTCAACCATTTTTTTACATTACCGGAACTATAAATGCAGAAATTTATCGATCTTAGTGACTTCAGAAGAGATTGCTGCCTTTATATAAGAAACTCCAGAAGAGATTGCTGCCTTTATATAAAACCACTCTCAATTGACTTGCGAAGAAAGGTATAAATTTCGTTGAGAAAAATATCAATCCACCAAATTGCCTCAGCTTCGACCCATTGAACGTTACTGGGCAATCGTGAAGACTGGCAAGGCAGCTGGAAACATGCAGGAGTTCAAAAGAATTTTGGCTCAAGCGTCCAAAAAATGCGATGCAACACTTGTCCGGAACTTGATGAAGAGCGTTCGATCAAAAGTTCGAGAGTTCGTGAAGGAATAACTTAAATTTCATCTGGTTTTCATTATGCTCAAGTTTAACCTTGTGCAATAAAGGATCAATTTTGGGTTTGAATAAAATATCAAAATTTGGAAGAAAAATTTGTAGATAGCTTATTTTCGATACACTCCTTATTTTTCTCTCCCTTTTTTCAGCCTGATCATTTGTACGAAGTAACAGAGGCTCGTTTGGGAAGCATGTATCATTTAAAATAAAATTTTCGCTCCAAAATGGGTTACTTCTATTCTGATTCTCTTTTTGTCTTATTTGAGTCGTGCTACTTTCTACTCCTCCTATTGCTTCATCTAATAGTCCTTACTCTAGATTGTCAGTTAAACCCTGATCTGAATGCTTAGGTACATTCTTCTTAATTTCATTCTGCAAATTCTGTCCTAAATAGAATATTAGGACTGGTGTGGGTAATTTCCTACCGTATGACTTCTATTGTTAAATGGGTTTCCATGCCTCTCCAACATGCTTTCGATTTCTGCTAACAAGTCTCTTTTTTGTCTCAATTGTTCTCTAGTTATTGTTTTTGAGCAATTGATTCTTAGCGATAATGTCTGAGACGCAAAATTTGTTCTGGTTTTGGAAAAATTTCGATTATATGTTTTATATCCTGAATTATTTTCTTTGTGGTTTCGTATTCACGTACAAAACTAGTTATACCTTTCAGCTTTGTCGGTTTCCTAATTTCTTCTAATTGAGCAGTTCTTAATCTCATTCGTTTATTTGTAATTGAACCACAGGTTGGTAATTCTCGTGTTCCTAATTCATAGTCGATCTCCTCATTCAATAAACCATTTGGATTTATATAATATCCAGCAACATCCCCCTCTTTTGGATTCATTAATATTATATTCGTTCCTACTTTTCCAGGTGCCCTATTCAAAATATGTTCGTATTACTTTTCCTCTGATTCGACATCAATAAGGAACATCGTACCATGATAACATTCGTACGAGTGTTACTCAACGTGCAACATGTGCATTATGTAACCACTAATAAATTCTATATTTTTTTCTGATTTGTTATAATCTATTCTCTCCGAAAACACGATTCTTCATATACAAAACTTCTGTATTATTGACCTAAATTTTCTGAGAAATTTAACTTATTCACATATACTTAACCGTTGGTTGGGCGCCAAATGTAACGGGGACGGATGACAGCTATAAGGGTAGATGGAAATAAGCAACCTTCACTTAAGCGCCAGGCATGATTGATAACATGCCGTGAAAATGCCTGTTTTAATTTTTTCCTCTGAAATTCCCGTGCCCGGCTGCAACTCCTTAGGGCAAGTTCCAATCTAGTACGTCAACCGAAATCCGCGACCCAACAAATCACCATAACTCGCGATCAAATGAATTTTATCAATACAGTCTGAACTGTCCCTCAATCTCAGAAGGATAGGGAAGTGTCCTTTGTAGGTTTTTCCCCTAGAGCCCTATACTACGCGACCCGAATCCCGAAACTCGATAAATAAGGCCTTCCTTCGTCTAACTCTTACGGATCGCTCACCAAATGGATCATACACCTTAGTCTCATGTTTCAAACATATTATTCAACGTCTTTTTGCTTATAAGCTAAGGTTAGTGGTTTATCTTCTCTTACTTGGGCTCATTCTAATACTTCTGCTTCGCCGGCATTCCCGCGTAGTCCTGATGACACGTGGCGACTTATCTAGAAAGTCTGCTTGTCTGTGGTATATACACGGCGGTCTAATCCGTTTCGGGAACGGACAAAACTCCCTCTCGTGGTCACGGTGCGAACTGTCGTCGAGCTTTTGGGTCGAGCGCAGTGGATGTCGATAAGTTCGATGTTCGTTGCCACCGCACCGGTTTAGTTGCTTGTGGTGCACCTGACGCTTGATGTGCAGAGCGAGGATTTGAATGTCGTTACTGCGTCCAGGTGTGCGTCCCTGCTAGTGTAACCGCGTTGCACCGCGATCATCAACCAGGGCCTTTTCTTGTAGCGGGTGGACTTTTCCGACTCGATCCGGTGCCCGTAGGGTGGACCTTCGTTTGAAGGTTGTAACAATCTTCAAACGGATTCAGAAACTCTAGTCAGTTTTTTTTTCTTTTTCTGGTAACAAACATTTTTCAATTTCGTAATAAAGTTACCTGTTTATAATAGCGTCGATCTAATCAATAGCCTTTTGTTAGTTAGCTCCTTTTTAGTCTCCGATTCTAACAATTACCTGATATCTAGATTCCCTGTAGTTTAAGTAACTTCTTGCCTTTTAATATATCAGATTCTAAATTGACCTCACTAGATTCCGCTTTTAGGCACGATACGCTTTTGACACTGAACGATTTCTTATTAAGCGCTAACCACTGACTTGTGATCAGTCCGCTGGTTGAACTACAAGAGACCGTCTTATCGAGTCATCTTTTCTTCCTATTCATTACTTCGTCAAGCGGACCCGAAGATCAATTGATCGTTAATCGTGCCGTTCAAGTGTCTCAGAGAGACTCTCTTTTGGTTTTCCAAAGCAAAGCAAAGTCCTGGCATTACATTCCTTTTGTGGAATTCGGCCTTTCTGTTTCAACAGACATCGCAGCCGATTCTTAGTGTACAGAATGATTGCATGGCTAGTGCTATGGATCCTACTGACGCTTTTGGTTTTCCGCTGGTATAATAAATGCACCCTTCCTTGGCGAATTCCAGTCGAAAAAGAACAGAGACCGAGAACGTGATCAAAATAAGTGAAGATCACTATGGGCGGAACTGTCTTGGGACCAAGATTTGTAACTCCGTTACAGTAGTTTTGAGACTAGTTTAGAAATTTTTTTACGGTTTCTGTTGCGCCGGTTTATGTGACGATGTACAATATTTAACACACTTTACCGTATAACTCCAGCACCGGAAGTCGGATCCAGATGAAATTCAGGAATTCTGTATGGGACCATGAGACCATTCATTTGAATCTAAGTTTGTGGAAATCGGTTTTGCCATCTCCGAGAAACCTAGTGAGATTATTTGACACATACACATACACACACATACATACACGCACACACAGACATTGCATGACACATCGATGAACTGAGTCAAACAGTATGTGACATTTTTGCTAATCGGTTTTTCAAGTGATTGCATATCCTTTCTGTATAAGAAAAGCAAAAAGATGTACTTATGATCAGATAACGAAGGGTCGAGCTCATCGGAGACGAACCAATTTTCCTACTCATGCACAATTCTATCAGAGCAGAGAGCTACGTCCAAAACCTTCTCTCTTCCAGATCTCCTAAAAGTTGGACGATTTCCTGCATTGACTATGTGCAGGTTTTTCGGAGCCTCTCGAATTTATATCTGTGCTGCGCCAAATGATATTGTGAGCATTGATGTCACTGACGGTTATAAGCGTTTAATCACTTTTGCAGCAGCATGATACAACTGTTTTGAAGTCATCACTTGGCGAAGGTTGGTTATGCGGTAAATATGCCGAACAATCGACATATTTCCTGTCTATGCAATCAATAGTCATACCAACTGTGACAGCACAAAAATCCCGAGTTGTGAGCTCTGAAATAAGAGTAACATCGAGATTACTACTTGCAAGTATGCATGCACGAGGCATTTCATTTGGATTAGTTACACCATTCTTGCAGAAGTCTGGATAGATTCATAGTTGCTGTATGTTTGTGCTGGGGATTGATTTGTGCTACTCTAACCATTATCAATTAAAGTATCGAACATTCCTTCTCCAGAACTCATCGTACAACAACTAGAAGAAACCAAATATATTGACTTATAATCGCCTGTAGCGAACCATGGAAGAGTTTTTTAAAATGCTTTAATCATTTAAATCCCACGAGTTGCGAAGAATGAATTCGTTCCCTGTGCCAGAGCTTTTCTCAACACAGTAAGGGAAAACCCAACATGTAACGTTCACAACTGCATTGTTTAACCTCCTGCAGCCATACAGTCATCGGCACGGAAATACATCTCCGTCTCCGTCTCTACTACCAATTGTAACAGTACAAACAGCGGCAGCTCATCCTTCTCGCATCTCAGACAGCAACCTTCCTGCACCATCAACTGTCACTACCGACGCTGCTAATTCGCAAGGGTACTCAGCAACTCGTTCAAATGAACCACAATACATCGCTCCAACTGATACTAACAAACAATGATCCACTTTTATGGTACATCCTATGGGACAGACAGGTGCCAGTAACGGCAATTGGTATTATTTAACTAGATTTTTACAAAGTGAAACTGAGGCTATGTAGAATTACACACAAACTGCAATCGCCAATATATTCAAGGTTTTAAGCTGGTTAGACAGTATCAAGAGCGACTACTCTCTTTTGTCTCATTCAAGTTTAACATTCCGGCAGACTTTGAGCAACAGCTAACGTCCCCCATTTTCTGGCCCAACGGTGTGACTATCACTCCTTTTTCAGAACGCAACACTCCTGGCGCTCCTTTTCCGGTTCCGATGCCACAAATGAATTTACCTCAACGCAGAACGATCTCATCTCGACCCCTCTCCCAACGATTGCAAAACAGTACCTCACAAATGAGGTCTCCTCGCTTTGTATTAAACATCCATCATCAAAACGTTGGAGAAATAAATAGATCTCTGGTCGATTATCATCTCGTTTGCTCATATGCTATATGTGATATATATATATATATATATATATATATATATATATATATATATATATATATATATATATATATATATATATATATATATATATATATATATATATATATATATATATATATATATATATATATATATATATATATATATATATATATATATATATATATATATATATATATATATATATATATATATATATATATATATATATATATATATATATATATATATATATATATATATATATATATATATATATATATATATATATATATATATATATATATATATATATATATATATATATATATATATATATATATATATATATATATATATATATATATATATATATATATATATATATATATATATATATATATATATATATATATATATATTGCTGAAACTTGGCTGAACAAGAATACTTTATCTCAGCAAATTTTCGATAGCAGGTATAAAGTGCAAGATCGAAATTACCAAAGTAGAAGCATAAAGGTTGGTGGCGGCGTTCGCATTGCATGTAGATCATCAATTTAATCTCGCTACGAAACGGATTTTTATATTCAAGTTTCTTCTCGCCTAGCTTATAGTTAAGTTTTGAATGCATGTAGTTATTTTTATAGCGTTCAGTTCTCTACCATTACTACCATTCTGCGATTTCAATAGTAAATTGACTTCATCTTATTTGAATTAGAAATTAATTTTAAGCACCTAAAATTTACCCTGAGATTCTTGCAAAGCGACATAAAGAAACATTTCATCCAAACTCGCATGACACAAGATCAAAGCGAACCAATTAAAGCTTCAAATCGTTTAATGGCACTTTTTGTCTTGCTGTCTAGCAACAACCTACCCCTAGCATGCTGCACGTAGGGCTGAAACGTTAGCTATAATTTCGCTTATATTTATAAATTCGCGTGATACCAACAACTTCGTTTTTGCATCGATTGACCAATCAGAGCGATGCTTTTCCATTGATATATCGCTTACTCCTTCAAAGCCGTCGTCTATGGCAGGGAAATCCGATATGCCGGAGATTTTTAGCAGACAAAATATGACACTGGTAGCTATTAATAAAAATTTCAATGATACATTATTGGTAAAATCAAATGGTAAAATAATATTAATAATTGATGCAAAATTGACTGAGCTGTACGTGCTTAAAAGCTGACCACATTTCTACGTATATTTTTCCTTGAGTTACTAATTTACACCCCTGTAAAGAAAACAAAGATGTGTTCCACATCAAAAAAAGCCATAAACAAGTTTACCTTCCTTGGTGTAATCCAACCCTCAAGGTGAAATGTAGCGGAATGCGAAAATCGCGTTTTTGATCAATTATTCAAAAATTAGATCGATTTTCGAAAAACCAAAAACACTTAAGTTTTCGAAATCAAATTTATCATAACTAAGTATTCTTAGAATTTTGAAATTTTGCTTTGGCGAGCCGTAATTCGTTTTTGAAATGTATAAACGGTTACTGTTCCGTTCCACGGGCATGATTTTAGAACTGAAAAGTAGTGTTTGTAGCAGAATTTCACAAAGAATCTGAAAATGCAACTCAAAATTATAAAATATTAGCTAAAACAACCGAAATTTGAAAAAGTTTAGATAAACTTTTCCGCATTTTTTTATTGCTTGCGCCCTGCTGTTTCGTATTGAGGTGGTGTGAGAAATGCACGGTGGCATTATATCGTGAGCAAAAGTTACATATAAAATAATGACGCGAATTTATGCACCATTGGGTTTTGTGTTGAAATAAAAACTAGTTGATTACAATAAAATGGGTATTGTAAGAAATCGTCTATTTTCTAAGTAACTGTCATTTATAATGCTAATAATGTCCAATTCTGTTGAGTTCAATGCATTGCAAGGTCTTGGTATTACATTTATTGTTGAATATGACCATTTGTTTCAACAAACTTCGCAGACAAGAAGTGGCTGAACCGTACTGGGAGAATACTGAATCCACACCAGGAAAATGTCTGGGTGTGGAAGTCTTGGAATTACATTCCTTTTGAGAAATTTGGCCTTTCTGTTTTAACAGACTTCGCAGCCGACTCATAGCATACTCATATGGCTAGTGCTACGATCCTATTGACACAACAGAAATAATACTTTCTACTTATTCGAAGATGATAATGAAAGTCAATTAGAATGGAATATATTGGCATTGAATGTATTCGATAAGTAAATTCGACCGCGCTCTATCATGCGAGTTAAGTAAATACTTTTACGTAAATTCTATCTCATCGGCGGGAAGGGCCTGGTGAACGACTGGCAAAGATATCGAAAATACTTGAATGTTATCTCGTCTTCAATCGTTCTTTTGAAGGAGAATCCATGCTTGCTACTAAACTCAGACATATACATGGTTAGCAAGTTGGTCAATACATATACATATAGCCTCATGTTAGGCATTCATAATTACTCATGATTCATAGCTCTAGTGTAAGAGTAATCACTAACAATAATGATTGAATTAGCATATATTTAAAGTGTGAAGGATTCAAAAATCCATTACGTCCAGTCTTTATTACAAGCCAATATAACGAGAGGTAAACCCACTGCGCTCAATCATTGAAAAAAGTTCTTGTTTCTATGTGTCCGTTTTTCTTGGTATGCTTTGTGCGACGGTTCGTTCAACTGAAGCGGATAAAATTTTGCGCGCATTTTATGACGCTACATTACACCTTAAGCAATAAAAGAGCGATAAAAGAAACTCACGAAGCGGCCAACTTTTCATCCAAGGTTTCATTACGTTTATCTTAATAATCGATATAAACGTCTGAACAGAACATTATATAACACCTTCTTCGAGTTCAGCGTAGTTGAAGAGCAACACAAAGAGCTTTTGGTGTCACGTTAATGAACGACGTAAAGAAACAGGATTGCCTACTCATATGTCACTCGGCGAGGTTCAATCATCCACCTTGCCTGATACCTGCAATCTATTTCGAAAGCACTTCAGTAGCGTTTTCTCCGGTTATATCCCCAGCAGCTGCGAAGTATCCAAAGCAATAAACAACGTTCCTCTTCGTTCCCCTGTTGGACCACATCCTACTATTACACCTATTTTGAATAGTAAGGCATGTTTTAAATTTAAAAGCTTTACAAACGCAGAACCTGATGGTATTCCTTCAATAGTACTAAAAAAGTGCTTGGATAGCCTCGTCTCACCACTGACAATGCTGTTCAAGATGTCACTCCAGTTGGGAACATTTTCTGACCTCTTGACAAAATCTCACATTTTCTTGGTTTTTAAGAAAGGCAACAAATCAGATATTACAAATTACAGCGAAATAGCCTCCCTATGTGCTGTTTCCAAGTTATTTGAAATCAGTGTTGTTGACTTCATAGCTCATAAGTGCAACGACTATATATTTGAAAAGCAACACGGATTTATGTCTAAACGGTCAACATCTACTTACCTAGTATCTTACACATCTTTTATCATCCAGTCCATGTAATCTCGTCTACAGGTAGACGCAATCTACACGACATTTGATAAAAAACCATCAAATAACAATTGCTAAACTTGACAGACACACTGGTGGCACTTTACTGGATTGGATGCATTCATATCTTACTGGTCGTGAGATGTCGGTAAAAATAGGAAATTGTACAACATCACCGTTTGCAGTTAGTTCTGGAGTACCTCAAGGAAGTCATTTAGACCCGTATACATTTTTACTTTATCTCAATGATCTGCACCTCTAACTGAAATGTTTCAAACTATCATTTGCGGATGACTTCAAACTCTACTATCTGATCAAAGAACAATAAGATGCACGATTTTTTCAAGCTCAATTGAATATGTTCGCGGAATGGTGTCACTCCAACAAGATGGTATTAAACACCTCTGAATGCTCCGTCATATCGTTTTTCCGCAGGCACTCAGTAATTAGATGTGACTACAATCTTCCGCAAAATGTTCTTAAACGTGAATCGTTCGTGAAGGACTTAGGAGTTATTCTTGATGACAAACTTGATTTTAAGAATCACATTGACTACGTGATTTCGAAAGCATCGAAACTCTTAGGTTTCATATTTCGAATTACCAAAAGTTTCGTTAACATACACTGCTTGAAAACTCTTTATTATGCAATTTTCGTTTTCATCCATTTTTACGAATCCCTCGTGCTAGAACTAACTACAGATATAATGAACCGTTTCTCAGTATGTGTCGTTTATTCAACAGTTCCTCGCAGGTCTTTGATTTGCATCTCTCGCGTAATCCGATGAAACGCTTATTCAATGATTCCTAAACTACACAGATAAAAATATTTTGTGAATTTATATTTATTTTCATGCACATATTTAGAGCAGGAAATTTAATGGAAAGTTACATTACAAAACCAAGCGGTTTGCAAATATACAGTCTTGTTCAATGAAAAACTAAATTAATCTTAATGTAATTTTACATCAATCATGGTTTTAAATCAGATTTTCGTTTCAACTGACGTCTGTTTCATAGTACTATCGGTTTACATGTCGTGTAAGTTTCATCTTTTCTTTCTGTGTATCCAGTAAATAAATGTTCACCATCTTCATTGGAAACTAATCAGATTCGCCGAAGCTAATCCGTTCCTCCTCTCTTTCATTTTCTCCGTCTTCTATAATTACTAATTAGATCTAGATGCCGGTTCTAACCCCGCCCACGCTCACTCGCTGCTCCTTCAACTAACCTTCTTCTTCCATTTTCATCCACTTTTTTTTCTATCTCGCCTCTTAAGGAAGCTGCTCTGTAATGCTGTGCCATCAACTAGTGATAGGGTTAGTGGTTCAGCTTTGATTATTAGTTGTTAGTTTTAAATCTAAATGTATCTGCTGGATCACTGTAATCTGACTAAAAATTCCTATCGTTAAACCTTTCATTCACCCCTATTCTGTATTTCGATCGAATCGGATTTTATCGAACAAATGTAAAAATTTGCATTCTCTAATTCGATCGAGTGATGTATTTGTATGAAAAACTCGAACTCGGTCGAGCTACAGAATACCAAATTTCGTATTCGATCGAAACAATCCGATTCGAACGAAATACAGAATCGGGGTGATTAATTTTAATTTGTTAATTCAGCAAAGTTCAACATCGTCGGTCGACCACGTTGTCTTCGATGTCGTATGGTTGGCTGTGTTGTCGGCAGAAACGGTTGCTATGTCGAGTTTATCCTGTGTCAGTATTTTCCTTGCTGTTGGAATTGCTGTTTCGAGTCTGGTATTTCGTAACACCTCCCCTCTAAGAGCGTCGATCGTTCTTGGTTGACTGTTTGAAAGCTTATTATTATATCGTTCATTTATACTCGGTTTTAACCTAGTTACGATCGTTCACCGGGTTTGTATCAAGTTTTGTGGGTGGGGGAGGAGAGAGGGGAAGAAAGAAAAAAGAGGGAGGGGGCAAAGGCTAGATTATGTTGGGGGAGGAGGGTGTTTACAGTGGTACATTACAATTTACAATTTTTAATATACATTTCATGAGAGGTATTCTTGTAGTTCGGTCCTGGTCGGTTTCCGCTTCGGCGTGTTTGAAAGCTGTACTGTTGGAAGCTTGTTGAAATTTATCGTCTTCGGTTAGGTTTTCTCGATTCTGATCTCCGAAATTTCAGGATCCGCAGATTTTCGTGTGGTGTATTTATCTTCATTGCGTTTCCGGCTCTTCGTGATCACGGTTACCAAGATGAGAAGGCTAATCAGATTGGTGACGATTGTACTTCCGACGATGGTGGTTTTTCTATGTTGGTAAGATTTTAAGTTGATCTCTTCTAGGAGTTTCAGATTTTGTATACTGAGGTCTTCATTTTTCTCTTATATGTTATTGGTTGTTTCTGGGTATTTGGGTATTTTAGATGAATGTTTGTATCAATGAATATGATGCCTCTTCTGATTTCTTTTATCTTAGTCGTTTGATCTGTTTTTCTTTTAGGACATCTTGCTTTCTGGTGTGTTAGAATTCTATAGATTCTCTTCTAACGATAGTATATTTTTGTTCAATAGATCTTGTTTAGAAAATTCAACTTGCTCTTCTATGTCTTCTAGTGTATGAATGAGAGAATCTATGCTGAATATTAAGTTAATGTGTTCTGTAATAGTATCTTCTCTAAGTGTGTTGCTTATTACTGTTATTTGAGAACTAATTTTCTTAATGATATTTGTGACATTATTTATTCTGTTTTGGAAACTAGTATTGATATTGATTTGTTTCATTTGGTTATTTGCAATTTTGTTTTCATGATATTGTAACATTTCCAGGCTTAGTTGTATGGTTTTTAAACCTTCTTCATCGGGATTTCCTGCTATGTATTTAACCATTGTTCTTAATGCGTTAATTATTCCACGTTTCTGTCTGTGGAGTTTAAGGCTTTTAAGTTTCTCTCTTGCAATTTTAATTTTTCTTGATAGTGTTTCGTGTAAGCGATCCCTGGTTAAGGGCATCAGGGTTATTTACTCAATATGATGTTTAGTGTGTGGTTCTAGACCAGAACTTAGTTGCTACGTTTCACCTCATTCCGTGACTATTAGCTAGCAGTACATCTCCATCACAGCAAACGTTTGCGATGTTTGACATCTTCAACATTATCATTATAGGACACAGTAGAGAAAGAACGTTGTCGTGTTGGACTGACCTTATTGGAGATAACAGGAACTCTGAAATCACACATTTAGTTCAATGTTACCTAGATTGATATTTTTAACGATTAGTTCGTATCCTAATCTAATTCTAACTGTGTCAAGTTTAAAGGCTTTAAGTCCATTGTTATTTGTCACGTCTGTTTAGATTGTCGAAGATACGTAGTGAGCCAAGAAAAGTCTGAAATTTGAGTAGTAGCACAAGATTACTTTTTTCAGATCTTGTGGATTTTTATATTGTTTGTGTCTCTGAAAGTGAGTAGATTGTCGGTCTTTATTTTCACTATTTTGAATGGGTCTTTGTCCTTCGTCTGTCTCTGTGATATTCTAACGTATTTTATTTTTTTAGGTCTAAGTTCGGGTGGGGTTTGCTTATTTTCGTATTTCTTTCCATGTTTTTCATTGTTTTGCTGCTTTGTCGGTTAAAAGATTCATTACTTCAATAATTGGATTGATTGGAAATTTGTGCTTTAGTGTTCGATATAACTCATTTATTGTAGAATGAAATCTCTCAATTATTCCGTTTGATTGAGAATTACTTGCATTGTGGATGGAAATGCCAAGGTCATTCAAAAACCCTGTAAAGTCTATAGATATGAATGCCGGCTCTTGGTCACTGACGATAGTTGGGGGTCTGCCAAATATTCTGATATGTTCACTAAGTGCTCTTTTTAGGTCAACTTCGTTCTGGTTTCTAAAGAAATTATGTAAGCGACGAATTATGAGTCAACTATCATCAACCGCTCTAGTCACTTCATGAAAAACACATCTATGTGAACTCAGTCGGTGTTGAACAGACATTCGCACCGCACGCGTATAGCTCTTGGCTCCTGGAAATTTTTTCTGGCTACCTAAAGTTTCATTGATTCAAGGCTTCAGTCTTTTACAAGGCTACCTGAATCACAAACAGTCTTTTTAAAGACTAACAATTAGTCAGCCTTTCTCAAGGCTATACAAAGAGTGATAGTCTAATATAATCAGTCTTTTTCAAGACTAAGAAATTAATCAGCCTCTTTTAAGGCTAAGAAATTAATCAGCCTTTTTTAAGGCTAGTTTAGCCTAAGGCTAAAAATAATTTAAAACGGAATAAACAGAATTTTCTAATAACATTCACGATCTTATAGAATCTGCATGTAAAAAAAAAGACAACGGACGGATTTCCCTTCCGTTGATTCTATGCCGTCTTACAATATTTACGAGATTCTTCCTGAATCCGATTTTAGCGACATAGAAGAAAGTTCTTCAAAAATTCCCAAAATGGACGCTTGTCGTTCTGGGAAGAAACAACAATCTATGCCACCAGTGGGTGATGATTTCCGACATTAAAGCATTCCGTTTTGAGCTTTCTACTTTTCTCCCGGAAGTAAAAGTCTCATTTCAAATCGGACGAAGAGGAGAATATCGAGTCTTGGTTGATGGATTGGAAGACTACGAACGTCTTATCCGATATTTATCCGAGAAACTTAATAAATTTTATTCATATGATATAAAATCAGACAGACCCTTCAGGACTGTCTTGAAAGGTTTATCAAATGATCAAAGTACTGATGACATCAAAAATGAACTGAAAGAATTGCTTTGTTTTGCCCCTTCTCAAGTAATACTTATGAAAAAAGAGTGAATGGTACTTCTAAACCACGCTCTGGAATTTCCCATGAACTTACTTAGTACTCTTCAATCAAAATGACGTAAACAATTTGAAAACTTTAGAAAAAGTACATTTCATTTCCCACATTAAAATTCATTGGGTACATTATAAACGGCATAATCGTATCGGCATTCGCATTCGAAAGACGTTTGTCCAATGAATGAAACCACTGATAAATTTCAAAGTTCAAATTGCGATGGAAATCATAAATCCAATTATTTTAAATGTCCTGTCAGGGGAAAAATTTTAAACGCTCGTTCGCTTAGACAACAAGTCAAATCAACGACCTTAAATTTACAGAACATATCTGAAAATCAAAAAACCGTTACTAATGCTACGCCTAATTCTTCTAAGGCATTTATTTCTTCTAATTTAAAACAAAAAACAGGTACGCCGTCCAATTCGTCTTCTAACGAAAAGAATTAATTGACAGGTAGATCGACCTCGTCATCATCTTCTTCTAATGACAGTTACGCTTTGGTAACAGGTAGACAAATGTCTTTTAATTCTTCAAATGTAAATAATCAAAACACAGGAACGCCTTCCAGTTAATCTTCTAACGAACACAATTTATTAATAGGTAGATCGGCCTAATCATCTTCTTCTAATGGCAGTTGCACTAGTGTAACAGGTAGAAATATTCCTTCAATGCCATTCGCTTCTTTAAACGAAATCGATTTATACGATATAACTGAAAACAAAATGATATACCTACAAGATCAACTTGCTCAAATGATCATCCGAATGAATTCGACTTCATCACTTTTTGAAGAATTTCAAATCGGATGGCAATCTGCAAATAATATTATAATGAATTTAAAATTGAACAGTGATGTTAAATGATTATGCGAATATTTTAAATTGGAATGCGCGATCTTTAAAATCGAATTAAGATGAATTTTATAATATTCTCAAAGTTAACAAAATTCATATTGCCATTGTGACAGAAACTTTTCTTTAAAAAATGTCAAATTGAAAAGCAATCCACATGTGGTTCATCGATTTGACAGGTTTACTGGAATGGGTGGTGGAGTTGCCATTTTTGTCCAACGGCCAATTAAACATCGAATTTTACCTTCTTTCAATACTAAAGTTATTGAAAGCTTGGGAATCGAAGTTGAAACCATTCATGGAATTTATTCCATCGCTGGAGCATATTTGCCATTCCAATGCACCGGCGAACAATTAAATTTTTTAAAGGCGATTTTCAAAAACTCACAAGATATCGACCGAAATTTTTCGTAATAGGGAACACATGTCCAGTGAAATTGTAGGCAAAATAGGTCCAGTGAAATTGTAGGCAAATGGTAAAATACTTCATAATCAACTCTCAGCTGGTACATCACAGTTCTTCTTCCCAGTAATCCGACTTGTTTCTCTTCCGCGAAAAAACCGTCTACAATTGATCTGGTTCTAACAGATCAAAGTCACATTTGTAGTGAACCGATTACACATGCTGACTTTGACTCAGATCATCTTCCTGTAACATTCAGGCTTTCCAACGAAGCTAAACTTAATCCAATTAGTTCTATATTCAACTATCATATAGCTAATTGGTTGGATTACAGATCTCACATTGAAAATCATGAGGATCATGAAATTATTTTAGAAAATTCTGCGGACATCGACACAGCAATAGATAATTTGAATCATTACATTATCGAAGCTCCAACTAAATTAAATTCTCCTACCATCGATAACAATCTTCAACTGCTCATTCGGTTGACGAATATTCGTCGACGACAATATCAACGTTCTCGTGATCCTGCTATGAAAAACATAATTAAGGATTTACAAAAAGAAATTAAACATAGATTTACTCTTTTGCGAAATGAAAATTTCGCTAAAGAAGTTGAACAAATTAAACCATATTCTAAACCTTTCTGGAAACTTTCTAAGGTTCTTGAGAAACCTCAGAAACCAATTCCTGCTCTCAAGGAAGGAAATCAAATACTTCTTACAAATGGCGAAAAAGCTCAAAACTTGCTCAGCAGTTCGAGAGTGTCCACAATTTTAATTTGAACGTTGTGAGTCCTATTGAAAATGAAGTCTCACTGAAATATGATCATATTTCAACTCATGTGTTATCACAAGATGACATTATGAGACGAATTTTGATGAAATTAAGTCAATCATTAGGAAACTTAAAAACATGAAGGCTCCTGGTAATGATGGAATCTTTTATATTCTTATTGAAAATCTTCCCGATGTTACCTTGAGACTCTTGGTTAAGATTCTAAACAAGTGTTTTTCATTAGATAACTTCCCAAAAAGATGGAAAAACGCTAAAGTAATTCCTATCTTCAAACCTGATAAAAACCCAGCAGAAACATCAAGTTATCGACCAATTAACTAACTTTCTTCCATCAGTAAACTTTTTGAAAAAATTATCTTGTATATCTCATATAAATGAGAATTCAATTGTTTTACCAGAGCAGTTTGGATTTCGTCATGAACATTCAACATGATAAAAGCAAATATATCTTCTGGGTTGTCCACTGGAGTTTCTCTTCTACACATAGAAAAAGCATTCGACAGTGTTTGGCACAACGGTTTAATAGCAAAAATGTCTGATTTATAGTTTCCTATTTATTTGATCAAAATGATTCAAAATTATTTAATTGATCGCCCTCTTCACGTTAGAGAATTGTAAATTTGAATTGCTACCCGTACGAGCAGGTGTTCCGCAGGGTTCGAGCGTAGCTCCAATCATGTATAATATTTTCGCTTGTGATCTTCCAAATCTACCCGTTGGTTGTCAGAAATCGCTATTCTGTGACGACACAAGTCTGTTAGCCATATGTAGAAATCTAAGAGTGATCTGCAGTCGCCTACAAAGAATTTTAAATATTTTCAGTGATCATCTGTCAAAATGGAAAATTAAACCAAATGCAGCAAAAATGCTATTAATTATCTTTCCTCATAAGCCAAGGGGGGGTCTAAATGATGTTCATTTTTGCGATTTTTTTTTTCAGATAGTAAACAAAATAAATTCAAATGTTTTGCATAATAAAAAGCATAGTTCGATCAATATTTTGTAATTTTTTCGTGGAACAATATTGAGAAATGAGTAGGTGAAGAGGTATTTTTGAGGAAACTTCTTATAAATCACGATTTTCGGTATCCACTGTATCTCAGCGCAGACTAATTTGAAGTTTAAGTAGTAGTAGAAGTTTTTCTAGACCCCAACGTTTTTGTTTGATTTTTTTTTAATATTTTAAATTTTTAGTGGTTGTTCAAAGTGAAAACTACGATTTTCACGAAAAAAATCCGCAATTTAATAGCTGTAAAACCACCCCAAAGTAACAAACAACGAAACGGAAAACGTTGGGATCTGGTTTTTTATACGTAGAAAGTGTGTGCAAAATTTGAAAAAAAAATTGGTTCAGTAGTTTTTGAATGACGATGGACACGAACTTTCAAAACCTGCTTTCGAGAAAAACGCGTTTAAAGTGTTTTTTTTTATGAAATCAATGGAAACAATTTATTACTCAAGGGAGCCCGTAGGGTATAATATTTTCAAAAAATCATATATTTTCTTTTATAATACGTTATAATGAAACATTTCGAAATTGTTTTGTCAAGTTTTTAAGCCAATCGTCGCAGAAGTCTTGGGCCTGTGCGCCGAGCTCTCACTCCTCCGCAGTATGAGATCGGCAATGATACAGCCCCATAACTTGTTAAGTTTTGTTCCGATAGGCTTGAAAATTTCACAGAATATTCTTGAAATGTTTTACTATAAGAAATTACAAAGAAAAAAATAAATGATTTTTCAAAAGTGTTAGACCCTACCCGCCCCTTAAGCCAAACAATAATCACATTCTCAAATTGGCTTGGAAATGACATGGTCTGATCAAGCAAAATACTTAGGTTTAACGTATGACAAAAACCCCATATTAAAGGATAACATTGAAGGAATCCAGGTAAAGTGTAATAAATATATTAAATGTTTATATCCTCTTATAAACAGAAATTGTAAGCTCTGTCTAAAAAACAAATTGTTAATTTATAAACAAATTTTCAGACCAGCCATGCTTTATGCAGTACTAATTTGGTCAAGTTGTTGTTTCACCAGGAAGAAAACGCTTCAAAGGATTCAGAGAAAAATTCTGAAAATGATTTTGAAGCGTCCTCCCTGGTTTAGTACAAATCAGTTACACAGACTCACAAATATAGAATGTAATGTCACATAATATTATAAGTAAATTCCGACAAAAATCGATGCAATCTTCAATTGAATCGATTCGCTCTCTGTTTTAGTTAGTAAGTTAGTATATAAGTTCCTTCTCCCCATTAAACAATACAAATAGGTTTAGATTTTTCCCTACACAAAACTCTCAGAATTTCGGAAGCAAATGATGTCTTAATGGTAATAACCAAATCATGCATATAATAGGGCTGAAAAGTCACCACTTGTGGCTGAACACCCAATTTAAATCATAATAATTTATTTTTAACTCATATTCCAATAAATAGTTATTAAAAAACATCTATGTGAACTCGTTCGAAGGGTTGCTCCCTGAATATACTTTCTTGTATTAACTGTGGCGGGTTTCTATCGTATTTGCTTTTTTTGCAAACGCCGAAAATTTCTATCAGGGCTCTAACCTTTCGATCGAGTTGAGGAAAATAATCCCTTTGCAGGATTTAAGCTTTGTTTTCCTTTATACCTCGATGCGCGTATTTGTGTGTGACTCTTACTAGCTTGTCTTGTTCTGCTTTCAGCCTGACGTCCTCGAGTAATATTGTTAATAATAGAATTGGTTGTGTCCTGAACGTGTTAATTGGTTTTTCTGTACACCAAATGTAGTAGTCATCACTAGAGTCGGATGAATGTATGGTTGTTGCTTCGCTCTCCGGTTCTTCGTTACTGGTCTCGTGTTGTGGGTTTGCGTTGATCTCGTTTGTCTTTATGCTTGAGAATGCATCTGAAACGTCTTTGTTTTTACCTGGTGTTTAAAGATGAGTAAGTTAGCGGTTGGTGATCTGTAATTAATTTCAATTTCCTCCCCTAGAGATAATGTTCGAAATGTTTGACGGCCCTATACATTGCTAGAAACTCTTTTTCAGTTGTTGAATAATTTTCTTCTGTGATGTTTAATGTTCTTGACGCATAAGCTACTAAACGATCCTTTCCAATAGGTCCTTGAGAAAGTACAGCTCCTATCGTAAAGTCACTAGCGTCAGTAGTTAATTTGATTTTTTTGGAGAAGCCTGGATGAATCAGCACTGGGTCTCTCGTTAGGATTTGTTTGCATTTTTCGAAGCAGAGCTCTGTAACCAATTTTTATTGTTTCGATTTTATCTTGATTCGGTCTTACGCCATCTTCAGAGACTGTATGTCTTAGAAATTGTTCTTCTTTGCGAAAAAAATCGCATTTGTCAAGTTGTATTTTCAAATTAGCTTCTATTAATTTTCTCAAAATTTCGTCCAGGTCGATTGTTTGCTCTAGAGAGGGTGAAAAAACGATGTTGTCGTCCATATATACCAAACAACATATTCCTATTTCTTCTCTTAAGATACAGTCCATTACGCGTTGTAAAGTCGCGGGAGCGTTCTTCAACCCGAATGGCATACTTGTAAACTCGTATATTCCAGAGTTTATTTAAAATGCCGTCTTCTCAACGTCTTCATCATCGAGCTGAATTTGATGAAAACCTGATGCAAGATCTATAGTAGAAAAGTAATTCGTTCTTCCCAACTGATCCAATATATCGGTAATCTCCGGTATAGAATATCTATCGCTGATTGTTTTGTCGTGAATACGACTTACTTTACTATGGGGCGCTTTTTCAAAATTTGCCATATGGAAGAATGGGCAGAACTTAATCGTGAATATCTCGACTTGTATTAATGGCAGCAACATAATTCTTTCACTATTTCATCAAAAATATGATCAGGAATTTAGGATAATATTTTGAACAGTGTGAGATAACCACAAACAACTCAAAAATTAAGTTTTCTGAAAATTTTTAAACAACGCAGAAAACTCTTAACTTTTGCTTAGGTTTTTCGCGCAAGGACGACGATTTTGAGGTAGTCAGGCACATATCTTCAACTGAACGTTATAAAAGAGGAACCGTGGTCGAATATCGATCATTTCTTCTTGTGCGTTGGATGAAAGCAGACGCATTAAACCAGTTTCGCATCATTTGGCACTGCGAGCGAATGTGTTGCAGTTTGTTCGCAAAGCTAGTTTCAAATCAAGCAAGAACGATTGCATCAGCTGCTGATGGTTTGCATTGGAGAGAAAGAAAACAAGAAACGAAAAGTTGACAACATTATATAAAATCAGCCGGTCTAATTGCTCTAAATGTTATCTAAAGAACTATTAAGATTACTTCTTTGCAAATCGAAGGTAGAAATCATCAGTTTAGTGAAAATCCAAAATAATTTGATTTGCTTCGTGCACTTTTCGCTGTGCGAAAATCGTTCGAAATAAATGTTCCGAACTGTGCTAAATATCGTAGAGAATTCCACAATTTGGTCCTTCTGGAAGGCAGAAATGAATCCTGTACAGCATCTTGATAGTTTCTTTCAATGAAATATGCAAATCCGAAATGAAATGATCGACGTCGAAAATCGTTGAAAATTTTGGTAATGAAAAGGGGGAAAGTTTCGCAATTCACACAATCAATCAACTATCAATTCGAATTCGAAAGTGTAAAGAAATCGTGTCAGTTTTATTCGTATTCATGACATCCAGTTATGTCTCTGACATCACACACTCGTACTTTTTTCGTTCAGTTTACAGTAGTCTATTAACATACGAAACTTTTTTGTCCTGAAGAATCTAGTTTCTTGGGTACTTCCCAGACTGGTGACGTATATGGACGTCACGTGACGTATTCTCTTACGATGCCGTCTTTCAATACTTTGTCCACTTGTTGTCTTACTACATCTTCGAAAGCTTTGTGGTATCTATAAGATTTAGTATGGATTGGTATTTTGTCGATAGTTCTGATTTTATGCTTTATTTTGTGAGTGAAAGTAAGATTGTCTTCATCACAGTACAAAACTTCCCTGTTTTTATCAACTATTTCTGAATTCTGAAAAGTATACTGCACGGATTGCTATTAAACTTGGCACAGGTACTTCTGGCTCCTCACAGATGGTGTTATAATGAGAGCCTCTAAAAATGTTTAATGTGCCTTTCCGATTTGGTGTTTGAAGTCAATTGTTTCCAAGTACTGTCTGTTTTGCCTTTCTCATATAGAAAGGTTATGCAATCATTGCGAAAACCGACTTTTGAACCGATACCCGGACGGCTGAGTGTCATATACCACTCAACTCAGTTTGTCGAGCAGGCAAAAAGTCGGTGTATGTATGTGTATGTGTGCATGTGCGTATGTGTGTATATCACGTTTATTTCTACTAACTTTACCCGGAGATGGCTGAACCGATTTTCATAAACTTAGAATCAAGTAAAAGGTTTTGTGGTTCCATACAAAAATCTTGAATATTGTGTCAGAGTTATAGGGTGATTAGTGTAAAAATTCCAATTTCAAATTACTTACTCACTTTTATCATAGGTGTCGTAGCCGATTTTTACAAACTAGATGTAAATGAATGGTCTTATAGTCCCATCAGTGCACAGTGGGAAAAATTCTATGAAAACCCGCAAAGAATTCTGTAACTCATGAACTAATTGATATAGGTCAACAAACTAAAGCGTTTCTTATGTAAAAATGTCCAAGGAATTCAATGGAATGGTTTATAATGGCCGCACGAATCGCAATCCTGCTCGATTCGTGCGGGCATTGTAAAATGTACGGCATTTTTGGGGTTTCCTATACCATTCACTCTGTAAAGAAGTCGAGTGCGGTATTCTGGAATAGCCTACTTTCATGTAAAAAAGTTTGGAGAATTGTTTAGAAGAACCCACACTGGCCGTACGAAACGTTTTGATAACTATTTTACCCCATTTCCTCTATTTTATGGTATTTTATCGTAAATCGGTCTTAAATCATGGTAAAACATATTGGAAGTTTACTAAATCTAGCTTATTTTACAGAAAAAAAGTCTGTAGAACCGAATGAAAGAACCTACACTGGCCGCACGAAACGTTCTGGTGGTGACTATTTTACCCCATTTCTCCATTTCATGGTATCTTATTGTAAATCGTCCTTAAACCTCGGTAAAACTTATTGGAAGTTTACTAAATCTAGCTTATCATATGGAAAAAAATATGTAGAACCGACTGGAAGAACCTATACTGGCCGCACGGAACGTTCTGGTGACTATTTTACCCCATTTATCTATTTCATTATATCTTATTGTAAATCGTCCTTAAATCTCGGTAAAACTTATTGGAAGTTTACTGAATCCAGCTTATCTTATGTAAAAACGTCTGTAGAACCGAATGGAAGAACCTACACTGTCCGCACGAAATGTTTTACTGACTACTTTACCCCAATTCCTCTATTTCATGATATCCTTGCATCTTGGTCGTCCTTACATCTTGGTGGAACTCGTGGAAAGTAATCTGGAGAATCAAATAGAAAAATTTGAATTTACCGCATGAATCGTTCTCTAATATCATATGATTTCTTGATAAAAGAAATTCTGCAGTTCGGAGAATGTAGAGTAAGCAATAACAAAGAAATTAGGCCCATCCGGACCGCTAAAAAACGTGTATTAAACCCACGGAGTTCAATCACTATCATCATCATCAGAGGTACAATCGCATTCAGTGCAGTCACTGTGTTCGTCGTAACTGAAAGGCATGCTAGTACGTTTTTCTGCATCGGAGTCGTTGTACTCATGCATCTGATCTTCAACATCTTTATCGAATTTTGATCGTTTGGAGAGACTTTTCGTTTTGTACGCCAGGTATGACATTTTAGGGTCGAACCAGGTTAAAGCAGCTTTTACCATATCAGTTAAATAATCTTCTGCGGACGTTTTTCTCGAAAGATGTAGACGAGAGAACTTATACCGCTTGTGACATCGCTCCCTGGATTGCTCGTCAACATAATTCATGGTGTATGGCTAGAAATAATAAATAATATTAAAAACTGTAGTATATTTGTTACAATAAAAAATTACCCATTTTCCTGAAAACTCTGCCAAATGTTGGATACTCGGTGGCAGTTGTTTTATGAACGGAAATTCTTCAAATATTTGTCTTTCCAGAACATCATAGAGCTGCTTTACTTTATCTGGTTTCAGCTTACGGGAAGATAGTGCTAGGCTGCTAATTATTCTGAAATTCTTCACCAATTCGACGCTTATGTTTAGAATTCCAGCAAATTCCTCCGGCTTTTCAAGCAGGTCGCGGGACATATTACCATTGTTGGAAATTCCACTGCCTCCAATTTAAGGACGTTTGATGTTTATTTTATAACATGTTTCGAGTGCATCTGCCTGGGAGTGTGCTTCTTTCTTCGCGTCAAGAGGACTTTGGGCAGGATTCTCAAGAAACTGCCTTCTTTGCTGCATTCCTCATCATACATTCCACTGCATTCAACCGACTTCCGACTTCCATGCCTGGGAAAACGATGGTCCTATTCGCTTTTCAATTCCAAAATACGGTGAACACAGCGGACAAGCATGCGTATTGCTATTGTCCACTTAAATGTGATTTAGATAAAAATTTCACATATTGGAGGAATTGGAGCAAAATAGCCACCAAAACGTTTCGTGCTGCCAGTATAAGTTCTGGAATTCTATTCTACAGACTTTTTTACACAAGATAAGCCAGATTTAGTAAACTTCCAATTAGTTTACCCAGATTTAAGGACGATTTACAAAAAGATTTCATGAAATAGAGGAATTGGGGTAAAATGGTTACCAGAACGTTTCGTGGGGCCAGAGTAGGTTTTTCCATTCGATTCTTCAGACTTTCGTGCGGCCAGTATAAGTTCTGGAATTCGATTCTACAGATTTTTTTGCATAAGATAAGCTAGATTTAGTAAACTTCCAATAAGTTTTACCGCGATTTAAGGACGATTTACAATAAGATATCATGACCGACCTTCAGCCAGTGAAAACATTGGAGTGCAAGCAATTGCACTCCAAGTCGATAGACGGTAAATTTTACCCATCAAACTCATTTCGCGTGACTTTTGCCGGATCTGCACTTCAAAATTATTTGGTAGTGGGAGGGGTTCATCTACCTGTCCGGATGTACATACCACGACTAATGCACTGCTCGAATTGCAAAGAGTTTGGGCACACGGCAAACTTCTGCTGCAATAAACCGCGATGCGGTAAATGTGGGGAAGGTCATGGAGACCGTTCTTGTGGAAAGACCGCTAATAAGTGCATTTACTGTAGCGAAAGTCTTCATGATCTCTCGGTGTGTCCAATATACATACAGCGAGAAGAAAAGCTCAAACGATCCGTAAAAGAGCGCTCTAGGCGGTCTAATGCGGATATACTAAAAAAACAGTACAATCGAACCCTGAGAACCCGTTTGCCCTCTTGCCAGTTGACGAAGATATCTCTGACGACCCCGGCGAGGGACCATCTTACTCATTACCTGAAGGAAGCAGGAAAAGACCAAACATGGCTTCTCCAAAGCTACCACGTAAAGGCTTTAGACTGACTTCGCCGCAGAATATTCCCAGCGCTTCCAGGGGCAACAAAGCACCCAAGTAACCCCAAATCACAGCAAGACAATTAGACAAAATCTGGACTGCTGAGATTATCTGATATTGTGGACTGGACTTTAACAGCCTTCAACATTAATGATCCTCTTAAAAGCTTACTAACTGCTTTAGTGCCAACAGTAAGAACATTTTTGAAACAGTTGACTAAACAATGACCCCTCCTTTCTGCGATCGTATCCTTCGATGGCTAACTCACCACTAGAAATCGAGGAAATCATCACTGTGCTCCAATGGAACTGCAGAAGCATCATCCCAAAACTAGATTCTTTCAAATACCTGATAAACAACCGTAACTGCGACGCATTTAGCTTATGCGAAACATGGCTTACATTATTCGACTGGATCGGGAAGACTCTTACGAAGGGGTACTTTTAGGGATCAAAAAATGCTATTCATTTTACCGTATTAACCTCCACTCGATACCGGGAATTGAAGTTGTTACTTGCGAAATCAATATTAAAGGCAAAGATCTATGTATTGCTTCCATCTACATTCCTCCCAGAGTGTTGATAGGGCATTGACGGCTTGCAGACGTCATAGAACTCCTTCCTTCACCTCAACTGGTTTTAGGGGACTTTAACCCGCATGGTACAGGATGGGGCTGCTTATATGATGATAGCAGTTCTTCGTTAATCCAAGATCTGTGTGACAACTTCAATATGACAATGAAATGACACGGTACCCTAGACCGCCAGCACAACCAAGTGCGTTGGATTTATCCCTTTGTTCGATCTCGCTACAGTTAGATTGCAAGTGGAAGGTAATCTGTGATCCTCACGGTAGCGATCACTTGCCGATTATGGTTTCAATCGCCAACCGCATAAGACCATCGAAAACAATAAATGTTTCATACGATCTCACACGAAACATTGATTGGAAAAGCTACGCAAGCTCGATATCGGAGAAACTAAAATTATCACAGGAGCTTCCTTCGGAGGAAAAGTGTACATTTTTGGATACCTTGATTCTCAACACCGCAATTCAAGCTCAGACGAAACTAGTATCCAGCGCACGAACTAGCATTCGTTCTCGCAACCCATGGTGGGACAAAGAGTGCTCAGAGCTGAAAATGAAAAAAGCCTCAGCCTTCATCTCGTTCAGAAGCATCGAGACCCCAGATAATTATCGAATATACGCGGCGTTAGAATTTCAAATGAAAAGTCTGATTAAAGCTAAGAAACGCGGTTACTGGCGAAGGTTTGTTGACGGATTAACGAGAGAAACAGCAATAAGCACTCTTTGGAATACGGCCCGACGCATGCGCAATCGAAATCACGCGAACGAAAACGATGAATATTTTAACCGCTGGATATTCGATTTCACTAAAAAAGTATGCCCCGACTATGTTCCGCAACAGGAGACATTCCACAATCCCAACATCGAATGAAAAACAGTTTTCAATGGCGGAGATTTCACTTGCGCTCCTTTCGTGTCACAATAAAGCTAAAAGACGCTTGTTGAATTTATTCGACACGTTCCTTAAGGGTATCATTGTACCACATGATTGGAGACAAGTGAAGGTTATTGCTATTCAAAAACCAGGAAAACCAGCCTCCTAGCATATTTCGTACCGGCCGATTGCTATGCTTTCCTGTATTCGGAAATTGTTGGAGAAAATGATTCTCTTTCGTCTAGACAATTGGGGCGAGACAAATGGATTGTTTTCAGATACACAATTTGGGTTCCGCAGAGGCAAAGGAACGAACGATTGTCTTGCAAGATACCCTCGACAACTTGTCGACATGGGCTCTTCAAGTGGGTATCGAGTTCTCTACGGAGAAAACTGAGCTGGCTGTATTTTCAAGGAAGCGAGAGCCAGCACAATTACAGCTTCAACTAAGGGGTGAAACCATAGCTCAGGTCTTCACATTCAAATATCTCGGGGTCTGGTTCGACTCCAAAGGCGCCTGAGGATGTCACATGAGATATCTGAAACAAAAATGCCAACAGAGAAACAACTTTCTTCGTACAATAACCGGAACTTGGTGGGGCTCTCACCCAGGAGACCTGATCAGGTTGTACCAAACAACGATATTGTCCGTAATGGAATATGGATGTTCCTGTTTCCGCTCCGCTGCGAATATTCATTTCATTAAACTGGAAAGAGTTCAGTATCGTTGTTTGCGTATTGCCATGCGGTGCATTCTATCGACTCATACGATGAGCCTTGAAGTGCTGGCGGGCGTCTTGCCGTTGAAAGATAGATTCTGGGATCTCTCATATCGATTGCTTATCCGATGCGACATCTTGACTCCGATGGTGATTGAAAACTTCGTAAGGATTGTCGAGCTTAATTCTCAGACCCGTTTTATGTCCTTGTATTTTGAATACATGGCTCAAAATATAAATCCTTCTTCGTTTGTTACGAACCGTGTTCATTAATTGGACTATTATCTTTTCTTGTGCTTGATCCTGGATTGAATTTGACTAACCAGAAGGAACAGTATGTGGTTTTAAATTTTGCTTTTTAGATTTAACACATGATCCTTATGGGGCCCTTGACATTTGATACATTTAGACTTGTTACAACAATAAGTTGCTGTATGCCCGATTTTTTTTACAGTTCGTGTAATTCATAACATGCGGTACAAAAAGCCGAACAGGAGGACGAATTTTATCGATATAGACATGGATAGGTAAAGCAGATCGAGCAAATGTCACTCAAAATGAATCATAGAGACGATAAGGCTTATTTCCATCATTAACAACTGCTGAGTACAATTGCTTGCACTCGAGTATCTTAACTCCCTCAAGCATAGAGTTTTTGAAACGATCAACTCCATTTTTAAGTAAATCATCGACTCTTAGGGTTGATTCAGTAACAACACTGTCAACTTCCACATCCTTCAATGGAATGTAAACTCGATACTCAAGAACGAATAATTCACAGGTTACAATTTCGTTTGCCTGTTTCAAATCGTTAACAACAACTCGAATTCTATATTTATTAACTATAGAGATTTCTACAACTTCCTAGGAATGTGATGTCGAATCTTTTGTAATTTGCATCAAATTTAATGCCTTTATTTTCCGTTGTAAATAGACTATCCTCGACCCAGTGGTACTCGTTAGATAATATTTAGTTCTGGGAATATTTAAGCTCTTACTAGTATCCGGAATCGGATTGGGGTGATCTTCAATGAGATCATCCATTACATTAACTGTTTTTTTTTGTAAATTAATAATATCAAAATAAAAACTTATGTATAGTCTAATTTCAGTTATAAAAGAAATAATAAAATTAAATTTAATTAAATCTACCTCGTTGTTGTTGCTCTGTCGTGAATAACGACTTGAAGCTCGCCCAACGATTTTCAATTGGTAGTCTTTTGGTATCGTTTTCTGCTATCTCCGTTGCTCTGCTGTCGTGGTCACCACTGAACTTTGTGTGCTACCTGTACCTACAGGCAGTAGATACAGCGCTTATGTAGTGGCGATTAAATGAGATGCTTCCAATGGAAGCACCACGCGATTTGTATCGCCTCTTTCGATCCTACGCAGCGTACAAATTCTGGTACATTGTAGACCTGGCCTTCGCACCTTTATGCGATGGCACCAGTGCGACTCGACACTTCTATGCGTTCGCACCCCTGTGCGTAGGAACGAGATGGCCTTCGTTGCTAGCTTTCCCGCCGGGAAACATCCAGAATATTGCCTTTGCAATTATCACCAGCAGGTTATCTACCTGCAGCTTTCAGTTGTCTTGGTAGCAGCCGGTAACTCACGAGCCTGTATAATCGAAACACAAATAATGTTGCTCATATTCTTCGTGTAACTAATTCATCCACTCATCCTCCATGCGAATATCATGTCTTCGAATATGTCCGTCTCGAACAACGTTGAATTATTCACTGCACGAAAGAGAGAAGGGTGAAAATGAATAAGTAATAATCGTAGAGAACCCTAATTTACTAATACATTCTTCGCTGCTGGTATACATCGTGCATGTTCGTTTTATACATTCGTTTGTAATTCGTTCATTTACTTTACTCTTTGAATTGGTTCAAATAGCGTCACTGCGATGATCGTTGGTTTCCAGGTCAGGCGAATCAGGTTTTGACGATGATCGCTGTATGAATATTCGTTCCATATTCGCGTTAAGTCATTGCGAATAACACCTGCAATAAATAGATCTTCATGCGAGCAACGAAGCAGCGTCGGCTTCGTTCACACCTGAATATACGAAGTCCGAACATCAGAGCGTTTATTGAACAAATGCGAAGGAAAGCAAACGATGATCGTTGCATTTTTGATATTCGAGCAACATTGAACACAACCTCTCCGCTGGAATGTTTTTTACTGAATGACCAAATTAGTTTTAATAGCGTGATATTCACTTTAGCTTCAATATATGTATAAATTCAATTTTCATAAAACACGTACTCGACAAATTTCCACTCGACACCATGTCATGAAACCCAGAAACCCACTTGAAATATAAACCTACATAAAGCAATTAAAAATGTCAGCACTTACTTCGACCCAACGAAAACACCGCGTTCATTCGACAACAATAAATAAGGAAACATCAGCGTCAAATATCACCCAGAACAAAACAGTTATGTCATTTCCCGTTTCTCCATGTCCCACACCTCCCCCCGAATTTTTAGCTAACTCCTCCCCCCGAATTTTTAGCAATCCATACTGTAAGAATCAATTAGCTAAATTAGGAGAGGATAGGATATAAATAAGTGATTGATTTAAATAAAAAAGGATTATTCGTTTAAACTTAAACACACGAAGTTCACATTAAACTCCTCATCTCTTCTTTGTTTCAAAGGTAACGGGTAGACTTACGCCATTATTGTCAGTGCAGGCAATTTAGCAGTTCTTAACATCCCCTCCTGCAGAACCGGAATTTTCATTTTAAATTTCATTCAAAAACAGCGTCGTGTTGATGTGGCCAAAGAGATGATTTCCAACGCAGATAGTGACCCCACATTCATCGAATGCATCATAACTGGTGATGAGGTGTGGATCTATGAATATGACGTCGAAACCGCACAACAATTGACCGAATGGCGCTTCGAAGGCGAGCCGTTGTTCTAAATTTTCATCCAATATAAAAATCGCCACATTTTTCAACTTCTTTGTATAGACGCCAAACAAAAACTAATCTTACGATATGCGTCAAATGTGTCAAATTGACAGAATGTGTATAAAAGTGTTGCCAACGTTGAGAGAATAAAAGTTTACCGATTGGACAAGCGCGAGAATTTTGAAATGAAAATTCCGATTCTTTTTTGATCATAAGGTAAATGTCAAGTTTTGCCAACTTGACTACAGATCGTTTTAGGATTCTGGTCACAGTGTTTACCACCGCACTCCGAGCTTATCCATACTTGCCACGAAATCATTTACTTCTCGTCCTCGCATCCAACCGTTTCGCTTAGTTTCGTCGATTACTATGACCAGGTCTCCAGACTCAAGCGGTTTCACAGCTTCAAACCACTTTGTCCTCCAGGTTAACATTGGCAGATACTCTCGGACTCAACGTTTCAGCACTCATCTACCAGATTATGTGCCAGTTTCCAGCTATCCCGTAAAGCATGTCCGCTATTCATCAGTAGAGTAGTCGGTTGCACTATGCCACTTGATCCGTATAACAAAAAATGATTCGGTGTTAGTTCTTCTTGATCGGCGTCCTGACGAGTGGGATGTAGGTGTCAGGGGGCTTGAGTTGACTATGACCAGCATCACAGTCTCCAGGACCTCGTCGTTTGGGTAGCGAGGGTATTCTGAGATGGCCTACATTGCTGCCTTTACCGATCGTACCATCCGCTCCCATGCCCCACCCATATGGGGTGCGGAAGGAGGTGCCAGTTTGTCCTAGCATATGTGAATGTTACTGCGCAATCGTTTTGAATATCAATTTGTCCCATCAATATCAATTTGTCCCATCAATAGTTTACCTATAAATACAGCTCTGGAAATATTTCTCCTTTTTAAAAGTGTGTCCATACCCAGTAATCGACAACGATCAGTATAAGGTGTCTGTCGGGTTGCGCTAAGGTTAGGATCTGAGGGCATACCGGAGGAACTTAGCTTGTATTGACGAAATTTCGGTACTCGAAATCGCTATCGAATCTCGTTTAACCCAGTTTCGTGACATGATGTCGGTAGCGACGATGATAGTTTTCAACCAGAAGCATTGTAATTCTGTGATCTCTCGGCAAACAAAAATCTGCTCACATCGACCAGTGAGGGTGGTATTTGTTGATAATACTGGAACGCTACACGCAACTCTTTCTTTGTCTTCCCTTCTATTGTTGGCCGAGCCATTTTGTTTCTGGCAGACACAAATAGGTTGAACCGCTATACCAGCGACTACTCGGATTGAAACCGGGTCCAGGACTTATTTTCGTCGCATCATCTGCCACGTTCGACTTAGATAACATAACACCACTCATCCATAGAAGATGTATTCAGAATCTCGCCCACGCTAAAGCTAACGAGATGATGATAACATCGACTGTCTGATTGGATCCAGGCGAGGTCCATTCTTGAACCTGTCCACACATACCGCTATTCCAGAGGTAGATCTAACACTGCACATATATTATTTTTTTTTTCATAAATACGTTTATTTCATACGCAATATTCATAAGTTTTTCTCTGCCGTGGCATCCACAATACATAGTACTTTAAACCTAGTATATTTTGAATATCATACACCCAAACCTCTATTTACGTACCTTATATATGTATATATGTATTAATATACTTTCGCATGTGTGCAAATATTCGTATTTCTTAATACATATAAATATTGGTAAAGCAAAAGCAATCATTTATATGTATAAATATTTACACATATATGCAGATGGGTAAGTGTGTAAGCATACATACATGCATATATAAGGTTCGCAAATGGAGGTTTGGGTGTATTAGTATGTTGGTCTTCATTAGTTAATATAAACACTGTTTTTATCAAGCGATTTGCTATTATAAATTACATTTTTTTACGTGATCTTATAACTATTTCAGGTTTGTTTGTATCAGTTCATCACTTTTATTCAATATAAGAGCTGGCTATTGGTTGATCTCATGGAAGAGAAAGGAGTCTAACATAAAATAAAATTGAAATTGGAAGTCGAATGGACTTAATGAAATGATAAAGAAGCTGCAAGGAAGGACAAGCAAGAATGTCGCGAAAATTCAATAGTCTACCTAGAGTACACAGATAAAAATCTATTACCTGTACCATGATTCTTTAATCACGAAATCATGAACCATGCTTTCTCATGAAATTTCATAAGCCAAATGATTGATATCATGAAAATATTCATGAAAGATGTGTTATCGTCCATGATATCAATCATTCTGCTCATTACTTATTATTCATGGTAGTCATGATTCATGATTTGATGATTTTTAATCATGCTACCGGCAATGGGTAAAAACGTGTACGCGAAGAAATTTATTAGTTGAGATTAGCTTCTAACGTGTAGTGATTGGACATGAGTCTGGACATCACACGAAAGAAGTCCCAACTCACATCCAGTCCCCTGAACCATGCCTTTGTCGATATTGTAGGAATAATTGAGTGCATCCACCAACCCAGATCATCTCTATCCAAAGATGCTTGCCAGCTGGCAAGTATTATTTGGGGAGACACGCTATAGAATTCGTTGAAAGCAATCGGTCTCTCATAAATTTCACCCTCAATAGCCGAAACATATACCAAACCCAGTAGCCTCTTCAAATCGTGATCCGTCCGTGTAAAACATTTTCTCAGAGTGAATATGCCTGAACTTTCTTGTAAATATTTTTGGGATTTCCATCGAGACTAGGTGTTCTGGGATTCCACGCACTTCGCGCTGCATAGATGTGTCAAAGAATAACGTTGAGTCAGGAACATTTAGGAGGCTGACACGTATAGGAATATGTCTTGATGGGTAGATTTCTTGTGACATATGGTTCAAATATACTGTCATGAATCTTTTTTGAGATTGGAGCTCAACTAGCCTTTCTAAGTTATTAATAACCAGGTGATTCAATACCTTACATCTTATTAGCAGTCGTAACGAAAGCTCCTAAAAGCGATCTTTTAATGGAAGAATACTTGCCACAACTTCAAGACTCCTTGTATGTGTCGAATGAATGCCGCCTGAGGCAGTTCAAAACAACGATACTGAACTCGCTCTAATTCGATAATATGGGAGTTTGCAGCGGAACGAAAACAAACGCATCTATATTTCGTCACTGAAACCATCGTTGCCTGATACAATTTTATTAGATCTTCCGGGTGAGCACCCCACCAAGATTACGTTATTGTTCAAAGAAAATTTACTCTTTGTTGGCATTTTGTTATCAGATACCTAATGTGTCCTCAATACGTGCATTTAAATCCACACCCAATCCACACCCCGATGTATTTGAAAGTGAAAACCTGCGCGATAATTCTTCCCATCATATGTAGCTGAAGCTGCGCGGGATCACGCTTTCTTGAAAAGACGACCAACTCTGTTTCGCCGCAGAGAACTCGATACCCAGATGAACAGCCCAAACGGACAAGTTATCTAAGGTATCTTGCAATGGTTTTTGCAGGTTAACTGAAAACACGCTATCATCTGCCAATTGTCTTAGTGTGCATGGAGTTACCAGACAGCTGTCAATGTCATTCACGTAGAAATTATAGAGGAGCAGACTGAAGCATGAGCCTTGCGGGAGACCCATGTAGCTAATTCTGAATGTTGCTTAATAGCCATGTGAAAAATACATGCATTTCTCTGACAAAAGGTTGTGCAAATAGTTATTTATAACTGCTGGAAATCCATATTGGTGGAGCTTGTCTGAAAGACATCAATGGAAACTGAATCGAATGCTCCTTTAATATCTAAAAATACAGATGTCATTAGTTGTTTTTGAGCGAAGGCAATTTGGATTTCAGACATTACTTTCGTAATGTTTTCGTCCCTTTATTTCTACGGAAACCAAACTGAGTATCTGATAACAAACCGTTCGCCTTGACCCAAGTATCAAGACGTCGAAGCATATTTTTTTCGAACAATTTTCTGATACCGGAAAAACATTGTAATGGTTCTATTTAAATTGTTATTTTAAGCTGGTTTCCCCGGCTTTTGAATGGCGATAACTTCCGCTTGTCTTGTGTCAGGTGGAACAATATTTTGGTCAGTCGTTTGCCAGATCGGGTAGATTTTTCACCAAGTTGAATTTAATTCTGTCCAACCCAGGAGTTTTAATGCTGCAAGACAAGAGTTCTATAGAAAATTCCCTGATTGAAAAGGGGCTATCAATGGAACCATTATTTGGGGCCGACTCCCGAATAATGCTCTGCGTAGGAACAGAATCGGGCAAACTTTCCTAACAAAGTCCAATATCCATCGGTTCGAGTAATCCTCACTCTCAGTATACTCTTGTACTTGGTTTCTAAACCAAGGATTTTTCAGAATTTTGAGGAGTTCCTCTTCCTCGTTTTAAAAACGTTTTGAAAGCATTTTGTTTCGCCTGTTTAGCATCTGAGCACTCTTTGTCCCACCAAGGGTTTAGAGGCCTTCTGTTGATCGATGGACCAATAAATTGTTTGGTTTTGCTTGTTCTGCGGCCTCCAGAATTGAACAAACGAGGAAGTGATATTCTGCAAGTGGGGGGAGCTCTTCCATTGAATTTAAGACACTTGAAATATTACTTTGATATTTAACCCAGTCAATATTTTTTGTCAAATCATACTGAATATTAACTGAATTAGCAATACATTTGTTATTGCTAATTGAGATGATTGGTAAATGATCGCTACCGTGTAAATCAGGAAATGCTTTCCAGGTGCAATCTAGTCGAATTGAAGTCGAGCAAAGAGATAAATGTAATGCACTTTCAACGTGCAGCAGGTCTTGGAATCCGTGTCATTCTATCCATATTCAATACTGTCTTGTTGAAATTATCGCAAATGCAAATATTATATATTATGGATAATCAGCTATCCTTTAATGTTTATTTGACAAGGAATCACTTCTATACTCGAAATTGAAGTAATGTTTAATCTATAAAAGGAATAACATTTCGTTATTCCTAAAAGCACTTCGCCATACGGACAGTCTCTATCGATACGTATAATGTTAAAGTCATTAATATTTAATGCTATGTTTGATGTAAGCCACATTTCTCACAAAGCAAATACATCAATTTTTTACTACGCACCACTTTAAATGAATCAAGTTTTGACATGATGCTTCGACAATTCCACTGCGGGACAGTGATTGATTCATTTGCGGCGGATGATAAAATATCCATTATATGATACAAAACTTGAGAGAACTAGCCATTGAGCTGATAACTGTTTCAAAAAAGCTCTAGCGATTGGAAGGAATGCCGTTTAGAGGTTCAGAAATATTGAATGCTGTGAAGATCCATTCTACAATTTCCGAAAACTTCAGTAATCCTGATGGTGGCTGTGAAACGGAGCCCACTGGATTATTGGCTTTTCTTGTGCTAGTTACTGGATTGGTTTGTGAATTTGACAAACCAGGAGGTATAGTTTTTGGTTTAAAACTTGGCTCTTTAGATTTAACATGGGTATCTTTTTCTGAAGGTGTAATTTTAGGTGTCTCTTTTGGTAATTTGGAGGATCACTTCTTCCTCTTAACCTTCACTATTTTCATCAGAGTCAGATACTGTTTCTAGAGCGGGGACATCAATGACAGTTTTAAGCATTTCTGCACCGTGCTTTTAAAGAAAGCCTAATTTTGTCTTTACGCAACTTTAATGCAGCGCATACTGAAAGATCATGGAGACTCTCCCCACATAAACACATTTTTCAATAGCTTCATCGCAAAGATTATTCTTATGGAGCCCTTGACATTTGATACATTTAGATTTATTAGTACAATAAGTAGCTGTATGCCCGAATTTTTTACAGTTCGTGCTATTCATAACATGCCGTTTTCTTGTAGCCAAACAAGAAGACGAATTTTATCGATATAGAAATGGCTAGGCAACGCAGATCCGGTAAATGTTACTCCAAACGAAGGTGAGGGGCGATAAGACTTATTTTCATCAACAATTGAAGCTGAGAACAATTGCTTGCACTCGAGTATTTTAACTCCTTCAAGCATGGAGTTTTTAAAACGACCAACTCCAGTTTTTAGTAAATCATCGGCTGTCACCCCGATTATTACCTTTGCGATTAGCACCAGCAGTTTAACTACCTGCAGCTGAGAGTAGCAGCCGGTAGTGAGATGCAACGCTGTCTGTATGGCTTGAGAAGATCCAGGTGAAATATACCTCTCTCCGTTCCACCTGCCGGATATACCAAAACAAAGACGTCTTGATGAAGAACCTTGCCGATCTTGTAGGGTCCTTCGTGAACGAGGAGAACTTTCTTAATAACTGCTTCGGTGGCCAAAGAACAGGGATTTGCTTTGACCAAATCGCCTTCCTTCGGATAAACGGTTTGCTTCGGGGCATCACGATTGCGTTTTTCTGATTTCAGCTACAAGTGACTTGGTATTTTGTTCAGATCAACTTCCATGTCTGCTTCCTTAGGGAACCGTAGCAATCTTCTTATGGTATCCGTCGGAGACTAGTTCAACTGAATTTCTATTGGGGGCTTTCCGGTCGACTCATGGTACGAGCCACATGGCGATGGTTTGTAGCATCGAAGACCAAAAACGATGGTTTTGGTTACAGTACGTCCTGATAAGTCTGGATAGTTCTCGCATAGTCCGCTCAACGGGGTTTTCCTGTGGGTGTCGCACTGAGGTATGGATCAGGCGGATATTCTTTGATTTGACAGCTGCTGTCCACGACAAAGACGTGAATTGACTTCCGCGATCGCAAAAGATGGCTGCCGGCGTTTAATGGATTTCAAAATATGTATTCAGTCGACTCCACAAAACGGTAGAAGTTGGCCTTTTGACCGTATAAAACGATATCTATTTTGAGAAGACATCGATCGTCACCAAAACATACCGTACGCCTCCCACGCCTGGGGGTAGAGGTCCGAACAGATCCAGTGATAGCAACTCGTTGACCTTTTGTGGGAAAATATTGCGTACCGTACCAACCAAAGTATAGTTACTTGGTTTTGCTAATTGAAAGTATTAACGTATGTTTTACACTGTTTTTGCATCCCTTTCCAGTAGGCCGATCTTTTAAGGCGTTCATAAGTTTTCTTTAGTCCTAAATGTCCCAGTTGATCGTGGAAATAAGCAAGCATATCAGCCCTCAAAGCGGGAGGGATGATCACATTTCAATCATTTTCGGATTCGCCTTTCATGAATAGCAGACCATTTTCTTTTAAAATCATACATTGAGATCCCCGTGATTCTCCTTCCTTCAGTCCACAAAGGTGTTGTAATGCGATGTCCTGTGTCTGTAGAATTAGAAAATTCTTGAGTAGCTTGCAAAATCTTCGCTTTTCGTCTTCGGATCGTCCAAGCGTTAACACTTTATGGATGGTATCACCAGCACTTGATCCGGTTGGGTCTCTTGATACAACGTCTGCCCACATGTTCTCTTCTCTTTTATGTATACCACTTCGAAATCAAACTGCTGTATAAACAAAATCCACCGCGTGAGTCGACCGTTTAACAGTCGACACTTCTTCAGGAAAATTAATGCACGATGGTCGGTCACGATAGTAAACTTAAATCCTAGAAGATATTGTCTCCATTTTGCTAAAGCCCAAACAACTGCTGAAGCTTCTAGTTCAGTAACGGTGTAATTCATTTCCACTGGCTTCAAAATTCGGCTGGCGTAGGAGAGAACTCGTTTATTTTCTTCATCATCGAGTTGAAACTGGTCTGAACGAAAAACTGCTTGTCCTCGGAATGGTAATCGAGTGAGGTGTACTTCAGAAATAGATTTTTCACTGTATTAAACGCTTCCTTCTCAACATTTCCCCACTTCCATGCGGTATTAGTCTTAAGTAGTTGGTATAGAGGCTGAGCATGTAGTTGGCGTAAATCTTGCTACGTAGCTTCTTAGTCCGAGGAAACCTTTTAGTACGCGGTCGTCCTTTGCTTCGGGAAAATCGCGAATAGCTGATTATTTTCCTGGGTCAATTACTGTAGCTACAACAAGGCCGAGAAATAATATCTGGCATTGTGCGAATTTAGATTTGTTCAGGTTTGCTGTCATACCGGCTTCCCGTACTCTGAGGAGTACGCATTTAAGATGGTCCAGGTGTTCCTCAACCGTCGATGAACTGATAAGCAGATCATTTAAATATTTTTCAGTAAACCGCATAACATAATCGCCTAGAAGAACATCCATAGCGCGACTAAAACTTGCCCCGGCAGTATTTAGTCCAAATGGGAGAACATTGAAAATGTTCGTACGGGAGTTATACATAAATCCTATATACTTTCGGTGATCCGGTTTGATCGGTATTTGCCAGTAGGAAGCAACTAAGTCAATCGGCGAGAAACGTCGAGCGCCTTCAAATACCTGAAGGATTCGTTGGATGTCTGGAGGTTTCTCATTGTCCCGAATTAAGACCTTATTCAATCTGCGAGCATCGAGACACGTGCGGACATCCCTACATTTTTGGAATAACCACTAAAGGGAGCACATATTGTGTTACAACCCTTGAGATAATACCCCATTCTTCCATCTGCTTTATCTGTTCCGATACTGGTTCTGAAGGGCGTATCGTCAGAGACGAAGATTTCGTGTTCGTATTTTGCTGTTAGTCCATGTCGATTTGAAAACACATCCCTAAAATCATTCAAAAGTGCGGTCAATTGTTCGCGGTCGGCCGGTGTGAGGTCCGATTCACAGAGGTCTACCGATTCTCGCTCAGTTTCTGGCGCTACTTGTATGCGGTTGATTTCACTTCCTTCACTTTCTAAGCGATCGCTGGGCGAGAACATCAACTGGATTCGAAAATTTTCTACTTGTACGAAATTTGAGCGCCAATATCATGAAGAAACATTTCACCTAAAATTAAGTCGTAGTGCAGCTCTTAAATTACAACTAAGACAGCTTCCACACAACTCGATTCGATTTGTAACGTGACAAAGATTTGCGCAGCTTACTTTTTATTGCTCCTCGTATCGTCGTATTGGACACTGGGAACTCATCCATGTCAACCCCCCCTTGGATCAACTTCTCGTAGAAAGCTTATGAGATACAGTTTATCTCACTTCCGGTGTCGATTATTGCCATCACTTCAAATTCACCTATTCGAACGGCTATTTTTGAAGAGGTTTTGTATGATACCCGTTCCATGCTCCCTCCACCCCAAGCAGTTCTCTCGATCCCACGAAAATACTAGCTGCTGTTATTTGGTCAACCTCGATTTCCGATTGATTCCCTTCAGAGCTAACTTCGCGGGGAGTCTGTCTGCCGGGCGCGGAATCAACCCTGTGGGAATACTTAGTTGCTCGCTAAGTGTTCGAGGTGTTCACTTGGTCTGGTCGAGTGTGCCATGGATAAACCGGTTGTTTAAAAAATCTTCCCCCGGTATGCTGGTCCTCCGTTTGGAGGAGACCATAAGCGGAGCTGATATCAATACACGTCTGAAGGAGGTAGTCTGACATTTGATTCCGTTCCGTGAGTCGTAAGTGCCGTGCATAAGTTCTTCTCTTTGAGCGCGGTGGCCGGTTGAGTGTTCAAGAAAACATTGTACGAATCGGGCTAAATAGGTAAAAAGCAAACCGAATTCCCGGGACCAAATCTTAGCTTGTCCTTACGAACAAGAAAGCGCAAACGGAAGCAGTTCGTTTTGGGTTAACTGCTGAGCTCCTAAAATATCTCTCCAAGTTCCGAATAAATTCAACCGGGTGACATTCTTCTAGATTTCCATCGAATCGTGGTTTCACTGACGCGGTTTAGTTTCGTCTACTTGAATCAGGATAAAGGCCGGAAGCGAGGAAAGGCCGGGAGCGAGGAAAGGCCGGAAGCGAGGAAAGCCCCCGCTCCCGAAGCGGGAAACGAGCCCAGAGTCGGCATACTGTTCTGGTTTTGCGACAGGAACAATTGACCCATTTGCAAAGGGTACAAGGCGACATACATTCTGGGTAAAACGCATTTAGTTGACCTGGGATTCCTCCGATGTACATCCCGAACTACGTATTTAAATGAGACCGGATTTGTTTGTCTGTGTTAGGCCTCTGTTGTGCTTAATTTCCAGGCCAACCTATTCCATCGCCCGAGTATTCCGACTGTTATCCATCTCTGTAAGACGTTGCTCTAGAGAGTTCACAACATTGTTCAACCCTCCGGGGAGGCTGCCCAGCGCTAACATTGGAAACAGCTCGAGGAGCCGCCATGAACTGGACTGGTACAGCCCGCTGCCATCCGCCGGTGGGCCGGATCCACCGGGGATGTTCCACGCGGCCAGCAGGACAGATCAGCTTCGACACTCGGACCGTCAACGAGCAAATAGGAAAGCCGATGGACCCTGGTGTGCGAGCCAGCCATGGCGAACCCACCAAAGATACCAAGAAGGAAAACCTGCGGGCCATCCGCAAGGGGGCTGGACCCCCTTGGGATGACTTCCGCGGCCCCAACGGAATGGGAAAGCAAAACAAACATAAAAGCACAAAACTCTGTAAGCCAAAACGGTTAAATTTTATAACATCTACCCGGTGAACGACCAAAATGGTTAAAGCCGGGGTAAAATAAATGATATAAAAAAAAAAAAAAAAAAACATTGTTCAATTGCTGTATCGTGCCTCTGCTGTAGATCCGATCCACTTGTATCGACATTTCCATTCATTCCGTCTCTTGTTGTTGACTGATCGTTGTTTGCTAGACGTTCTTCTTCTTGTTCACCGTCGATCCTATCGCCACCTGCTACTTAGATTAAGTGAACCACTGATTACGCCGGTGCAACTCACTATGGCATCTGAATTAGTAGAAACTCCGGGCACTTGACTACTTATGTCCGTGGGGCGATTAAAGAACTGGGGATAATCCGACCGTTCCTGTGGACAAAAAGGGTGGCGGCTGTTGTTGTGGTGTTGATATCGTAGGGTAACCGTATGGATGAGTCATTTGTCTGTTCTTAGCTCAAAGCATTCTATCGAATTGCAGCTGCGAAAATGTATTTATACGCCTTGAACAGGAGCCTACAAAAATAGACCCAGTTGACACGATGCAACCGAAGTTATTGAATGCAACTCACCTGCTAAAGACTTTCACGAATGCCTTGCACAACAATAATAACTGGCTCTATCGACTCTCTTATGAGCCGTTCAGGTGATCATTCGACGGCTTCACGTTGTATCGAAGTACCATAAAAAATATAAATAAAATAAATTTTATTTATCAACTACTTAAGTCGAGCTGACAGTTCGTAAGCTCATAAAAAAAAACTTTGGCCCCCTGGTGGAATTCTCCAGGACTTACTATGATTGTTCGGTGGATTGTGTCCTCACTTTCGATTTCTTCTGTCTCCTTTTTTCTCACTGTTATGTACTATTATATTATCACTATTAGTATAATTTCTAGGTTAGGGTTCTAAGATCGCGCGATTTTGTAAGTTTTTAATTAGTTTGCCTATGCCTATTCACTTCGAAGTTCATCTTCATGTCCCTTGTTCTATTTCAGTCTTTCACTTTTCCTTTCCTAGACCTTAACTTTACATTTATCTCAGGCCATATCTTCTGACCGTCTTTACCCTTTAACTTGCTGCTAATCTCTAACTTAAAAAACTAAAATCTCACGTCCTACTCAAAACTCTCTCTCCCGTTTTATTTCTTCATTCTCACACACTACCAAGATGAGTAACATTATTGTATGAGCTAACATTTTGGGATACTGTTGTAATATTCAAGTGTGTTCCATACTTGCTGAGAAACTTTCCCCTTGTAACCTCCCACTTCTTTGTAAGAATGATTGCAAAGTTTGGTTCCTCTGTAATATGGATAATTTGGGATTAAACACAGTACTTATCATGGAATGTGGTGTTGAAGAAGACTTAGGCACGTCAATATTTTTCGCAGCTATCATTGTGGGATGACTGTCGGCACCGGTCTGCGGCCCAGACATAGTACAATTTTCTATGGAAAATGTTTCGGATACGGATGTAATGATCGGTTGAACTTCCCGTACAGATGGTTATGATTTTCCAGGCGGTGGTATTTCACCACCACCTAGCCACGACTGAACAATCTCCTGGCTCGCCCTGCTACATATTCCGCTACATATTGTCTTCATCTTCGAAGGACTGTAATAAATCGTGCTTTAGCTTGAGAAGTTTTGCATCCTCCTCTGCTCGTGTCTTCAAAATTTCTGCTTCTTTTTTTCGTAGCTCATCCTCTTTCTGACGGTTTATCTCTCTCAACCATTCGGAATCATGATATAATTCAATTAGAAACAGTTAATAAAGTTCACAAACTTACGGCACTGTGATTATGATGTCGTCATCATCTACAATATTTTAATATGGAAAGTAATGTTTGACTACCATTATCCGATCCGTTATCCTCTACGCCATATACCTCTACAATAACACACAATGGCTTCAAGTGAACTCCCGGGATATCTTGAATACGATACGAATACGTTCATTACCGAGCACTTCATATACGGACCTTTGAATTTTGGTTCCAGCTTCCAGCTACCTTCGATTGCAATGATTTCCCAACACCATTTCGTCCACCGCATATTTCCTCCTTTCGCGCCGCTTTGCATCAAAATGTAGTTGTTTTATATTGGCCACAGCCCCCTGTCTTAGGTTATCAAAATTAGCAATCAGACTCATCGTGAATTGTTAGTATGATTTCATTAAGAACAAGAACCCTTACTTTTTACGTGAATAAGAGTCTATTTGGAGCTATTTCTGTAGTCGCGTTAACGGTATTGTTTATTAACCACTGAATTCAAGGAATACTTATTTTCTAAGTACGCACATCGTCTTCCATCCTGGTCTGAATTGCATTTAGAACCGTCGGATTTACTAGTTCGACCAGGCCATTAGCTCTAGGTGACCCAACCACCACTAAGATATTTGATTCTCTTTACAATATTTTCGAAAAATATTAGCTGTGAACCCGAAGCGAGGAGTGGACTTACATGGTCATTGTGTAATATGTGAAAGGGTACAGGATTTTGTGATATTGGATGCCTTTTACCTGTTGTCTGCCCTCCTTTCGCCTTGTAGTAAGCACACTTTGAGTACGCTTTAATGAACGTAATGTCTCATCCGTTTGAACCAAAATCTTCTTTTCAGCATTTCTAAAACTTCATCATATCGACGTGATAAGATGTTCGAATTTTCCAGGGAACTCTCCCAGACACCCCCCAATTTAGGTTTTTTATTAATACGTCGCATCAATCTATTATTATCAAGTATATAATCATGGCGTATTTATCTATCTTCGTTGCTAGCAATTAATCGCTTCAACGATGGGATGATCGCATTCAATTTAAGATCTTGACGTTGCATTGTTACCAGAAAATTATCATCGTCTATTTCCAGCTGGATGATATAAAACATGACAGGTTCTAACTCCTCTGGAGCACTGACGATAGTGGAATTGAGTGAATCTACGTGTTTCATTTTGGATCGCATTTGTGCAATAACAGTATCCATCTTGCCACTTCTTCCGATATCCTTGTTAGAGAAACTTTGGGTCGTTTAGTACTTTGAACGGTCTCCCCAGTAAATAATGAGTTAAATGATGATCAACACAGGAATCCAACAACAACAAGTACGACACATGGGCAACCGGTATAAGAATTCAAAACATCAATATAACTTCGTGGGAATCTAACCGGTAGTCTAAATAAAAACAATAACCTGGAGCTTGAACCCCAAGAGCAGTGGTCGAACGGATTCAGTTTAGATTTAACCATTGTAGTGTATAGACATAAGTAGTTAGTAAGAGTAATAAAATTAATGTTTTTTTAAAAATAATTTAGTGTAGTAAAATAATTAACTGGCGCCCGAATAGGGACCAGTAGTGTAAAATAAAGAAAGTAAGAAAAGTATCTGTTAGAAGATTACTTCGCGATCTTTATAGTTTAATCCGACCGCGCACGCAGCCGTAGAAAATAGTGCACCGAGTCACCGATATCGAGACCAATAACCTCATCGGACAAAAGGTGAAGCCACATTTCTGCTGGGACGATTACAACGCATTACTGGTTACTAATCGAGTTCACCGAAAGAGAAAATGAACTCTATTTTGAAATTGTAAGTAATTTTAATTTATTTTTACGTTCTTAAAGAATAAAGTGATTTTTTTTTAAATTAAAAAATAAATTATAACGTGATAATTATAAAGTGATTTTTTTATTAAATACAATAAGTGCTGTTCGGTGTTTGCGTTAAAAAAAAAAATTTACGACTTAATTTCGAAATTTAAAACTTTAACAATGACAGACCAACAATTACATCAACTGCAACAGCAGTTGCAACAACAACAGTCGCAGAATCAACAGATTCTGAATAGACTACGGGCATTGGAAACAATGCAGTTGTCAAATGAAGAAAGTATTAGTTATATAGATCCTATTTTAATATATCAGAATCCAGATGGATCTATTGTTGATCCATCGTGTATAGAAAAGATACCTGATTTAATAAAAGAAATTCCAGTATTCAATGGAATTTCAAATGAATTGAGTAATTGGATCAGATATGTGGATCAATTAGTCAAAGCGTATCAACCTAATGAGTTGAGTACAATTGAATAAAAAAATAAATTTTATGCTATTTGTACTTCAATTAGACGAAAAATACAAGGGGAAGCTAACAATGGTAAATTCGAACGTTAACATAAATTGGCATGCAATATAAAAAACACTTTTAACCAATTATGGAGAAAAAAGAGATCTGACAACTCTCGATTACCGATTGATGAGTTGTACGCAAAAAGGACGCACAGTAGAAATATATTACGATGAAATAAAAAAATTATTGTCTTCAATAACTGGACAAATAAAAACATGCCCAGCTTACAATCACCCAGAAGCAGCAAAAGCAATGATTGATATGTACAACAAAAAAGCAATTGACGCTTTTATGCGAGGTTTGGATGGGGAAGTTGGAAAATTCTTAAAAAATCACGAACCTGAATCATTAGCTAATGCATATGCATATTGCATTACGTATCAAAATATAGAATACAGAAAAACGGCTTTTAGCAATTCAAATCCACCTAGAATGTATGTACCACAAACAAATAGAGTACACATTCCTCTACAAAATCTTAATCAACCAATGAAATACCATCATCCGCAACAAATGTTTTTTAAACCTCCTCCACAAATCAATCAACAATATTATAATATACCCACTCCACAATTCAATCCACAATATTATAATAGGCCCACTCAACCATTTAATCAACAATATTTGCATAAACCTCCTCCAGTATTTAATCAACAAGCCCCAAAATATACTCAAAATTTTCAAAAAGTCAACAAACCCGAACCTATGGAAGTTGATTCATCCATCAGATCGAAACAGATCAATTATGGTAATAGACCCTCCGCTCCAAAACAATTCAATATTGAAACAATAACATAAGATGAGGAAGACATAAACCAATATGTCGAACAGGTTCCATTTTTGTCACAAGAAAATAATACTATGTCATTAGAAAGATATTGTGCAAATACAAATTTTCAAGAATATGAACAAACTTCTACAGAAGATGAAGCTGAATTAAATTTTTTAGAGTACCTTCTGCGTTACCATATTTTTTATTTTATGGTAATCGTGATAAACCATTGAAAATATTAGTCGACACTGGATCGAATAAAAATTTTATTCATCCAAAATTTGCAAAAATATCACGTTCAGTGATTAATCCTTTTTATGTATCCTCCATTGGCGGAAGTATAAAAATTTGTAATTATTCGCAGGCAAAACTTTTCAAACCCTTTTCTAACATAAATGTCAAATTTTACCACATGGAAAAACTAAAAACATTTGACGCAATAATTGGACATGATACATTGAAAGAAATGGAAGCGATTATTGATACAAAAAATAATTTATTAATTATTAATAACAATTCTAATCCATTATTAGCGCATCAATTACAGGAAGTGAACCAAATTTAAATTAGGGATTCGCATTTGGAAGACACAAAAAGAAAACATTTACGAGAAGTATTAACAAATTTTCAGGACCTTTTTCAGCCAGTTGACGGTAAGCTATCATTTACAACAAAAATAAAAGCGAAAATCCGGACATGTGATGACAATCCCATATATTCAAAATCCTACCCATACCCCCAAAGTTTAAAAACAGAAGTAGAAAAGCAAATTAATAAACTATTAGAAGATGGAATTATTCGTCCTTCTAAATCTCCGTATAATTCTCCAATTTGGATAGTTCCAAAAAAATCTGATGCTTCAAATACAAAAAAGTTCAGATTGGTTATTGATTTCAGAAAATTAAACATAAAGACAATAAGTGATCGTTACCCAATTCCCGATACTTCTACAGTTTTGGCAAATTTAGGCGAAACTAAATATTTTACAACATTAGATCTTGCTTCAGGTTTCCATCAAGTTCTGCTGTCAGAAAAAGATATTGAAAAAACTGCTTTTTCTGTAAACAATGGGAAATACGAATTCGTTCGTATGCCATTTGGACTTAAAAACGCCCCGAGCATATTTCAAAGGGTAATGGATGATGTTCTTAGAGAACATATTGGAAAAATTTGTTTTGTATACATTGATGACATAATAATAGTAGGAAAAACTTTCGAAGAACATTTAAAAAATATTGAAACGGTTTTTCAAACTTTGAGAGAGGCCAATTTCCGAATTCAACCAGACAAATGTGAGTTTCTTAAAAAAGAAGTTGAAGTTTTAGGCTTGATAGTTTCCAAAGACGGATTAAAACCAAATCAAAAGAAAATAGACTGTATTCAAAAATATCCAGAACCAACTAATTTGAGAGAATTGAGAGCATTTTTAGGATTATCTGGATATTATAGACGTTTTGTGAAAAATTATGCCAAAGTTGCTAAACCTTTGACAAAATTTTTGAAAGGTGAAAATGGACATCGTCAAATATCTAAAAATCAATCAAAGAATCATAAAATTGTCTTAGATAATGAAGGACTAAAAAGTTTCAAATTATTTAAAGAGATTCTTTCTTCAAGTGATGTTTTAGCTTTTCCAGACTTCAGTAAAACATTTTTGTTAACAACCAATGCTTCTAATAAAGCAATTGGTGCAGTTTTATCCCAAGAATTCCATGATGGAGAAAGACCTATTACTTTTATATCCAAAACACTTTCTACTACAGAAGAAAATTATGCGACAAATGAGAAAGAGATGTTAGCAATTGTATGGGCATTGCAATCTCTAAGAAATTTTATATATGGACATAAGATCAGAATTTATACTGATCACCAACCACTTACTTTTGCACTTTCACCAAAAAATAATAATACCAAACTTAAACGGTGGAAAGCTTTTATTGAAGAGCACGACTATGAATTACATTATGAACCAGGAAAATCTAACATAGTAGCTGATGCATTATCTCGAATACAAATTAATTCAATGACAGCTACTCAACATTCTGCAGATTATGATGACAGTTCCTACATCCCTTCAACGGAAGCTCCCGTTAACGTTTTTAAAAATCAATTAATTTTCAAAATTGGAAAAAATTCAAGTTATGGTTTGGTAATTCCTTTTGATAATTACAAAAGACATATTTTTATTGAACATAGACTTTCTAAAAAATTTTTAAAAGAAAAATCAAAAGAATATCTCAATCCAAAAGTTTTAAATGGTATATATACCGATGAAGCAATAATGGGAGTGATTCAAGAAGTTTACAGAGAAATTTTTGATCCAAGAATAATTAGGGCTAGATTTTCACAAATAAAAGTACAAGATTTAAATAACGAAGAACGACAACTAGAAGAAGTCAAAAAATACACCAATTTGCGCATAGAAATGCACATGAAAATTCAAAACAAATGATTAAATAATTTTACTTCCCGAAAATGAAAAAAATTATCAATCAATTTGTAAAAAATTGTGAAATATGTATTTAACAGACCGCTAAAGCCGAAACCATAATTAATGCAAAATATTTGTACGGTCGTACTAATCATCTTTCAAAAATCATCATGGCGAATATACAACCAAGCTTCTTCATGCAAATACAAAGACACTATGGCCTATCCACAACACAGCTTTTAAAACAGTATGCACTGCTTAATACCAAGTTATGTAAAATGATCGTGCGAAAAGATTTCCTTATACAATGTCGCAAAAATGGAATTTTTCCACCACACATAATTAACTCACTAAAATGCGTACACCCACTGTTAGAAGATCGTAGTCCGTACATCCGACAATTACAAACGTTGATCGAACGATTCAAAAAAGGACTGCTAAACATCGAAATAAAGCATACTTTTTACAAGATCAAGGATTACAAACAGAACCAACAACGCATAAAACAGTTAGTAACCAGTCAAACTGGAGAACAACTCATAAAAAGTTTCGATCAAACACAAGCAATGTCGTACAACAGACTAATGCGTGCACACAAACAAACCACCAATGCAAAGCTTACAAAACTGCTAACAAAGTCAATCGAGCAACAATACGACATACCAACACTGAATGAACGGTCAATACTAAATGCAACCCCTATCAACGTACCACACGATGTCGAGGTCTTGCTCAGTCTAGGACCAAAATTTGCTTTGCCTACACAAAACATAAAACCATGCCAACTGTACCACCTGTTGGCAGATATCGAATCCATACTGACCACACACCAAGATAAACAGGTTCAAGATAAAAATCGCTGTGCCATAGTAAACCAAATACAAAACTACATAACTCGCAATAATAAATGCCAGTACAAAACACCACTGCTAAAGTTCTGCGAGAATGCCACCAAAAGTTTGAAAACGTTCATACATGAACACAAAAATACATACGTTGTGGAGTCAGACAAGGGCAAACGGATGGTAATTATGCAGGCAGACGAATATGACAGAAAAATGTTACAACTGTTAAACAGCTCTACTTACAAAGTACTATCCAAGGATCCAACTGCCGTCTACCAAACCAAAAACAATTCGTTTGTTACACGAATGTTAAATCTAAAACTAATAGACAAAAAAATGGCTAAGCATCTACATAGTTCTTCGGCAATGTGCCCATCAATCTATGGACAACCCAAAGCACATAAACCAGATTTACCACTCCGTCCCGTAGTACCCAACACAACGACACCTACGTACAATTTGTCAAAAATGATAGCGAACATTCTTAAACAAAGCATACACAGCAATTACACCATTACCGACAGCTTCGAATTCGTTGAGTACATTAACAATATCATCCTCCCACCTGATTACGTACTGGTATCTTTCGATGTTATATCACTTTTTACTAACATACCTAAGGATCTAGTAATACATGACATTATTATGCAATGGGACCAAATAAGCAAACACACCAATATCATCCTTGATTTATTTCTGGAGATCGTCGAGTTCTGTATCAACAGCAGTTACTTCCGTTTTCGCGATAAATACTATCAACAGACCTTCGGCACAGCAATGGGCAGCCCTTTATCACCCATTCTAGCTGAGTTGGTTATAGAAAATTTGATCAACACAGTTAAAAAGGATCTAACGTTCAACACACCTATACTCAAAAAGTATGTGGATGATTTCATACTCGCATTGCCAAAATCAGAAGTACAAAATACACTACAAAAGTTCAACAGCTATAATCCCCACATACAGTTCACATTAGAGGAGGAAAGTGATAACAAACTACCGTTCTTAGACACCTTGGTAATCCGTCAAAACAACCAAACCATATCAACAAAATGGTATTCAAAGCCGATATCATCTGGACGACTACTAAACTACCATTCGTTCCACCCGATGCTGATGAAAATGAACGTAGCAACAAATTTCATTGAACGAGTTACCAAACTTGATACAACTCAGACAATGGACCAACAAAAGCACACCATTTTTCAATATCTCCGTCGAAACAACTATCCCGCATCACTCATAAACCGTTTGATAAATAAAATTCGCAAAAAATCATCATCAACCACTACACCAAAAACCAATAGTCAAATCATCAGCTCATTAAATGAAAACCATCCTGTTAACCCCGATATACCCACACAACCAACAATAGCCAGCTGTTCCAGCACTGATCAACGAAATACCATATATAGATCCATACCACATATCAATCAACTCACAACAGCAATATCAACATATTTGAAAAAAGACTATCCGTTCATCAAACTCGCACCGAAAACCATCCATACAACAAATAAATATTTACCACCGATCAAAGATCCAGTTCCTACACTCCAACAGGCACGTGTCATCTACAGCATTCCGTGCAACACATGCGACAAATGTTACATTGGAATGACTTCAAATCAACTAAAAGTGCGGCTCAGTGGACATAAATCAAATATAACCAAATACTTAAAACTAATGTCAGACAGACCTGGAGACATAGATAGCGAAATAGCAACATTAAAAGAAAAAACCGCACTGGTAGATCATGTCATACGGTACCAACATAATTTTGATTTAAGTCAGACTAAAATCATAGATCGTAGTTTCAAATCCACCTCTTTACCCATACTAGAAATGTGTCATATTGTAAACACTCCTAACACTATCAATCACCGCACAGATATAGACGGTTTAAGTACTACATACGCAGGCGTACTCCACACAGTTAAAACTATCCACTCTAAGATCTCTAGATCAAAAGCACAACAGAATGATAAATCACCATCTCACCATTCTCACTCAAGCTCAGTCACGCAAATAAGTTCACTGAATTCAGCACCATCTCATCATTTACCCACCATCTTTGAAAGTGACGTTAGGTAGTGCATAGTGGTAAAACAGGCTAATGTTCAAAACAAACGTTATTAGTGCAACGTAAGAAATCAATTTAATTAAAATATTTTAATGATTGTAAGTGAATAGGTTTTTGTGATCGCACATATGTTCTTTGTATCTTTTAGAAAAGTGACTAAAGAAGCTTTGATATTATGTAAACAACCGTTCGTGGGCATACGATTTTTAGACGAGGAACGATAAGATAGTGAGTTTTTAAATATTTTTGTAATATCTTTTATAACCAATAAACTTACAGTTTCCCTTGAAAAAGACCATAACCAGTGGTCGAAACGTCGGGCAGTATATAACAGCCGTTCTTATTTAACAGACCGCTAAAGCCGAAACCATAATTAATGCAAAATATTTGTACGGTCGTACTAATCATCTTTCATTCAAAACACCGATCGCAACATATCCAGGAGAAATTATTCATATCGGTATTTTTGTATATGACATAAACAACATGTTTTTAACTTCAATTGATAAATTCTCAAAATATCTAAAATTTAAATCTATTGAAACAAAATCAATATTAGACATTGAAGAAGCTCTTTTAGATATTGTACACGAATGGAATATACCAAAAATGATAGTAATGGATAATGAAAGTTCATTTAGTTCAAATGTAATCGAACAAAGATTAAGAAATTTAGGCATTAGTATATTTAAAACTCCTGTTCATAGATCTGAGACCAATGGTCAAATTGAAAGAAGTCATTCAACAATAAGAGAAATTTCACGATGCATTAAAAAAGAATCACCAGAAATAAACATTTTGGAATTAATGAGAAAATCCGTTTACAAATATAATTATTCAATACATTCATTTACAAATAACACTCCACATAATGTTTATATAGGGGAAAATGATAAAAGACTCGATGCAGATCAAAGGGCATTACGAAAAATTAAAAGTCATGAAAAAATTACTCAATTGTATCAAAAGAAAAATGAGAACATACAAGACAAAAGTTATCCGCATTTCGAGCCAGGATCAAATATATTTGAAAAAACATACATTATTTCAAAAAGAAAAAGTAAATACAAAAAAATTACAGTTAATGAAAATCATGACACGTATATCATTGATACAAATAATCGAAAAATTCATAAAGTTAATTTGAGGAAAAAAATGTAACAACTATCTTTATGCATATTTTCAGACTTATCATACCATCAATATTGTCAATTCAAGGGAAAATTCAAATTCATGATTTAAACAAATATCCTCTGGCAATTGTACCAATAGGAAAAGCCAAAATCCGATTAGGATATGTAAGAATTGTGCAGCCTATTAACTTATCCGAATTAAAGGAAATGATTGATAATTTCGATAACCTAATTCGAAAAAATATTTATAATAATCAGTTATATAGATTACTTCAAAGTAAAAATATATTGTTGTCACAAACATATCATAAGTTGGTGCCTCAGCAAAATCGCCAAAAACGATGGGACAGCATTGGAAAAATTCTCAAATGGATAGCTGGAACTCCTGACGCAGACGATTTACACATTATCAACCAAACTATGAATAACCTAATCGATAATAATAATCAGCAAGTATTTATAAATGAAACAATAAATTCTAAAATTCAACATCTAAATAAGGTTGCTAATGAATTACTACAATTGGATTTCAAATCAAAAGAACAACATGTTATTGAAATGAATCTTCTTCAAATAATATTGAATATAGATACAGCACAACACCAAATTGAAATTCTTGAAGATGCTATTCTCCTCGCAAAACACGGAATTCCTAGCAGTCGACTTTTATCACTAAAAGACTTTTCAAGGATTAAGACGTTTTTGATACATCAAAATATTCCAGTAACTTCATTCGAAAATTTATTAACAAGAACAACGGCCATTAACAACACTTGCGTGATCTATATGCTTAAAATACCACAACTATCAAATGAAACATTTAATTATGAATATATAGATGCTATAATCCATGATCAAAAACGAGTTCATATTAAAGCAAATTATATTCTCATGAATAAACTAAGTGTTTATGAAACTAAAAGTCAATGCATAAAAGATATGGAATACTATATATGTGAACCCGATTTGATAACAATTGCAAATCAATGCATTAAATATCTGATGCAGATACAACATGCAAATTGTTCTTATGAAAAAGTGCATTCGGATGGATTTGTTAAACGAATCGATGATGTAAACATTCTTCTGAACAACGTAAATATTATACTACAAACAAATTGTAGTAACAATACACAGCTTTTAAACGGATCATATCTAATACAATTTGAAGAATGCAATCTATACATAAACAAAACTCTTTACACAAATGCCATCATAACTACAAAAAATTTTAAAGCAACAACAGGAATAATCGCATATGAAAACAATATTATCGATGTTCCATCGCCAGAATATTTGGGAAATCTCACTTTAAAACATCGAGCAATGATACAACATGTATAGTTGGAAAATGAATCATTAAAATGGGAATTTCATCTTTTCGGAACCATAAGCATCTCAACCATTCTTGTAGCAGTTATAGGATTTGGAATATGCATTATTATTCGATGGAAAACGACACAGATTAAAGTTAATATAGAAAACAAAGAAATAGCATCAGCACCAATTGAAGATTTGTCAAAAACAATATACCCAGAAAATAAACTATCTATATATCCAGATGTTTCAGAAGAAAGATTCATTGAAATTCAAAAATATTTAAATATGACAACACAAGACCGTTCTATGAAACTTTGAGGACAAAGTCTTTTCAAGAAGGGAAGAGTTAAATGATGATCAACACAGGAATCCAACAACAACAAGTACGACACATGGGCAACCGGTATAAGAATTCAAAACATCAATATAACTTCGTGGGAATCTAACCGGTAGTCTAAATAAAAACAATAACCTGGAGCTTGAACCCCAAGAGCAGTGGTCGAACGGATTCAGTTTTGATTTAACCATTGTAGTGTATAGACATAAGTAGTTAGTAAGAGTAATAAAATAAATGTTTTTTTAAAAATAATTTAGTGTAGTAAAAAATTAACTAATGTCTAAAACTTTCAACTGCTGCCACAACTGCTAAAGCCTCAAGTTTATAATTGAAGTATTTTTTTCTCCTGCTCGTTTGTTTTCCGACTATAATAGTTAATCGGTTTCCATCCATCCATAGTAAGAGTCATTAGAATTCCTCCAAGACCAATTGCAGAAGCGTCGGTGTGTAGTTCAAGTGGACTGGCTGGATCATATAGCGTAAACACTGGTTTTGAAGCTGGCGCCGATTTCAAATCTTCCAATGCACTTTGTCAACTAAAGTTTCCTATGATTCTTTGAAAATAACCAGTAAGTCCACGAAACTGTTTTACTTTGGTTGTAGGTGTCGGGAATGTTGTACTACTTAAATTTCTTGACACTTCTAAACCTAGCAATTCCACAGTCTTTTTGAAGAATTTACTTTTCTGTAAGTTCATCGTAAATCAATATTTCCGTATTACGACCAATATTCGCTGAAATTTGTCAAACAATTCCTGTTCATTTTTACGGGCAATTATCACGTCGTCAATATAAACTACAATTGCATTGTCCTTCAAGCTGGCTACCATCTGATTTATTGCTCGTTGAAGAACTGCACATACTTTGGCTAAACCATATGGTATTCTCATGTAATGAAAGTGGCAATCCATTGTAGAAAACGCTGTTAGCCTCTTTTTAGCCTCGGCTACCGGAATTTGATAATAACCATTACACAAATAAATGGTAACAAAATTTCTACATCTGGGTTCCTGCTCCACGTTTGATTTTAGGAGATTTCAATTCGCACGGAATGATGTGGGGTTCCGTTTACAATGATAGCAGATCATTTTTAATATATAAAAATAGCATGACATGGATTCCAAGACCTCATGCACGTCCAAGTGCATTAGAGTATCTCTTTGCTCGACTTCAATTCGACTAGATTGCATCTGGAAAGTATTTCCTGATTTACACGGTAGCGATCATTTACCAATCATCATCTTAATTAGCAGTAACAAAGGCATTGCTAATTTAGTTAATATTTCATATGATTTGACAAAAAATATTGACTGGATAAAATTCCAAAGTAATATGTCAAGCATCTTAAATTCAATGCAAGAGATCCCCCCACTTGAAGAATATGACTTCCTCGTTTGTTTCTTTTCTGGAGAACAAGCCCAAACCGAACGATTTCTTGGCCCATCGTCAAAAAGAAGGCCTCCAAACCCTTGGGGGGACAAAGAGTGCTCAGATGCTAAACACGCGAAACAAAATACTTTCAAGACGTTTTTAAAACGAGGAGGAGGAACTTCTCAAAATTTTGAAAAATTCTTGTTTTTAGAAACCAAGTGCAAGAACATACTTCGGGCCAAGAAATGCAGCTATTGGAGACATGTTGTCGAAGGTTTATCAAGAGAAACCTCAATGAGCACTCTTTGGAATACGGCCAGACGAATGAGGAATCGTAACGTAGGAAATGAGAGTGAGGAATACAAGAACCGATGGATATTTGATTTTGCGAGGAAAGTTTGTCCAGATTTCTGTTTCTACGCATAGCATTATCAGGGAGTCTTCTCCAAACAATGGTACCATTGATAGCCCCTTTTCAATGATGGAATTTTCCATAGCACTCATGTCTTGTAACAATAACGCTCCTGGGTTGGAGAGAATTAAATTCAACTTGGTGAAGAATCTGCCCGAACTCGCAAAAAGACGTTTGGTGGAATTGTTCAACCAATTTCTTGAGCAAAATATTGTTCAACCTGACTGGAGGCAAGTGAAAGTTATCGCCATTCAAAACCCGGGAAATCCAGTTTCCAATCACAACTCATATAGACCCATTGCAATGTTGTCCTGCATCAGAAAATTGTTCGAAAAAATTATTCTTCGACTTTTCGACACTTGGGTCGAGACGAACGGTTTGTTATCAGATACTCAGTTTGGCTTCCGTAGAAATAAAGGGACGAATGATTGCCTTGCATTACTTTCGTCTGACGTCCAAGTTTCCATTGATGTTCTTCCAGACAAGCTCCACCAACATGGACTTCCAGCGGTTATAAATAATTATTTGCACAACCTTTTGTCAGTGAAATGCATGTATTTTTCACATGGCGATTTAGCAACAAGCAGAATTAGCGACATGGGTCTCTTGCAAGGCTCATGCCCCAGCCCGCTCCTTTATAATTTCTATGTACACTAAGACAATTGGCAGATGATGGCGTGGTTTCAGTTACTGGACCCAAAGCTGTTGATCTGCAAAAACCATTGCAAGATACCTTAGATAATTATTAGGTATCTGATAACAAAATGCCAACAAAGAGTAAATTTTCTTCGAACAATAACAGAATCTTGGTGGGGTGCTCATCCGGAAGATGTAATAAAATTGTATCAGACAACGCTACTTTCAGTGATGGAATATGGATGCGTTTGCTTTCGTCCCGCTGCAAACTCTCATATTGTCAAACTTGAGCGAATTCCATTCCAGGCAATGAAAGAGCCGATAGTTTTACCAATCGTGGTGCTTTTGAGGGTGAAATTTATGAGCAACCGATTGCTTTCAACGAATTCTAGAGCGCGTCTCGCCAAAGAACACTTGCCAGCTAGCAAGCTTCTTGGGATAGAGATGATCTGGGTCGGTGGATGCATTCAATTATTTGTATAATATCGACAAAGACTGGATGTGAGTAGGGACTTCATTCATGTGATGTCCAGACTCATGTCCAATCACTACACGTTAGATGCACACCTTCTTCGAATTGGACTTTCCGGAACTAATCATTGTGCTTGTGGCGAAGGCTATCGCGATATTGATCATGTCGTTTGCACATGTGTGTCAGATCTCAACTAATAAATTCCTTGCGTACCCAAGGTAGACTATCCAATGTCCCAGTTCGAGACATTCTTGCTTGTCGTGACCTTTCTTACATGAAACTTCTTTATCATTTCATAAAGACAATTAAAGTTTTATTTTTATAACCTTTTGAGGGTTAGTTCTGACTCCTACTGCGTCCATTAGTTCATCCAATTGCAAAATTTTGATAAAAATGATGTGCTGATAAAAACAAACTCAAAAATAACGAAATCAACAACAAAATGTATGCAAATTACAGCTTATTTTATAATTTAGAGCAGTTAATCGTTTGGTTCAAATAATATGGTATTTAAATCAGGCGCGTAGCCAGAGAAAATTTTCGGGGGGGGGGGGGGGATTTAGAACATGGTGATAAATCAACACATGTACAATTTATATCACAATGTTTCCCATGGGTTATAATTTTTTGTTTCGGGGGGGGGGGGGGGGGTTTGAACCCCTAAAACCCCCCCCTGTATACGCGCCTGATTTAAATAGTAAGATGAATATGTTTTATTAAACTAAAATCGTTGTGAATAGAAGTATTATATTTGGATAAAATTTTTATGTAAAAGTGATGCTACGGCGAAGAAAGACTTATGTAAATTGCCTTAAGAAAAAAACGTATTTATGGAAAAAAATTTCACATTCCGCCAATTTACTCAAATAATATTCTATAGTCGGCATAGGAAATTTATCATCAATCGTCTTTTGATTAGGCGACCGGTAATCTAATACCATACGGAATCCGGAACTAATGAATGGCTTTGAATCTGTAATTATAATTTCCAACTCGATAAATTTAGCTTCATCTAATTAGCGATAAATTTTGAAAAGCAGTCACGATTATCCAATATACACTCCAATAGCTCATCGTATTTTACTTGTTCCTCCTCGGTGTTAACATCATTTTCTGTTATCGGCTCGTAAGCTTGAATTGAGCACACATCTTGTACAGTTTTCAACCTCACCATTATTAGATTCGATGCGTTCTTCGTGAATAATATTGTATGGATTCCATACTAGGCTGCAATATTCCAAAATAGGTCTGACATATGTAGTGTATAAAAATTTAATTGTGTATGGGTCCTGAAAGTTATGACTGAAGCGTTTAATAAAGCCCAGCATGCTATTAGCTTTATTGATTATGGTATTGTAGTGTTCCACAAAAAAGATTACGCCTAAATCTCTTACAATTTAACATTTTTCTACAAGTTGATTTTCTAGATGTATGTTTGTAGATATAGTTTCATTTTTCCTACTGAAAGTTATTGAGTTACATTTTTTTGCATTGAGTTGGAGTAGACTTTTGCAGCACCAAATGTGGGATAGATTGATTTCGTTCTGGAATATTACAGCGTCGTTGATATTTTTAATTTCCATGAAGAGTTTCATGTCGTCTGCATATATAAGCACTTTCAGATTTTTGAGTATGAAGGAAATGTCGTTTATATGTCAAATGAAAAGGAGAGGCCCTAAGTGAGAACCCTGAGGTACGCCAGAAGTTACATTAATTGGTTCAGACAGAATGTTTTGGAAGCGGACTACCTGTACACGATTCATTAAGTATGATTTGAGCCATTCAAGAAGAGTATGTTTTATGTCATATTTTTGTAGTTTGTGTAGAAGTAAAGGTATGTCAATACGGTCGAAGGCTTTGCTAAAGTAAGTGTAAAGAGTTTCTACGTAGTTGCCGGCGTCCATTGCATTCAGAGTGAATGTCATAAATTCTAAGAGATTTGTTGTAGTTGAGCGGCCTTTAAAAAAGCCATGTTGTTTGTTTGTTATTACATTTTTAAGTTGATGAAAAAGTTTTTCGTTTACAATTTCTTCAAATAATTTTGGAATGCATGAGATAATAGCTATTCCACGGTAGTTCCGAATGTTAGATTTTGCACCAGATTGAAATATTGGTACAAGAAAGGAAGATTTCCATGCTTTAGGAAAAGTACATTTATTAAGTGATAAGTTTAAAAGTAGTTGTAGTGGTAGTGTAAGTTCTTCAGCAAGTTTTTTTTAAAATATTGGTGGTATACTGTCAGGTCCAGGCCCTTTTGAGGCGTCTAAGTTTGTCAGTGCTGTCGAAATGTCATGTTCTGATAGATAGTTTACAGAGATGGAGTTGGAAAATGCAGGTTCGAAAGAGAAGTATTCACGGTCACGGTCAGTTTCTGAATAAGATGTATATACTTCTTGGAAAAAATTTGCAAAGTGATTGCAGATTTCTGTACTATTTTCCCCTACATGTTCGTCGAGGTGCATTTGAGATGGAAAATTGTTGCTTTTTAGTTTAGTTTTTGTGTAGTTAAAAAAGTTCTTAGGACAAGTCTTTATTTCGTTTCCAATTTTGCGGTTATATTCTTCATGTGCTGTGTTAATGGTTATTTTGAGTTGATTGCATAGATTTAAGTAATTTTGAAAATGAGCGTCACTTTTTTCTTGTTTGTAAATTTGGTGTGCTTTTTGTTTTCTTTTTTTCAAATGCTTTAGTTGTGAATGGAACCATAAAGGTAATTTGCTGTTATGATTTTTCTTCTTCTTTTCATGGGCAAAGTTTCGGCTAATATTTTGTTTATAATGTGATAGAATTTGTTTACTTCGACGTCGACATTTCCTTCTGTACTCAGTATGTTCCGCCATTTTATTATACTTTTTTTTATTCAATATTATAGTATAATTTTAAGGCACACTGCTTAAGCTCTAAGATGCCAAGGGTATTTACTAATCTTAATTACGACTAACTTAAAACTAGAATAGTATCACTATGTAATGTAGCGGTAGCGGATTCTCGAGAAGCTATCGGTAGTGGCCGGTGAATTGAATATCGCATGAGGGTCTTCCATATGCCGTTGGCGAAGATCCATGTTGGCCGCATCCTTCGGTCCGTGTGGGTCCGCGGGAAACACCCCCAGGCTACGAAGGCCCGGCGGGTGGCCCGCATGCTGGTTTACGACTGGGGCGGCCTTCCGTGGACGATGATGGTGATGTTACGGAAGAGAATGAAAAAAAAAGTAAATATTGTGAAAACGGGGTAAAAAGGGGATGTGGGAACAAAATTTTTGAAAACGATAAAGATCTAATTAGTTGCCATCGAGATGGTGAAGAGACAGGGAAGGGGTAACGAAAAAGTTAGTGACAAAAAAAGATCTTGTTAGTTCCAATGAAGATGGTGGACAGGGACGGGGATCGAGAGAATCGGGCGGATGTTAGTGTCGAACCTGTAGGTGGAGTTTATACTTTCTGAGCGAGGGATAACACATTACACTTGTATATCAATGTGTTTAAGGTACTGGTATATGAGAGGCATATATAAACTATCCCGACTCGCCAACACATCCCGAACCGGAACCTCAGGCGGTCTACCTCGGGCCCTAAGGGATTCTAGTAGCTTCGACCTGGCGTCACGATACTCTACGCACGACCACACGACATGCTCGATGTCCTGATAACCGTCGCCACAGGTGCAGAGACCGCTCTCCGCAAGCCCAACACGCCGGAGATGTGCGTTGAAGGTGTAGTGATTTGACATGAGCCGCGACATAACACGAATGAAATCGCGACTCACGTTCATCCCCCTGAACCAAGGTTTCGTCGATACCCTAGGGATAATGGAATGTAGCCATCGTCCCAGTTCGCCATTGCTCCATGAAGTTTGCCAACTTTCGAGAGTTTTCTGACGAGAGATACTGAAAAATTCATTGAAGCAGATTGGTCTTTCATAAATATCACCTTCTAATGCGCCCACCTTAGCCAATGAGTCTGCCTTTTCATTGCCTGGAATGGAACAATGTGAAGGGACCCAGACTAACGATATGAAATAAGACCGTTCAGATAAAGTTCGCAAGTGTTCCCGTATTTTTCCCAGGAAATATGGGGGATGCTTTACTGGCTTCATTGCCCGGAGAGCTTCTATTGAGCTTAGACTGTCCGTGACAATGAAGTAATGGTCTTTGGGCAAGGTTTCAATGATCTCAAGGGTGTACTGAATAGCAGCTAATTCTGCGACGTAAACTGGACTGGACGTAAAGCCGGATCATTGAGTTTGTGAGAAGCGGTGATGTTTTGATTGAAGATGCCGAAGCCTGTGGACCTGTTGATGTTTGAACCGTCAGTGTAAAACACCTTTTCACAGTTGACTGTTCTAAATTTATTATAAAAAATATTTGGGGCCACTTGAGGGCGCACGTGATCCGGGATTCCACGAATTTCTTCTCTCATGGATGTGTCGAAAAACACAGTAGAATCAGAAGTATCCAAGAAATGAGCACGATTGGAAACAAACGAAGAAGGATTAATATTCTGAGCCATGTAATCAAAATACAAGGACATAAAACGGGTCTGAGAATTGAGCTCGACAAGCCTTTCGAAGTTTTCAATCACCATCGGATTCAAGATGTCGCATCGGATTAGCAATCGATATGAGAGATCCCAGAATCGGTTTTTCAACGGTAAGACGCCCGCGAGCACTTCGAGACTCATCGTATGAGTCGACTGCATGCAACCTAAGGCAATACGCAAACAACTATACTGAATTCTTTCCAGCTTGATGAAATGAGTGTTCGCCGCGGATCGGAAGCAACAGCATCCGTATTCCATCACGGACAATATCGTTGTTTGGTATAACCTGATCAGGTCTCCTGGGTGGGCACCCCACCATGATCCGGTTATTGTACGAAGAAAATTGATTCTCTGTTGGCATTTTTGTTTCAGTTACCTAATGTGACATCCCCAGGTGCCTTTGGAGTCAAACCAGACCCCGAGATATTTAAATGTGAAGACCTGAGCTACGGTTTCACCCCCTAGTTGAAGCTGTAATTGTGCTGGTTCTCGCTTCCTTGAAAATACAACCAGCTCAGTTTTCTCCGTAGAGAACTCGATACCCATTTGAAGAGCCCATGTCGACAAGTTGTCGAGGGTATCTTGCAATGGTCCTTGGAGATCGGCAGCTTTGGGTCCTATAATAGACACAACGCTGTCGTCGGCAAGTTGTCTTAGCGTGCAAGATGTGTTGATACATTCATCAATGTTGTTCACATAAAAGTTGTATAAAAGGGGGCTTAAGCATGAGCCCTGAGGAAGACCCATGTAACTGAATCGTATTGTCGACAAATCACCATGCGCGAAATACATGTATTTCTCGGACAACAGATTATACAATAAGTTATTCAAAATTGGTGAAAGACCATGCTGATGCAACTTCTCAGATAGGATGTTTATGGAAACTGAATCAAAAGCCCCCTTGATGTCTAGGAAAACTGACGCCATTTGTTCTTTACGAGCAAATGCCATTTGAATTTCGGTTGAGAGCAACGCAAGACAATCGTTCGTTCCTTTGCCCCTGCGGAAGCCGAATTGTGTATCTGAAAGTAAGCCATTAGTCTCGACCCAATTGTCTAGACGAAACAGAATCATTTTTTCGAACAATTTCCGGATACAGGAAAGCATAGCAATCGGCCGATACGAATTGTGATCGGAGGCTGGTTTCCCTGGTTTTTGAATGGCGATAACTCTTACTTGTCTCCAGTCATGTGGGACAATATTATCCTCAAGAAGCCTATTGAATAAATTCAATAAGCGCCTTTTGGCAGAGTCAGGCAAATTTTTCAACAAGTTGAATTTGATTTTGTCTAACCCCGGAGATTTATTGTTACACGATAAAAGCGCAAGTGAGAACTCGACCATCGAAAAAGGTGTTTCGTTTCTGTTTGATGAAGCGACGCGCATGATTGTCTGTTCCGGAACAGAGTCAGGACATACTTTTTTAGCGAAATCGAATATCCAGCGGTTAGAATATTCCTCGCTTTCGTTTGTGGTGTTTTTGTTGCGCATTCGTCGGGCTGTGTTCCAAAGAGTGCTCATTGATGTTTCTCTCGATAATCCGTCTACGAATCGACGCCAATAACCGCTTTTCTTCGCTTTAATCAAGCTTTTCATTTTAGCGTCTAATGCCGCGTAGTTTCTGAAATTATCAGGTGTTCCGTTTTTCCTAAACTCGACAAATGATGAAGTTCTCTCCGCGTTTAATTCTGAGCACTCTTTGTCCCACCACGGGTTGGGGGGACGGATGTTAGTTTTCGCGCCGGGTACACGTTTCGTCTGAGCTTGAGTTGCGGTGTCGAGAATCAAGCCAGCCAAAAACGTGTACTCTTCCTCCGGAGGAAGTTCTTGTGTTGTTTCTAGATTCTCAGATATCAAATTTGCGTAGCATTTCCAATCAATGTTTCGTGTGAGGTCATACGAAACATTGATTGTTTCCGATGGTCTTAATCCGGTGACGATTGAAATTACGATAGGCAGATGATCGCTACCGTGGGTATCAGGGATTACCTTCCACGTGCAACCCAACCGTAGCGATGTCGAGCAAAGGGATAAGTCTAGCGCACTTGGTCTTGCTGGTGGTGCAGGAATTCGTGTCATTTCTCCCGTATTCAAGATTGTCATATTGAAGTTGTCGCAGATATCATGGACCATAGTTGATCTGTTATCGTCGTGAAGACAGCCCCATCCCGTACCGTGTGAGTTAAAGTCTCCTAAAACCAACGTCGGTGCGGGAAGAAGCTCTATGATATCATTGAGCCGCCGATGCCCAACCGAGGCTCTTGGAGGAATGTAGATGGAAGCAATGCAAAGGTCCTTGCCTTTGATTGTAACATGACATGCGACAACTTCAATACCTGGTATCGAGGGGAGGTTAATGCGATAGAAAGAATAGCACTTTTTGATCCCCAAAAGTACTCCTCGATAGGAATCATCTCGATCCAGACAAATAATGTTAAAATCGTGGAAGTTTAAGGGTATTTCAGAAGTTAGCCAAGTTTCACACAATGCAAATGCGTCACATTTCAGATTATTTACTAGAAATTTGAAAGGATCTATTTTTGGGATGATACTTCTACAATTCCACTGTATAACAGTGATTGTATCCATGACCTCGGTGGGTGTCTTAGCCATCGAAGGATACGGTTTCTGAAAGAAGGGGCCATTTTGCAGTCAACTGCTTCAAGAATGTTTTAACTGTAGGAATAAAAGCCATTATCAGGCTTTTAAGAGGTTCAGAAATATTGAAAGTAGACATGATCCAGTCCACAATATCAGAGAATTTAACAAACCCAGTATTTGGTAAATTTTCTGACTGATCTTTAGGGACTTTCGGGGGTTTTGAAGTCCCAGGAAGTGATGGAAATTCTTGCTCGGAATTTAATTTTCCAAGGCCTGGAGCTTTTTTCTCTGGTTTTTTTGCCATCACTACCAGTTGTTGTAATTTTTCGGAACCCATCAGAGGACATCTTCGAACCCTTACTAGGGAGCTTTTGAGAAGATTCATTTCTTCTCTTTCTAATTGATGAGCTATGAGGGACAGCCGAAGATGTACCTTCGAGGGGGTCATCATATTCGCTCTCGTCAGTTGACAAGTAAGCGTAAGGATTTTCGGTAGGTGGCGTAGCACATTTCAACATTTCTGCAAAAGAGCGTTTGGAATGTTGCTTGAGTGAACGCTTCATTTTATCCTTACGCAATTTGTACACGGGACAATCAGAGAGGTCATTTGGCCCCTCCTTACAGTAGAGACACTTTTCATTGTCTCCACTGCAGGAGTTATCCGCATGACTCCCTCCACACTTTATACACCGGGATTTATTGCAACAATGGGATGCTGTATGTCCCAATTGTTTGCAATTGGTGCAGTTCATGACCCGCGGCACAAAAAGACGAACAGGTAAACGGACTCGGTCCAGGAGGACGTAATTAGGCAAAGCCGAGCCAGCGAAAGTCACCCGATACGAGTCTGATGGGATATAGGACTTAGTCCCATCCTCAGCAGTCGATACTGAACGCAATTGCTTGCAGTCCAGTATCTTAACGTTCTTGAGTAGGGGGTTTTTAAAACCGCCTGCCCCATGCTTAAGAACGTCCTCGCAAGTCAGACTCGGATCGGTGATCACGCCGTCTATCTCGACTTCGCGAGCTGGTACGTATACGCGATACTCCCGCGTGAAATGCCCATTTCGAACGATCTCATTAGCCTGTTTTGCACTGGCTAACAAGACCCTAAGCTTGTCCGGGCGTACTTTCTCAATTTTTTGTACAGTATTGTATCGCGAGGACAGGTCATTAGAAAGTCTTAGAAGGTTCAATTTTTTACCGTTGGCTTTGGTCCGGATGTAAACCGCATACGGTCCGGCCGGGAGTGCAAGCCCATCGGGATAGCTTCTAATGCGAAATTTATTGCCATCAGAAGCATCCATTTGATCATCTAGGGGAAGGTCAGGCAATTCTGTGCCTTTTGTCATGGCACGGAAATGAGTCCGTGCGGGTAAATATTAGGGGGCAATAAAAATCTAATGGTACTGAACAACAGGGAAAAAGAAAAAAAATACTTAGCTTTAGCTCTCGAAGGGTGATCGGCCGACAAGGCCCGGTCCTAGGCAACCGGTGAATATTCCAGTTCAATAAAGTGCAAAAAACCTCTTTGAGGAAAAAGCACTTTGTTTGTAGTCTCTCACTACACTGTCCAATGAAACCAATCTTTTTATCACTATATATATTTATCACTGTTTCTAATGTACAACGATATATACGCAGCGCCCAGCGCTGGCGCTGGCTAACGGTACCACACGCAGTGCTGCTTTACACAAGCTCACAGTCGGCCTTAAGAACGGATTGATTAGAACTATCACTCGACCGCACTGATGCAGACAATAGAATACGGAATGACCTTGATAACGGAATAAAACAATTCACCACGCGATTGGAGAAAGCAGAATTTACGTCCGATCGATCCGATAGTCACGGCACGAATGAATTTATTATACTTACCCGATCAACAAGGTAGATCAAAATTGTATCTGGGGTTGTTTCGTTTTTTCTATCTAAATTAGTCATAATCTTGGCCTCGTTAATAGTTAAAATAACAAAATTTATAACTCAATTTAACCTAGGTGATAACAAAATTGTTACAAACCTTGATATGTAAATATCAATATTATATCTTAATTTGTTACAAATTTAGTACGACTTTTCAGCTGTTATTACCCAGTTTTTGAGGGGAAAGGTTTTACCGTGCAAATCTAAAAATAGATTTCGCGAAGTGAAATGAAATTGCATACCTTTAGGCAATTTGAATTGCCATAAAAAAAAGTCATCCACAGTTAAGCGACTGGTTCCGAACCGGGAAGTTTCGAGTTGCCAACATACGCTACGATTTCATCAGGGCATGAGAACCAACTGATGTTGGAAGGGTATATTGGCATCATATAATAACTAGTGTAAGGCCATATTACTACAAAAATAATCTATCGCTCTCCACCTCTTTCGTCGTTTCCTTCCAGCCGGCATAGGAATGACAAAGGGGCTATTTTAGAACTATGAGCAAGCTTTTTTTTTGTACTGATGAATAGTTGTAAATGAACGGAAATGATTAAATTCAGTGAAATAAAACTACCTTATAGAATCTGAGGAAATTAACTAATGAATGATAGTTTTTCAGTTTTTTCTTCTTTGTGCCAAAAGGCCGACTCTCAATTCGAATCAGTTCGCTCGTTCAATTGAAGTAGTGAATTGTCTAAACGTGTATGTATGTCGATTGGCGGGTATATTTGATTAAAATGTGCACTTAATTTTCACGGAGATGGCTGAATCGATTTTCGTAAATTTAGACTAGAATAAAAATTCGTTTGAAAGTCAGTGAAAAATCAGAAGTGTATATAACATCGATTCGAATAGCAAGTATTTATGATTGATGACCAACCAATTGCCTATTAGTCACATTAGTTTGCGATATCCGCAGCCAGAAGCCCAGCAAGTAATGTTCAAAAATCATCAAAATTGAACTTTCATTCCGGTTTGATTGTTAGATATCTACTTAGATTGACTCACAGAAAAATGATTCAAATGGAAAATCTCATCATGCGGGTCGGTTGCTTTAAACTCTACATTGCAAATTTCGAATCCCAGCTCGTGGTTCCAAAAATCCAAATAATCAAAGTACTACGAAATGAGGCTATCATAAATTTATCAGATATGGATAGATTGAACTTTTCAAATCGAAGGTATTATGGTGCGATAAATCGTTTTTGTATGATTCATGATTCAGGCCCGTACCCAGGATTTCTTTTCGGGAGGGGCCCAAAAATTAAAAATAATTTTACCGAAGATTGCTTATGTTCCTAATTCTCGGTGTGCCTTTTACGGGCGTTAAACTTTAAACTTTTCCATTTGAACTGATATTGCATCACATTTCATTACGTTTACTGTCTTGTAATTTGTGTAACACATGTCTGAGACCTTCTAAATAATTATATATCTGTTTTTGATTTAGGGAGGGGCCAGGGGCTGAATTTAGATTTTGGTTTTGAGCCCAGCTTAGATTTTGTTTTTCGTTTATTGCAGCGTCACTTTTGAAGACGTTTTGAAATTCTTGACACTTATAACTTTGTGTTTTCGGAAACAAAAATCGGACACCGATAAGTCAAAAACATGATCGACAAAAGTGTTTGAACTCTCTTTTTATCAATTCTCTAGTATAGTTTTAATATAATATCTGAACTTGCTATAATCTTAATAAAATCTGAATGTTTGCTTCTGATTTGGAATCATGTTTATAACATAATGAGATATTAATATCAGGATCATATATAATTTTGCTAGAATCCTATTTTATTGTATTCCGGCACTTCCTCATATTCCAAGTCGTAGGAAAGGAATGCATTGTATGTAAATAATGAATATTCAATTGCGGTGTGAAGTGCTTCATTTTTCCATAATGGCAGGTTTGATGCATTCACACAAAAGTCTTCTGTGCAATTTATGAAAAGAAGGTCTAAATATGCATTTTGTTGATTTTTTACGGAGTTTACTTGATGTAGGCCAAAATTAGAAATTTTGTCGAAAAAGTAGTGCAATGTTTCGTTTTCTCCTACGACTGGAAGTAAGATTGATTCATTTTCAATGTCAGAAAAAAAGTCCGCATTACGTTGATTGAAGTCGACAAAAATATGAAGCTTTACTTCAGGTTCCATATTCGAAATAATTGTGTCTAAAGATTGAAAGAATAATTCAAAAGAGAATTTGTTCGCATTTTCGGGTGGGAAGTAGACAGAGCAGTAAATATGTTCTTCTAACAATATTGAGACTTTGGCCCATACATGCTCAATTTCTTTATATTTAGGAGTAATAATTTCTTCAGAAGTAAAACAAGAGTTTATGGCTATGAGGACTCCACCTCCAGACTTTTTCTGACAGAGAGATAAATTTCGGTCGTGCCGGAATACGTTAAAATTATTTCCAAATGCTTCTTCGCTTCTAACACTTTCATCCCAGCTACTTTCAGTTCCAAGGATTACGTCGAAAGAGGAGGTTATTCAATTTTGATGAATTTCTTTCATTTTGGCCGGGCTTTTCATGCGGTTGTAATTTTGGCAATAGACCAAAATTTCAGTCACATTTTGTCTATGAAACGAAGAAGTTTTTGAGATTTCTGGAATACTTACATTACTAATTCCTGTTTCTATTCCTTCGTCAAAGGGCGTCGTTAATTCCGAAAATTCGGCCTTGTAAAATTGTGTTAGGCTTCCCGGATTAGTTGGAGTTGGCGGATATGTTCACTTGTCGGACGACGTGCATTATTTTCGGGTCACGAAGTCTTGCTTTCAAGAAGCGTTCGTCACCATTTGCAGATTGTGAAGTAAGACGTACAATTGGAGGACGTATTGGATCAATTTCGAATTGGCTGTCTGTATTCATGTCCTGTGATATTGCAGATGTACTTATGTTCTGTGATATTGTAGATGTGTTCACATAGTTAGTGGATGGTGCAACTTCGATGTCATTACTTCCTAAGACCGGAGTAGTGTTGTTTTGAATACTTCTTGTTCTTTTGTAAGGGTTGATTGTTTCACCTGTTTTGAAAATTTAAGAATTTTGAGGCAATATCTGCACCTGGATTCCCGAAGAATTGAACCCGTGCAGCTGCTAGTAAGTCTTTGTCCAAGGGTAAGGTATATTGTAATGACACATTATTGTTATTGTTGTGGCAGGTATTGTTACTATGAGTGTTCAAGTTGCTGTTTTAGTGCACATTATTGCCGTTGTTGTTGTTGCTGCTGTTGTTGTTGTTGTTGTTGTTGTTGTTGTTGTTGTTGTTGTCGTGTTTGCTGTTGTTGGTGTAGTTGTTGTTTTTACTGCGTATACTGTAATTTGTGTTATTTTGTTGTTTCCGCTTCCGATGTTTTCGTCTGAGGTTTGCTTTTTCTGCTTGTTTTTCTTGCAGCCGTCGAGTGCGCTGTTTCTTGTCATACTCACTCCAGTCTCGTTTCCAGATTTTTTTACTTCCTATGAAGCGCCAGCCACTGTCGCATGTTTGAATTTCCTTCTCTTTGAGTTCTTCGGCTAGAGACTTAGGTTTGGTATTTTGGTCCTTAGTTCCGATACTGGAGATTGAAGTCGATATTGCTTTGACTCCATCCCTCAATTCTTCCAGAATAGTGTTAGGTATTATTGCAGGGACTTCAGATTTGGTAGGTAGTAAGAATTTTTCTTCGAGGCGAACAAGCCGTTCGCTCATTTCCTTGATGTGCTGGTCATTGACTTTACTAAAATCGCTAACGTTTTTTATGGCACTGTGTAACGAGGCCTCGAATGACTGCATGCGCTGACCTACTTTACCGCAAATGTTGTGGTCGTTTCTGCTGATACTGGACAATGACTGCTTCACGTCGATGAGCAAGCGCTCGACACTGTCGAATATTTCCAGGTAATGGGTTTTCATGTCTACAGTAGTCCGGTGATACGTGTCCGTTTGATTTTTAGTGTACTTTAGAAGTTGCTCCTGTTGATGAAGTAGCTTTAGAGTTTCAGCTCCTGTCCTTATTAAATGTTGACAGTCGGCACACACTGGTACCATAAATGCCAGAATAAAATTTTCTTGATGCCGCTGCACGCCGATGCAGGCTGAATTGTACGATTTTTCACAGAATTCGCATTTCCAAAGGAAGCGATTGTCAATATTAACACACGATTTTACACCGCACTTCATTATTCTAGATAAAATTTGTCCGAAACGCCCGCGCGCGACGTAGACTAGGCGTCAAAAAATGAATAAATATATATTACTTGCGGAGCGCTCGAAAAAGCGAACAATAATGTAGCAAATACACCAGTAACAGGAAAAGAAAAGGTACACTCGACTGAGCATCATGGGATGCGTTCTACAGATAAGGATGGGTGCAACATTGAAATATCAACCCGCATAAATAATGAAGTAAATGATAAAAATGTGAATCCATGTCCAAAGCGGAAATATATATTGGAGAAGCCAAGTGAAAGAAAATCTAACCGAAAAGTTGAATTTTTGGAAAAAGATACGCTCAGAGACAGGACTGGCACCATTAAAGAGAAGCGACTGGCACCATTAAAGAAGGTGACAAGCGATTATAAATACACTCTCCTACTCGATGCTTGATCGGAGAAATAGGTATAAAGCGAGAGGACTATTCGATGTACGTTGCTACTATATCTGTTTCGAGTTTTAGAGTGGCTAAAACAAGATCAGAGTGGCGAAATGGTAGCGCGTATGCACGGAATGCATAAGAACGCAGGTTCTAGTCCTGTCTCTGAGCGTATCTTTTTCCAAAAATTTATCTTTTCTGTTAGTTTTTCTTTCAGTTGGCTTCTCCAATATATATTTCCGCTCAGTCATTGCAAAAACTGAAAATGAAGTAATTATCGTAAATGCTGAAGTCTTAGAGGGCAGTTTATCGAAAAGTATCAAAAAATATGAAACGAATCAAAAAGTGAATAAAAATAATAAAATTAATGCACTATATGAGAACAACTATGTGTTGATGCACAATTGCATATGTCCGAAGACAAGTTAAGTGAGCTTCACTGTACATGAAGTATAAATCGATCAACGTTATTATTCGAGCAGTTTTATTAGTAGTTGAGAGAGTTTGAGATTTCATTCGTCTGCGATATAGGCTTTCCGGCATATTCTACGTAATATGCTTTCCGGTAGAGACAAATTTTGTTCATATAATAATGTACGCAGACTATATAAGGGCAGTGTAGATCAGATCAGGCACGATACCGTTCTGTTAAGGTATTACGGTACTGTGGTATTACGGTACTACAGTACTACAGTACTTCGATAGTACATTAAGTTTACGTTATATTCGTCGTGATTGTCGTAGTTCGTAATTCGATGCCGTCTAAGTATTGTCCTAGTTCGTTAAAATATATTAGTCAGTTAAACAAGAATAAACGCGTACCAGTTTATTACATCACATCCGAAGTGTTCCGCGGTGTCCGCTTAATGTATTCGAAGTGTCCGCAGTGTCCCAATCTGCACGAAAGCCGTCCCAGGCTTAAGTTGGGAAGCTGTCGCAAGCTTATTATTTCCGTACAATTTAAACATAACGTAGGGTTCAGATGAGCCTCATCATAATCGTGTGGTGAGCGCCATCACTATGATATAAACAATAACGACGATCCTCCAAATCGTATGCTTCCCTGTTGTGGGACTAATATTACTAATGAAGAACGAAAAGATTCTATAGCTAGGGAGTGTGACGAGGAAGACAAATGTTTCCTTGATTTAGATACAAATCAAGACGTAATTCTTACAGAAAATAAACGATACGGCCAAATAACTGGTCGAGACCGAACGGATAAAGTATTAGAGCAAATTCAGCAGCTGCAAGATTGATATGGGTGGTCTAAAATGTAAATGAAACTGAAACAAACGTATCCCCAGCAATCCGTTTTAGTTTTATTTATTCGACCAGTTCTACTGTCAAATTTAAAACTGGTATACATTGCCGTTCTATTTTTTATATATTTGAAACACAGATAAAACGCTGCTGGGGCTGCCAGTTTATTTTGTTATAATTTCTACATTTAAATTTTAAAACTGACATAAATTAGGCATCTAGAACTAGAACACTCCTCAATATGCCCTTAGAATCACTAAATATAAATCATTTAAAAAGAACAAATTTCATGCCTATAGAAAAAAATTCTGGCAGTATATTGTGATGTATTCTGAAGGGGGACAAATTAACTATCATCGATGCGGCAGTGCACGAAATTGAGACCACTTCAAATGTGCCTTAACGGCAATACAGATTTTCAGAAGCTACGAAGAAGCATAATAATGAAGAAATTGAAAAAATGCGTCAACAAGGTATCATAAGGCCTAGCAAAAGTCCGTGGAATGCACTAGTCCTATGTGTTCCCGAAAAGGACGATGAGTTTGGTAACAACAAAAACAGAATCGTGTTTGACTTCAGGGCTTTAAATTTACTTACAAAGCCATTTGTATACCAAATTCCACTAATTGACGAGATTCTAGATAATCTTGGAAACAGTAAATGTTTTTCTACCTTGGATTTAAAATCAGGGTTTTAACAAGTACCAATCAACTCAAAAGATGCAGCCAAGACAGCATTTTCAACTTCACAAGAATGCCCATGGGCTTGCGTAACAGCCCGTCGACGTTCCAAAGATGAATGAATATGGTACTTCATGAGATAGAAGGGGTTAAAGCAATCGTCTATCTGGATGATATGATTGTTTTCGGTGTTACCATTGAAGAACACAATGAAAACTTGCGCAAAGTTCTAGAGGCTCTCCGCCCCGACATAATCTAAAAATCGAGCCAGGTAAATGCCTAATTTTTAAAAATGAAATAAAGTATTCAGGATATGTAATTGACAAAGAAGGAATTCGTCCTATGGAGGACAATATAAAAACAATAAACGAGATGGCGGCACCAAAAACAGTCAAAGGTGTACATTATTAGGAACAGTAAATTTCTACGGAAAATTTATACCTCACATAGCAGAGAAACGTAAAGACAATGTTGTGGCAGACTTTTTGTCTAGACTGCTCGAGTAGGCCGAGTCCTTACACCCTATTTCAATAGTCACTAGACAACAAAAGCGTCAAAAGCAGCAAGCAGAAAAAAATGAACTTGCAAAGCGGAAAGACGCTTTGGTAAAACAGTCCCCGCCAGACAGATCACGCTATCTAAAAACAAACAAAAATCAGATTGGAATCCGCACATGGACGGATTAGAAAACATAGACTTTAGATGGGACGAAAAGGAAGATTTGGGAGCACTCTCGTATTTCGAAGAATACGAAACAAGCATGAATAATAATGACATCAAATTTGATTTACTGAAATTTTCAAAACATAAAGCTAGTGAAAGCGAATTTGACGGTACTTTCATAGTAGTAAACAGTAGATCAGCGTATAAAGAATTAGCCGAACTGGTGGACCTACCACACGGCTTGAAAAACTATCTGGATGGAAGAGTATTTGCCAGAACGTAAAATATGGGGATTGGTTCTAAACGGCTCGAGTAAATCAATGACCGACACAAGAGTTGTATTAGACGGGTTATTAGATGCATTCACTAACTGCCCTGAAGACATGAAAAATGCAAAGAACATTCAAATTATTTCTTTTCGAAACATGCACAAAATCCCTGAGGCAAATGTGTTGAGATTTATTGCCGAGAAATTTGATAAAATTTTCACACTATACTTACCAGAAAAAGACAGAATGTGGGTGCCAGAATAGGCCCGATGCATCTCTAGGTGGACATGTTGGAAGCAAACAAATGTTGAAGAGAATGAGTCCGCTATTCCATTGTATTAATCCAATTGATATTGAAAATTATGTTAAACAATGTAAATCGTGCCAGAAAAATAAAATAGGTCGATCAAACAAAATTCCAATGTAAATTACTACGACATCGTCCGAACCATTCGAGAAATTGTGTATGGACATAGTAGTATTACCTGAGTCAGAATGGGATAACAGTTACGGACTTGTTATGCAACACGAGCTGACTAGATATTTAATTGTACCACGATGGAAAATCAAGAGAGTGCCACGGTCGCGCAAACTTTCGTAAATAATTATATATGTAAATATAGGACATCCGCCGAATTAGTAACCGATAATGGAACCAACTTTGTTAGTTTTCTTATGAAAAATATATTTAAAGTTTTAAAATCAAGAAGATTACCACTAGACAATACGTAGGTAACGAATCGAAAACATGGGACCAATTACTCCCATTATTCAGTTTCGAATATAATACAACTGTAAATACCTCAACGGGTTATACACCGTTTTAGTTATTATATGGTAGACGGACGAACATTCCAAACTCCGTTTACAAATACGATAATGATGGTCTCTACTATGAGGACTACGTCAATGAAAGGCGATCGATTTTAAGACGACTTCATCATCAAACTGGTGAGAATCTAATTGTGTCTAAACAAAAGCGCAAAGAATTGTATGATAAAAACTCCAACGAATGGCAACCAATATGGGGAGACTTAGTGCTAGTAAAAGCCAATCCCACAGGCACAGGAGAAAAATTTCAATCACTTTGGAGAGAACCATATGAAGTAGTCGCTCTCCCTAGCGAGCAAACAACAACCATAAAAAATGGAAATAGGTTAGAAAAGGTTCAAAATAACCGGTTGAAAAAGTATACGGATTAAGAAACTGAATTTTATCACAGAATATTGAGATGATTAAGCAATGATCCAAGAAACATTAGAAAAGCAATAAAAAGGTTCAAAAATTATACAAAGTATAATATGAAAATAAACATATGGTAATCAGAGTTTCATCGAAAAACTAAATAAAAAGAATTAATATTAAAAAGAGGAGCTAGTCACAATTAGATATGAGAATATAAAGGAAACTGAAATCCTGAGGGTAATTGAAAGAAGGAAAAATAGGATACAATTATAGGAAAAAATATAAAGTAAACATCATATAATGTTACGACAAAAGATTTCAACGAAAACTTAAAACCCAAGTGCAAGGAAAATACTGGATAAGATAAAAACATGGAAAATATACCAAGAAAGGAAAAATATCAGTGAAATATGTAAGATGAAAGTCGAAATGAAACAATTCTAACACAAAAAAATTATTGCGAGCATAAAGATATTACAACTGTTACAAACAAACATTATGAAATCAATTGTGAAATGAAAAAAGAATGAATCGCTGGGGAAAGCCATAATGCGGAAACAAGGGCGAGCTGTATTGATATAACAAAAACGGAATATCCTAAGAAAATCAAACATATAGTTGAATTAATACAAAGTGGAAAAAATATGGGAAAACATGACGATTCTAATGATCCTAGATTCAACCAACCATTCAAGAAAATTCAAATACATTATAAACATGGGAATCATGTCATATACAGCAATATCGAGCTGGTTAGAAGTATAAAAAAGTACGGGTGTATAATATCAGAGACATAACTGGATGTCGTGAATACGAATAAAACTGACACGATTTCTTTACACTTTCGAATTCGAATTGATAGTTGATCGATTGTGTGAAGATATGTGCCTGACTACCTCAAAATCGTCGTCCTTGCGCGAAAAACCCAAGCAACGATCATCAAATGGATTGTAAAGAGTAAAGCAAAATTTCGCATAATTCTTTCAGTATTATTATGGTTCTAAAAAGAACCGAATAGAAGAATTCTAGAATAAGGAACTGGACCTGAGTTCAAGAACTAAATTTAGAACAAAGAACAGACTCAGAGATCAGTTGCAATTCTAAAACTATTATTTCGAAACTGAAATCAGTTCCGGAATATGGTTCCAGAATCCAGTTTCAGAACGCAGGCTCTGAATTCTGAACCTATATTCCGGAACTAAAATCTGAAACATGAATACGACTTCTCGCTACGACTACCGAAAAGCGAATGAGAACTGCTCTCATTATTGACGACCGCTGCTCCCGACGATTGAAGTCCAAATGAATGCACGACCTAAGCGTTTGAGGCTTTATACCACGCAAAAAGACTTCTTTCATTGACGACTGCTCCACCTGACGACTGAAGTCCAAATGAGAGCGCGACCTGAGCGTTTGAGGTTTGGCACAACGCAGGAGGTGCACTCTCCAAAGCTGCAGGTCCCACGACGTCTGCTTGCATCAAACACACAAGAAGAAATGATCGAATTTCGCATTTTTTTTGCATAAATATCTGTTTATTAATTCTATTTTTTGTGTATTACATCAACATTTTACAGTACAAGTGTACAGTACAAGCCTTTCATCTTTGTTGTTTATACGATTAGTTATTAATAATAGGTGTTTTAGTTACTCTTGTTTTACATACTAATGCCTAATCATAATATTTATTTTAATCTATATATATAAAAATGCAGAGATCATTCTTTGTAATCGCATCACGTAAGAACGGATGGACGGATTGAGATGCTTTTTTTTTGTTTGATCAGTTTTTACCCCCACCGGGTTCGTACATAAAAAAAATTAGGAAAACTTACCGGAAAAGTGGGAAAAACCAATAAAGTTATTTTGTATGGACAATGGAATTTTCCACTGAAAAAGTCACCAATGATTGCTAGATCATCGATAGGTGTTTGGCGCATAACGAGTTGTATAAGTGTTTGGCCGTCGAAGAAAGGAATACTACTAGATCGTTGAAAGAATCATTTGGCGCGCAACGAGTTGTTTTGTGTGAATTCATGTGGTTCGTCATTTCGAGCCACGTGCTTAATTGGGTATCAACATTATTGATTGCCAAATGATTCAATGATGGAACGCATATGAGTGTTCTAGCAATACCGTAAACATGATCAAAAGTTCTGATACTGTTTACCAGAAGATGCATTGTGTGCAATGTAATCGGTTAGTTGTTTATTGTTGGCCATCGTAGGCGTGAGTTGAACAAATCACCTTATAAATAGAACGATTTTTGTACGAATCAATGATAAGATGCTGCTGTTTAAATAATGAGATCAATCATAGAGGTTTGCTTTGAATTTAGCATGCTGAAGGTCGTTCGCGTCGGGTAAATTCTGGTGGATTGAAAACCATTAGTTGTGAGATTTTATGCATTGACTCGAACGATAAGCTGCATACTGGTACAATCACTCCTCATCTTCACTCCTCTATAACAGAAGAACTGCACATTATTTTCATATAAAACTTTCTGATATAGATTCTCAGTGCCGAACTCCACCATTCATTAATTGTAGGTGGGGTACTAAACAAAATTATGTGGTGTTGACTAATGAGATGACTATTGATAAAACTATTAAACGAATGCAGTGTTCATGTAAAAGTTAATGGATACAATATTTAAAAGAATGGTAACTTGAACTTTCGAATGTCCAAGAATTACTCATTTTATCATTCGATTTTTTAACAATATCAAACTAACCATAGTACTCAAGGAGGAGTAAGGATTTGAAGATAAAGTGCGGAAAATTCGACGTAACAAGGTTCATTTAAGTAAGAAGAAGATTTCTCGCATCTAAACTTTTACCGTCTACCAGAGGAGTCGAACTTAGCGATGCGAAACATCCGAGTCTCTGATATGTTAAAATTTTTTTTTGCCCACCACTCCCCCACACCAAAAAATTTACTAAATAGTTACTGACTGACCAGAAGTCATACATTAAAAGTAAAAATAAAGTTTTATCGCTAAATTGTTAATGGAAATTTTTTCCTGTGATTGTCACGCTACGAACATTCATCAAACACGATTAAATAATATCACCAGACTAGCTAGAAGTGACGAACTACAAGGGGCAGCTTTTGTAAATTTGTTCGCGAGGGCAGCTTTTGTAAATTTGTTCTAATCAATTTGAAGTAGTCATCTAAGTTATTTTTGCTTCACTTTTTATTTCATATGTCGAAACCATAGTCGGAGAGAGATCAACAATCGCTATGCGATGCACTGACTCAAAAGATGATTTGCGGTGCATTCGCTTTATTTTTGCGTAACAAAAGCTTTTAACATATTCACAATTTTTTTATGAATTCATCGCAGCCAAGTAATCAGTAAAATAATGGAAAGATACATTAACAGCATAACGTTTGACAATTCTACTGTCCGAAAACATAAATTAAAAAAAAACGGGCGTGACGAAGTTCGACGGGTCAGCTAGTTATTAATAAAATATCTACCTATTTATAACTATCCCTAACCTAATACGTACAAATTTTGAATTATTTGTAATTCAGAGATTGAGCACCTCTCTTCAAATTTCGTGCAGTATTGTTCGAATTTTTGTTCTAGTATATCCAGGGAGGCTCTCATGTACTTCACTAGTCCTTGTCCAAGGGGTTAGATTTAGAATCATCTTTAAGATCTTACTTTGAATGCGCTGAAGCCTAAGTTTGTGTGTTCGTGCACAGCCCCGCCAAACAGGGACTGCGTATTCAATTGCGGGGTAGATGATTTATTTATAGACAGCCATTTGGTTCTTCAGGCACAGTTTAGATGTTCCACAAATCAGCGGATACAGAGACCTAATGAGTATGCTGCATTTTTGAACGATTTTGTCAACATGTGACCTGAATATCAGATGTCTGTCAAAGGTGAGTCCTAGATAGATAACTTCATCGGACTATTGAATGACCTCATCACCGAATCGTATTCTGCATTCGTCTGATGGAATAAGTTTTGGAGATCTTGAATGTGGAAACAAGATGACCTGAGTTTTTGCTGCATTGATCACAATTTTCCAGCTTGTAAAATATTCCGTTAAAGCGTCCAGACCTGTCTGTAGTTTATTCTTCAGAGCATTAATGACACGACCTTTGTAAAGAATGGCAGTATCATCAGCAAATTGTGACAGAACACCACCACCCGGAAGAGGTGGGATGTCTGATGTAAAAATGTTGTATAGAATTCGACCTAGGATACTTCCCTGGGGTACACCAGCAGGAATAGTAAATCTTTCTGAAAGTGCATTATTCAGAGAAACCTGGAATGCTCTATCTGCAAGATAATTTTTGATAATTTTAATAAGATATATGGTAAAATTATACCGATGCAGTTTAAACACCAGGCCATCGTGCCACACATTATCAAATGCCTTTTCAATATCCAATATTGTCATGGCAGTCGTTTTGGACACTGATTTGTTTTGCTGGATGACGTTGTTAACCCTTGTGAGTTGGTGGATGGTGGATCTTCCTTTCCGGAACCCAAACTGTTCTTCCAGAAATATATCCTGTTCATCTACGAAAGCAAAAATTCGCCTTTGTACTCACTTTTCAAACAGCTTGGATAGGGCAGAGAGTAAGTTGATGGGCCGATAGCTCTTGGAAACGGAAGGATCTTTCCCCGGTTTCAAAACTGGGATAACTTTAGCTAACTTCCACTTTGAAGGGAAGTAACCAAGCTCCCAGCACCTAATCAAAATTTTAGCTAAGAAGGCAAACGAGCGAATAATCAAATGTTTCAGCTCAATGTTGAATGTGTTGTCGAAACCGAAACCGAAATAGCCATCAGCTCATTCGCAGTGACTCTACTTTCCTCATGAATCAAGCTGTCTGATTGGTCAACCTCAGCTACGCTATCATCAACGGCTCTTTCATGTGGACTAACAATGTTGAGTCCTAAATTGTGAGAGCACACAAACTGCTGGCCTGGCGCATTTGCCTTCTCTACTGGTGTGATTAAAGGTATTCCTTCAGCTGCGTCCTGGGGTGGCAGCAAAGGAGAAATAGGCTTCGGTTTTTTCTTATGCACCTTCGATAAGGACCAGAAGGGCTTTGAATGTGGAAGAATTTCTCGAAGCTTTTGCTGGAAGTTCCTGTTGCGAAGCTCAGATATCCTTTCCTGGATTATCCTAGTTAAGTTGTTATAAGAAGTCTTCCTATCTAGGATACCAGTTCGTTGATACTGCCTCCGGTAGATATTTCGAAGTCGGATGAGTTTCTTGGTGACACTGTCGATTTGAAGAGAGGAACTCGGCATATGTTGTACTGGAACCGTCCTATCACGAGCGACTGTGATTGAATGCTGGAAGGAAGATAGGGCCGCATCGATTTCCATCGAGGAATCTAGTGGCAAATTGATATTAATAAGTTGGTCGGCGATTTGTTGGAATTGGACCCAGTCGGTGCGATAATAGTTTCTCCGAGGTCGAATAGGCACTGTTTCTGGTGAAGATCCCAACGTCAATATTACTGGAAAGTGGTCAGAAGAGAGCTCGTTGAAGACAACCGGAGAGCTGTCTATGGCGATGTTGCTGATGAATATATCCAAAATGGAATCAACTTCCGATCTGGAAAGTCGCGTTGGTTGATCCGGACCGAGGATGTTGTGTTTTCCAGCTTCGTAATCTTCTGCAAGTACGAATCCGTTTCGATTCTGTGTTCTGTTTCCCCACAGCTCATGCCGTGCGTTCAGGTCCCCAGCAATGATGAATTTGTTCTGTCGTCGAGTGAGCATAGCCAGATCTCTCTTCAATGATGCACACGTACCATCTCGAAGATTTGTTTGCTTGGGGCAGTACGCTGCAATGATGATGATGGGTCCATCGTCCGATGGCTTCTATAAGTTGCAATTTAAAGGCTGACAGAAGCCTGTGCTGAATGGATCGTTTAACGGCAATGGCAACTCCCCCTCCTCTGGTAATTATCCTGTCGAGCCTAGGAATCCTGTAATTGGAAATAAAAATAGAAATTTTAGATGAGTTTCAGTTAAAATAGCAATATCGGCATTCTTCTCTTGAAGAAAGTCGGACAATTCAGCAGTTTTGTTCTTGAGTGAGCAAGCATTCCAATTTACTATAACCAATTCATTATATTGCATATTCGATGATGAATTTGCCTAAGGCGTTGATTTGACCTAACCGCGTTCTGCAGTTTCGTAGTTTTGTTGTCATTGTTTCAAAAATGACAATCAGTTGTTCAGCAGAGAATAATTCACCAGAGTCATCCTTTGCTTGTGGTTGATTATTGCCCCATCCAGGAGGGATTTTTGAGGAAGATTCTTTTTGTGATCCAGTGGCTGAATCTTTTGGATTGCTGCGAGGAAATGGCGGCAAATTCGGAATATCCCTCTTCATCCTTCTGTGGAAAATTCTTGCGCGTTGATTGTTTACGGGACGCCTGTTGTCGAATTTTTGTGAACTCAGCACGTTTGGGACACGATTTGCTAGTAGATGGATGGTCGTCATCACAGTTCACACATTTTACAGCGATGTCATCTAGTAAGCAATCGTTGGTATTGTGTGATTCGGCACATTTCCCGCATCGACTTTTCATGTGGCAATTCCTCGCTCCATGGCCGTAGTTCAAACAGTTCGTGCACTGTGTGACATCCCGATGTACCGGTTTATACTTTTGCCATTCGATGATTATGTGAAATAACGATTTAATCGTTTTCAGTTGACTCATTGTGATGGAGCCCTTCTCCAGATGAATCAGGTACAGTTGATCTCTAAACTTTTTGTCCGTATTATGTCGTTTCATTTTAAACACCATCATAGGCTTTAGTCCAGCCTCCGACAGTGCCTGCTTTAGTTCGGCTTCCATCATGTCGGGTAGTCCTCGAAGTACAACCTTCATAGGTTTGTTGGCGGTAATATCGTGTGTGAAGTATTCCGCTTTTGTCTGCTTCAGATAACATTCCACTCTTTTGTAGTGGTTCAAAGCCGGAACAGTTATTTTGTAGCCTTCAGTACATAAACGGATTGTTGCCTGTAGTCTTTTGCTGATCAGTGTGTTGAAATCCGAGCGTAGAGTTGGTGGGAAGCCCTTCAGGTAGAAAGGCGGCATTTTTTTCTTCTTCTGCAGTTCCTCTTCGACATCAACTGGCAGATCAGTACGGTCGTTTACCTGTACATCACTTGGCTTCAGACGCTTAGCATCCTTTGGATCCTTCTCGGTTCTATGGCGCGTTTTACCCATAGCTTGGGTAGGTAGAAACTGCGAATGGAAATAAACAAAATCGAAATTAGTCGTAGTAGGTTATTCGTCTATCCACATCGAGTGTTAGATGACGAATTGATCGAATTTCGACCACGGTTCCCCTTTTATACGCATTCAGATGAAGATATGTGCCTGACTACCTCAAAATCGTCGTGCTTGCGCGAAAAAGCCAAGCAAGAGTAAAGAGTTTTCCGCGTTGTTTTCAAATTAAATTTTTTAGTTGTTTGTGGTTATCTCACACTGTTCAAAATATTATCCTAAATTCCTGATCATATTTAATATATATTAATATTAATATTAATATTAATAAGGAGAATTTCTATGGTGAAATAAGATGGTTTATCATTAAATAACATAAAAATAACACCGAAAAGACACTAAAAGAATACTTCGAACTTTAATTAATGAATAAAAATGACACTAATTACGAAGAACAGATGGACAAGAAAAGGATAAGACACAAGGAAACAGATTATCAAAATGACGCTGGCCAGCAAACAATGCCTATCTAATGTATGCATTTATGCAATGATCTTAGTATGAGTGATCAAGTGTATGTGGACAAGAAGATCGCGACCCCGGAATGAAAAAAAAAGAGATGCGTACTATATGAATGAATTGAGGATTTCTTAAGTGCAAATTACGCACTCAAATTAAGATGTCAATAAAATACAGATACGACAATATGGACATGTAAAAGTTACGAAAACACAATGAAATAAAAATACAACAAATAATTAAAATTTTATATACAAAAGAATTCATGGCGGATTGAAAAAAATACATATATATGAAAACTTTGTCACTAACAAACTAATAATATTGGAATCCTCAAGAAACAGAGAGATAGGAATTGGCAGCATAAAGGGGAGTAGTTCGGAAACAAAACGAGCACCATGGGTGACCTAAACATAACAAGACGAAAAAAAATTTTTTGATTGAAGACAACACATTCAGCACGGAAAAGAATCTAAGTTACTTCATGGGTTACTGTTATTATTGGGAAAATATTAGAATCCCGATTTGAGTCTATTTTAGAAAGGAGAACAGGAACACACGCCGGCAGAACCAGCTCGGGTAGTCGGGGAGATGAGCTGCGGCATGAATACTAGACAACCGACCAGTTTATAAGCGATTTCAGTAATAAAACGGAAGGATGACTTCTGAAGCTATGAGGGCGAGGATGGTAAGGCACCATTAAAATGAATATGTCATAGAAGCTAGTTGCGTTATAGTTTAGAAAAGGTTCATAATAACCTGCAACAAGCATTCGCATGCCGCAACTCCAATAACAATTTTCTTTCCACAGACAAAAAGGTGCGGGGTACCTCAACGAAAAAATATATATATACATAAACATGAAAACATCTCTGATTAACGTTAAAAAACATAGACTCAACTAATGGAAAAAACATGTATGATAACGAAAACAAAAAAAAATACGATGCTAAAATATATGACAATGAAAAAAGAATATGTTGCACAATGCAATTATGAAAAAATACGTATATAAAACAAACAATAATAACAATCATAGAATGGAAAATAGATTACGTTAGAGGCACAGAATCATACAAAATGACTAGGAGTTTGATTTCTACAATTTGGATTCCCAAACTGTGTGTGTGCCGAAAATAGTCGTCGCAGAAGGAAGGATGTCGGTAATTTAGCCAAGCTACCTAAGAGAACGAAAGGATGTGATCGAATGCGGTGGCAGGTTGAAGACAAAGGGAACCGTGGAACCACCAAGATGTCAGAAGGAAGAGCAGCAGAGTTGAAAAATCGAGGCAGAAAGTTTACGAAAGCTTAATATGGAAGACGTGATAACAAATTGAAGTAATGGCAATGCTACAAATTGCTACATCAACAAATACAACTGATAACAAAGAAGGAAGTAAACGTAGTCAACACAGTTAAAGATGACTTTCGTGGGTATGCCACAACGTTACAAATTGCTACCCCATATTTTACTCAGTTAGCATCGCCAAACAAACATATGAAAATCAAAGTTTATTAATACGTGGAAAACTAAAACCTTACGGAGAAAACAACCACGAAATCAAATGAAATACATGAAAACCCGCTATGAGCCTCAACACATTTTACCCAACGAAGAAGCTTCATCACATTTTTGCGGAACGATTATCACTCCTGGCAGTAATGATGCCAAAAACGCAAATGAGACAACGATCAATTCTTAACCATACCCAATGAAGCGAATGACTAATCAACGAGAAGCTCTAATATGAGTCACCAACACAGCAGAACGAGTCATTAGAAAAGAAAACGATACAGTACCCAGAGTCCGAGACTAGCAACTATTCGATCACCCCAAAGAAAAAGCAACGATAGAAGGATACCATGGAACAGGATGGCGTCAGAGAAGAACACATACACGAGGACCTCCGTAAGGTTAGGAAATTTAGTTCACGTATAGCAAAAACGAAAACAAGAAAAAAAAAGTCCCATGTATAAATAAGTTAGGCAACAGTAATTAGAAACACATAAATTTGTGATCCTGCTACAAACCTCAATGTTATAAACCAACGCATTCGACTAGATGTTTACCCTTCAGGTTACATCAAGCTCAGTAAGTAAGGGGGCAAGCAGCGCCCTTAGAAAATTTTCCTTTGAATTTGCTAGTATTGTAGAAAAATTTGGAAGTTGTGAAGGAAATTTGTCGAGCGAACTCTCATACCAGCGTAACCGCATCCTTCACTTATAAACTTTGTTATAGAAACCTGGACATTCTCGAGCATTAGTCAATGCAACGATGTTGTAGAAAACTTTGTTATAGAAACATGGACATTTTCGAGCATTAGTCAACGCAGCAATGATGTAAAAACAAAACACGGACACTAGTCACTGTCACTGGCAAAGTAACAGTGATCTCGGCTTTCGGTAGAAAGTCGGATGAACTTTCTACTTAAAATCGCAAGCTCAGCTTGTACTAAAATCTTCGTGCTTCACCCGAAAGTAAATGTTAGGAGCTTAAAAACTCATAGTTTGGAAGAGTTAAAGAGTCAGTCACTTTTCGGATAGTGTACGGATAGTAGTCCGTCAATCAGTGGTCAATCAGACGGAAGTCACGGTTGTCATAGTTTCGATTATAGTCAGTGAAATTGAGGGACGAAATGAAAATATTATTGATTGCGCGATTAACACTAAGAGAATTCGCTAAACTTGGCTGGCAGGAAAGGATGAAAGCAGTTCTTTTTTAATAGTGGCAAGTAAAAGTAAATATCGGATTTGTCAGCACATAACCTGATGGTAGTAAATGGAAGAAGAAACATTCACTGAGGGATAATAGCTATTTTTCGTGAACAAAACATACAGCACAAGAAGCGTAGATCCACTTTAATGTGCATACGCTGTCCGTCCGAGCGGCGGCGGGAGGAAAAACCGAAAGAATGTTTCTTTTCCAAAATTAAAACAAATAATAAGTTTGTTCTTCTGTTCTTCTTTAAGCTTTTATTTACTTCTGTTTCTTCACAATTAACAGCACGGTTCTATTTGCATGCCCATGGACAGCAAACTTCAAAAAACCGCTATAATTCGTTATCTTTTTTTCAGTAACACTACAGTGTATCTACGCTTCTAGGGCTGTATGTTTTGTTCACTTAAAATATCTATTATCCCTTAGAGAATGTTTCTTCTTCCACTTGCATCCATCAGACTACTTGCTGACTAATCTATTTTTTCGTTCCTTTCTATCGGCCACATTTTTCTTATCACTATTCAACACTGTTTCAGTCTTCTCTGTCAGCCACATTCAGCGAATTCTCTTCTTTCTACCACGATATCGTACGCGGAAAGTCCGCGAACACTCTGAAACTGACTGACTCTAACTCGTCTCAACTATTGGTTTTTAAGCTCCTAACATTTTCTTTCGGATGAAGCCCGAAGATTTTAGTACAAGCTGAGCTTGCGATTTTAAGTAGAAAGTTCATCCGACTTTTTCCCGAAGTTCTACCGAAAGCCGAGACCGCTGTCACTATGCCAGAGGCAGTGACCAGTGTCCGTGAAAAAAATAACTTTGTTTCTATAACATTGCTGCGTTGACTAATCTTCGGAACTGTCTATGGCTGTATAACAAAGTTCTTAAACATCGTTGCGATGACTAATGCTCGAAAATGTGCATGCTTCTATAACAAAGTTTATACATGAAGGTTGCGGCTACGCTGATATGAAAGTTTCCTTCACAGTTCCTATTTTTTCTACAATACTAGCAAATTCAAAGGAAAATTTTCTAAGGGCGCTGCATGCCCCCTTACTTACTGAGCTTGATGTTACCTGAAGGGTAAACATCAAGTCGAATGCGTCGGCTTAAAACATCGAGGTTTGCAGCTGGATCACAAATTTCCGTATTTATAATTACTATTGCCGGACTTATTTACATATGTTTTTTTTGTTTTGTTTTCGTTTTGGCTATACGCGAACTAAATTTCCTAACCTTACGGTGGTTCTCGAGTGTGAGCTTCTCTGTGGCTATCTCATGGTCTGCTTCTATCGTTGCTTTATCTGTGGAGTGATCGAATGGTTGCTAGTTTCGGACTCTGGGTATCGTGTCGTTTTCATTCCTAATGGCTCGTCCTTCTATGTTGGTGATTCGTATTAGAGCTTTTCGTTGATTAGTCATTTGCTTCATTGGGCATAGTTAAGAATTAATTGTTGGCCCATATGAGTTTTGGGTATCATTGTTCCGAAAGAGGTGATGAACCTTCTTCGTTGGGTACAATGTGTTGAGGCTCCTAGCAGCTTTTCATATAATTCATTTGATTTCGTGGTTGTTTTCTTCGTAGTGATTTTAGTTTTCTACGTAATAATAAACTTTGATTTTTCATACGTTTGTTTATGGTATTCAGTTGAGCTTGGCGATGCTCACTGACTTAAATATGGGGTAGCAATTTGTAACGTTGTGGCATACTCACGCAAGTCATCTTCAACTGTGTTGACAGCGTTTACTTCCTTCTTGTTTTGTTATCAGTTGTACTCGTTGATGTAGCAATTTGTAGCATTGCCATTATTTCAATTTGTTATCACGTCTTCCATACTAAGCTTTCGTAAATTTTCTGCCCCGATTTTTCAACTCTGCTGTTCTTCCTTCTGATTTCTTGGTGGTTCCACGGTTCCCTTTGACTTCAACCTGCCACCGCATCCGATCACACCCTCTCGTTCTCTTAGGTAACTTGGCTAAGCTACCGGCATCCTTCCTTCTGCGACGACTACTTTCAGGCACACACACACAGTTTGGGACTCCAAAAAATAACTTCTAGTCATTTTCTATGATCCAGTGCCTCTAATGTAATTAATTTTCTATTCTACACGGAACGACCGAAATTAGCTCTGCGTCTAATTCGTATTACTGTTTTTGAATTAGTTGATTTTAACAACAAAATTTACAAAATAACTATAAAATTAGTTGAATTGAGAATTTTTTGCTGAAAAAACTCTTATTTTTAGAGAATGTGTTTAGTTGGCGAATATTCTGGACGCAAACCAGCAATATCTCAATCGAACACGAAATTCTCATTGACAACTAATTTTGTTTTTAAAATCAGAAAATTTGTTTCTATTCATCTATCACCAGTTTATTAGCCACATAATTCATGAGAAGTGTCAAAACAAAACAATCCATTAAAAAGCTAAAAGGGACAGTCTTGTTGAAACTGCTTACAAATTGTTCAGATCTTTTTTGCATGTGTTACGATATATCCATATATAAATTTCTAAACCGGTATGTAAAAATGACGTAAACTGTTAGTGGAAAGAGTATTTATTCAGAATTTGCGCGCATTTCAAGCAATTGTGCGTAATAATGTTTTTACGCGGAACAGTGAATTGAGTTTCGAATGTTGCACTCTAATTGTACATGTCAAATGATGTTTTTTGTATCTTCCAACCTTCCGTATTTATACCTGCCAATATAGAAAAGACAACCGCGACTGAAATTTTTTTCGGTAGTAGTGTACCATCTAGTGGCTAGTAGTCATTACGGTGTTAGCGTTATTTCGGCGACAGAGCGCCATATAGATGCAAATTGCAGAAACCAATTCAACCATTTATGTTGGTTGAAAACAACGTTTTATTTCTCTAATTCAACTAAAAAATTAGTTGAATGGATATGAAGTGTGCCTTAGCTAAAAAATGACAATTGGTGAATTCAACTAAAAAAATAGCCATTTCAATAAATATTTTATTATTATCAAGTAAATTAGAATTAAAAAATCTAAATTAGCAAAAGTAAAATTTTTTTAGTTGTCTCAAAAAATAACTAACTAAAATCAGAAAATCAACTAATTTTTTCGTCAAAATGCTGATATCAGTCTTTCCGTGTAGGATTGTTATTATTATTATTATTCTTTTTATATACGTATTTTTTTCATAATTGCATTGTACATCATATATATTTGTCCATTGTCATATCTCTGTGCATAGTTTTTTTTTTTGTTTTCGTTATCATACTTGTTCTATCTATTAGTTGAATCTTTCAACTTTCAACAATTTCAACTTTAATGCCTTTAAGTGTATCTGTCGATATATTTATTCGTCTATATGTTATCTCGACTGAATTTCCTTTAACAGAGAAGTTTTCATATTTATGTAAATTTTTTTTGTTGAGGTAACTCGCACCTCTTTAACCCGTAGATGCAGGTTGACAACCCGTCTGTGGAAAGAAAATTGTTATTAAAGTTGCGGCATGCGAATGCTTGTTTCAGATTATTAATTTCGATAATGTATATGCTATTTTTTTCTAACTTCCCCACAACTAGCTTCTATGCCGTATTCATTTTAATGGTGCCTTACCATCCTCGCCTCAATAGCTCCAAAAGTCGTCCTTCCGTTCTATTACTGAAATCGCTTCTAAACTGGTCGGTTGTCTAGCTTCTATGCCGTATTCATTTTAATGGTGCCTTACCATCCTCGCCTCAATAGCTCCAAAAGTCGTCCTTCCGTTCTATTACTGCAATCGCTTCTAAACTGGTCGGTTGGCAGGGATACTAGACAACCGACCAGTTTAGAAGCTGCGGTAGGCAGCTTCTCTCTCCGATTACCCGAGCTGGTTTTTCCGGCGTGTGTTCCTGTTCTCCTTTCTAAAAATAGACTCAAATCTGGGTTTTAATGTTTTTCCAATAATAACAGTAACCCATACAGTAACTTAGATTCTAATTCCGTGCTGAATGTGTTTTCTTCAATCAAAAATAATTTTTTTTTTCGTCTTGTTATGTTTAGATCACCCACGTGCTGTTTTTTTGGTGCTCGTTTTGTTTCCGAACTATTCCCCTTTATGCTGCTAATTCCTATCTCTCTTTATCTTGAGGATTCCAATATTATTGTTTGTTAGTGACCGAGTTTTCATTTGTATTATTTTTATATGTATCCATATAAAATCCAATCCCCCATGAATTCTTTTGTATATAATATTCTTATTATTTGTTGTATTTTTATTTCATTGTGTTTTTGTAACTTTTACATGTCCATATTGTCGTATCTGTATCTTTTATCGACATCTTAATTTGAGTGCGTAATTTGCACTTTAGAAATCATCAATTCATTCATATAGTATGCATGTATAGTTTTTGCCTTACTCATATAGAAAGGCTATGCAATCACTTTGAAAATCGACTTTTTAACCGAGGCCCGGAGGGCCGAATGTCATATACCATTCGACTCATCTCGACGAACTGAGCAAATGTGTGTGTGTGCGCGTGTGTGTATGTGTGTGTGGATATGATATGATATAGGATATGTACCAAAAAAGTGAAAAAAATATGCACTCACTTTTTTCAGAGATGGCTGAACCGATTTTCACGAACTAAGATTCAAATAAAAGGTATTATGGTCCCATAGCTTGCTATTGAATTTCGTTTGAATGTGACTTCCGGTTCCGGAGTTATATGTGGAAATTTGAGAAAAAGTTTACACTCAATTATCTCTGGAACAACTCAACCGATTTTCGCAAACTTAGATTCAAATGAAAGGTCTTATAATATCCTAAAAATTTGTGGAACATTTTATCTGGATCCGACTTCCGGTTCCGGAACTAAGGCGTGATAAGTGGAAAATTACAAATTTTATTAGTATTTTTCCACGAACGATGGTTAAAAACAGGTACAAATCCCATAAAACTGTCTGATAAATTCTTCTAGTTTACAGAGCTTGTTAGTTTGTGGGCATAAAAACTTAATTCGGCACTACTGGTCCCCTCTTTTCCTGTTCCGAGAGCACCGAAAGTGGAGAAGAAAAACTCCTAAAGCTAAATTCACTTCGATTTCTCTGCGATGCTTGAACCGATTTTCACAAATCTTGATTTGAATTAAAGTTCATACTGTTTTTAAACCTACTGTGAAATTTCATCCGGATCCGACTTCCGGTTCCGCAGTTACAGGGCGATGAGTGTCAAAGTTTTCAAATCGCCATATAGAGTGACAATATGTACAACACCAAAAGAAGAAGAAAACACAAAACGAACAAGGCGTGCTTTGTTCTATTTCGTACACGTTGTGTAGTGATGTCAATAATAATAATAATAACAATCCTACTACATGTTTCATGCTGCTGATTCATGCTGTTTAGCACGCAGTAGTAACAGAAACGTTGGTTCGTTTCGTTAGATTTAGTTTAATTGGTTTAAACGAAATAGAGCATGAGATAGTAAGTATAAGTTTAACTACGTTTAAAACTATTCCAATTTGTAGGTCATATTTGTTGGTAGCAAACGAACTAACTTCGGCTATTCCGTTCATCTGAATCCGGTTTCGGGAGAATTGGAAATAGTGATTAAAAACTGCAAAAAGGATCTCACTCACTTTTCTTGGAGATGGCCGAAAAGATTTTCACAAACTTATAGGTTCAAAAGAAAAGTCTTACAGTTTCATATGGAATTCCTTAATTTGTTGTGGATACTACTTTCGGTTCCGGAACTACAGGTTAAACAGGATTCATAGAGTTTGTGAGATTAGATCCGAACAAATTATCCTATTCCTATTCAATAAACAGTTGTTTTTTCGAATTTCACGGTTATATTTATGATGTAATGAGACTATGAGAAAGGCATCATTACACAACTAGGTGGATTAAAATAGGTTTCTTCATTCCGGGGTCGCGATCCCCTTGTCCACACACACTTGATCACTCATACTAAGATCATTGCATAAATGCATACATTATATTGGAATTATTTGCTGGCCGGCGTCGTTTTGATAGACGTTACTCTGTCCGCTTGTGTCTTATCCTTTTATTGTCTATCCGTTCTTCGCATTAGAGTCATATCTCAACCCTATTTTCTTTTTTGTATTCTCAGTGTTAGTTTTGTGTTACTTAATGATAAACCATATTATTTCGCCATAGAAATTCCCTTGTGTATAACATTATTTCCGTGTGCTATGCCATTTTGTCTACCTTCGTTGTGTAATGTACTCTTCTTTTATTTTCTAAACGCATTGTAACTTTTCCCCAGTTCATTTTCAATTTGTAGCATTATAGCTTCCTCCCAAGAACACATTTTTCACACATCTATAATCTTTCTTTTCAATTTAACATTTTTATCCTTCTGACCAGCTCGGATGTTTATAATTTATGTGAATTTTATAATTTATGTGAATTTTCTTGATTGGTTAATTCATCTAGGACCATTAGAATCCCATATTTTCCCTTATTTTTTTCCATATGTTTTCCCCTATTATATAACTTCTTTGACAATGCAACCTATTACTTTATTTTCCTTCTGATGTATCTTGGTCATCTTCACCATCTTGTCTGCTAATAACCATCAATTTCGCCCTATTTTTCTATTTACGTTTGACGCCCACTTGTTTTCATTATGTTCGTTTCATCGCATAAGTTTAATTTTATTTCTTATTAACTCTTGTACTTTTTGTCGTGAATACGACTTACTGTACTATGGGGCGCCTTTTCAATATTTATCCTCTGAGAGAGTGATAAGTTTTTGATCGTGAATATCTCCTGTTATATCTAATGAATCAACATAATTCTTGCTACATGCCATCGGAAATATGATCACAATTTTATGATAAAATTTTCAGTTGTGTGACATATTCTCAAATAGTTCAAAATTAAACTTTTCTGAAATGTTTGGTATAAACGAGTATCAAAGAAGATAATTCATAAGGCGCGTTTGCCTTTCTCGTATTTTGAAAGCTCATAGCTCAGCGATCTGTAGAAGGATTTATATAATCTAACTACCAATAGAATCGAAAATTTTCAACTTGAACGTGTATTACAACAATATTGAAGTTTTTCAATAGTACACTATTGAAAAACCTGTTTGATTTAACCCATGACAGCACCAGCCAATCAGAACGCGAGATGTCTGCATCTATACAAGAGCATCCATATAAAAGTTGAATGGTTCATTTTTCCTATCATTTGCTGAGCAACTCTTCCCGAAACAAGACACACGAGAGCAACATCGAGGACCTGTCGTCTCACTGTTTCCCGATATGAATGCACGAGACACGTCAGCACAATGACACCGAAAATCGATAGAAAGGTAGCCAAAAAGTCCAGTAAGGCCCATTGCCAAAACAAGACACACACGAGAACCATCTCAGATCTCAATATTTCCTACCAAAAGATTCATCAAGATGGGAGTTAAAATAATTTGCACCGTCACTAACACATTCAATTACGAACGGTAATGCGAAAGTGGAAGTGATGATGTTGAACACATCTTTATACTAGTATACAAATATGCCGTGCGAAACAGAGTATACAGATCAATATGTATTTTTGTCGTAATTACTTTAGTACGCGGCCGAAAACAAAAATTGTTAGACCAAATGTTTCCTTTTGATTTGCGCATTCTACTTTCCAGGCGTATCAGAACTGGCTAAACTTAAAGCAATCCTAAATATTTCTTTATCACAGTGATGTGGTCGTCCTGAAAAGGACGGGATTTTCAACGGATGTCGTTACGGATGGCCAGCTGCAGATGGCGAGGGATGATTTTCGTTTTCTTGTTGTCACGTTACCGGCCAATTCCAACACTTCGGCAACCAAGTACTCCATCACTGCCGCCAGATAGACCGATGCACCAGCACCGACACGCTCTCCGTAGTTCTCCTTCCGAGGCAAACGATGGATTCTGCCGCCAACTGGGAACTTCAGACCAGCACGGTTTGAGCGGGACTTTGCCTTGCCCTTAACTGTTCCTCCTGTGTGCGTGTTTCTGCGTAAAAATTCCATTACTGGCTGCCGCTCTGCTAACTCTCTCTTTTATATCGTTTCACTGTTTCCCGCTCTGCGTATAGGAAAGGAATTCTAACAAAGGGGACGTCCGTCCACCGCTACCACAAGCAGGTATAAAATGAAATGTGAAGTGAGAAATAGCGTCATTTAAGTTAAAGCAGCTACTCTGAAAGTACGAGACACCGTCAGCACGATGGCGTCACCGTCACCGAAAAGATGGCAGATTTGTACCGTCACTAACACATTCAAGTACGAACGGCAATGCGAAAGCGAATGTTGAACACATCTTTATTCTAGTATGGGGTCGTGTGAAAATATGCCATGCGAAACAGGGTTGCCATATATACAGGTTAATCTGTAATATTATTATTATTACTATCATTATTATTGTTAGAATCACTCTTGCATACCGAAGATCGTAGATACATTTCAGACCAGGCCATCGCAATTGCCTCGTACTGAAATTTCGAGAAGAATCAGATATCTTCGAACTTCATAGCTTCAATAAAAATAAACTACAAATTTGTCGTACCTAGCCTCCTATATTAGCAAATTAAAAAGGAACTGTTTCAAGTTTGGAATATATGGTTGTAGAATAGTAGCTATTTAATGTAACTAATCTGTACTTTAATGTAGGTGTATCGCTTCAAATTCTATTAGTGAAAAAGAGGAAAGCTTGCACAATTCATACAATCAATCAACTAACTGATATTCGGAAAAGTGATGGGAGCGTGTCAGTTTTTTCGTATTCACGACATCCAGTTATGTCTCTGACATTACTCACCCGCCTTTTTTTTATCCAATAGCATCGTAAAACCTGATTATACTGCCCTCTTAACAGTTTTAATATCGTTCTGCTCGCATTCATTTTTTTCTCGTGTACGAATTGATTCATTTCGACTTTCATCTTATATATTTCGCTGATATTTTTCCCAACTTGGTATATTTTTCATGTTTTTATCTTATACATTGTTTTCCTTACACTGTGGTTTTAAGTTTTTCGTTCAACGTATCATTGTATGATGTTTGCTGTTAATTTCTGTTATAACTGTATCCTATTTTTCTTTATTTCAATTACTCTCAGGATTTCACTTTCCCTTATAGTCTTAACTGACTCCTCTCTTTAATATTATTTCTTTTTATTTAGTTTTCCGATGAAACTCTTAATATAATATGTTTATTTTCGTGTATTACTTTGTATACATTTTGAGTCTTTTCATTGCTTTTCTAATGTTTCTTTGATACTTTTTTTAATTATCTTAGTATTCGGTGCTAACGTTCGGTTCCTCAATCCGTATACTTTTTCGATCGGTTATTGCGAACCTTTTCTATTCTATTCCCATTTTTATAGATGTTGTTTGCTCACTAGGAAGAGCGACTACTTTATACGGTCCACTCCAAAGTGATTGTAATTTTTGTCCTGCGTTTGTGGGATTGGCTTTTACTAGCACTAAGTCTCCTCATATTGGTTGCCATTCGTTGGAGTTTTTATCATACAATTCTTTGCGCTTTTGTTTAGACGCAATTAGATTCTCCCGGGCTTGATGATCTACATCAGTTTAAATATGTTTCTTGGTTATACTCTCTCTACTTGTGGATTTTTTTCAATTCACAATTATTGTTTGCTTTAGTTGCACTGTTTGGAAACATTATTATCATTTACTTCGTTATTTCTTTCATTATTGATGTGGGTTGATATTTCAATGTTGCACCCATCTCTATCTGAAGCACCCATCCCATAATGATCAGTTGCGTGTACCTTTTCTTTTCCTGATACTGGTATATTTGCTATATTATTGTGCTCGTTTGGTGCACTTAGGCATATATATTCGAAATTCTGAGTGACATAAATTGTGTATATCTTTAAAAACTCTGCTCAAATGATTCCATAAACGCACAATTCTTTTACTATATAAATCCTAACTCTGTAATGAGTTTTTCCAATCACCAATGTGATTTTCACTGACCCAATAGTCTGTGATTGAGTTCCATCAAAGCCTGCAATGTAAAAATTATCTTCATAGTTTATTTTCTCTGATCCTATTTTCGCGACAGTATCCCATCTCATTACATTATAAAATGCTTCAGTATCGAGTAAATACTTAATTTTTTCGATAGGTCTATTTGCTGCAGCAACTTTTACAAATAACTGATTGTTTTTAGCACAATCTATTTTTAACATTTCGTAAGGCGGCATACCTTCTTGCCATTGCCCCGTGTAATTTTGTGTCGTTCCTGCACACAGTCTACCCTGTGGACTAAGCTTGGTTTGATAAACCGCTTGGTATTTTTCATGTATTTTGACATTGTTATTTTCCTCGTATTTTGAGACCTTGTTCTCCTGTTTCTAATGAGCTTCATATGATTTTGTTTTTGGTTCATAGGTGAGAGGTATTTTCCGTAAGCATATCCAACCTTGGTCATTGTGTATGCTGGTCACATACTTATTCATAAATGTCATTCCCAAAATACCCCCTGGTGTCAAATTCTCCACTGCGTCAAACTTCGTTTGGAAAATTCTTCCTGCGATGATGAAGTTTAGTTCTACGGTACCTAATGTTTTTCTAACAGTACCTGATACCCTGGAATATTCTATGACTTCGTTTTCATTAATTGTACATGCTCCCATGTACTCTGCGTTTCGTCTACTTATCAAGTAGCCAGATGCTCCAGTGTGTACCAGCAACTGCATCTCGTTATTTGTTTCGTCTGCCGATCTCAATAACATCATAAATTTGTTGTCTTTTGTCTTACGTAATCTGACCCATATCCCTTCTTTGCGTTTTTTGCTATCTTTTTATCCGATGTGATTGTTCACATCACTCTTATTATATTTTTATTCTCCCCGTATCGATTCCAATTTTGCTTTTGACGTGTTTGCTTGACTTAATTTGCATTCAGATTTCTTGGCGCTCCATATCTCATTTGATCAGGCATATTATATTCTGGTTCTGATATTACGATCATATTTCCGAAATATTTTTTTGTTACTGTATGTCATGCAGTTTACCCATAGTTGTTTCGCATTGTTGTTGAAATGTTTATTATCAAAATTGTTATCTTCGATTAAGCACCCGTTGTTGCGATAATATTCGTTGTGTAAGCTTCGGTTGTGTTTATGAGAATTTTCGATTTGTTCCCCTGGATAACATTTATATTTATTGTTTGCCCAGAGTTTTGGTTTATCACTTACATGGTAGGATAGCAGCCGATTTTCAATATTTGACTTTCATTCGATTATCCTGCTATAAACTTCGATTATCCTGCTTTCATTCGATTATCCTGCTATAAAATGAATCGTTAATCCTCTTTCTGCAAAGGATTTCTGTACTTTTTCTTGGCCGTGATTCCCTTGCTGAGTGTCAATATATTCCATTACTCGTAGCGCTCTTTCAGCGTACTCTTCAAAAGGTTCTTCATATTGTTGTTCGAGAGTTTCGATCCTCATAAAAATCTCTTCTATTGTGATTTTCAAACCGAATATATCTCATAAATTCCTGAACATATACTTTACTGTGTCGGCTCTTATTCTATTAATAAAGGTTGCTGCTTTACCTTTTAATTTCATTAGTATTACATTTAGTAGTGGTTTCTGGTTTTCCCCTTCCGGGATGTCTTCTGCAAAATACTCTATTTGCGCAATATATGGCTCTAATTTATCTACTGACCCGTGTAATTCCGAGATACATTGTATTGCCTCTAACATTGGAAATTGGTACCCACCGTTATTTCAAGCCATCCTGACTTCGTTAACCATTTTACTAAGATACGTTACTACTTTTTTTGTTTCCTTTGGTTGGCGTAGTTTTTGTTTCGCTCTTTTGCAGTCTTGTTCATCCCATGTGTATACAAACTCTTCCAATTCTTCTTTGGCAGTTTTTCTTTAACACGCCTTGTAGCGATCTAGCCCGTGTTTGTTCAAATATACCGTTTTTTCCCAGGCAGCCTCCAAATCAGTTTCATTTTTTGATTTATCAATGAGCCCGTAAAATTATAAAACAAATCCCCTGGAAGGTGCTATAATAATTTTTAGCTGTAAACAATTACGATCTTGACCGTGGTTATTGTCGACATTTATTAACGTAAATAAACTTGACTTAGTCTCACATTACTGGCCATTGTATAGTACAAAGCTTCAACTGCTACGAGCCCTGCGTGGTCGAATTTCGTTCGCATTGGCATTTTTGTTTATTATTGAGCATGCCCAACTCGGTGCTCTCAAATTTGTCATGCCCGCCATGCGCGCAAACCAAACTGTCTTTGTTAATTACGCTATAAGGGTCGACGGCATAGGCTGCAACAACACACCGTACCATACTCGTGGTTTGACGTTATTGTTTACCGTACGCGACTCAAAGTCAATATCGGCTTATTATTATTATTTTCTGATACCGCTTCTTTTCCCCGTACTCTGTTTTTAGATTAAATTATAACGCATTTTGCTATAGGCTCCGGCCATACGGGTTGGTTCTCCACCTTGTTAAATGTATACTTCGTGGCATGCACTCCTGGTGCCGAATTCGCTGACTTGCTTTGCTATGCCAATCAAAGAACGGCTATCTTTGCTTACTCGCAAAATGATGCGTCAAAATACCGATTCTCCCGCTCATACGCGTAAGGTTCGGCTGCCCCCCCTCGCAGTCACCTTGACTTTATAAACATGTTACCAATGCCAGCTGGTTTTTTTTCATGTGGTTTTCTTGTCTCTTCAAAGAAGGCAACAACAAAACAAAAAGAGAAAAAAACTCCTTAGGCCTTCATGCCAGTATGACCACTTTTGTAAATATTACGCGGTTTTTTTCCTTAACATATGTGCCCCTAGTACATGTGCTCCGTATTGACCGTGGCCAAAACGTAAACAAATCAAATACAAACGTAATCTCTACGTCCGCTGTTTTCAAAGAAACTTGAAACTCGATCGAGCTCATACCAGCTCCGATCTGCTACCGTATGGACAAAAGAAAGAACACAATGACGGAATCAGTTTCATTCCGTTATCGCGCCACTTTGTCTAGTGATTGAATGTTAAAAAAAAGAACAAAGAAAAAGTTGCGCAGACTCACCATGCTAATACTGTGCCGCCAAACATCTTTTCAATTCGAATTCTTCGCCCGTACTCCTGGCGCTTCCTTTGCCGCTTCTTTTCTAGCGCGAGCACCGCTGTCACCAATTGCATACGCTGTCCGTCCGAGCGGTGGCGGGAGGAAAAACCGAAAAACCTGTTTCTTTTCCACTATTAAAAAAAATAAATTTGTTCTTCTGTTCTTCTTTAAACTTTTATTTACTTCTGTTTCTTCACAATTAACAGCACGGTTCTATTTTCATTCGCATGGGCAGCAAACTCTTAAAAAACCCGTTATTATTCGTTGTCTTTTTTCAGAATGTTTCTTCTTCCACTTGTAACCATCAGGTTATTGCTGACAAATCTGTTTTTTCGTGCCTTTCTATCGGCCACATTTAGCAGATCCTTTTCTTATCACAATTCAACACTGTTTCAGGCTTCTCTGTCAGCCATATTTGCGAATTCTATTCTTTCTACCACGATATCGTACGCGGAAAGTCCGCGAACACTCTGAGACTGACTGACTCTAACTCTTCTCAACTATGGGTTTTTAAGCTCCTAACATTTTCCTTCGGGTGAAGCCCGAAGATTTTAGTACAAACTGAGCTTGCGATTTTAAGTAGAAAGTTCATCCACCTATTTCCCGAAGTTCTACCGAAAGCCGAGACCACTGTCACTATGCCAGAGGCAGTGACCAGTGTCCGTGAAAAAATAACTTTGTTTCTACAACATTCTGCGCTGACTAATGCCCGGAACTGTCTATGGCTTTATTACAAGTTTCTTAAACATCGTTGCGATGACTAATGCTCGAAAATGTGCATGCTTCTATAACAAAGTTTATACATAAAGGTTGCGGCTACGCTGATATGAGAGTTTCAACAATGGCATTTTTTTCTCAACAATGGCGAAGGAAAGCGAACGATGATCGTTGACGTTCGTTGAATTTTCGATATTCGAGTAACATTGCTTTAAACATGGGCCATGTTCTGATAAAAATTTGGACACCGTTCCATCAAAGTCTAGCAGTACCTTTCAAAAGCATCCTTGCGCAGTGGACTTTGATTAAATTAGACCATCCATATGTTTCAGTGGTTGCTTAGATATTGTCTTACCAATAAATAGCCGATTCTCTAGATTCATCCTGAGATGCGAATCTCCCATTCTCACTTCTCGCGAATCACCAATACCGTGCTCACTTTCTCTCCGTTTACTTACACGGAACCACCCGCGATTCCATTTCAACCAGAATATTAGTTGATTTTCTGAATTCGGTTGTTTAAAATTTGGTACAACTAATCGATTGTTGTTTTAACCAAACTGTCATTTATGTTTATCGTTTAGCAGAAACGATGGATGAAATAACTAATTTAATTGGTTGAAAATAAATGCTGTCAATTAGTGAGGACACATACATTTTAATTTCAACAAATATTTTAGTTGAAATAACTGGTATTGTTATTGAAACAAAATTCTGTTAGTTGAATTAATAATAACAGTCACAATGCATATTATGCAGCTGATTGCTTAAATTTATTCACTACACGTAGAAATGTGGTCAGGTTTTAAACACTTACAGCTCAGTCTATTTTGTATCAATTATTAATATTATTTCATCATTTGAGAGGAAATATTTCCACGTTCCGATTTGAATGTATCAAGCCACGTATTTTCAATTATATTTGATTGAAATTTTGATTAGTAGCAAGCAGTGTCCTATTTGGCTGCTAAAAATCTTTGGCATACCGGATTTCCCTGCCAAAGACGATGGTTTTGAAGGAGTAAGCGATATATCAAAGAGAGAGCATCGCTCTGATTGGTCAATCGATGCAAAAGCGAAGCTGTTGAAAGCACGCGAATCTATAAATAGAAGCGAAATTAAAGCTAACGTTTCAGTCCTACTCGTAGTATGCTAGAGGTAGGTTGTTGCAAGAGTTCAAGACAAAAACGTGTCATAAAACGTTTTGAAGCTTTAAGGGCTGAGGCCAGTTGTTAGCGTGAAACCGTGTAGCTCGCTGTGCGTATTACATTTCTCTCCATGCTCTCTCGTAAATGTGTAAAATAAAATGACTCTCGATGTGGCCGGGTGGCCAAGAAAGTTTTGATATTTTCGGTTACAAGTTTGACTACATCACATAAAATCCAATCCGCTTGTTTGGCAGCCTTGCTGAGCCGATTTTATTTCTCTCTCATGTTTCGTTACGTTACTAGGATACAAGAAATGGACTTACCATTACAAAAATAACATTCACTTAATTTTTATCGCAACAACATGTATGTTTTTATGCACTTATCGCATCCAAACTAAATTATCTAGACATTGTCAGGATAGATTTTTGATCCATGCTTTTGAAGGCGAGATATTCAATGAACAAGTTGAAAGTTGCCGTTTTCAGCTATGCAATTCTTCCTTCAGAAAAAAGACTTTCCCGACCGCTAAAGTCAAACAATCATTCTGAAATTTTCACAGAATAATCTAAACTAATTTTCTAAGAGATTGTCAGTTGGGTTTTTATATATTCGCCATCGTTCCTGAAAAAATCAGATTTGAAGCGTGAAAATAGACCTTTAAAACGTCCTAAAACACACTGGCCTTAGCCCTTAATTGGTATGCTCTGATCTTGTGTCATGCAAGCTCGGAATTCCATGTTAAGTCGTTTCCCCATGAGAAATTGACAACTACCCCTGGATAAATTTTGAGTGTTTAAGATTAATTTCTAATTTATATTAGATGAACTCGATTGATAATGAGAAATAGTTTATCGCTTCAACCGAAATCGCAGAATGGTAGAGAAACTTAACGCTAAAAAACTGTTCCACACAAGCTTGGCGAAGTGAAGCTTCATTATCGAAATCGCAAGTATGTACAAAGATATAATTGCATACATTTGGGATAACGGTGCAATTTCGTCGGTTATAAAACAAATGCAAATCAAGACAAATCTCGATGAACATTAGAAAAGGTCCCAATTGCAAGTGACAGTTTCTCTTGGTTTATTTTCTCTTTCAATTATTACGGCAAATTCCAGTAATTTCCCACAAATTAAACAGTGCATATCGAAAGTTGATGGTTTTTGCTATAATCCTATGTAAAGTGTTAGATGGAAAGATTGCTGATTGGAGCTTAATACTCGAAGGAGAAAGTAAACAAAGAGAAACTGTCATTTGCACTTAAAACCTTTTCTCGTGTTTGTCTTCAAATAATGTGTTGGTGTTGGTTCGGATTGATTGAACTTTTTTTATTGTAGATCATTAGAAATTTTGTTTGCTTTGTTCCACATCAATGGCTCGAGCAAACCCATGGGGCTGATCCTTGTAGTTTTTTTAAATTTCGCATTGGGTATTGCTATTGCGAAGTGAATTCTGGTGATAAAGAATGTTAGAGAAGCAATTTTCCATGATTTCGAAAATCTCATTGACGCGCGTTACCCTTAGTTATTAATTCCTGTAGGATTACTGTTATCACAAATTTTCACACCCCTCAGCAGGAAATCAACAATTTCAGACGTAGATCAATCGGCACTCATGTCTGAACTTGATCATATGTGATTCTCTTCCACAAAGATCAAAGCTGATCGAATCATCCAATGATTGATCATTCATGAACCAATAATCATTTTAGCTCAAAATCACTACCGATTTTGTGTGATGAAAGATCAGTACCGATTTTGATCGATGTGAATTGAAGATCACTGATCAACTGATCTTAAAAAGCTCAGATTAGTAGTGATCTTTATTGGTAAAAATCACAAATGATCTCCTTTGGTAGTGATCTCGATTGAACTATTTTTTAATCTTGCTTTTCCAGCCAGGTTAAAAATAAATGTATTCTTAACTGTTATATAATAACTATATGTCACTGTGCGTTTATGTCTAATTCTGCGCGTAGAGCTTCTACGCATTGGAATCCTTGTTTTCATTTTTGTGGCCAAAGCAACTGTTTTTTGTATAAATCATGAAAGAAGATGGACATTTTTCTTTTAACATGGAACCAATCGCTGTGGTATTTTGCGCATACTTGAAATATTACGAGTGTATGCTTCCGGCCGAGCGGTGGCGCAAGAGGAATAACGAAGAGGATGTTTCTTTCAGTTCTATACGGAGTAATACTCTTCGATTCGGTTTCTCCATGTACTTGAGTTTAATATCACGAATTTCACCTTTTTTCTGAGTTTCAAATCTTTTTGTGATTTTCACACATTTACACCATTCCACACCGACTTTACATTAGAATTGGAACCTTTTAACTTTCACCGTAAATTCTGTGCAGTTATGCTACAACCATAGTATGTTGAGTTATTTCTTTAATTTGACTCGTAGTTCTATTGCATACTCCACTAGTTTGTAAATCTATTCACAACACTTCATGGTGAACTCGTCGGATATATGTCTGCACATTTACTTGTTTACATTAATAAAAGAAGTTATTCTTCAACACGTACTTTTGTGTCATATATTATCAACACTACCCTAACACGAACAATGGCTGTGTCTAACTATTTTTCTTTTGCATGTGAATATCAAACCTGCACATGAAACTGTTAAATCTTCACTCATTACAGCAATCAATATTTCTTACTTGATTTTGAGGTCACTCGATACTCAAACCTCACCTATGCACGCACATTCCTACGGCTACTGTATTACACTCCGAACTGAACTAACCCGAATACTCGGAGCAAAAACTACTTAATCGGTCTACGGGTCAACTCCCGAGACTCGCGCCTAGCTACCGCACTCTGTGAAACTGAACTGCTCCCTAACTCTTCCCAACTAGGGGTTTTTAATCTCCTAACATTTACTTTCGGGTGAAGCCCGAAGATTTTAGTACAAGCCGAGCTTGTGATTTCAAGTAGAAAGTTCATCCGACTTTCTCCCGAAGTTCTACCTAAAGTCGAGACCACTGTCGCTAGGCCAGAGGCAGTGTCCGTGAAAATAACTTTGTTTTCTACAACATTACTGTGCTGACTAATGCTCGGGACTGTCTATGGTTTTATAACAAAGTTTCTTAAACATCGTTGCGATGACTAATGCTCGCAAATGTGCACGCTTCAATAACAAATTTTATACTTGAAGGTTGCAGCTACGCGGATATGAGATTTCCCTTCACAATTTCCTACTTTTTCTACAATATTAGCAAATTCGAAGGAAAATTTGCTAAGGGCGCTGCATGCCCCCTTACTTACTGAGCTTGATGTTACCTGAAGGGCAGACATCAAGTCGAATGCGTTGGTTTATAACATTGAGGTTGGTAGCTGGATCACAAATTTCCGTATTTACAATTGCCAATTGGTTTATTTTTTCGTTGTTGGCTATACGTTAGTTAAATTTCCTAACCTTACGATGGTCCGCGTGTGTGTGTGTTCTCCTCTGACGCCATCCTGTTCCATGGTATGCTTCTATTGTTGCTTTATCTGTGGGAGTGATCGAACGGTTGCTAGTCTCGGACTCTGGGTTCCGTGTCGTTCTCGTTCCTAATAGCTCGTACTTCTGTGTTGGTGATACGTAGTAGGGCTTCTCATTGCTTATGTATTCGCTTCATTGGGCATAGTCGAAAATTGACCGTTGACTCCTTTGCATTTTGGACATCATTGGGATTACTGTCAGTAGTAATATTGGTATTCTGTATTGTTGCTTCTCATCCTGGTTTCTCGTTTGGTACAATGTGTTGAGGCTCCTAGCAACTTTTATGCATTGCATTTGATTTCGTGGTTATCTCCTTCGTAGTGTATTTTTAAACAACCAACTGTTTAATTTTTTTCACGCATTAATAAGCTTTGATTTTCCAATAATTGTTTATGGTATTCAGCTGAGCTTTGACGATGCTCACTGAATAAATTATAGGGTAGCAGTTTGTAACGCTGTTGCATACCCGCGCAAGTCATCTTTAACTGTGTTGACTGCATTCACTTCCTTCTTGTTTTGTTATCATTTGTACTTGTTGATGTAGCAATTTGTAACGTTGCCATTATTTCGGTTTGTTATTACGTCTTCCATGCTAAATTTTTCCGCAATTTTTTTGGCCTCGATTTTTCAGCTCTGCTGTTCTTTCTTCTGACGTCTTGGTGATTCCCCGGTTCCCTTTGTCTTCAACTTGCCACCGCATCCGATCACACCCTCTCGTTCTATTAGGTAGCTTGGCTAAGCTACTGACATCCTTCCTTCTGCGACGACTATTTTCGGGCACACACACAGTTTGGGACTCCAAAAAAAAACTCCTATTCGTTTTGCATGATTCTGTGCCTGTAATTTAATCTATTTTCTATTCTATGAGTGTTATTATTATTATTTTATATACATATTTTCATAATTTCATTGTACATCGTATACAATTTTCCTTTATCGTACATGTTCTTGCTATTAGTTGAATTTTTATGTTTATTTATATTTTGTTTTGTTGAGGTACCTCGTACCCTGTTAACCCGTAGATATAGGTCGACAACTCGTCTATCGTCAAAACGTCTGTCTGTGGATATAAAATTGTTATTAAAGTTGCGGCATGCGAATGCTTGTTGCAGGTTGTAATGAATCTTTTTCTAAACCTTTTTTTTCTAAACTTTTCCCGCAACTAGCTTCTATGCCGTGTTCATTTTAATGGTGTCTTACCATCCTTGCTTCCATAGCTTCAGAAGCCGTCCTTCCATCTGGTCGGTTGTGTAGTGTTCATGCCGCAGCTTCTCTCCCCCACTACTTGAGCTGGTTCTTTCGGCACGTGTTCCTGTTTTTTCCTCTCTAAAAATAAACTCAAATCTGGACTTTAGTATTTTTTCAATAATAACACTAACCCATAAAGCAACTTAGATTCTAATTTCGTGCTTCACTTGTTGTTTTCAAAAACAAAATTGTTTGTTACTGTTTAGACCACCCACGTGCTACTTTTTGGTGTTCGTATTGTTTCCGAGCTATTCCCATTTATGCTGCCAATTTCTATCTCTCTGTTTCTTGAGGATTCCAGTATTATTAGTTTGTTAGTGACAGAGTTTTCATATATATGTAGTTTTGTAATCCCCCATGAATTCATTGGTATATAATATTTTAATTATTTGTTGTATCTTTCTTTCATCGTGTTTTCGTAACTTTTACATGTCCATATTGTCGTATCTGTATTTTATTGACATTTTGATTTGAGTGCGTAATTTGCACTTAAGAAATCCTCAATTCATTCATATGGTACGCTTCTCTTTTTTTTTTTTAAATAACTATTTATTGGAATATGAGTTAAAATTAAATTATTAAGATTTAAATTGGGTGTTCAGCCACAAGTGGTGACTTTTCAGCCCTGTTATATATATATATATATATATATATATATATATATATATATATATATATATATATATATATATATATATATATATATATATATATATATATATATATATATATATATATATATATATATATATATATATATATATATATATATATATATATATATATATATATATATATATATATATATATATATATATATATATATATATATATATATATATATATATATATATATATATATATATATATATATATATATATATATATATGATTTGGTTATTACCATGAAGACATCATTTGCTTCCGCAATTCTGAGATTTTTGTGTAGGGAAAATTCTAAACCTACTTGTATTGTGTAATGGGGAAAAGGAACTTATATACTAACTTACTAACTAATACAGAGAGCGAATCGATTCAATTGAAGATTGCATCGATTTTTGTCGGAATTTGCTTATAATATTATGTGACATTACATCTAATGGTTCTATATTTGTGAGTCTGTGTAACTCATTTGTACTAAACCAGGGAGGACGCTTCAGAATCATTTTCAGAATTTTATTCTGAATCCTTTGAAGCGTTTTCTTCCTGGTGGAACAACAGCTTGACCAAATTGGTACCGCATAAAGCATGGCTGGTCTGAAAATTTGTTTATAAATTAACAATTTGTTTTTTAGACAGAGCTTAGAATTTCTGTTTATAAGAGGATATAAACATTTAATATATTTATTACACTTTGCCTGGATTCCTTCAATGTGATCCTTGAAAGTGAGTTTTTTGTCATACGTTGAACCTAAGTATTTAGCTTGATCAGACCATGTCAATTCCAAGCCATTCAATTTGAGAATGTGATTATTGTTTGGTTTAAGAAATGAAGCTCTTGGCTTGTGAGGAAAGATAATTAATTGCGTTTTTGCTGCATTTGGTTTAATTTTCCATTTTGACAGATAATCACTGAAAATATTTAAACTTCTTTGTAGGCGACTGCAGATCACTCTTAGATTTCTACCTGTGGCTAACAGACTTGTGTCGTCACAGAATAGTGATTTCTGACAACCAACGGGTAGATTTGGAAGATCAGAAGTGAAAATATTATACAAGATTGGAGCTACACTCGAACCCTGCGGAACACCGGCTCGTACGGGTAGCAATTCAGATTTACAATTCTGATAGCTAACCTGAAGAGTACGATCAGTTAAATAATTTTGAATCATTTTGATCAAATAAATAGGAAACTGGAAATCAGACATTTTTGCTATTAAACCTTTGTGCCAAACACTGTCGAATGCTTTTTCTATGTCTAGAAGAGCAACTCCAGTGGATAATCCAGAAGATTTATTTGATTTTATCATGTTCGTTACTCTGACAAGTTGATGAGTAGTTGAATGTTCATGACGAAATCCAAACTGCTCTGGTAAAAAAATTGAATTCTCATTTATATGAGTCATCATTCTCAACAAGATAATTTTTTCAAAGAGTTTACTGATAGAAGAAAGTAAGCTAATTGGGCGATAACTTGATGTTTCTGCTGGGTTTTTATCAGGTTTTAGGATAGGAATTACTTTAGCGTTTTTCCATCTTTTTGGGAAGTAAGCTAATGAAAAACACTTGTTGAAAATTTTAACCAGGAGTCTCAAGGCAACATCGGGAAGATTTTTAATAAGAACATTAAAAATTCCATCATTACCAGGAGCCTTCATGTTTTTGAGTTTCCTAATAATTGATTTAATTTCATCAAAATTCGTCTCAATAATGTCATCGTGTGATAACACTTGGGTTGAAATATGATCATATTTCAGTGAGACTTCATTTTCAATAGGACTCACAACGTTTAAATTAAAATTGTGGACACTCTCGAACTGCTGAGCAAGTTTTTGAGCTTTTTCGCCATTTGTAAGAAGTATTTGATTTCCTTCCTTGAGAGCAGGAATAGGTTTCTGAGGTTTCTTAAGAACCTTAGAAAGTTTCCAGAAAGGTTTAGAATATGGTTTAATTTGTTCAACTTCTTTAGCGAAATTTTCATTTCGCAAAAGAGTAAATCTATGTTTAATTTCTTTTTGTAAATCCTTAACTATGTTTTTCATAGCAGGATCACGAGAACGTTGATATTGTCGTCGACGAACATTCTTCAACCGAATGAGCAGTTGAAGATTGTCATCGATGATAGGAGAATTTAATTTAGTTTGAGCTTTGGGAACTGAAAGATTTCTAGCTTCGATAATATAATGATTCAAATTATCAATTGCTGTGTCGATGTCCGCAGAATTTTCTAAAATAGTTTCATGATCCACATGATTTTCAATGTGAGATCTGTAATCCAACCAATTAGCTCTATGATAGTTGAAAATAGAACTAATTGAATTAATTATAGCTTCGTTGGAAAGTCTGAATGTTACTGGAAGATGATCTGAGTCAAAGTCAGCATGTGTAATTGGTTCACTACAAATGTGACTTTGATCTGTTAGAACCAGATCAATTGTAGACGGGTTTTTCACGGAAGAGAAACAAGTAGGATTACTGGGATGAAGAACTGTGAAGTAACCAGCTGAGAGTTGATTATGAAGTATTTTACCATTACTGTTATTTTGCCTACAATTCCACTGGACATGCTTAGCATTTAAGTCCCCTATTACGAAAAATTTCGATCGATATCTTGTAAGTTTTTGCAAATCGCCTTTAAAGAAATTTAATTGTTCGCCGGTGCATTGGAATGGCAAATATGCTCCAGCGATGAAATAAATTCCATGAATGGTTTCAACTTCGATTCCCAAGCTTTCAATAACTTTAGTATTGAAAGAAGGTAAAATTCGATGTTTAATTTGCCGTTGGACAAAAATGGCAACTCCACCACCCATTCCAGTACACCTGTCAAATCGATGAACCACATAATGTGGATTACTTTTCAATTTTACATTTGGTTTAAGAAAAGTTTCTGTCACAATGGCAATATGAATTTTGTGAACTTTGAGAAAATTATAAAATTCATCTTCACTCGCTTTCAAAGATCGAGCATTCCAATTTAAAATATTCAAATAATTATTTAACATCACTGTTAAATTTTAAATTCATTATAATATTATTTGCAAATTTCCATCCGATTTGAAATGCTTCAAAAAGTGATGAAGTCGAATTCATTTGGATGATCATTTGAAAAAGTTGATCTTGTAGGTAGATCATTTTATTTTCAGTTATATCGCCTAAATCGACTTCATTTAAAGAAGCGAATGGCATTGAAGGAATATTTGTAGGTAGACTGCCATTAGAAGAAGATGATTTGGCCGGTCTACCTATTAATAAATTGTTTTCGTTAGAAGAAGAACTGCAAGGCGGTCCTGTGTTTTGATTATTTACATTAGAAGAAATAGGAGATAGATTTCTACCTAATATACCAGCATAACTGACATTAGAAGAAGATGATGACGAGGTCGATCTACCTGTCAATAAATTGTTTTCGTTAGAAGAGGAATTGGCAGGTGCCTTAGAAGAATTTTCAGGTATATTCTGTAAATTTAAGGTCGTTGATTTGACTTGTTGTCTAAGCGAACGAGCGTTTAAAATTTTTTCCCTGACAGGACATTTCAAATAATTGGATTTATGATTTCCATTGCAATTTGAACATGAAAATTTATCAGTGGTTTCATTCATTGGACAAACGTCTTTCGAATGCGATTTACCACAATTCAAACACCGTATATCCATATGACAATTTTTGGTTCCATGACCGAAGCCTTGGCAACGACGACATTGCGTTAAGTTTGCAATACGATTATGCCGTTTATAATGTTCCCAATGAATTTTAATGTGGGAAATGAAACGTACTTTTTCTAAAGTTTTCAAATTGTTTACATCACTTCGATTGAAGTGTATTAGGTAAAGTTCATGGGAAATTCCAGAGCGTGGTTTAGAAGTACCATTCGCTCTTTTTTTCATAAGTATTACTTGGGAAGGGGCAAAACCAAGCAATTCTTTTAGTTCATTTTTAATTTCATCAATACTTTGATCATTTGATAATCCTTTCAAGACAGCCTTGAAGGGTCTGTCTGATTTTATATCATATGAATAAAATTTATGAAGTTTCTCGGTCAAATATCGAATAAGACGTTCGTAATCTTCCAATCCATCCACCAAGACTCGACATTCTCCTCTTCGTCCGATTTGAAATGAGACTTTCACTTCCGGGAGAAAAGTAGAAAGCTCAGTACGGAATGCTTTGAAGTCGGAAATCATCACCGTCACTGGTGGCATAGATTGATGTTTCTTCCCAGAACGACAAGCGTCCATTTTGGGAATTTTTGAAGAATTTTCTTCTATGTCGCTACAATCGGATTCAGGAAGAATCTCGTAAATATTGTTAGACGGCATAGGATCAACGGAAGGGAAATCCGTCCGTTGTCTTTTATTTTTACATTCAGATTCTATAAGATCGTGAATGTTATTAGAAAAATGTTGAATAACGGATTGTGATTTATTCCGTATTGAATTATTTTTAGCCTTAGGCTTGTTGCCTTTCCGGTTGGACGCAGGCATTTTTGAAATTAATGAAATTTTAAATTAAATTAACTAGGCTAAATTAGTCTTCGATTAGACTCCTAGCTAGCCTTAAAAAAGGCTGATTAATTTCTTAGTCACTCTAATATCACTCTTTGTATCACTTAGTCACTCTAATATCACTCTTTGTATCACTTAGTCACTTAGTTAGTGATTCAGGTAGCCTTGAAAAAGACTGAAGCCTTGAATCAATGAAACTCTAGGTAGCCAGAAAAAAATTCCAGGAGCCAAGAGCTATACGCGTGCGGTGCGAACGACTGTTCAACACCGACTGGTACGCTTCTCTTATTTTTTCATTCCGGGGTCGCGATCCCCTTGTCCACACACACTTGATCACTCATACTAGTATCATTGCATAAATTCATACATTATATAGAAATTATTTGCTGGCCAGCATCATTTTGATAGTCGTTACTCTGTCCGCTTGTGTCTTATCTTTTCTTGTCGTATCCGTCATATCTCATCCCTATTTTCTGTCTAGTTCGAAGTATTTTTGTTTTAGTATATTTTCAAAGTTAGTTTTATGTTATTTAATGATAAACCATCTTATTTCTCCATAGAAATTCTCCTTATTTATAACATTATTTCCGTATTCTATACCATTATGTTTACCTTCCTCATGAATCATTGCAATCTCCCTTGTGTAATGTACTCTTCTTTTTTTTCTAAACGAATTGTAACTTTTCCCCAGTTCATTTTAATTTGTAGCATTATAGCTTCCTCCCAAGAACAAATTTTTCTCACATCTCAGATTATCTCTTTAATTTAACGTTTTTTTTCTTATGACCAGCACAGTATTGCTGTGTATGACATGATTCCCATGTTTATAATATATTTGAATTTTCTTGATTGGTTGATTCATCTAGGATCATTAGAATCTCATATTTTCCCATAATTTATTTCCACATTGTATTACTTCAACTATATGTTTGAGTTTCTTTAAGTATACCCTTTCTTTTTTTTCTTCATAAGTTTCCCCCCCATTATATATCTTCTTTGGCAATGTAGCTTTATTGTCTCTCTGATGTATCTTCATCATCATCAGTTTATTATCATCAGTTTCACCTTATTTTTCTTTCGTCGTTTGGTGTCCATTTGTTTTCATGGTGTTCGTTTCATTGCATAAGTAAAATTTTATTTCTTATTGACCCTCTCTTATTACCCTCTCAACAGTTTTAATATCCTTCTGCTCGCAATCATGTTTTTTTTTTTCGTGTTCGAATTGATTCATTTCGACTTTCATCTTACATATTTCGCTGATATTTTTCCCTTCTTGGTATATTTTTCATGTTTTTATCTTATCCATTGTTTTCCTTACACTGTGGTTTTAAGTTTTTTCGTTGAATTCTTATGTCAACGTATCATTGTATGATGTTTGCTGTTAATTTCTTTTATAACTGTATCCTATTTTTCTTTATTTCAATTACTCTCAGGGTTTCAATTTCCCTTATGTTTTAAATATTATTCCTTTGTATTTAGTTTTCCGATGAAACTTTTAATACAATATGTTTATTTTCGTGTATCACTTTGTATACATGTTGAATCTTTTTATTACTTTTCTAATGTTTCTTGGATAATTTCTTAATTATCTCAATATTCTGTGATAAGGTTCAGTTTCTCAATCCGTATACTTTTTCAATCGGTTATTGTGAACCTTTTCTAGTCTATTCCCATTCTTTATAGTTGTTGTTTGCTCACTAGGAAGAGCAACTACTTCATACGGTCCTCTCCAAAGTGATTGCAATTTTTGTCCTGCGCCTGTGGGATTGGCTTTTACTAACACTAAGTCTCCCCACATTGGCTGCCATTCGTTGGAGTTTTTATCATATAATTCTTTGCGCTTGTGTTTAGACGCAATTAGATTCTCCCGGGCTTGATGGTGAAGTCGTTTAAATGTAGATCGCATTTCATTGACGTAGTCCTCATAGTAGAGACCATCATTATCGTATTTGTAGACGGAGTTTGGGATGTTCGCCCGTCTTCCGTATAATAATTCAAACGGTGTATAACCCGTTGAGGAATTTACAGTGGTATTATATTCGAAACTGAAGAATGGGAGTAATTGATCCCATGTTTTCGGTTCGTTGCCTACGTATTGTCTTAAATAGGTTTTTAGTTCCCTATTCGATCGTTCCACCAAGTTTGCTTGTGGATGATATGTACTCGTAGTAATTTTTTTAATTTTTAAAATTTTACATACATTTTTCATAAGAGAACTAACGAAATTGGTTCCATTATCGGTTACCAATTCGACGGGTGTTCCATATTTACAAATATAATTATTCACGAAAGTTTGCGCAACCGTGGCACTCTCTTGATTTTCCATCGGTGCTACAATTAGGTATCTAGTCAGATCGTCTTGCATCACAAGTCCGTATCTGTTCCCCCATTCTGACTCGGGTAAAACCACTATGTCCATATACAATTTCTCGAACGGTTCGGACGATGTCGTGGTAATTCTCATTGGAATTTTGTTCGCTCGACCGATTTTGTTTTTCTGGCACGAGCTACATTGTTTAACATAATTTTCGATATCCTTCCGCATATTAGTCCAATGGAATAGTGGACTCATTCTTTTCAACATCCGTTTACTTCCCACATGTCCGCCTAGAGGAGCATCGTGGAATTCTTTCAATGTAATTTCGCGGTCTTTTTCTGGCACCCACATCCTGTCTTTTTCCGGTGCATATAGGGTGAAAATTTTATCAAATTTCTCGGCAATAAATCTTAACACATTTGCCTCAGGAGTTTTCTGCATGTTTCGAAAAGAGATAATTTGCATGTTCTTTGCATTTTTCAGGTCTTCAGGGCAGTTAGTGAATGCATCTACTAACCCATCTATTAGAATTCTTGTATCGGTTATTGATCTACTCGAGCCATTTAGAACCAATCCCCATATTTTACGATCTGGAATTGAAAATACTTTTCCATTTAGGTAGTCTTTTAAACCGTGTGGTAAGTCTATTAGCTCGGCTAGTTCTTTATATGCTGATCTACTGTTTACTATTACGAAAGTACCATCAAAATCACTTTCGTTAGTTTTTTGTTTTGAAAATTTCAGCAGATCAAATTTGATGTCATTGTTATTTATGCATATTTCATATTCTTCGAAATGTGAGAGTACTCCCAAATCTTCCTTTTCGTCCCATCCAAAATCGATGTTTTCTAATCCGTCCATGTGCGGATTCCATTGTGTCTTTTGTTTATTTTTATATAACGTAAACCTGCCTGATTCGTCTTTCAGTTGTTTTGGGGAAGTTGTTTTATTTTCCGCGTCTTTCCGTTTTGCAAGTTCATTTTTCTCTATTTGCTGCTGTTGACGCTTTTGCTGTCTAGTGACTATTGAGATAGGGTGTAAGGACTCGGCCTGTTCGGGCAGTCTGGATAAAAAGTCTGCCACAACATTGTCTTTGCCTTGTTTATAGCGGATGTCCATTTCCAACCCTTGAAGTTTCAGACGTAAACGCGTTAGCGTAGGCGAAGTTTCCTTTAAATGCCATATTGAAATCAGCGGTCTATGATCAGTGTATACAATAAATCTCTGATTATAAATAAAATGTTTGAAACGGTTCACTGCCCATACGATGGCTAACAACTCTTTTTCAATCGTATGGTACTTTCTTTCAGCACCTACTAGACCTCTGCTTGCATATGAAATAGGCTTGTCGATCGATTTTTCATTCGAGAGTACTGCTCCAATAGCGTACTCGCTTGCATCTGTCGTGATCACGAACGTATCTTTATAGTTCGGTCTAACTAACAGTGTGTCAGACGTTAAAAAATTCCGCAATTCCTCAAAAGATTTTTGACACTCTTCTGTCCAAGTAAACTTAACATTCTTTCGCAAGAGATCGTTCAAAGGTTTACGTTTCTCTGCTATGTGAGGTATGAATTTTCCATAAAAATTTACTGTTCCTAAAAATGACCGAACACCTTTGACTGTTTTTGGTGCCGCCATCTCTTTAATTGTTTTTATATTGTCCTCCATAGGGCGAATTCCTTCTTTGTCAATTACATGTCCTAGATACTTTATTTCATTTTTCAAAATTTGGCATTTACCTGGCTCGACTTTTAGATTATGTCGACGGAGAGCCTCTAAAACTTTTAGTAAGTTTTCATTGTGTTCTTCCATAGTAACACCGAAAACAATTATGTCATCCAGATAGACGATTGCTTTAACCCCTTCTATCTCATAAAGTACCGTATTCATTAATCGTTGGAACGTCGACGGGCTGTTACGCAGGCCCATAGGCATTCTTGTAAATTCAAAGTGCCCTTTTGGAGTTGAAAACGCTGTCTTGGATGCATCTTTTGAGTTAATTGGTACTTGGTAAAACCCTGATTTTAAATCCAAGGTAGAAAAATATTTACTGTTTCCAAGATTATCCAGAATCTCGTCAATTAGTGGAATTGGGTATACAAATGGCTTCGTAACTAAATTTAAAGCCCTGAAGTCAACCACGATTCTGTATTTCTTGTTACCAAATTCATCGTCCTTCTTGGGAACACATAGGACTGGTGCATTCCACGGACTTTTGCTAGGCCTTATGATACCTTGTCTACGCATTTCTTCAATTTCTTCATTAATATGCTTCTTTGTAGCTACTGGAAATCTGTATTGCCGTTTGTTGATAGGCACGTTTGAGGTGGTCTCAATTTCGTGCACTGCCGCATCAGTGATAGTTAATTTATCCCCCTTCAGATAGAATACATCGCTATATGATGCCATAATCTTCTCTATATCTCTAAAATTTTCTCTTTTTAGATGATTCATATTTAGTGATTCTAATACTTTTTCCGTTCGGTCTCGACCAGTTATTTGACCGTATCTTTTATTTTCCGTAAGAATTACGTCTTGATTTGTATCTAAATCAAGAAAACATTTGTCTTCCTCGTCATACTCTCTGTCAATAAAATCCTTCTCTTCTTCATTAGTAATAGTAGTTCCACAACCGGGGAGCATACTATCTGAACGATCGTCGTTTTTGTATAACTCATAATTGCTCTGATACGATGCATTAATGTTATCATTTTTATTCACGTGCTTTTTATTCACTTCATATTCACTACCATCTAAGACTTCAGCATTTACTATAATTACTTCATTTTTGCCACTCTTTGCATTAGTTTCAGTATGTTTTTCGGTTGTCCTATTTCTACTTGGAGATTTTTTTATTTCAAAATCATTGTTTGCTCTAGTTGCACTGTTTGAAGACATCTTTCCATTATTATCATTTACTTCGTTATTTCTGTCATTACTCATGCGGGCTAATATTTCCATGTTGTGCTCATCCTTATCAGCAGGACGCATCCCATAATGCTCAGTTGCATGTACCTTTTCTTTTCCTGTTACTGGTATATTTGCTACATTATTGTGCTCGTTTGGTACACTTAGGTATATGTACTCGAAATTCCGAGTGACATAAATTGTGTATATCTTTAAAAACTCTGCTCCAATGATTCCAGGAACACACAAATCTTTTACTATATAAAATCTAACTCTGTAATGAGTTTTTCCAATCACCAACGTGACTTTTACTGACCCAATAGTCTGTGATTGAGTTCCATCAAAGCCTGCAATGTATAAATTATCTTTATAGTTTATTTTCTCTGGTCCTATTTTCGCGACAGTATCCCATCTCATTACGTTATAAAATGCTCCAGTATCGAGCAAATATTTAATTTTTTCGTTAGGCCTCTTTGCTGCTGCAACTTTTACAAATAACTGATTGTTTTTAGCACAATCTATTTTTAACATTTCGTGAGGCGGCATACCTTCTTGCCATTGCCCCGTATATTTTTTTGTCGTTTCTGTACACTGCGTACCCTGTGGATTAAGCTTGGATTGATCATACGCTTGGTATTTTTCCTGTATTTTGACATTGTTCTCTGCCTCATATTTTGCGACTCTCTTCTCCTGTTTTTGATGAGCTTCATATGAATCTGTTTTTGGTTCAAAGGTTAGAGGTATTTTCCGTAAGCATATCCAACCTTGGTCATTGTGTATGCTAGTCACATACTTATTCATAAATGTCATTCCCAAAATACCCCCTTGAGTCAAATTCTCCACTACGTCAAACTTCGTTTGGAAAAGTCTTCCTGCGATGATGAAGTTTAGTTCTACGGTACCTAATGTTTTTCTAACAGTACCTGTTACCCCGGAATATTCTATGATTTCGTTTTCATTAATTGTATATGCTCCCATGTACTCTGCATTTCGTCTACTTATCAAGTTGCCAGGTGCTCCAGTGTCTACCAGCAACCGCATCTCGTTATTTGGTTCGTTTGCCGATCTCAACAACATCATAAATTCGTTGTCTTTCGTCTTATGTAATTTGACCCATATCCCTTCTTTACGTTTTTTGTACACATCACTCTTCATTGGTTTACTGTTATCGTCATTTTCATTCTCCCCGTATCGATCCCAATTTTGCATTTTACATGTTTGCTTGGCTAAATTTGCATTCGGAGTTCTTGATGCTCCATATCTCATTTGATCAGGCATATTTCTGGTCCTGATATTATGATCATATCTTCGAAATATTTTTCTATTATCGTAAGTCATGCAATTTACCCATAACTGTACTTCATTATTTTCGTAGTGTTTTTCATCAAGCACATTATTTTCCTCTCGAATATTACCATTGTATCTATTAGGTGGTTTTCTATTATACCGATTTGTTAAATCGTATTTTTGCTGATACTCAATATCTTCATATTGGTACCCTTCGTGAGTTCTAAACTTTTGATTTCTCATAAGAACTCTATAACCTAGCTCTGTTGCTTGAAGTCTGTGTTCAAGTACTTCGATATGTTTTCGTTCTATATCAATTTCTTCTAAATACTCCAGTAACTCATACAATGTCTTTTTTTTGTAGCCTTGTGCAATTCGTTTCAATTCGTCGTTGTATAAGCCTGCTAAGCAATGTAGTCTTAGACTGACTTCCATTGGCGATTCCCGAGCAAAGCACCCTTCATTGTAATTGTCCAACTGCTCTTTAATTTTCATTATGCGCTTTTTGTAATTTTTGAATGGTTCATTGGGTTCTTGCCGCAAAGTTTCTATTTTTAAAACAACGTCTTCGATTCTTTCGATTTCCCCAAATTCACGTATAAGATTTTCTTTGATTTTAGGCCAATTTTCGGCTTTTATGTGCAGTAATCTAGCTGCTGCTTCTTTTTTCAACTTCAATAATATTACGTAGATCAGATCGTCTCTAGATGTCTCTTCTGGGAATTGTTTTTCGAAATGATAGATGAACGAATCTAACTGTTCGGTAGTTCCATCGAACTCCGGAATGCACTGCAGTGCTTCCGCTTTAGGGAATTGAAATTCCATGCTTGGTTAAATTTGATTCTCGTACTATGATATCTCTGTCAAGCCTCAAAATTATTATTTGGCTTGCGGTATGTTTAGAAAATGCTGAAATAAATCCCCCTGGACGATATTCATTTTTGCTGTAAATAATTACAATCTTGATTCTTGACCGTGGTTATGGTCGACATTCATTCACGTAAACAAACTTGACCTAGTCTCACATTACTGGTCATTGTATCGTACAAAGCTTCAACTGCTACGAGCCCTGCGTGGTCGAATTTCGTTCGCATTGGCATTTTTTTTTGTTTATTATTGAGCCAGCCAACTCGGTGCTCTCAAATTTGTCATGCCCGCCGTGTGCGCAAACCAAACTGTCTTTGTTAATTCCGTTATAAGGGTCGACGGCATAGGCTTCAACATCGCATCGTACCATACTCGTGGTTTAAAATTATAGTTTACCGTACGCGACTCAAAGTCAATGTCGGTTTATTATTATTATTGTCATATACCGCTACCGTACTCTGTTTTTATTTCGGTTGCCAGACTTTTACCCGCAAATATGGCCGCGATTGTTTTTGGTGTGTTACCTAGCAACGCATTTTGCTATAGGTTCCGCCCATACGGGTTGGTTCTTCACCAAATTTGAACATCTACTTCGTGGCATGCACTCCTGGTACCTAGCTCACTGACCTGCTTCGTTATGTCAGACGGCTACTTTTGCTTATTCGCAAAATGATGCGTCAGATTGCCGATTCCTTCGCTCATACGCGTTGGTTTCGGATGGTCACCTTGACCTTATAATCATTACACCAGTGCTAACTGTTCAGCTGGTCGTGATATCCGTGTTTTTTCAACGAAGGCAAAAAAAAAACTTCTTAGGCCTTTATGCTAGTGTGGCCACTTTTGTAAGTATTATCGCGGTGTTGTTTTTTTTTCTTCAACACCTGCGCTCGTATTGACCGTGGTCAAAACGTAAACAAATCAACTGTGAGCGTAATCTATACGTCCGCAGTTTTCAAGGAAACTTGAACAAATTTATTGCTTGCCAAATGGCTCAACAACGGAATATATATAACTGTTCTAGAAACCCGCTGTAGGCATGAGAAAAAGTTCGTTTACCAGTTGATGGATTGTGGGTAATGGAGTTAGACAAATAATCAAAACGACAAAAAGAATAAGTAAAATAATGGAGACTCACCATACTAATACAACTTCGCCCAACATCCTCAATTCCGAAATCCTCGCTCGTAGTCCTGGCGTGTCCTTGCTGCTATAGCACGTATCGCTGTCACCACTTGTATGCTTCCGGCCGAGCGGTGGCGCAAGAGGAATAACGAAGAGGATGTTTCTTTCAGTTCTATACGGAGTAATACTCTTCGATTCGGTTTCTCCATGTACTTGAGTTTAATATCACGAATTTCACCTTTTTTCTGAGTTTCAAATCTTTTTGTGATTTTCACACATTTACACCATTCCACACCGACTTTACATTAGAATTGGAACCTTTTAACTTTCACCGTAAATTCTGTGCAGTTATGCTACAACCATAGTATGTTGAGTTATTTCTTTAATTTGACTCGTAGTTCTATTGCATACTCCACTAGTTTGTAAATCTATTCACAACACTTCATGGTGAACTCGTCGGATATATGTCTGCACATTTACTTGTTTACATTAATAAAAGAAGTTATTCTTCAACACGTACTTTTGTGTCATATATTATCAACACTACCCTAACACGAACAATGGCTGTGTCTAACTATTTTTCTTTTGCATGTGAATATCAAACCTGCACATGAAACTGTTAAATCTTCACTCATTACAGCAATCAATATTTCTTACTTGATTTTGAGGTCACTCGATACTCAAACCTCACCTATGCACGCACATTCCTACGGCTACTGTATTACACTCCGAACTGAACTAACCCGAATACTCGGAGCAAAAACTACTTAATCGGTCTACGGGTCAACTCCCGAGACTCGCGCCTAGCTACCGCACTCTGTGAAACTGAACTGCTCCCTAACTCTTCCCAACTAGGGGTTTTTAATCTCCTAACATTTACTTTCGGGTGAAGCCCGAAGATTTTAGTACAAGCCGAGCTTGTGATTTCAAGTAGAAAGTTCATCCGACTTTCTCCCGAAGTTCTACCTAAAGTCGAGACCACTGTCGCTAGGCCAGAGGCAGTGTCCGTGAAAATAACTTTGTTTTCTACAACATTACTGTGCTGACTAATTCCATAATTATATTTATTTATTTATTTATTTATTTATTTATTTTTTAATCAACAGACAAATTTAAGTCCTAATGATTGTTTCTAAGAATATTTAAAAATTTTTCCCTTATTCGGCTGCGGGAAAAATGAAAATCGAATCCCGTCGAAACACCGTTGAAGGTTCGTTGCAATCCAATGATGGCACCGTTGATTCCGTAGTTAGTACGACGTAGAGGCAATCTGAGGAGGTTGTTGTTGCGGAGAGCTCTGGAACGAACGTTGAGGTTGATTTGACTAAGAAGTGCTGGGCAATCGATATTGTTCGTCAAGACATCGGCAATCAGCATTGCACGGAACAGGTCACGACGCACTTGCAAAGTATCGAGCCCGATAAGCATTCCACGGCTTTCGTAGCTCGGCAGCTGATGAGGGTTGTTCCAGGGCAATTTGCGAAGAGCGAAACGAACGAAACGTCGTTGGATTGACTCAATTCTGAGAACACCGTTAACATAGTGAGGGTTCCATATCACCGAGCAGTATTCGAGTGTTGAACGAACAAGTGAGCAGTAGAGCGACTTCAAACAGTATATATCTGTGAAGCGCTTAGCAGTTCTCATAACAAATCCCAAACAACGAGAAGCCTTCGTAACTATGTAGCCAATATGCTGCTTGTAATTCATTTGTTCGTCTAGATAAACTCCAAGATCCTTGACACAAGTGACTCTTTCAATCGCTGCATCATGGAGGCAATAATCAAACCGCAAAGGGTCTTTCTTACGAGTGAATGTGATAATAGAGCATTTGCTACTGTTTAAAGTCATTCGGTTGATCTCGCACCACCTTGAAAAAATCGTCAGTTGACGCTGAAGGTATGAAGCATCCTCTGCACTCTTGATTATTTGGTATAACTTCAAGTCATCAGCAAAAGATAGTCGTGGACCTTCTAGTGAGTAATTTACATCGTTGAAATAAAGGAGGAAAATCAGTGGACCGAGATGGCTTCCTTGAGGTATTCCGGAAAAAGCAAAGAACTCCTGCGATAGACTGTCATTGATTTTAACCACCAGCCGTCGATTGCAGAGATACGATTGCATCCATCGAAGAATACTGGAACCTAAACCCAGCCTATCCAGTTTGGCGATCGTGATAGCGTGATTGATTTTATCAAAAGCTGCGGAGAGATCCGTGTAAATAGCATCCGTTTGGAAGCCATTTGACATAGCATCCATTATGTACGTCGTAAAAGATAAGAGATTAGTAGCAGTGGAGCGTTTCGGCATGAATCCGTGTTGAGTTTCCGCGATGTATTGTTTACAGTGGTCGAAAATTGGCTTAAGAACTACTAATTCGAACAATTTGGGTATGGCGCTTAGGGCAGTAATTCCACGATAATTGTCAATGTTCTTTTTGTCTCCTTTTTTGTGAACTGGAAACATGTAGGAAGATTTCCACATAACGGGAAAGACTCCGGTCGTGAGTGATAGTTGAAACAGTTGGCATAAGGGAGTTACTATTGCACTTGAACATCTTTTCAAGACAACTGCCGGAATACCGTCGGGTCCAGGCGAGTGTGAAGGTTTAAGTTTTACGATTGCCGTTAGTACAGCGTCGATGTCGATATTGATTAAATTCAAAGACTGGCACGATATGGGAACATTAAGAGCCGCCTGAGAGACTTGGTACGGGCTTAGGGTCTCTCTAGAAAAAACACTGGAAAATTTTTTCCTAAACATATCGCTTATCTCTTGCGTGCAGGAACCAGTTTGTTGTTCGTAAAACATGGTCGAGGGTAGGTCCGATTCCTTTCTTAGCTCGTTTACATGTTTCCAAAATGATTTTGGATCGGACTTTAGCCTCCTTTGCACATTGTGCAAATAGTTCGAGTAGCAACGCTTGGCTGTCTTTTTGTATACTTTATTTATTTGCATGTAATTTTGTCGAAACACTAAGCTGCCATTCTTCGAGTATTTCTTCAATGCGGTCCTTTTTGAACTTTTCAAACGTATTAGCTCTGCGGTTTGCCACGGAGCCTGTTTGGAGGGCTGGATAATTCGCTTTGGAACGTATTGATCGATTGCATACGTCATAACGTTAGAAAAGGTTTGAGTCGCAAGATTAACATCGTCGTTGTCAAGAATTTCACTCCAGGTCAAGTTAGAAAGAAAAACAATGATACTATTGTAGTCGGCTTTTTTGAAATTGTAGCTGACGATGCGAGAATTATATCGATCGTGCGACGATCCATCTGATTCGAGTACAATGTGGAGCGGAGGGTGGTGTCTAACGGATTTCACCAGAGGAAAGGGTGCTGCGATAATTCTGGGTGCACAGTCGGATTGGCTCGAGAAGCAGAGGTCGAGTATTCTGCCATTCTCATTTTGAACGTGATTCACTTGACGTAACAGGTTGAGACTGTATCGGTCAAGCAATTTCGTGATACCAGTGTGGAAGGAAGAATGCAACGCATCTACATACAGGAAACCGTCGGAAGCGGGGAGCCATTTCAGTCCGGGAAAATTGAAATCACCGATAATAAAGATCTCATCAGTAGGTCGCATATGAACGGAAGTAATTTCGTCTATCGATTGTATATGCGTATCGATCAGTGACAGGTCACGTATCCGGTCCGGTGGGAAATAAACCACACAGAGAAATAATGATGAGCTATCACTCAAACTGATCTTCACACATACCTGCTCAACGTTGTTTTCAGAAGCGTTTTGCAAAAGTTGTGCTTTCAAACGACGACGAATAGCAACAAGAACGCCACCACCGATGATTTTGTTACTATTGCGGGAGCTGCGATCGGTTCGAAATACTTCGTAGTTGCTATCGAATGCTTGTATGGACAGCGTATTTTCGGTCAGCCAAGTTTCTGTTAATGCGATGATATCAAAACACTCGTCCGAACAGGCTAGTCGATAGTTCTCCAAGCATGAATTCATACCGCCAGCGTTCTGGTAATAAACTTGAATTTGTAAAACGTTTCTATGTAAGTTTGAGCTGGAAGCAGGGAGGCAGTCAATTGTTGAATTGTGCAAGTTGCTAGTATACTTGCCGGCGGCGACGGGTTGGAAGACCTCTTCACCACTCTCGCACACTGGACCGGGACGGCTGACGAGCGCTGGCTGCGATGGCACGACTGTGGCGAGGGGATCAGAGGCTTCCATAAGACCAACTGCATTGCGTCCCAGTGTCCGGTGAGTAGAAGTCATCGAACTGGAACCGGAGAACGAATCAGCGCATACATAACTGGGAAATGATGAGTACTTGCCATGGAGAAAAGTTTGGAAACCCCCTTCACCGCATCCGCCCACAGGACCGGCACGGCTGATGAACGCTGGCGGCGACGGCACGACTGGGGCGGGGGTGTCGGAGGCTTCCATTATTCGAACAACGGTGCGTCCCAGTGTGTAATGCTCGGGACTGTCTATGGTTTTATAACAAAGTTTCTTAAACATCGTTGCGATGACTAATGCTCGCAAATGTGCACGCTTCAATAACAAATTTTATACTTGAAGGTTGCAGCTACGCGGATATGAGAGTTCCCTTCACAATTTCCTACTTTTTCTACAATATTAGCAAATTCGAAGGAAAATTTGCTAAGGGCGCTGCACGAGATAATCATTCATTAACATGGATTTAACGAAAACGATTAAGTTTAGACGAACGCATATACATTTGATCGAGGACAAATGTGTGTGAATTGTTTGATTTTTGTAACCCCAAATCAGTAAACGTTTTCTAATTTGTCACCAAATCTTTTCCATCTCAAACAAGGTTAACTTTATCATATCTTTATCATTATTTTTGCGCATACTTGAAATATTACGAGATGATCATTCATTAACATGGATTTAACGAAAACGATTAGGTTTAGACGAACGCATATACATTTGATCGAGGACAAATGTGTGTGAATTGTTTGATTTTTGTAACCCCAAATCAGTAAACGTTTTCTAATTTGTCACCAAATCTTTTCCATCTCAAACAAGGTTAACTTTATTATAACACCGCCATTCGATAGACACTTGTTATGGAATCATAAATTTCTTCAAATTGAATGAACACAATTTTCCCAAACGCTTTAACCATCGATGTTTTGACATTTTTAAGCGACGCAAACAGATTTCAACTAAAGAAATTGTCGATTTTCCATTGCAATTACTGTTTTGCTTTCAGCTGTCTCCGGCATTTGACAGCATTCAAAACAACACAACTGCGATATCGCAATTTCATGATCGGAGGGTTTTCTGTGTAGTTCATCCAACTCAGCTTGCAGAGCAACATGTTTGGCGCGCAATTGGTCTATTTCCTCTATCTGCTCTTGAGAGTATTCCATATATTCTAGTTTCTCAGCAGACCCGTCGGACGAAGCGGATGAACCGGATTCACTTGGGTCGACTCGCCAATCTCATACAGCTTCTCACTGTTGGGCCGACTCATGAAACAATCTATGCGTTTTGCCTTTCTCATATAGAAAGGTGATGCAATCACTGTGAAAACCAATTTTTGAGCCGAGGCCCGGAGGGCCGAGTGTCATATACCATTCGACTCAGTTCGTCGAGTACGCAAAAAGTCTGTATGTGTGTATCTAGGTATATATGCAACATTTTTTTCTCGTACATTATTTAAGCGATTTTCATGAACATAGATTCAAATGAAAGGTCTTGTAACCAAACACAAAGTTTCTGATTTTTTTTTCGAATCCGACTTCTGGTTCCGGAATTACAGGATTATATGTGCAAAAAATGGAAATAGGTGCAATAACTTTTCTCAGAGATGACTGAACCGATTCTCACAAACTTAGATTTAAATGAAAGGTACCATCGTCTCATACCAAGTTCACGAATTATTTTGATCCGACTTCCGGTTCCGGAATTACAGGTTGATCAGTTAAAATAAATTTATTTCAAATTACTTCCACGGCTAAACCGTCTTAACGACACTGATGAAGAACGCAAAAAGCGTTTCGAAATACCGGTATCTGGTACATTAGTATAGTAACGAAATAGTTTTTTTTATAGTGGAATCCAAAGGAACCTATAATTTCTTTAAGACGGTTTAGTTTTCATTCCACTAACCGCTCAAAATACAAATTTTGTACTTCCACAGTTTTCTCAGAGATAGCGCAACCGATTCTAACAAAAGCTGGAAGCTCTCTCGGGCTAATATCAAACTTGCAAATTTCATTCGGATCCGACTTCCGGTTCCAAATTTATAGGGCGAAGTGTGTTAAAAAATTGATACCGTCACTTAAAGCGGTGGAACAAAACACATAAAAAAAAATTCTAAACTGGCCTCGAAACTATACCAATCTGTTGCTATTGTTAACAGACTACCAAACAAACCGATTCCGGCCATGCTGAATCCCTTTTTCCGATTCCGGAAGCGCAGGAAATAACACGTATAATAATTTCTAAACTTGCCTCAAAACTATTGCCATTGTCAGTAAACGGACAAGACAAAATATTATTTTTATTTTCCTTGGTCCCAATTTTCGATTAACCAATTATACCGATTCCCGGATTCCGGTTTCGGGAGTAGGGGAGAGTGTTCGGTTACCGGCGCCCTTTTATTTTAAGGTCATAACTTCTGACTTAGCTCACATTATGCGGACATCAATACGTCAATGGAAAGCTAAAGTCCCTATCTAACATCTGATTAAGAAACGAAGTTGATTGATTTCAGTAAAAAAAAATTATTATCAATTTAGTAAAGCGATAAATTTTGGCCATTTCAAACAAGGTACTCGGTTACCGGCACCCCAAGAAATTTCACAAAAAATAAAAAATAAAAAAAAAGACTGCAGTTATTCAAAGAAAAAACAGATTTTTTTCTTTTTGGAAGCGTTTTGGACAAAAGCCTTTTTTGGCGTTTTCTACAAAAGTCATCATTGGTGACTTCGCCTTGGAAAGCTAAAGTCCCTATCTAACATCTGATTAAGAAACTAAGTTGATTCATTTGAGTGAAAAAAATTATTATCAATGTAGTAAGGCGATAAATGTTGGCCATTTCAAAAAAGGTGTTCGGTTACCGTCACCCCAAAAAATTTCACTAAAAATGGAAAAATATAAGTAAAGACTGCAGTTATTCAAAGAAAAAATAAGATATTTTTTCTTTTTGGAAGCGTTTTGAACAAAAGCCTTCATTGGCGTTTTGGACAAAAGTCTTCATTGGTGACTTCACCTTGGCTCTCTTGGCCGATGATTTGGATGGTGGCGCCTATGGTGTTCATTAGGCCGGTCTTCCACGTTTTGCCTTTCTCATATAGAAAGGTTATGCAATCACTTGAAAAACCGACTACTAAAAATTGGCCCGGAGGGCCATGTGTCGTATATCATTCGACTCAGTTCATCGAGCTGAGCAATGTGCGTGTGTGTGTATGTGTCAAATAATCTCACTAGGTTTTCTCGAAGATGGCTGAACCGATTTTGACAAGCTTAGATTCAAATGAAAGGTCTTACGGTCCCATACGGAATTCCTGAATTTCATCCGGATTAGACTTCCGGTTCCAGAGTTATAGGGTAAAGTGTGTTCAATATTGTACACCGTCACTTAAACCGGCGAAACAAAAAATGTAAAAAATCTCTAAATTGGTCTCAAAACTATACAAATCGATAGTCATTATCAGCAGGCAACTAAACAAACCGATTTCGGCTATCCTGGTTTCCGGTTCCGGAAGCACCGAAAATTGTGGTCATATATACCAAAATGAATCTCACTCACTTTTCTCTGCGATGGTTTGACCGATTTTAACAAACTTAGTTTCAAATAAAAGGTCTCACGGTCCCATACGGAATTCCTGAATTTCAGCCGGATCCAGCCTCCCGTTCCGAAGTTATAGGCTAAAGTGTGTTCAATATTGTACAACGTCACTTAAACCGCGAAACAGAAAACGTAAAAAAATTTCTAAACTTGTCCCAAAACTACACAAATCGATAGTCGTTATCAGTAGGCAACTAAAAAGCTGGTTCTGGCTATCTTGGGTCCCGGTCTCCGGTTCCGGAAGCACCTGAGTTATAGAGTAAAGTGTGTTGAATATTGTACACTGTCTTTTAAACTAGCGGAACAAAAACCGTAAAAAATGTTGTAAACTGGACTCAAAACCGTTATTCTCAATCTTAGGGTCAAACGAAAAGTCTTATGACAACAAACATTTAACCGACATCGATCATACCGGTTCTCAGGTTCCGGTGCCGGAAGTGCATATAATAGTGAACCCACTTCGTTTTCTTAAGGATGACCTACGCAATCTAAGCACTGTTTCGTTCTGTGTGTTATACTAGTTAATGCACAAACATTCTCTTGGTTTCTTTCAAAAATCGAAAAAGAGAAAATTTTTGAATAGAATACCACAATATTATACATGAGAAAGACATCATTACACCACTAGGTGGATTAAAACAGGATTTTTTCTTGGCCGGAGCATCCGCTGTATGAGCAGCTAGATGTTTGTCCAAAACTTTGGCTTGCTTTGCCTCGACAGCAGCCTGCATATCACTTACAATTTTTCACGATTTGTCGAAAAAAATGGGGTGCCGGTAACCGAACACCTTGGGGTGCCGGTAACCGAAATCGGTAGGCAGAAAAAACTTTTGTGTTGATTTTCGCGTAATCAAAATTAGTTTTTAACACAGTAAAAAGCACAAGCGTCTTTTTGCTTCGGTATTCGGCACAAAAAGAACGTGCTGCACACATGACATTTGTCGGAATGACGCTATCTGCTTTCTGTCAAAAGTTACGGAGGGTTCCCGGCAACCAAACACTTTCCCCTACCTGTAATAGTGGAACTCACTTCGTTTCCTCATAGATGGCCTAGCCGACCTGAGTACTGTCTCACTTTGTAAGTTATACTAGTTTATAAACAAACCTTTTTGTTTTTCAAGGATAAAAACAAATTAAGAAATACCACACACACACATATATATATGTATATATATGTATATATATATATATATATATATATATATATATATATATATATATATATATATATATATATATATATATATATATATATATATATATATATATATATATATATATATATATATATATATATATATATATATATATATATATATATATATATATATATATATATATATATATATATATATATATATATATATATATATATATATATATATATATATATATATATATATATATATATATATATATATATATATAAGAGAATGTAAGAGACATGAGAAAGATATCATGACACCACTAGGTGGATTAAAACAAGTTTTTAGGAACTGTATCTATTGCTCAACAATTTTATCAATCGGTGTGTCGCACCAAAAGTCACAGGGTTTCGTTTGTCATACACTGGGGTTTCTTTTTACGCGGGGGATACGTACCGCATAAAACAAAACCGCGCAAAAAAAACCGCGTAATTTCGGAAATCCGCGTAAAAAAAACCGCAAAACTTAAGGGAAAATTTTTTTGATGCAAATATCTTAGAATGCATGAACGTCCAGATCTGGTGTGAAAACTGACTTTGGGACTTAGAAAATTTGAGACCGCTTAACTTCAGAAACCCACGTAAAACCTCATACAGAGCCATTAAATAGTTTTGGAATATTTCTTCATGTTTTTTTCTCATACAAATTTACAAGTTTAAAAGTTGTACGATTTGCTTAAAATCACAGAATAAATGGAAGTTGTATTGGCAATAAAACAATATATCCTGCTGTCTATTCGATTTTTCAAATTTATTTATTCGACTTTCAAAATTCATACAACAGTTGAGTTCAAATATAGCATACAACAATAACAAATTTAAAAAGAACAAAAAATGAAAAAATTAATCACAATCGTAAATTACAAATTTACGCTTATTTGTATGGATTGTAGCATCATTGGAAACTTCAGTACCAATGTTTTCTTGCATTTCTTTCAATAAATTTGATTCCAATTCTTTGTACCGTACCATACAATAATTAAGATCATTTTTAAAGGAAATAGCACGTTGTATATTAGGGTCACATTTTAAAAAATGCTCCGCTAGCTTATTCGCCAAATCTAACCCTTCCTTAATTTTTGTCGCACTTATTTCTTGGCTATCTTCGATCGCTGGGTCAATTGTATCATTGAGGCTGTCCTCTTCGTTTTCTATAACGGACTCCTTTAAAAGTTCGTCGATATCTTTACTGGACATGTCCTCAAAACCTTCACCTCCCATTGCGTGAGCCCACAACAGGATTTCTGAAACTGCATTATCCAATTGTGGTTTTGTAAAAATGACACAGTCGGGCCAAAGTGGACGCCAGCAAGCATTGAGTGTAGACTTCCTTATTTCCGTTAGTGCTGCTTCAATGTTAATTAGACACTCTTTCATGATGTATTTTTTCCAGGCTTCTGGCAGAGATTCAGAGCTTTTTCGATCAAGTTGTTGTAAGATGAACCGAAAAGATTGTTTTATAAGGAGTTTTTTAAATGTTGAGATGATTCCTTGGTCTAGCGGTTGTATTAGAGATGTTGTGTTTGGTGGCAAGAATATAACTTTTATATTAGAATGTGTTAATTCGCAATGACCAGGGGCATTATCAATCAATAGCAATGCTTTAAAATCCATTCCCTTGCTGTTTAAATATGTATCAATAGTGGCTTTAACATACGGTTGCCAGATGCATTACAGCAAAACATCAAAGTTATTCGATCTTTCGCTGCTTGGAATCCGCTAGCCTTTTGTTCCGACTTGGCAATGAAAGTTCGACTAGGCATTTTCTTCCAAAAGAGACCTGTCTCATCTGCATTAAATATTTGATCTGCGTGGTAGGAGCCGTCATCGTGCCCCCGCTGCCACTCTGTGAAAGCGGCCCTGCACTGTCCACAATCTTTAAAATATGTAGTTCAAAGTTTGCTATTTGTTTGGTTTGAACCAATACTTAGAGTTGAAACAGCACAATGGGGTTACCGTTGCCCGTAACTGAGGTCTTCTTAACGTGGAGATATGGCTCGCACAAAAAAGCACGCAATAAATAACTGCGCATCTTCGTTAATCCGCGAAAAAAATTCGCAAATTATCGGAAATCAGTGTAAAAAATAAACCGCGTAACTTCGGAAATCCGCATAAAAAAAAACCGCGTAACTTCGGAAATCCGTGTAAAAAAAAACCGCGTATCTTCGGAAATCCGCGTAAAAAAAGCCGCGTAAAAAGAAACCGCATAAAAAAAATCGCGTAAAAAGAGACCCCAGTGTATGTCACTCCATAAGTAATTGTTCTTGTCGTCACCTACAAAGGTGTGAGCAGAACGAGTTATATAAATGATAATTAATATTTTTGCACATATCTTAACCAGTAAACAAAAGAAAACGATCTGATTAATCTAGCAGGTATTGATTCTTCTTCAAAAGAACGACTGACCACAAAATAACATTCAAATATTTCGGATTTACTATCCAGGGTTAATCAAGAAAATTTCCAACCCGGGAAGATCCTTGATCACATCAGGAATCGAACCCGATATCTTTACCAGTATCAGACAGTAATTCACCTGGCCCTTCCCGCCGGACCAGTTCATCGCTACACACATCAGCTACGATGGAGTAACGAGACTGCGGATGAGCAGAGCCAAGCCCAATTCCATCAACAACTGTCGATCCCAATTAATCTCCCGAATCAATTCCTTAAATTATTAATCAAACCTTGCGATCAAGGTCAAGAGCAAACTTAACACACTGAATGCTAAGGCTCTTCGGCCAGTCCTATTCGCAACAGCTTTTACATCTTCAATCGAAATTTCCTGATTTTGACTTTTCTATAGGTCGATCACTCATCCCCACTATTTTCAGTTTTGGTTTCCCGGGCTTGGGTATAACAGCATTGTATTCAGTTCCTAAATTACTTTCAATGTTTTCTTTCACTGATTGAATGTCCTCTCCTGCTGCGCACTCAACAATAATCGAGCCATCTTTACCATTTTAAAATTACTAATTTTATGTGTTCTTGGATCTAACTTACCCTTCAAAACCTTTCTCGTGTCATCGCTCGTTTGCGAAGACTCGACAGGTTTGATCATAATAACCGAGCGAGTCTTACGATTTCTATTGCTTTTCGTTCTTTTTCTAGAAAATTTCCCAGATAGAACGTCCGCGTATGACTTTTTGTTGTTTCTATCAAATACTTCGTCGTTACCTTCATTAACAATATTATTATCAAGCGGTTCATCATCAGTATTTGAAATAACTTTTCTCTTTCTGAGTCTTCCTATTTGCAACAATTTTCTTTCTATTCATTACAACCAAATCATTATTATTTTGCTGATTATTCAAAATCAACAAACTTTTCAAATCGTCCAACTTTTTGGCCACCCTGGTTTCTAAGCAGGCCATTTTGCTCTCCAGAGCATCATTGGAAGATCTGATCAGTCTATCGATTCCCTTTTCTATCGCGATATTAATGTGTGCCTCGATGCTCTCCCGCACACCAGCAAACGAATCAGTGATGGATTTGAATTTTTCCATCTCCTTCTTCACATCACTAATGAGCGAAAGAACATCATCCTTTGGCATCACATTAGCCATCGCGGCACCTTCCAAGCAATCAGCACATTTAAACAAAAGCGCCGGTGTATCTGAAACCCAACCGGCCATGGCTCTCGTAAGCCCAGTACAGCGCTGGTGATAGCCATTCTCGCAAACTGAACATGCCATTCTAATATCCGATATGGTTATTTTTTCATTACACTTCACACATTCACCCATCATTCATGCATAAACCAAACCGGCCCGACACACAGCTGGGGGAGAAATCAAAGCAAAGTGAACCATGCAAAAACAATAGACAATGCATTCAATATACTACGGTACGACGCCGCTTTGTTTGAGCGATCGCCGCACGGCGATTATTGACACAATTTACAGCACAAAATGGAAGTATTTACAGCACAAAATGGAAGTATTTACAAATTTTCTACTTATCTGTTTAAAGCACAACTAGTCACTTGCTTAGTTGAAAAAAATTTCACGAAAAGCCACCTATTTCACACAAAATTTATCACAATTTGACGCAGCACTTAAGACGCACAAGTTACCATGTTCGCCATTCAATATATATATATATATATATATATATATATATATATATATATATATATATATATATATATATATATATATATATATATATATATATATATATATATATATATATATATATATATATATATATATATATATATATACATTTATATATATATATATATATATATATATATATATATATATATATATATATATATATATATATATATATATATATATATATATATATATATATATATATATATATATATATGTATATGTGAATAATGTTTGTGAATAAAACAAAGTAACGGATTTTGATATTATCTTCCATTATCATCATCTGCAGGAAAGTGGTTCTGCTACAAATACAACCGCAAGCAACGCTACAAGTTCGGTGTCTTCTGGCTCTGAATCACCTACCTCAGTCATAGAAAGCTCTGAAACAGATTCTGATGGCTGTAATCGAGGAGAGGTAAGTTCGTTTGAATCTCTTTTTGTGTTGATGATATTCTCGTTTGCCAAATTGTGCAGTTCCAATCGAGTCTATCATTTTCAAAGAAGATTCGACTGGATTGTGAAATAACGCATACCGTTCAACCAAGCAATCGAGACACTAGCTCTGTGATTCTGAATTTCGGCTCACACAGTTTTTGTTATACGAAAAAATATAATCGTGTTAAAAAGGAATTATATTTATATATTTATATTATTTCGCAATGCCAATAAAAATCATAATATAGTAACAAGGAAAAAGAAACTGTTCGACTCATTGTTTGTAACGTTGATGAAGGAGATTTCGTGTGATCTCTTCGTGATCAATCGTATGATACGAGCTCCGACATGCAAAGGGACCTTACTTGATTCTACCATCAGTGTTAATATTCTGTAACTTGTAGACACCACATGTCATCAAACTTAATGTCCCCGCGCCTTTAGACACCTAATTGATTCAAGTGCACCAATCAGTTCGGTGACTTCCAGCAATGTAACAAAAAACTATATCACGTTGCAACTTCAATAAGCACCTGACACATTTGGCCTTGAATTAGGGGGCTACCACGTTTGGCATAAAGTCGTTTAGCATAATACCGTTTGGCATAACGCCGTTTGGCATAATGGTCATTTGGCATAATGGTGATTTGGCATAACAGTCATTTGGCATAACAGATGAACATGCTGCTTAATAGGAATTGTTCTAATTTAGTGCAATTTTGAAAGGTCTAATGCGGCTATGCCGCATCGTTTTTAATGAACCTGGTGTCCGACCTCGCTGCCGCTCGTTCGGACTTAACTGAGGGATAGCTCCTAGCTTTGGGTTATCCGGGCAAACGCCCGCAACTAGACAGAGATGATTTCAGCGGGGGCGCTGCCCCCCCGCAGTGGCCGGCGCTTCCGACGGCGGGTCGCCGGCGCACTCGCGGCCTTCAGCCGTCTCGACCTGAATCATCTATGACGAACAGAATATTGGCTGGAACTAAGTTAGTTGCTTATATAAAAAGGTTTCACATATTTCGTTCGAGTTTTCCTTGCAGAACATCAATCGATCGAAACACATACGAAAATTTTCATTAGATTAAAATATTGCAAATCCAATTATTATTATGCCAAATGGTATTATGCCAAATGACCATTATGCCAAACGGGCGGCCCCCTTGAATTAGCACCCTGACTCTCTTGATTCTCTCGATTAAACTTCGACTTCTGTCTGTGTGTCTCCCGTAGGAAGAGTATAATTAAGAAAACGGTTAATAAAACAATATTAATCAGAATGCGAGTTGTCCAATAACATATCACATGGAAAACGTGAGGCTTCGAGCCTGAACAAATTAGTTAGTGAAAACGGTAAAAGTGACTGCAGCGCTAAGCTAATGGTGATACGTTCCATGCAAAATTTTGGACTAAACCTGATAAAAAAGTGTAGTGAACGATCATCAGAATAAATAATTACGATAGTAACCATCCATAACAGAAAGTAAGAAACTGGACGTAACCAGGAGGCCGACAATGCAAACACATCCTGTACGCATAACCACATCGAAGAACTACCCTAAGGATAACAAACGTAAGATGATAAACATTAATTTTGTTTTGTTGAACTATACCAGTAATAAATTATAATTACTATCGCCACAGTGGAATGGACATTGCAGAAAGAAAATGCATTATAGACAAATGTATAATTGAGAAAACGGTTAATAAAACAATCTTAATCAAAACGCGAGTTGTCCAATAACATATCACAGGGCCAGGCCCCTAGCCAGGATTTCGTTTCGGGAGGGGCCCAAAGATAAAAAAATATTGCTACTGAAGATTTCTGATGTACCTAATTCTCTGTGTGCCTTTTACAGGTGTTTTAACAGACACTTTGAACTTTTCCACTGGAATTGTTATAGTATTACATTTCTTTACGTTTACTGTCTTGTTATTTCTGTAACACATGTCTGAGACCTTCTAAAATTATATATCTGTTTTGGATTTCGGGAGGGGCCAGGGCCCCTCGGGCCCCCCCTCTGGGTACGTGACTGCACAGGGCGAACGTAAGGCTTCGAACCTGAACAAATTAGTTAGTGAAAACGGTAAAAGTGACTGCAGCGCTAAGCTAATGGTTATACGTTCCATGCCAAATTTTGGACTAAACCTGATAAAAAAGTGAGTGAACGATCGTCAGAATAAATAATTACGAATCCGCTCAAACGCAATATGCTAAGCAACATATGTAGTGCTGTGTAACGAAAAATAACAAATGAATATATAGTAGTGCGTCACTCCTAAAATTGGATTTTCTCGTCATCGGAAGAAGAGAAAAACCATGTTGAAATACACGGGAACACTCTTCTTACCATCGTTGAAACTCAAAATAAACACTTGGAGGAGTTCTCCAAACAGTCGACTACTGATCCTGATCATACTAGTCACAATTCTCATCATACTCATCGTCGCTAAAAGCATACTAAAAATGAATAATGAAAAGAAAATGGATCAACGAAGGGGTAAGGACTGTTCCATTCGCAGCAAGTATTAGTTAGTGCGAGATGGAACGAATAAAACCTTACAGTGCGAAAAAAATGTTAACAAATTTCATCAAAATAGACTGAACAACAAACTGAAGAAACGAAAAATCCAGATAAAGTGTGCGCAAAATTACCTTGCCTTGGAAACGGACAAGCCTAGCACCTGAGCTGCATGGCAGCAACTCTAAAAGAAAAACAATCAACCCGAGTGTTCGATAGTAACCATCCATACCAGAAAGCAAGAAACCGGACGTAACCAGGAGGCCGACAATGCACACATCCTGTACGCATAACCACATCGAAGAACTACCCTAAGGATAACAAACGTAAGATGATAAACATTAATTTTGTTTTGTTGAACTATACAAGTAATAAATTATAATTACTATCGCCACAGTGGAATGGACATTGCAGAAAGAAAATGCATTATAGACAAATGTATAAAACAACTCAATAATGTTTTAATAAATTTAAATAATGCGCTTATAGAAAGTATAGACATTAAACTATGACTACGAAACTAAATAGAGCAAAAAGTGTTTATAATAAAATTATTAACGATCTATCGGATGTAGATGCTAAGATTGTTAGTACCGAATTCAACTTCCTAAATAAGGGCGCTAGGCAACAAACACAGACGAATGAACCATGAACTGCACCAGTTGCTGGGAGGACCAACCCTCGTCCAAACGGCCAAGGTCGGGCGGGTTGTTAGAATGTCAGAGAACAACCCGGTTAAAATGATCCTCGATAATGATCCGACCGGTATAAGAAGAAGAGGCGCGCAGCGGGCAAGAGGACGACCTGCGGACCCTTCACAGCTACCGAGGCTGGCGGCGAACATCCATGAACCGAGTTGAATGGAGACGCCTCCTGCAAACAGGCAACAAATACGTAGCAGTATCGTCCAAACTTGAGTGGCCAGGCTCTCACAAAATTAGTCTATTTATAACCCCCAAACTTTAGAAGAAATATCAGACGAGATAAAACAAGCTATCAAATACAATCAAGAATCACTCACACATAAATTATCGACATTATATACCGACTGCCAAATCCTACTGAAAGTAGCAAATAAGATGGCTACTAATCGCTGGAATACCAAACGCCGAAACAATAATATTTCTCAAAGCCAACGATTTTGACACAATTCAAAAGGCTATACAAAAAATAACGTGACAAATACACAACAACAACAACCTCAAATTTATAGCTACAACTCTATAGGACGTATACGTAATAGCTCTAGAAACAGTTACTAAAATAGTTTTTCACATATCCGTCTAAATTTTAATAATGACTACAATATAGAAACCGCTCAAATTATAGAAGAGGCAAAGGTTTTTATTACCAACCAATGAATGAAATATTTTGTCCGAACACTCTGATAAATAACAGCAATAAATTAGCTAAGTTTATAAACAATATAGAAGATTCCCTAAAACGTTAATATCATTGAACAATCCAGTAAACCGTATTTTTAAACTGCATGCTGAATTGGAAAGAGATCACATTCCAGATAATAATAAACAGAAATTAATTGAACTTTGCACGAAATATAATTATGTATTTGCATTGAAAGTCAGACACTCTGACATGTAATAATTTTAATAAGCAATCTATAAATTTAAACGACACCAATCCTGTTTATATAAAAACTTATCGGATTCCTGAGGTAAATAAAACAGAGTTAAATAATCAAGTATAAAACCTGTTGACCGAAAAAATAATTCAACCGTCATTTTCGCCATACAATTCCCCACTATCGTTGCTTCCCAAGAAATTCACAAATGAAGAAAAAAATGTTGTCCTATATTCGATTTCAAGCAACTTAATAAAAAGATAATTACCAACACATTGCCTCTACCTAGGAATGATGACTTATTAGATCAACTTGGTAGAGCTAAATATTTTTCGACCCTCGACTTGATGTCTGGTTTTCACCAGATCGAGTTAGAGGGTAATTCCAAGAAATACACTGCCTTCTCCACGATAAATGGTCATTACGAATTCTATAGATTACCGTTCGGTTCATATATTTTTCCTAACAGTTTCCAAAGGATAACCACGGCACTCAGTGGATCACCGCCAGAATGTGATTTTCTGCGTATTAACATCATCGTCATTGGATGTTCCGTGAACCATCATTTACAAAACTTGGAAAGTGTTTTTTTAATATCTCTTACACTTCAACCTGAAGCTTAATCTTGAAAAATGTAATTTTTCTGCACTGATGTTACCTTTTTGGGACATCACGTGTCTCGACAAAATGTATTTTATCTGATAAATCCAAACATGAAACTATAGTTAATATATTACACCCAAAAATTCTGATAATGTCAGAAGGTTTGTAACTTTTCTGCAACTATTACATAAGATTTGTTCCTTTTTTCAGAAATAGCATCTCCTTCAAACGTATTAAACAAGAAAATTAATTGGAATAATTAATACGAAATCGAGTTTTTATACCTGAAACAGAAATTGTTGTCTCCACGAATACTTAAATTTCTCGATTTCAACAAACAATTTATCTTCGCTTAGATGCTCTAACTCAACTTCATATTCGCCATTAATACATGGTAGCACTGTGTTGCGACCAATCGGAATCTCATGCAGGTTCCGATTCAGGAAATTTCGATTTTCATAAATTCACAAGGCTTAACTCATTTGCGAACAAGGTTTATAACAACATGCACTGTATATTCTAAACGTCCTTAAAGCTTGGTGGTTTAAGCTGAACTGGCGATAACGGATAATCAGATAAACTGCTACAGTGTAATCTACCTACATTGCGCATTTGTGATAGTGCAAGTGGCTTTCGCACTTGTGAGCGAGGGGATTTCTGAACTAGTCGAATGAAATAATTTATAGCGCAGTGTAACATTCCGTACGTTCGTTTGGTACTGCAACATCGCCGCCACCTTGAAAATAAAATTTTTAATTTCCTTATCCTAACTAGTATTTTTCCATCCTAACTATCATCTTCAATAACAATCATGCAAAGAGTTGAATATACCTTAAATTATACAAATAAACAACAAATATCTAGATGCCATCTTCCTTTTGTTCCGCTGACAGTGAAGGGCCAGTGGAAGACTGCTCGTCCGGATGCACCATGTCGCCCTCCTTTTCTTCCATCGGTAGCATGCAGATCTTTGTGATTGGGCGTACAACAACTCCACGATTAGTAAGCAGTGAGACGACTCTTACCAACTTATCCTTGCCAGGGTGAACCGCTATTATCCTGGCTAATGGCCACTTCACGGGTATTTGAAGTTCATCAGTCAGCACGACGAGTCTACCTGGTTGAATATCTGTATTGGGATGGGAAGCCTTAGAGTCATGTTGTAGTTCTTGCAAATATTCTGTCCGCCAATGATGCCAGAATTGCTGGTAGATACGTTGCAAACGTTGATGATGATCAAGACGATTCAGCAGAAATTTAAGAAAGTCTGGCTCTGGCAGCGAATGCATTGTGCTTCCAATCAAGAAATGCGCTGGGGTCAGCGCTGATATGTCGTTCGGATTTTCACTTAGTGGTACGATGGGGCGAGAATTCATGCTTGCTTCGATCTGGGACAATACAGTGGCTAAATCTTCGAAGGAGAGTTTCGAATTACCAAGCTGTCGATAAAGTTGACGTTTAGCCACTTTCACTGCTGCCTCCCATAAGCCTCCAAAATGGGGGGCCTTTGGCGGGCTGAAGTGCCAATTGATTTGCTCGCAGGATTTATCAGGCACGATTTGTCGCATCCGCGACTCATCTTGCAGCATTCGGTAGACTTCCTCCAGCTCGTTGGCAGCGCCTTCGAAGTTCTTTCCGTTGTCGGAATACAAGTCACTGGGCAGTCCACGACGGACAATGAAGCGTCGAAGAGCACACAGGAATCCTTGAGTTGATAAGTCACTCACCAATTCGATATGCACCGCCTTGGTGCAGAAGCAAACAAAGATGCAGATGTAAGCTTTCGTTGCAGCAGCTCGTTTGTGTACCGGCTTAAAGTAAACCGGACCAGCGTAATCCACACCAGAGATATAGAAGGGTCGACTAGGCGTTATTCGATGAGGCGGAAGTTGTCCAATTTGTTGACTTGCTAAGACAGGCTGGGCTCGGGCGCAACGAAAACAGTTACGTAGAATGCTGCGAACTACTCGTCGGCCAAGTACGGGCCAATATTTTTCGCGCATAGCCGCAAGTATTAGGCGGCCGCCACCGTGCATGAGCGATAAATGGTATGATTTGGCAATTAGGCGAGTTAGAGGATGGTTGCTAGGCAATAAAGCAGGATGTTTAATTAGGAATGGCTGATCTGAAAGTTTTAGTCTCCCTCCTACACGAACTATTCCCTCAGGGTCTAGAAATGGAAAAAGGCGGCGGATTGGTGAATGCTTTCCAATAGACTTATTGTACTGTAAATTCAGAGTTTTTTCTGCCACATTGAGATGATCTGCGTTTAGTGAAATACCGGGAAGCGATCCAATACAGGGAGTCGGTTGCGATCGGGTTCTGTTTTTAACGTTGGTGATAAATCGCAACACATAAGCAGTCGATCTAAGTAGACGTTCGTATGAAGAAGACCTACCGAAAATTGGGTTAGCGGTATTAGATGAGACGTTAACTCTTGCTACAGTAACGATCATTTTTCTTCGTTCCCTTCCGTTTTCTGGGTACTCAGGTAACTTAGTTGTAAACCAATTCACTTCAGGAGAAGATAACCATTTTGAACCCTGCCTCCACAAATCGCTGATCAAAAAGTCGTCAACATGCATTCCGCGGGATATAGGATCTGCCGGATTTTCTGTTCCTGCAACATGTTTCCAGGGTGCACCGTGAGTCAAACATTGGATTTCTGATACTCGGTTGGCTATAAAGGTTTTCCATGTACAGGGCGGTGCACGTAGCCACTGCAAGGTAACGGTAGAATCCGACCAAAAATATGAGCCAGCGACAGGAACTTGTAGAGCCTCCACGATACGAGCATGTAATTTGGCACCAATATCGGCAGCACACAATTCTAAACGAGGAAGTGTGATCCTTTTTAACGGAGCTACTCGGGATTTGGACGAAAGGAGTTGTACATGAATCTGCCCTGAAGAACTAATGCATCTAACGTAAGTACACGCACCGTACGCAGATTCCGATGCGTCGCAGAATGTATGAAGCTGGAATGTTGCGTTTGGAAGAAAGGCGTAGCGGCTGACACTGAAGTTTATTATCTTTGGGAGCTGTGTTGCAAACCTTTCCCAAGACATCGCAATATCATTTGGCACTTCATCATCCCAAACACACGGGAGCATCCATAAACGCCGCATTATCAACTTACTCGTAACGATAATTGGAGAAATCAACCCCAATGGGTCGAATAATTGAGATATCGCCGAGAGGATAGAGCGTTTGGCGTGAGCGCCGGAGTGGTGACGAATTTTTGAGTCAAAGCGAAGGATATCAGATTTGGGCTCCCAAGAAATCCTTAACGCCTTTACCGTCCAATGAGCGTCGAATTCGATGGGTGATTGGGTACCAATTTCCTCGGGAGATAAATCGGCCAGTACTCGTGTGTTGTTTGATGTCCATTTTCGGAGTGAGAAGCCGCCCTTTGCTAGTAGCTCACTCAGTTCCCTTCGCAATTGGATTGCCTCTGTGATGGACTGTGCTCCTCCAATGAAGTCATCCACATAAAAACCTTTCAGCACAGCTGGTCCTGCTAAAGGATACGAATCGCCTTCGTCAGCGGATAGTTGCTGTAGCGTACGCGTAGCGAGAAATGAAGATGGGCTTAAGCCATAGGTAACTGTGGATAATTCATAGCATTGAATAGGATCTGTAGAGCAAAATCGCCACAAGATTCGTTGATATCGTGTATCGTCTGGATGAAGTAAGACTTGGCGATACATTTTGGCGATATCACTAACCAACGCCACTGGGAAGGTTCTAAATCGGAGAATCGCGGATAGGAGATCGTCCTGCAACACAGGACCTACCAACAAGGCTTCATTGAGCGATGAGCCTGTTGAGGTCTTGGCTGACGCATCGAAGACCACGCGTAATTTCGTCGTCGTGCTGGCTTCTTTCACTACCGGATGATATGGGAGGTAGTATCCTCCAGAATGATGTACGTCGTCGTCCTGAACACATTGCATATGTCCAAGAGAGAGGTATTCTGCCATAAACTTGTGATATTCCTTCTTTAATTCAGGATTCCTATCGAGTCGCCTTTCTAATAGCCGGAACCGATGAAGTGCCGTAGGCTTGGATTGTCCAATTAGCTGATTGAAGTTGGGTTGACGAGGCAAACGTACTATATATCGCCCTTCTGCAGTTCTAGTAGTGGTCGTTGAAAATAATTTTTCACACTGCCTATGCTCCCAGGAGTAATCGGATCGGGGTTGTAATTCTTCGACCTTCCAAAACCGTTCGATTCTCTCCTCAAGGTTGAACAGAGAGACGGCAACGATATTACATGGCGGATTCTGTCCTAATATTGGGCGGGATTGTATTCGATTAGTAGTCGGGAAGAATGAGAAAAAGTGTTCGATACCGAGAATCATATCGACCGAGGCACGCTTGTGAAATTGAGGATCCGCTAGGAACAGATTTGAAGGAAGCTTCCAGTGACTTATTGAGGCATCATGACCGGGGAGTTCGGGAGTGACTCTAGGAAGAATCAAAAACTCCGCATTAACAGAGAAATTGTTCTTTCGAGACTGAATCTGGACGTGTATCGACTCTCTAGCGTTTTGTGGCTGCTCGCCAATTCCTTGAACAATAACATTTGATTTTTTTCGTTTCAAACGCAGCAGTTGAGCCATTTTCTCAGTGATCAAGTTAGGTTGAGATGCGCTATCTAACAAAGCACGTGCCAAATGTTCCTTACCGTAGCGATCAATGACCACGACAACTGCCGTTAACATAAACATGTTTTTCTCAGACCGTTGCATTGATGTATTACAGCTGACCTCCGCCGATTGAAGAGAACTGGTTACAGAGAACATGGAAGATGCCGATTCCTCACCAGGAGAGCTCACATTTACGTAAGTCGATGCGCGGGTAGTGTTGCCAATACCAGATGGTGTCTGATCGAAACAAAAGGAGGTTGTACTATCTCCAAACCCTTCGTGAAGAAGAGAATGATGACGTCGCTTACAGAATCTACAAGTGTACTTCGAAGGACAGTGTCTTGAAAAATGATCATTCCTAAAACAGTTTAGACACAGCCAATTTGCATTGATCAAAGCCAGGCGATCTACTGCACTCAGCTTGTCGAACCTTATGCATTTTATTAACGGATGGCGTTGCTCACAGGCATAACACTGACTAGAACTGTCCGCTGCTATACTCCGTGTTGGTGTGATCTGGTGGAACTTGCTGGTTGCCGACACATGCGAAGACGTTACATATTGAGGTAAAGGTTGAACATGATTCACTGAAATAGATTCAAGCTCACGGATACGTCGATGCAGAAATTCAACAAGAGCTCCATAGGTTGGGGTTTCAATAGTCGACGCATGGTCTTCCCACGCCTTAAGAGTTTCATCGGGTATGCGAAAGCACAATAAATGCTCCAATATTGTGCTCCAAGAATCCACAGATTCACCAAGCTGCTGAAGGATTTTAGTGTGCCGCTCAAAATCGTCTACAACCGTATGTAACGATGCTGTTGTTTCCTTTTTTATCCATTGGATTTCCAACATTGCTTGCAAGTGCCGTTTCTTTAGAAGATATTCATTCGCGTACCTGTCAACCAATGCCTGCCAAGCCAATGAATAGTTAGTGGCACTGATCGCAAATGACTCGATCACACACAGTAATGATGAATGCCACTCGAAAAAAATGGGAGAACGCAATCTAGAGCGCACCAGCGGAATAGAAGGAGGAATTGGACAGCTACTAACCTGTTACCAGTAAGAACTAGGCATTGTATTTCATATATTTCAACAGCTTTGCCTGGGCCAACAGCAATGACCACGTGCTACAAGCGCGATGGCGGATGCAGAACCGTACTGCTTGTTGGATCAATTGTTTTACGCTACACAATAACCACTTAACGTGGCGTCGTAATAATTCACGATGGCGATGGAACGGTCTTTCCTTAAGTGGTCCGTGATCGCATGCAGCAATCAATCCTGGTCACGGCACCAATTTGTTGCGACCAATCGGAATCTCATGCAGGTTCCGATTCAGGAAATTTCGATTTTCATAAATTCACAAGGCTTAACTCATTTGCGAACAAGGTTTATAACAACATGCACTGTATATTCTAAACGTCCTTAAAGCTTGGTGGTCTAAGCTGAACTGGCGATAACGGATAATCAGATAAACTGCTACAGTGTAATCTACCTACATTGCGCATTTGTGATAGTGCAAGTGGCTTTCGCACTTGTGAGCGAGGGGATTTCTGAACTAGTCGAATGAAATAATTTATAGCGCAGTGTAACATTCCGTACGTTCATTTGGTACTGCAACACACTGTTTTCAACAACCTAAGTAACCCATCGAATGGGTCTGTATCAATATACTATCAAAACGTACGTGGTCGGCGCACCAAAGCAAACGAACTTTTTTCGTCTCTGTCTGCCTCCGACTAAGATGTCATTGTTCTAACAGAAACCTGGCTAAATACCGATGTGATCGCAATAATATTACAAGCCGGTATCTTCGTGGTGGCGGTGTTCTTATTGCAATAAAAAAGGCAGTATCATGGCAGTCCAAGAAGCGAATTGTCTAGAACAGATAGCGGTTCGTATTACGTGCGGGAACATTTCGTTTGTTATTTGTGCTGTTTACTTACCACCGAACTCCGAACCCTCTTTGTATGAGCAACATGCAGCCTGTGTGAATGGGTTTTTTAATAAACTAACTGATCGTGATTGGATTGTAGTAGTAGGTGATTATAATTTACCAATGTTGCGTTGGAGTTTTGACGAGGAAGTTAGATGTTTTCTTCCTGTGAATCTAAGAACCTAAGCATGTTCGCAAAGCAAAGTCTTGGCATCACATTCCTTCCGTGGAATTTGGCCTTTCTGTTTCAACAGACTTCGCAGCCGATTCATAGCGTATATGGCTCATTGCATGGCTAGTACTACGATCCTACTGACGCATCCTGAGAACAAGAATTGTTTTAAGTTGAATCCATGATCGCTACTGGATTGCAACAAATTAACAATTTTTTTTTGGTTCAGTGTATAAGAAGTGCTTAGAAGTATTATTTTTAAGCTCGGCTATATTTCAGTTTTTACCGGTATAATTAACCATAATCTATTTACTTTGCGGTGTATCTAGTGATTTGAAGTGAATTCTACAACGTAGTCTATTTACGGCTATTCTTCATTACAATTCAGTGGTAAAACTTGCATTTGATCGCTGTTGATTCGCTTTGGTTTGTGCTACGTTTATCAAGCCATTAGCACTCACTATGAATAATTCTATGAACATGACGAGAAGTAGATGCAATGCTGAACCTTGTTTTGGTTCATCTGGATCGAGAAGTGTCAAGATAACCTGCGAATCTTGCTCCGGTAGTTATCATATGAAATGCGCAAATGTGAACAGTACTCTTTCTAAAACCATTCGGGACTGTCCTGGAGTGTGTTGGTTTTGCCCTAAATGCCGTGGGTCTGCAAATAAAAACGCATCATCCACTGATACGATGAGCTTGATTCTCCAACGCACCACTTCTACATTAAAACTGGTTGGTGCTTTGACTGATTCAATGCAAACTTTCTGCCGTATGTATACCCAGGCCGGTGCCAAGGTTTGCTGTAACAACCAATTTTGAGATAGATTTGAACGCTCCGTAAATAACGGTACTACTTTTTTCGAACGCCTTGATAATTTACAACTGGATTTAACCAACCTCTTCGAGTCAATATTTGAAGACAATAACAAACGACCCCGCACCAGTAGTACTAGCCGCCCTTCTATTGTACAACCAGAAAAAATCGCCAAAACTGACGCAGTAGTAAACAATCGTCCCACCAATGACATCCCTGCGTCGTGTACCACAAATTTGGAAAGTATTGCTTCTCATCCAAATTCCACCGCTATAGAAGAGAATGCAGTTCCAATAGCAACCAGTAACTGCTCCACTTCAACGCAACCACTGTTTACAACTCAGCCAGTGATGCATCTTACTACCACCGTGAACTCTGATTCACATCCTCCGTCATCAGCTACCATCACCGACATTAGTAGTAACTTCATCCAGGCAGTACAAGAACCATCGTCGTATGCAGCTTCCCAACTTACTAGTTCTTCATCAACAGTACCGCCCTGTTCAGTGCAGCCTCGGCAGCCACAACCGTCTACAAACAATAACAGGCAAGCTACCATTTCTGTTATATCAAATGTTCCCTATACTGGTCCTCTTCCGCCGACAATCTCCCCTGCCTATACTGTAGTAAATACCATAGCCCCCCTCCCACAACGACAAACTGAAAATAACCGTGCAATAGATTATAGAAATAAAAGTGTACCTCTATTAGTAGCTCCCTCCGTCCAACCTGATACCGAAAAATGGTACTACTTAACACGATTCATGCCTACTGAAACTGAGGAAAATATTATTAACTATATTAGTGCTAGAATTGAGTGTAGCAGAAGTTCAATTAGGTGTCAAAAACTGGTACGTTTGAATACTAACCGACCTCTTTCTTTTGTCTCTTTCAAAATTGCCGTTCCAAATACCTTCGAAAAGGTGATCAATTCACCAGAATTCTGGCCACATGGCATATCTATCTCCCCTTTTTTATCACTCAGTTCAAAACAGGCAGCTCATCACATACCGAATTCACCGCGTCCCCCACTTCCCCGGCTTCCATATATCAACAACAGCACTCGCAATCTCCACTAATGCCGTCAATTCCATCAAAAATGCCTCGTTCAGTGTACCCACGATCCCCCATGCGTCGCTCACCGAACCCTATTCCCTTCCAGCAAAAATCAAAATTTCTGACAACATTAGTCTGAGCATGTACTATCAGAACGTTGGAGGAATCAACTGCTCTCTCGAAGATTATCGTCTCGCTTGCTCTGACGGTGCCTACGACATATACTTTTTTACGGAGACATGGTTAAACCGCAACACTCTCTCTAAGCAAATATTCGGTGATTCGTTCTCTGTTTACAGGCAGGATCGCACCGAGCAGACCAGCCATAAAAAAGCGGCGGTGGTGTATTACTCGCCTGTTGCTCAAAATTCAAATCTCAACAGATGTATCTCTTGAACTGCACCGGTGTCGAGCAGCTTTGGGTTGCTCTCATGTTCTCAGATTACACGCTCTATATTTGTGTATATTTCCCGCCTGATCGCATCAATGATATGTCCCTGTTTGATCAGCATTTGAACTCGCTCTCACAAATTGAAAACCAAATGGCTTTAGACGATAAGGTGGTTATTATAGGCGACTATAATTTCCCCGGCATTAAATGGTCTCGCTCTTCGTCTAATTATTTATTTCCCGATATTGCAAGCTCGTCTAAAACACCTACTTCCCTGAAACTTCTTGATAGCTATAGTACTGCAAGACTAGTACAGCTCAACGATCAAAATAATAGTAACAATCGCTTGCTTGATCTCTGCTTTGTTAGTCTTGAACTCATAAATACTTGCTTAATAACCCTCGCCCCCTCCCCGCTCGTTAAATCTTGCCAACATCATCCACTTCACATTGCCATTCGTGATTCTCCGTCTGTTGTTTTCAATGACGTCTCCGAATCAACCTTCTTTGACTACAGAAATGGTAATTTCAATGAAATGAATAGATTTCTGATGGAACTGGATTGGAACTATTTACTATCAAATCGTGACTGTAATTCTGCCGTTGATCTTTGGACACATAAAATAACCGACGCTATTAATCAATTTATACCCAAAAAGCTACGAAAAAAACCGCTCTGTCCACCATGGTCAAACCGAACTTTGATGCGTTTTAAAAGAGCCAAACGATGCGCTTTGAGGAAATTCACCAAAAAGCCTACTCTTCATTCTAGATCTTATTATCTGTTCCACAACAATCGTTATAAACGATTGAATAAATCGCTCCACTATGCCTTTCAATGTCGCATCCAGAAGAATCTTAAATCCCACCCTAAAAGGTTTTGGAATCACGTTAATGAGCAAAGAAAGGAATCAGGGTTACCTAATCATATGTCGCTCGGCACTCTGCAAGCATCGACCCCGCGTGATATCTGTGATCTCTTTGGCAAACACTTCAGCAGCGTTTTCTGTGAAGAAAATCTGGCTAGTATTAACATCTTCGAAGCTGCCAACAATGTTCGTATACGCCCCCCCGTTGGTCCCCATCCCATTATTACCATAGATATGGTGAAAGCTTCCTTAACTAAACTGAAAAGATCATCATGCGCTGGACCTGATGGAATACCCTCCATTATTCTCAAGAATTGCTCGGAAAGTCTACAGGTTCCTTTGATGATATTATTCAATATTTCCTTGCGCTCAGGAATTTTTCCTAATTCATGGAAGGAATCGTTCATCTTTCCTGTATTTAAAAAAGGTGATAAAGGCAATATATCAAATTACTGCGGAATTGCTGCATTATGTGATGTATCTAAGCTTTTCGAAATAATTGTTTTGGACTTCATTACCCACAACTGCTCTAGCTACATATCTTCAACTCAACACGGTTTTATGCCAAAACGATCCATATCTACAAACCTGGTATGTTATACATCCTACGTAATTCAGTCGCTACAGGCGCGACAGCAGGTTGACGCCATATATACAGACTTCTCCGCTGCTTTTGATAAAATAAATCACCAAATAGCTATTGCTAAACTTGACAGACTTGGATTCAATGGATCATTTTTGAATTGGTTGCATTCGTACCTGATTGGTCGTAGTATGATAACTAAGATCGGAGACTGTACAGCTGAACCTTTTCGAGCTAACTCGGGTGTACCTCAAGGCAGTCATCTTGGACCCTTTTTATTCTTACTTTATCTGAACGATTTGAACCATTCGATGCAATGCTTGAAATTATCTTTCGCCGACGATTTTAAATTGTTCCATCTTATTAAAGATCACGTAGATGCCAGATTCCTACAAAAACAGTTGGATATTTTCTCCAACTGGTGCGACCTCAATAGAATGGTACTAAACCCATCCAAATGTTCCGTGATCTGTTTTACTCGCAAACGCACAACGGTAGTATTTAACTATACTATTTCTGGAACTATCCTCAAGCGAGAATCGACTGTAAAGGACCTGGGAGTCCTTTTGGACTCTAAACTTAGTTTCAAACATCACGTCGAGTATATTATCTCTAAGGCTTCCAAGACACTTGGTTTTATTTTTCGAGTCACAAAGAACTTTAAAAGCATATATTGCTTAAAAGCACTATATTGCGTACTGGTTCGTTCTATCCTAGAATACACTTCTGTCGTCTGGGCCCCCTATTATCAACTGGACATCAATCGCATCGAAGCTATTCAGCGTAAATTTCTTCGCTTTGCTCTTCGTAGTCTTCCTTGGAGAGATCCCAACAACCTCCCAAGCTATCAGGAACGCTGTAAACTGATCGATCTACACCTGTTATCTGATCGCCGAGATCTCTCCAGGGAAATATTCGTGTCAGATCTGTTACAATCTAAAATTGATTGCCCCGAATTGTTAGGCAAACTAAATTTAAATATTCATTCTCGAAATCTTCGATCTCATCAATTCCTGAGAATTCAAACCGCTCACACTAATTATGGCTATAATGAACCTTTCTCCAGTATGTGTCGTCTATTCAATCGATGTGCTCATGTATTTGATTTTACCCTGTCTCGCAATACCATAAAACACTTTTTTTTAAACACAATCTCAAACAGTCCTTCCAACTCCAATACTTAAATTCTAGATTTAGCTTTAGGGTGATTTAGTATCTAATCCACAAGTTTAGTTTAGTGCTCCCTCAGTAAGTCTACTGTCATTCTCTATCGATTATGCAACCAAGAATAATATTCACCATTAGGTTTGTTTCTAACATCCGCTCGACTCTCTCGATTCCCCGGCTGTCCACCATCTTCTTCGGAACTAACTAGATCTTTATGATGTTACTAATACTTTTTGCATCCCCCCTCTTCATCTTTTCACCATCTTTTGTGACATATAACTTGATCTTTTGCCGCTTTCTACTTCTTTCGAAACGCCCCCCCCTTCCACCCCTTCGAACCCTTTCGTAATTCCATTTACTACAATATTCACTTCTCTCTTTTTCTCTCCTTTTTTCCTGCATTGCCGCTCTCCGAGGGCCACTCTCTTTGATGTCCAGCATGCCGGACACCCGCCGAGTGTTTGTGACTTGGGGGTTTTCCCGCGGACCCTCACGGACAGCAGGATGCGGCCCTCAACGTCACCGTCTAGTCACTCTTGACCCTCGCCGGGAGTAATTTTACTTTAAGCCCTTAGTATTAAGCAGTATATCTGTTGGATCTTTGTAATCTGTTGATATAAAAAGATGAGGAGGTTTTATGCCTGCTGGAGAGAAAGATTGTAAATTTCAGCTCCAACGGGCTTTTCCCTGCTCCCAAATAAATAAATAAATAAATAAATTGGTTTCAAATTTGACGAATTTAAACAGAAAACTTTTAGATTGCTCCACTGACTGTGAAATTTTTGAACCGCCATTACCTTTAATGAACCACTAACCTTTTGTTCTCACAATTCAAGCTTCACACACTTTATTGATGAATGCAGAATTTTATTATGACTTCAATCATGATACATGATACATCAACTACTGAATGCGGGAATCTCTCGTGTAAATTGAATGGATATACTCAGACAGGGCGCTTTGGATGATGCAGTTGACTTGTTTTATTGCGAATTAGATTTGATATTTCAACATCTCGTGCCGCGTTGGAGACGCGTGTGCAACTCGAACAACAAGCGGTCTTGGTGGAATGATGAGCTGCGCAACCTTCGGAATCAGTTAAGAAAGGCGCGTAGAAGATTTTTTCGGACAAAAGGTGAAAGAGATAAACTGTGCGTAAATCGGAGCATCAGTTTGAATCATTGAACTTATCGCGGTTTTAGGCTCTACGTTTCCGGTCTTATCTGTGAAATAAAAAGTCTTCCCAAGGATTTCCTGAAAGCATCTACTGTCGAAACTAATTTTCGACAACGTCTGTTGACTCAGTCAATCCTAACTTGTCTTTCTTTCAAAGCGTGTTAAGTAATAACTCACTGCCTTTGTCAGAATCGTACTTGAGTAGTCTATCGTTGTATAATATTAGATTCTGTTTTCTGCTGTTTTCACCAAAGGCGAGGTGCATAATAATCTATGATCAGTTGATGGATCAAAGGAACCGGGCTCGGACGGCCTTCCTCCATCTTTTGTGAAGCAATGCTCATCTGCTTTGGTTTTGCCAGCATCTCTTCTTTTTCATCGTTCTCTCGTTGGAAATGGAAAGAAGCTGTAATAATACCAGTTCACAAATCCGGAAACGTACATGACGTTATGAACTACAGAGGCATTTCTATCCTTAGCCGCCTCCCAAAAGTTTTCGAGCGAATGCTGTTGGATATTATTTACTCGTCAGTAAAGCAAATCCTCACAACCGATCAGCATGGCTTTGTCCAAAAAACGATCAACTACTACGAATCTAATGATCTACGTTTCTACAATGATTGACAAGCTTGTAAAACGACAACAAGTTGATGCGGTGTATTTAGATTTTTCTTACGCTTTTGATTGTGTTCCTCATGTAGGGGAGACCGGGGCTAGTTGGCCGAGTTTTGGTTTCGGAATTTCTGTACTCATTCTAGTTTGACTTCTTGATAAACTGTCTACTTTGTCTTGTAGATACATATTTTGAGCACATTTGTAATATTTTTCGTCATTGTAGAAAAATCAGGGAAAAAATTATTAACAATCAAATGCGGAGAAAAAAATCGGCCATCTAACCCGATGTAGGTTGGCCGAGTATGATGAAATATGTGAAACGTTTATTAGTGGAAACAAGTCAACATCATAAAGCTTCTCGTTATTTGTTAATTATTTTAAATTTGGTAAATTTGGATAACCTGTTTAAAGCTTTCGCTGTTTTTTCTCTCCGCTAGCGTACGCTTACGTTTGCTTTCATTTCCTTCTCTAATGCTGCTCTTATCGGGGAATCTGTCAAAGTTTGAGTTGATCGACGTTTGCGTCCTTATTGATTCTTCGAATCAGTTCGTACATTCGTCTTGCAGAGAGGTCTTACGTCTTTAGGAAGAATTGCATCTGCAACAAACTCTATGCGGGGATGGATCGATCTGTTACAAATCCAGCCAAGAACTGTTCAGGAGAAAAAATTTCAGGATTGAAGGGGTACACACCAGAGACTCCGAAACCAGCTTGGCTTTTGAACAATAAGCGAGATAGAATCGAGTAGATGTAACTCCTCATAAGAAAACCGTAATAACTCGTAGTAAGTAACATGTAACAAATGGATCAATAAGTCCCGAGACTAAAGCAGAGATGGCGCTCGTAGTAAACCAGTAACCACGTCTTTCTAGAGTATTAACCTTTGCTTGAAACGGGTCAAAATTTTAAGTCGATCCGACCAGAAACAGCTGAGTTATCGAGGTTGGAGTAAAGTCGTTTTGTAGTTTGTTTAAAAAACTGGAAAAAAACGAGTTTCGTGTTTTGATAAAACATTGCTTTTAATGGGTAAAAACACCGTGCAAGCGAAACAATGGATTGAAAAATGTTATCCGGGCTCTTGTCCATCAAAAGCAACGATTTGTCGGTGGTTCGCCGAGTTTAAACGTGGTCGTACCGACACAAATGACGCGGAACGCTCGGGTAGACCTGTGGAAGCCGTTACACCGGAAAATGTGAGTGAAGTGACAAAAATTATAATGAAAGATCGTAAAGTGAAGCCTCATGAGATTGCTGAGATGACACAGATATCATATGGAAGTGTATTTACTATCCTTCATGAAAAATTGAGCATGAAAATGGTTTTTTCCAAGTGGGTGCCGCGATTCCTTTCGATGGAACAAAAACAGCAACGAGTCGATGATTCAGAAAGCAGTTTATCGCTATTTACTCGCTACAAAAAAGATTTCTTGCGTCGTTACGTGACCATGGACGAAACATGGGTACATCACTACACTCCAGAGTCGATGCGGCAGTCATCTGAGTGACGCACAGCTGGCGAAAGCCGTCCGAAGCGTCTGAAAACGTTGCAGTCAGCTGGCAAAGTCATGGCGTCAGTTTTTTGGGATACGCATGACGTGATTTTTATTGACTACCTCGAAAAAGGTAAATCGATCAACAGTGATTATTATATTGACTTACTGGTGTGTTTGAAGGAGGAAATCGCAAAAAAACGACCGCACATGCAGAGAAAAAAAATCCATTTGTAGCGTGCACGACGATGCTACCAATATCAGTCTGTCTAATCGCTCCACCTATCCGAACAAATGGTTTAAGCGCCACCCTTTTCGAGGACCACTTGTCGTGCCTAGGGTTGCCCGACCAGAAACCCAGCCTCAGGGCGGGTCGTTATAAAAGAGTTTAGGGGAACGATCTGGCAAACACAACCGATCCGAAACGTACTCAGTTCAACAATCAACTATAACCGCAACAAAACCCAAGAAATTCGTTTCTCTATCCAGATAACCTAAGAACACCAACTCGCGCGTATCATCACTGGAGGAAATCGTCCACCCAGAACCCTAAACCGTATCCGAAATTACTACGACGCGAAACATGAGATACCTCCTCGAACCAGTATCATCTGTTTAACTATAGCGACTATCTTCCTGAATAATAAAAACACATCATTTATCGAAAGAACAGACACATTTTTATATTTATTAAGTTAGCTTTAGCAATTCGTAATCCTAACCTAGGTTTCCATCTCGGTGTTGCCATACTAATTGGTACCTAACTGTGTGCGGGTGGATATCTAGCTATCTTAGTTAAGGTGACATAATACTGGATTTAAAGCTCACTTTTAAGTGGGTGTTTTGGCTACCCCCTTTTAACCATGCGCATGGATGTAATTAAAGCGTACTTACAGCTTTCTTCGCTGCTACCTGCTTGTATTGCGACGCTCCGCCGAATGATGACGATGCTGGCGTCCATACGGATGATTCTGCGCTGACGGCGTTTCGGTATGCCGACGCCGGAGCGGGTTTACGGCTGGACGTCCTTCGTGGGTAACTGCTGACAGTGTCGGAACGCCGGACTGCTGTCAGCAACATAAAACGTGCACACCGGTTGGTTGTGACGTGTGGCTCTGATGGGCGGAAAATGATTAACTTCGCCCTTCTGGCGATTTTGACGGAGATTGCCAGAATTTCCAAGCCAGAGCGTTGGGTCTAGAGCGCGTCGCTGGATGAAGAACGGTGCGGCGAGCCGAAGAGCATCTAAAGTAGGGAATAAAAAGCCGTCACACGGCTACACGACGCCGTGAGCTTATTGTATCGTGATTGAATAGCACCATTGTCAATTATCTTTGTTATAATTTCCTTCCAACGCACACGATCTTTTCCCGCACTTTCTACTGCTAATATTAACGCAACACCTATGAACTGAACTAAAAACTTTACATACACACATACGCACATACACACACATGCACACACAGACATTTTGCGTACTCGGCGAACTGAGTCGAATGGTATAGGACATTCGGCCCTCCGGGCCTCGGTTCAAAAGTCGGTTTTCACAGTGAGTGCACAACCTTTCTATATGAGAAAGGCGAAAAAAATTTTCTTCGATTCTTTAAAGAATAACCGAAACCGTCTACTGATAAAAACCATCAAATTGGAAAATATTTGAGGTCGATTTAGAAATTCATTTAAGGTGTATAGCTTCCGGCCGAGCGGTGGCGGAAGAGGAATAACGAAGAGGATGTTTCTTTCAGTTCTATACGGAGTAATACTCTTCAATTCGGTTTCTCCATGTACTTGAGTTTAATATCACGAATTTCACCTTTTTCTGAGTTTCAAATCTTTTTGTGATTTTCACACATTTACACCATTCCACACCGACTTTACATTAGAATTGGAACCTTTTAACTTTCACCGTAAATTCTGTGCAGTTATGCTACAACCATAGTATGTTGAGTTATTTCTTTAATTTGACTCGTAGTTCTATTGCATACTCCACTAGTTTGTAAATCTATTCACAACACTTCATGGTGATCTCGTCGAATATATGTCTCAACATTTACTTGTTTATATTAATAAAAGAAGTTATTCTTCAACACATACATACAATGTGTCTGTTCTTTCGATAAATGATGTGTTTTTATTATTCAGGAAGATAGTCGTATATTGTCAACCCTAATTCTTCAACACATACTTTTGTTGTCGTGATTTATCAACACTAATTCTTCAACACATAATTTTGTTGTCGTATATTGTCAACACTAATTCTTCAACACATAATTTTGTTGTCGTAATTTATCAACACTATCTTGACACGAGCAATGGTTGTGTCTAACTATTTTGTTCTTCTCGCATATGAGTATCAAACACTGCACATGAAACTGTTAAATCTTTATTCATTACAGCAATCTTTCACTCAATTCTTTAGATGCCTTCCGAAAACATTATTTCTTACTTGATTTTGAGGTCACTTGATACTCGAACCTCACGTTGCACACTATGCATACTCCTACGGCTTACTGTATTACACTCCGAACTAGACTAATCCGAATACTCGAAGCAAAAACTGAACTACCCTTAACTTGTCTACGGGCCGACGCCCGAGACTAACGGATATTTTCCGCGCACTCTGAGACTTAACTACTTCCTAACTCTTCCCAACTAGGGGTTTTTAATCTCCTAACATTTACTTTCGGGTGAAGCCCGAAGATTTTAGTACAAGCCGAGCTTGTGATTTCAAGTAGAAAGTTCATCCGACTTTCTCCCGAAGTTCTACCTAAAGTCGAGACCACTGTCGCTAGGCCAGAGGCAGTGACCAGCGTCCGTGAAAATAACTTTGTTTTCTACAACATTACTGTGCTGACTAATGCTCGGGACTGTCTATGGTTTTATAACAAAGTTTCTTAAACATCGTTGCGATGACTAATGCTCGCAAATGTGCACGCTTCAATAACAAATTTTATACTTGAAGGTTGCAGCTACGCGGATATGAGAGTTCCCTTCACAATTTCCTACTTTTTCTACAATATTAGCAAATTCGAAGGAAAATTTGCTAAGGGCGCTGCATGCCCCCTTACTTACTGAGCTTGATGTTACCTGAAGGGTTGACATCAAGTCGAATGCGTTGGTTTATAACATTGAGGGATTTTTCCATATTGTCGTATCTGTATTTTTTCTTTTTTATTGTATTTTATTGACATTTTGATTTGAGTGCGTAATTTGCACTTAAGAAATCCTCAATTCATTCATATTGTATGCATCTTTCATTTTTTTCATTCCGGGGTCGCGATCCCCTTGTCCACACACACTTGATCACTCATACTAGTATCATTGCATAAATGCATACATTATATAGAAATTATTTGCTGGCCAGCGTCGTTTTAATAGTCTGTTCGCTTGTGTCTTATCCTTTTCTTGTCGTATCAGTCATATTTCATCACTATTTTATTTATTTTTTTATTAGAAGTATTCTTTTAGTATATTTCCAGTGTTAGTTTTATGCTATTGAATGATAAACCATTTTATTTCACCATAGAAATTCTCCTTATTTATAACATTGTTTCCGTATTCTATACCATTATGTTTACCCCCCTTGTGTAATGTACTCTTCTTTTTTTTTAAACGCTTTGTAACTTTTCGCAAGTTCATTTTAATTTGTAGCATTATAGCTTCCTCCCAAGAACAAATTTTTCTCACATCTCAGATTATATCTTTAATTTAACTTTTTTTTCTTATGACCAGCACAGTATTGCTGTGTATGACATGATTCCCATGTTTATAATATATTTGAATTTTCTTGATTGGTTGATTCATCTAGGATCATTAGAATCCCATATTTTCCCATAGTTTATTTCCACATTGTATTACTTCAACTATATGTTTGAGTTTCTTTAAGTATACCCTTTCTTTTTTTTTTCTTCATAAGTTTTCCCCCCATTATATATCTTCTTTGACAATGTTGCTTTATTGTCCCTCTGATGTATCTTCATCATCAGTTTATAATCATCAGTTTCACCATATTTTTCATTCTTCGTTTGGTGTCCATTTGATTTCATTGTGTTCGTTTCATTGCATAAGTAAAATTTTATTTCTTATTGACCCCCTCTTATTACCCTCTTAACAGTTTTAATATTCTTCTGCTCGCCTTTATTTATTTTTCTCGTGTTTGAATTGATTCATTTCGACTTTCATTTTACATATTTCGCTGTTATTTATCCCTTCTTGGTGATTTTTCCATACTTTTTCTTACCCATTGTTTTCATTACACTTGTGGTTTTAAGTTTTTCGTTGAATTCTTATGTCAACGTATCATTGTATGATGTTTGCTGTTAATTTCTTTTATGACTGTATCCTATTTTTCTTTATTTCAATTACTCTCAGGATTACAGTTTCCCTTATATTCTTAATATTCTTCCATTTCATTTAGTTTTCCGATGAGACTCTTAATACACTATGTTTATTTTCGCGTATCACTTTGTATACATTTTGAATCTTTTTATTACTCTTCTAATGTTTCTTGGATAATTTCATAATTATGTCAATATTCTGTGGTTAGGTTCAGTTTCTCAATCCGTATACTTTTTCAATCGGTTATTGTGAACCTTTTCTAGTCTATTCCCATTCTTTATAGTTGTTGTTTGCTCACTAGGTAGAGCAACTACTTCATACGGTCCTCTCCAAAGTGATTGCAACTTTTGTCCTGCGCCTGTGGGATTGGCTTTTACTAGCACTAAGTCTCCCCACATTGGTTGCCATTCGTTCGAGTTTTTATCATATAATTCTTTGCGCTTGTGTTTAGATGCAATTAGATTCTCCCGGGCTTGATGGTGAAGTCGTTTAAATGTAGATCGCATTTCATTGACGTAGTCCTCATAGTAGAGACCATCATTATCGTATTTGTAGACGGAGTTTGGGATGTTCGCCCGTCTTCCGTATAATAATTCAAACGGTGTATAACCCGTTGAGGAATTTACAGTGGTATTATATTCGAAACTGAAGAATGGGAGTAATTGATCCCATGTTTTCGGTTCGTTGCCTACGTATTGTCTTAAATAGGTTTTTAGTTCCCTATTCGATCGTTCCACCAAGTTTGCTTGTGGATGATATGTACTCGTAGTAATTTTTTTAATTTTTAAAATTTTACATACATTTTTCATAAAAGAACTAACGAAATTGGTTCCATTATCGGTTACCAATTCGACGGGTGTTCCATATTTACAAATATAATTATTCACGAAAGTTTGCGCAACCGTGGCACTCTCTTGATTTTCCATCGGTGCTACAATTAGGTATCTAGTCAGCTCGTCTTGCATCACAAGTCCGTATCTGTTCCCCCATTCTGACTCGGGTAAAACCACTATGTCCATATACAATTTCTCGAACGGTTCGGACGATGTCGTGGTAATTTTCATTGGAATTTTGTTCGCTCGGCCGATTTTGTTTTTCTGGCACGAGCTACATTGTTTAACATAATTTTCGATATCCTTCCGCATATTAGTCCAATGGAATAGTGGACTCATTCTTTTCAACATCCGTTTACTTCCCACATGTCCGCCTAGAGGAGCATCGTGGAATTCTTTCAATGTAATTTCGCGGTCTTTTTCTGGCACCCACATCCTGTCTTTTTCCGGTGCATATAGGGTGAAAATTTTATCAAATTTCTCGGCAATAAATCTTAACACATTTGCCTCAGGAGTTTTCTGCATGTTTCGAAAAGAGATAATTTGCATGTTCTTTGCATTTTTCAGGTCTTCAGGGCAGTTAGTGAATGCATCTACTAACCCATCTATTAGAATTCTTGTATCGGTTATTGATCTACTCGAGCCATTTAGAACCAATCCCCATATTTTACGATCTGGAATTGAAAATACTCTTCCATTTAGGTAGTCTTTTAAACCGTGTGGTAAGTGTATCAGCTCGGCTAGTTCTTTATATGCTGATCTACTGTTTACTATTACGAAAGTACCATCAAAATCACTTTCGTTAGTTTTTTGTTTTGAAAATTTCAGCAGATCAAATTTGATTTTTTTTTTTCATAAATACGTTTATTTCTTAAGGCAGTTTACATAAGTTTTTCTTCGCCGTAGCATCACTTTTACATAATATTCTTATCCTAATTTAATTCTAACATAGTCACAACGTTTTGCATTTATTAAAACATATTCTCTTATTACTTAAATATCATCTTAGGTAACTCGTCATTAATTATGAAATCTACTCGGAAATATTATTTGAACCAAACGATTAACTTCTATAAATTATAAAATAAGCTGTTATTTTCAGACATTTTGTTAATAATTTCATAAACTGTTTCGAGTTTGTTTGTATCATTACATTATTTTTATTCTAATTTAGCTATTGGTTGAACTCATGGACGCAGCTGGGATCAGAACTAAGTCTTGAAAGGGGCCTTTATTAAATTGAAACTCCAGTTTTCTTTATGAAATGATAAATAAGTTTCATGTATGAAAGGTTACGACAAGCAAGAATGTCTCGAACTGGGATATTGGATAGTCTACCTTGGGTACGCAAAGAATTTATTAGTTGAGATCTGACATCACGATACTCCACGCATGTCCAAACGACATGATCAATATCTCGATAACCTTCGCCACAAGCACAATGATTAGTCTCGGAGAGCCCAATTCGAAGGAGATGTGCATCTAACGTGTAGTGATTGGACATGAGTCTGGACATCACACGAATGAAATCTCTACTCACATCCAGTCCCCTGAACCATGCCTTTGTCGATATTTTCGGAATAATTGAGTGCATCCACCGACCCAGATCATCTTTATCCCAAGAAGCTTGCCAGCTGGCAAGTGTTCTTTGGCGAGACGAGCTATAGAATTCGTTGAAAGCAATTGGTCTCTCATAAATTTCACCCTCAATAGCACCACGTTTGGCTAAAATATCGGCTCTTTCATTGCCAGGAATGGAGCAATGAGCCGGGACCCAGACTATAGTGATTAGATAATTATTGTTCAATATGTCGTTCAGGCACTGTTTTATTTTGCCCAGGAAAAACGGTTCAGTCTTGCCAGTCATGTTTGAGCGAATGGCTTCAATTGCACTCAGACTATCTGTGAAGAGGAAATAATGGTTTGGAATTAAAGTGACGATTACACTCAAACTATAATGAACTGCTGCTAGCTCTGCTATATAAACAGATGCAGGTTCTTGAAGCCTAAATGAGGCCGAAACATTATTGTTGAACATACCAAACCCTGTCGCTTCTTCAATTCGCGATCCGTCCGTGTAAAACATTTTCTCAGAGTCAATATGCCTGAACTTACTTGAAAATATTTTTGGGATTTCCGTCGAACGTAGATGATCCGGGATTCCACGCACTTCGCGCTGCATGGATGTATCGAAAAATAAAGTTGAGTCAGGGACATTTAGGAGGCTGACACGGATAGGAATATATCTTGAAGGGTTGATTTCCTGTGACATATGGTGAAAATATACTGTCATGAATTTTGTTTGAGATCGAAGCTCGACTAGTCGTTCGAAATTATTAATTACCATGGGATTCAGCACCTCACATCTTATTAGCAGGCGTGATGAAAGCTCCCAAAATCGATCTTTTAATGGAAGAACTCCCGTCAGAACTTCAAGACTCATTGTATGTGTCGAATGCATGCACCCTAAAGCAATTCGCAAAAAACGATACTGAATTCGCTCCAGTTTGATAATATGAGAGTTTGCAGCGGAACGAAAGCAAACGCATCCATATTCCATCACTGAAAGTATCGTTGTCTGATACAATTTTATTAGATCTTCCGGATGAGCACCCCACCAAGATCCTGTTATTGTTCGAAGAAAATTTACTCTTTGTTGGCATTTTGTTATCAGAAACCTAATGTGTCCTCCCCACGTGCATTTGGAATCGAACCACACCCCGAGGTATTTAAAAGTTAAAACCTGTTGGATCATTCTTCCCATCATATGGAGCTGAAGCTGCGCGGGATCATGCTTTCTTGAAAAGACGACTAACTCTGTTTTCTCCGCAGAGAATTCGATACCAAGATGAACAGCCCAATCGGACAAGTTATCTAAGGTATCTTGCAATGGTTTATGCAGATCAATAGCTTTGGGTCCAGTAACTGAAACCACGCCATCATCTGCCAATTGTCTTAGTGTACATGGGGTTACTAGACAGCTGTCAATGTCATTTACGTAAAAATTATAGAGGAGCGGACTGAGGCATGAGCCTTGCGGGAGACCCATGTAGCTATTTCTGAGTGTTGCCAAATCGCCATGTGAAAAATGCATGTGTTTCTCTGACAAAAGGTTGTGCAAATAATTATTTATAACCGCTGGGAGTCCATTTTGGTGAAGCTTGTCTGAAAGAACATCAATGGAAACTGAATCAAATGCTCCTTTAATGTCTAAAAATACAGATGCCATTTGTTGCTTTTGAGCGAAGGCAATTTGGATGTCAGACGAAAGTGATGCAAGGCAATCATTCGTTCCTTTATTTCTACGGAAGCCAAACTGAGTATCTGACAACAAACCGTTCGTCTCGACCCAAGTGTCGAGACGTCGTAGAATAATTTTTTCGAACAATTTTCTGATGCAGGACAACATCGCAATGGGTCTATATGAGTTGTAATTGGAAGCTGGTTTCCCCGGTTTTTGAATGGCGATAACTTTCACTTGTCTCCAGTCAGGTTGAACAATATTTTGCTCATGAAACTTGTTGAACAATTCCAACAAACGTCTTTTTGCGAGGTTGGGCAGATTCTTCACCAAGTTGAATTTAATTCTGTCCAACCCTGGAGCGTTATTGTTACAAGACAAGAGTGCTATAGAAAATTCCATCATTGAAAATGGGTTATTAATAAAACCATTATTTGGAGGAGATTCCCGTATAATGCTCTGCGTAGGAACAGAATCTGGGCAAACTTTCCTAGCAAAGTCAAATATCCATCGGTTCGAGTATTCCTCACTCTCATTTCCTACGTTACGATTCCTCATTCGTCTGGCCGTATTCCAAAGAGTGCTCATTGAGGTATCTCTTGACAAACCTTCGACAAAATGTCTCCAATAGCTACATTTTTTGGCTCGAAGTATGCTCTTGTACTTGGTTTCTAAAACCATAAGTCTTTCAAAATTCTGAGGAGTTCCTCCTCCCCGATTTAGAAACGTCTTGCAAGCATTTTGTTTTGCGAGTTTAGCCTCTGAGCACTCTTTGTCCCACCAGGGGTTGGGAGGCCTTCTGTTAGTCGTTGGCCCAGGAAAGCGTTTAGTTTGGGATTGTTCTGCTGCCTCCAGAATCGAACAAATGAGGAAGTCATATTCTTCAAGTGGAGGGAGCTCTTCCATTGAATTCAAAATACTAGAGATACTACTTTGGTATTTAATCCAGTCGATATTTTTTGTCAAATCATATGGAATACTAGCTGAAGTAGCAATGCAATTGCTATTGCTAATTGAGATGATGATTGGTAAATGATAGCTACCGTGTAAATCAGGCAATATTTTCCAGGTGCAATCTAGTCGAATTGATGTTGAGCAAAGAGATAGATCTAATGCACTTGGGCGTGCAGGAGGTCTTGGGATCCGTGTCATGCTACCCATATTTAATACCGTCATGCTAAAATTGTCACAAATGTTTTGTATTAAAGATGATCTGCTATCATTGTAAACGGAACCCCACATAATACCGTGCGAATTTAAATCCCCCAGAATCAATCGTGGTGCAGGAAGGGCTTCAACCATTTCATTAAGCTGTTGCTGTCCAACTTGTGCTTTTGGAGGAATATAAACCGAAGCTATGCAAATATCTTTGCCTTTAATGTTTATTTGGCAAGCAACAACTTCTATACTAGAAGTTGAAGGGATGTTTAATCTATAAAAGGAATAGCATTTCTTAATTCCCAAAAGCACTCCACCATACGGAGAGTCTCTATCGAGACGTATAATGTTAAAATCATTAAAATTTAAAGCTATGTTTGAAGTAAGCCATGTTTCGCATAAAGCAAATACATCACATTTTTGACTATGCAATAATATTTTAAATGAATCAAGTTTTGGCATGATGCTTCGACAATTCCACTGCAGGACAGTGATTGTATCATTTGCGACGGGTGATAAATTATCCATCAAAAGATACAAAACCTGAGACAATTGGCCATTGAGCTGATAACTGCTTCAAAAAGGTTCTAGCTATTGGAAGGAATGCCATTATGAGGGTCTTTAAGGGTTCAGATATATTGAATGCTGAGAAAATCCATTCAACAATTTCCGAAAACTTCAGTAATCCTGTTGGTGGCTGTGAAATGGAGCCCACTGGATTATTATCTTTTTCTGTACTAGATCCTGGATTGGTTTGTGAATTTGACAAACCAGGAGGCACAGTCTTTGGTTTTGACTTTTTTTGTTTAACACGGGGATCTTTTTTTGAAGATGAAATTTTAGGTGTCTTTTTTGGTAATTTGGAGGAAGACTTCTTTCTCTTAACTGACCCTTGGGTAGTGATAAACGAATTACCTTCACTATTTTCGTCAGAGTCAGAGTCCTCTGGTTCCTCTAGATTTGAAAACCCGTTTTCGGTTTCCAAAGGGGGGACATCAATGACCGTTTTAAGCATTTCTGCATATGTGCGCTTAGACCGTGCTTTTAAAGAAAGCTTAATTTTGTCTTTGTGCACTTTAAATGCAGTGCATACTGAAATATCATCATGAGGACTATTCCCACAATAAATACATTTTTCAATTTCCTTGTTGCAATCATTATCTTTATGAGGCCCTTCACACTTAATACATTTTGGTTTATTACTACAGTAAGTAGCTGTGTGGCCGAATTTTTTGCAGTTCGTACAATTCATTACATTTGGAACAAAAAGCCGAACAGGGAGGCGAATTTTATCGACATAGACATGGGACGGCAACGCAGACCCGGCAAATGTCACTCGAAACGAGTCTGATGGGCGATAAACTTTTTTTTCCTCTTCATGAACTACTGAGTACAGTTGTTTGCACTCCAGTATTTTCACACCCTCAAGCATAGAGTTCTTGAAACGACCAACACCATGCTTGAGTAAATCATCTACCGAAAGACTCGCTTCGGTAACAACACCGTCAATTTCGACATCTTTGGAGGGTATGTAAACTTTATACTCTTTATTGAAATGTTCCGAAGAGACAATATCATTCGCGTGTTTCAAATTATTTACCACAACACGAATTTTATCGTTATTTACTTTTATGATCTCTTTGATTGAAGAGTATCGTGATGTCAAACCTTTATTAATTTGAAAAATGTTCAATGGCTTTGATATACGTCTAAAAAAGACTATCCAAGGCCCAGAAGAGCTCTCCTGATATTTTTTCGTTCGTGGGGGTATCGGATTCATGCTAGGATTTACGTCCATGGATTCATCCATTACATTAAAATTTTTAACTAAACTTTAAAATAAAATTTGAAACCAACACTTCACAGTACTCAATCAAAAGGAAAAGAAAAAACTTCTACCTTGAAATTGTTGTCTATCTCCGTTGCACTGCCGTGTAGATCCTCGTTGCTCTAGATGTTCTTGTTGGATGTATCTGGACGTTGATACAATGCTGAAGCTCACTGTAGCGATAGAATATGATGTGATGCTACTGCTACCTGACATCCAGCACCACTCGAATTCCGATTTGCTTTCGTCTTCGCCAGCTGTAACCAGCGCAGGTCACCGGTGTATACCTGCGTGTTGTATGGCAGTGGAAAGACCGAGTTGTCTTGTCTCCTTCTTCCTAGTGCTCCGCACCGATATGCTTCTGCACCGAAGTGCCTTCGCACCGGTGTGCCTTTGCACTCTCCTGCTTCTATGTGCCTTTGCACTCTTCCTCTTCGATGTGCCTTTGCACTCTCCTGCTCAGCACTTGTGGCTGTATATTGCGGCCTGGGTAGAGTTTGGGAAACGCCCTTTGTTGTTTCCTTCACCAGCTTGGCCCAGCACTAGGGCTCTCTTATGCAGCACGACTATACGTTTTAACGGCTGCTGCCAACAGGTCTCTACCTGTAGTTCAACCGTTGTCGTATTTAACGCGTGTAAACCAACCAGCGTTATTAAACTGTACGCTTCTATACACAACCTTCTCGGTTGAACGGCTATTACTGAATGAGATCAAATTTGATGTCATTGTTATTTATGCATATTTCATATTCTTCGAAATGTGAGAGTACTCCCAAATCTTCCTTTTCGTCCCATCCAAAATCGATATTTTCTAATTCGTCCATGTGCGGATTCCATTCTGTCTTTTGTTTATTTTTAAATAGCGTAAACCTGCCTGATTCGTCTTTCAGTTGTTTTGGGGAAGTTGTTTTATTTTCCGCGTCTTTCCGCTTCGCAAGTTCATTTTTTTCTGCTTGCTGCTGTTGTTGACGCTTTTGCTGTCTAGTGACTATTGAAATAGGGTGTAAGGACTCGGCCTGTTCGGGCAGTCTGGATAAAAAGTCTGCCACAACATTGTCTTTGCCTTGTTTATAGCGAATGTCCATTTCCAACCCTTGATGTTTCAGACGTAAACGCGTTAGCGTAGGCGAGGTTTCTTTTAAATGCCATATTGAAATTAGCGGTCTATGATCAGTGTATACAATAAATCTCTGATTATAAATAAAATGTTTGAAACGGTTCACTGCCCATACGATGGCTAACAACTCTTTTTCAATCGTATGGTACTTTCTTTCAGCACCTACTAGACCTCTGCTTGCATATGAAATAGGCCTGTCGATCGATTTTTCATTCGAGAGTACTGCTCCAATAGCGTACTCGCTTGCATCTGTCGTGATCACGAACGTATCTTTATAGTTCGGTCTAACTAACAGTGTGTCAGACGTTAAAAAATTCCGCAATTCCTCAAAAGATTTTTGACACTCTTCTGTCCAAGTAAACTTAACATTCTTTCGCAAGAGATCGTTCAAAGGTTTACGTTTCTCTGCTATGTGCGGTATGAATTTTCCATAAAAATTTACTGTTCCTAAAAATGACCGAACACCTTTGACTGTTTTTGGTGCCGCCATCTTCTTAATTGTTTTTATATTGTCCTCCATGGGGCGAATTCCTTCTTTGTCAATTACATGTCCTAAATACTTTATTTCATTTTTCAAAATTTGGCATTTACCTGGCTCGACTTTTAGATTATGTCGACGGAGAGCCTCTAAAACTTTGCGTAAGTTTTCATTGTGTTCTTCGATAGTAACACCGAAACCAATTATGTCATCCAGATAGACGATTGCTTTAACCCCTTCTATCTCATAAAGTACAGTATTCATTAATCTTTGGAACGTCGACGGGCTGTTACGCAGGCCCATAGGCATTCTTGTAAATTCAAAGTGGCCTTTTGGAGTTGAAAACGCAGTCTTGGCTGCATCTTTTGAGTTAATTGGTACTTGGTAAAACCCTGATTTTAAATCCAAGGTAGAAAAATATTTACTGTTTCCAAGATTATCTAGAATCTCATCAATTAGTGGAATTGGGTATACAAATGGCTTCGTAACTAAATTTAAAGCCCTGAAGTCAACCACGATTCTGTATTTCTTGTTACCAAATTCATCGTCCTTCTTGGGAACACATAGGACTGGTGCATTCCACGGACTTTTGCTAGGCCTTATGATACCTTGTCTACGCATTTCTTCAATTTCTTCATTAATATGCTTCTTTGTAGCTTCCGGAAATCTGTATTGCCGTTTGTTGATAGGCACATTTGACGTGGTCTCAATTTCGTGCACTGCCGCATCAGTGATAGTTAATTTATCCCCCTTCAGATAGAATACATCGCTATATGATGCCATAATCTTCTCTATATCTCTAAAATTTTCTCTTTTTAGATGATGCATATTTAGTGATTATAGTACTTTTTCCGTTCGTTCTCGACCAGTTATTTGACCGTATCTTTTATTTTCCGTAAGAATTACGTCTTGATTTGTATCTAAATCAAGGAAACATTTGTCTTCCTCGTCATACTCTCTGTCAATAAAATCCTCTTCTTCTTCATTAGTAATAGTAGTTCCACAACCGGGGAGCATACTATCTGAACGATCGTCGTTTTTGTATAACTCATAATTGCTCTGATATGATGCATTAATGTTATCATTTTTATTCACGTGCTTTTTATTCACTTCATATTTATTATGCTTTGATAAACTACCCTCTAAGACTTCAGCATTTACGATAATTACTTCATTTTTGCCACTCTTTGTATCAGTTTTAATATGTTTTTCGGTTGTTCTATTTCTACTAGGAGATTTTTTTATTTCAAAATTATTCTTTGCTTCAGTTGCACTGTTTGAAGACATCTTTGGCTTCTCATTATTATCATTTACTTCATTACTTCTTTCATTATTTATGCGGGTGGCTATTTCAATGTTGCACTCATTCTGATCTGCAGCACGCATCCCATAATGCTCAGTTGCGTGTACCTTTTCTTTGCCTGTTACTGGTGTATTTGCCACATTCTTGTGCTCGTTTGGTACACTTAGGCATATGTACTCGAAATTCTGAGTGACATAAATTGTGTATATCTTTAAAAACTCTGCTCCAATGATTCCAGGAACACACAAATCTTTTACTATTTAAAATCTAACTCTGTAATGAGTTTTTCCAATCACCAACGTGACTTTTACTGACCCAATAGTCTGTGATTGAGTTCCATCAAAGCCTGCAATGTATAAATTATCTTTATAGTTTATTTTCTCTGATCCTATTCTCGCGACAGTATCCCATCTCATTACGTTATAAAATGCTCCAGTATCGAGCAAGTACTTAATTTATTCGTTAGGTCTATTTGCAGCAGCAACTTTTACAAATAACTGGTTGTTTTCAGCACAATCTATTTTTAACATTTCGTGAGGCGGCATACCTTCTTGCCATTGCCCCGTATATTTTTTTGTCGTTTCTGTACACTGCGTACCCTGTGGACTAAGCTTGGATTGATCATACGCTTGGTATTTTTCCTGTATTTTGACATTGTTCTCTGCCTCATATTTTGCGACTCTCTTCTCCTGTTTTTGTTGAGCTTCATATGAGTCTGTTTTTGGTTCAAAGGTTAGAGGTATTTTCCGTAAGCATATCCAACCTTGGTCATTGTGTATGCTAGTCACATACTTATTCATAAATGTCATTCCCAAAATGCCTCCTGGAGTCAAATTCTCCACTACGTCGAACTTCGTTTGGAAAATTCTTCCTGCGATGATGAAGTTTAGTTCTACGGTACCTAATGTTTTTATAACAGTACCTGTTATCCCGGAATATTCTAGGATTTCGTTATCATTAATTGTATATGCTCCCATGTACTCTGCACTTCGTCTACTTATCAAGTTGCCAGATGCTCCAGTGTCTACCAGCAACCCTATCTCGTTATTTGGTTCGTTTGCCGATCTCAACAGCATCATAAATTCGTTGTCTTTCGTCTTATGTAATTTGACCCATATCCCTTCTTTACGTTTTTTGTACACATCACTCTTCATTGGTTTACGGTTATCGTCATTTTCATTCTCCCCGTATCGATCCCAATTTTGTATTTTACATGTTTGCTTGGCTAAATTTGCATTCGTAGTTCTTGATGCTCCATATCTCATTTGATCAGGCATATTTCTGGACCTGATATTATGATCATATCTTCGAAATACTTTTCTATTATCGTAAGTCATGCAATTTACCCATAACTGTACTTCATTATTTTCGTAGTGTTTTTTTATAAAACCCATTATTTTCCTCTCGAATATTACCATTGTATCTATTAGGTGGTTTTCTATTATCATATCGATTTGTTAAATCGTATTTTTGCTGATACTCATTATTTTCATATTGGTACCCTTCGTGAGTTCTAAACTTTTGATTCCTCCTAAGAACTCTATAGCCCAGCTCTGTTGCTTGAAGTCTGTGTTCAAGTACTTCGATATGTTTTCGTTCTATATCAATTTCTTCTAAATACTCCAGTAACTCATACAATGTCTTTTTTTTGTGGCCTTGTGCCATTCGTTTCAATTCGTCGTTGTATAAGCCTGCTAAGCAATGTAGTCTTAGACTGACTTCCATTGGCGATTCCCGAGCAAAGCACCCTTCATTGTAATTGTCCAACTGCTCTTTAATTTTCATTATGCGCTTTTTGTAATTTTTGAATGGTTCATTGGGTTCTTGCCGCAAAGTTTCTATTTTTAAAACAACGTCTTCGATTCTTTCGATTTCCCCAAATTCACGTATAAGATTTTCTTTGATTTTAGGCCAATTTTCGGCTTTTATGTGCAGTAATCTAGCTGCTGCTTCTTTTTTCAACTTCAATAATATTACGTAGATCAGATCGTCTCTAGATGTCTCTTCTGGGAATTGTTTTTCGAAATGTTCAATATGATAGATGAACGAATCTAACTGTTCGGTAGTTCCATCGAACTCCGGAATGCACTGCAGTGCTTCCGCTTTAGGGAATTGAAATTCCATGCTTGTTTAAATTTGATTCTCGTACTATGATATCTCTGTCAAGCCTCAAAATTATTATTTGGCTTGCGGTATGTTTAGAAAATGCTGAAATAAATCCCCCTGGACGATATTCATTTTTGCTGTAAATAATTACAATCTTGATTCTTGACCGTGGTTATGGTCGACATTCATTCACGTAAACAAACTTGACCTAGTCTCACATTACTGGTCATTGTGTCGTACAAAGCTTCAACTGCTACGAGCCCTGCGTGGTCGAATTTCGTTCGCATTGGCATTTTTTTTTGTTTATTATTGAGCCAGCCAACTCGGTGCTCTCAAATTTGTCATGCCCGCCGTGTGCGCAAAAATAACTGTCTGTTAATTCTGTTATAAGGGTCGACGGCATAGGCTTCAACATCGCATCGTACCATACTCGTGGTTTAACATTATAGTTTACCGTACGCGACTCAAAGTCACTGTCGGTTTATTATTATTATTATTGTCATATACCGCTACCGTACTCTGTTTTTATTTCGGTTGCCAGACTTTTAGCCGTAAATATGGCCGCGATTGTTTTGGTGTGTCGCCTAGCAACTCATTTTTCGGTAGGCTCCGCCCATATGGGTTGGTTCACCACCGTTTAAATATACATACATCGTGGCATGCACTCCTGGTGCCTCGCTCGTTGGCTTGCTTTATTATGTCAGACGGCTTTGCTTATTCGCCAAAATGATGCGTCAGATTGCCGATTCCTTCGCTCATACGCGTTGGTTTCGGATGGTCACCTTGACCTTACAATCATTACACCGGTGCTAACTGTTCCGCTGGTCGTGATATTCGTGTCTCTTCAACGAAGGGGAGAAAAAAAAACTTCTTAGGCCTTTATGCTAGTGTGGCCACTTTTGTAAGTATTATCGCGGTGTTGTTTTCTTCAACACATGCGCTCGTATTGACCGTGGCCAAAACGTAAACAAATCAACTGTGAGCGTAATCTATACGTCCGCAGTTTTCAAGGAAACTGAACAAATTTATTGCTTGCCAAATGGCTCAACAACGGAATGTATATAACTGTTCTAGAAATCCGCTGTAGGCATGAGAAAAAGTTCAGATATCGTTTACTAGTTGATGGATTGTGAGTAATGTAGTTAGAAAAAATAATATTGGTCCTTGCGAGCGCGAGCTAAACAAATCAGAAAAATTTTCGCGCTAATGCCATCTTTATTTTTTTATGACAATAAGTGGCAACATTACGTGATCAAAACAACGAGGAAAAAAAATAAAAATAGTGGGGACTCACCATACTAATGCTACTTCTCCCAACATCCTTAATTCCGGATTCCTATTCCTTAGTCCTGACGTATCCTTGCCACTTCCGGCTAGCACCGCTGTCACCACTTGTATAGCTTCCGGCCGAGCGGTGGCGGAAGAGGAATAACGAAGAGGATGTTTCTTTCAGTTCTATACGGAGTAATACTCTTCAATTCGGTTTCTCCATGTACTTGAGTTTAATATCACGAATTTCACCTTTTTCTGAGTTTCAAATCTTTTTGTGATTTTCACACATTTACACCATTCCACACCGACTTTACATTAGAATTGGAACCTTTTAACTTTCACCGTAAATTCTGTGCAGTTATGCTACAACCATAGTATGTTGAGTTATTTCTTTAATTTGACTCGTAGTTCTATTGCATACTCCACTAGTTTGTAAATCTATTCACAACACTTCATGGTGATCTCGTCGAATATATGTCTCAACATTTACTTGTTTACATTAATAAAAGAAGTTATTCTTCAACACATACTTTTGTTGTCGTATATTGTCAACCCTAATTCTTCAACACATACTTTTGTTGTCGTGATTTATCAACACTAATTCTTCAACACATAATTTTGTTGTCGTATATTGTCAACACTAATTCTTCAACACATAATTTTGTTGTCGTAATTTATCAACACTATCTTGACACGAGCAATGGTTGTGTCTAACTATTTTGTTCTTCTCGCATATGAGTATCAAACACTGCACATGAAACTGTTAAATCTTTATTCATTACAGCAATCTTTCACTCAATTCTTTAGATGCCTTCCGAAAACATTATTTCTTACTTGATTTTGAGGTCACTTGATACTCGAACCTCACATTGCACACTATGCATACTCCTACGGCTTACTGTATTACACTCCGAACTAGACTAATCCGAATACTCGAAGCAAAAACTGAACTACCCTTAACTTGTCTACGGGCCGACGCCCGAGACTAACGGATATTTTCCGCGCACTCTGAGACTTAACTACTTCCTAACTCTTCCCAACTAGGGGTTTTTAATCTCCTAACATTTACTTTCGGGTGAAGACCGAAGATTTTAGTACAAGCCGAGCTTGTGATTTCAAGTAGGAAGTTCATCCGACTTTCTCCCGAAGTTCTACCTAAAGTCGAGACCACTGTCGCTAGGCCAGAGTCAGTGACCAGCGTCCGTGAAAATAACTTTGTTTTCTACAACATTACTGTGCTGACTAATGCTCGGGACTGTCTATGGTTTTATAACAAAGTTTCTTAAACATCGTTGCGATGACTAATGCTCGCAAATGTGCACGCTTCAATAACAAATTTTATACTTGAAGGTTGCAGCTACGCGGATATGAGAGTTCCCTTCACAATTTCCTACTTTTTCTACAATATTAGCAAATTCGAAGGAAAATTTGCTAAGGGCGCTGCAAAGGTTTTTACCCATTTTCAGTGATGGTATACAATTTTTAACACACTTTACCCTATATTTCCGGATCCGGAAGTCGGATCCGCATGAAATTCAGGAATAACGCATGGGACAACAGGACCTTTCATTTGAACCTAAGTTTGTGAAAATCGTTCGCGCCATCTATGAGAAAAGTTAGAACACATATTTTCTTTTTTTTGCACATTTTACCCCATCACTCCCGAACCGGAAGTCGGATCCAAATAATATTCAGGAATTTTTATGGGACCTCAAGATCTTTTATTTGAATCTAAGTTTGTGAAAATCGGTTCAGCCATCTCTGAGAAAAGTTAGTGCACTTATTTCACAATTTTTTGCACATTTTACCCCATAATTCCGGAACCGGAAGTCGGATCCAAATAATATTCAGGAATTTTGTGTGGAACCACAAGACCTTTCATTTGAATCTAAGTTTGTGAAAATCGGTTCTGCCATCTCCGAGAAAAGTTAGTGCAAAGAAACGTTACATACACACATACGCACATACACACACACACACACACACACATACACACACACACACACACATACACACACAGACATTTTGCGTACTCGACGAACTGAGTCGAATGGTACATTCGGCCCTCCAGGCCTCGGTTCAAAAGTCGGTTTTCACAGTGATTGCATAACCTTTCTATATGAGAAAGGCAAAAAAAGAATCATGCGATATTAATAATTGTGAAAAAAATGTATATATAAATAATATCAAAATAAATAATGTAAATATCTAGTTCTAAGTAGCAGGCTATATCTAATAAATTACAGAGCTAGGTACTAACTTAGAATTAAGACTCGATGTAGTGTAAAAACACTAAAATTATTTACACCGAAAAGGAAAAATATTTACAATTTTCGGGGTGATTGTAAATAGCACAACACCTGTCCTCAAACTTTCCCGCGGATTTCTTTCGGAATACGAAAGCTTCCCTTATTGTTAATGGTTACTGCCAGCTCGATTGACTTGTGTTTGCTCGTCATCGACCTTGTGAAGGTCATCCGAGTCTTATACGGTCATCATTCAATTTCTCATTGCTGGTACTCCTCTTCAACGCCTGATTGGCTCGGAGTTTCTGGTATTGATAGCTCATCGTTCCAACTAACGCCAGGAACTCGCTCTGATTTCTGGTCGAGGGGATAGGCTATACGCGCAGTAGTAACTAACAATAAGGTAGATTTCTCATTCCAGAATTCCAATTGAACGGAACCAACCACACGTCCCCAGTAAATGAATGTTGTTGTGGGGTACACGTCGCATGGTTGGACGTATGTTAGGCAACCAGAGCTTGCGCATTATAGTGCATTTGTCTCTAATCACTAAGTGAGAGATACATAGCTCGAAAAAACATGCGTTTTCTTTAATTGTTTTCGTACATCCTTAGATGTATCGTTGCCTCACTAGAGGGTACATAGCTATAAAATCGAAATCCAAAAAATATATACATTAAGGAGAAGAGACTGGGTATTCTCAAGTGGAAACAAAAATACCCAAGGGCTTTCCTCTAATATTTAGCGTGATTTGCAAACTGCGTAAATACATCAGAAGATCTCTCTCATTTCTTCTTTTCGTGAGTGAGTTTCGGGGACGACAACATTCCCTCCCGTCCGAAACAAAGGCTCTTTCGCTATACTTTGAAATAAGTATCACGAAAACAAAATAATATATCTTTATGATATTACAGACCGTCTTAATTAGCATCGATGTTACCAGATTTAATTCAGCAACTTTAGAAATTAATCCCCTTTGAGAATCAAGACCCTCTCAACTTTTGTTCCTCATCTCTAAGGCTTTAGGTACTGTTTGAGACCGACTAGGAAAGTGCTTCCATCTTTAGGGTGAACTATTGCATTCCCGAAACTCTCATCCCCAACCTCGACTAATTCAGAATGTTTGTTGGAATTTTCAAGCAACTGGTAATCGTCAGACTCGTAATTGCCCTTTTCATCGAAATCTAACCCAGATTCATTTTCACAGTAACTGGTGTCAACCAGGGAGCACGAATAACATGCATTTCTTCCACACTCTTCACCTGAGTTACTGAAAATTTCTTCCTTCCTTATTTCTGCAATCCCTTGATTGGTTAGGTGGACCACCGCGATGTTCATTTCTATCTCGGCTATTGGGTTTAACAATTGCTGTCTAACTCGTGAACCATCATCGAACACCAAATCACCTTTGGATTGATCAAGCGCTAGCATACGTTCTTAATGCACATGAAAATCTTCTGTATGAAGTAAAGAACGCTCGCTTGTTTCCTGATTTAGCACATGACTCTCAAGGTATCTGGAAACACGTTTGCCTCGAGATTTTTCTAGGATGAGCTCAATAAAATCAACGAGTTCATTTCGCATCCATACTGATTTTTGATCGGAGGTTTGACATCTCTCGACCCGAAGTAAGTAATATTGGAGTCGAGAAACAATGGTTTTATTTACCCGTAGGTCTACTTTCTTTTTGAAACACCTTACCTGCTCTAGGATATCGGAATATTCCTGATAGATACTCAAACTAATGGAATAATCCCGACGAACCAGTGTATCCTTCAGGAACAACTTCTGTAAAAACCCTTGTTTGGTCTCTAAATCCCATCTTGTCTCGTCATATTTTCCTCGAATTTTCAGCTCATAATTCACCTCCTCATCTACCATATGACAAGCATTGGGTAATTCGTAAGCCATTACCGCCAATAAAATTTCAAATATGCCTGCACTATACACCTACAACTACACACAACATCCACGATTACACTTTAGCTACCGTACAACAAATATTTCCTCGCAGCATTTACCACTCTAGCAAATATAACATTGAATCTAACAGAATGATTATGCGTCTAATCGATATATCCGAAGTATAAACCAATTTCCAAACTTGAAAACCAAACTAATCTCATTGTTGATGCACAATTGCATATGTCAGAAGACAAGTTTAAGTGAGCTTCACTGTACATGAAGTAGAAATCGATCAACGTTATTATTCGATCAGTTTTATTAGTAGTTGAGAGAGTTTGCGATTACATTCGTCTGCGATATAGGCTTTCCGGCATATTCTACGTAATATGCTTTCCGGTAGAGACAAACTTTGTTCATATAATAATGTACGCAAACTATATAAGGGCAGTGCAGATCAGATCAGGCACGATACCTGTTACGGTATTACGGTACTGTGGTATTACGGTACTACAGTACTACGGTACTTCGATAGTACATTAAGTTTACGTTATATTCGTCGTGATTGTTGTAGTCGTAATTCGATGCCGTCCAAGTGTTGTCCTAGTTCAGTAAAATATATTAGTCAGTTAACCAAGAATAAACGCGTACTAGTTTATTACATCACATCCGAAGTGTTCCGCGGTGTCCCCATCCGTGCGAAAGCCGTACCATGGCTTAATATATTCGAAGTGTACGCAGTGTCCCAATCTGCACGAAAGCCGTCCCAGGCTTGAGTTGGAAGTCGTCCCAGACTTCATATTTCCGTACAATTTAAACACAACGTAGGGTTCAGATGAGCCTCATCATAATCGTGTGGTGAGCGCCATCACTCATTAATTTCCAGATAACGTTGCCCCACGTTGGGTGCCAAAAATGTAGCGTGCACGACGATGCTACCAATATCAGTCTGTCTAATCGCTCCACCTATCCGAACAAATGGTTTAAGTGCCACCTTTTTGAGGACCACTTGTCGTGCCTAGGGTTGCCCGACCAGAAACCCAGCCTCAGGGCGGGTCGTTATAAAAGAGTTTAGGGGAACGATCTGGCAAACACAACCGATCCGAAAGGTACTCAGTTCAACAATCAACTATACCACAACAAAACCAAAGAAATTCGTTTCTCTATGCAGATAACCTAAGAACACCAACTTGCGCGTATCATCACTGGAGGAAATCGTCCACCCAGAACCCTAAACCGTATCCGAAACGCGAGTAGTGGGACTAAGATTCCCAAGTAGTCCAACTCGGAGTAAACCACAAAACTACACAATTACTACGACGCGAAACATGAGATACCTCCTCAAACCAGTAATATCTGTTTAACTATAGCGACTATCTTCCTGAATAATATAAACACATCATTTATCGAAAGAACAGACACATTTTTATATTTATTAAGTTAGCTTTAGCAATTCGTAATCCTAACCTAGGTTTCCATCTCGGTGTTGCCTATACTAATTGGTACCTAACTGTGTGCGGGTGGATATCTAGCTATCTTCGTTAAGGTGCCATAATACTGGATTTAAAGCTCACTTTTAGTTGGGTGTTTTGGCTATTCCCTTTTAACCATGCGCTTGGATATAATTAAAGCGTACTTACAGCTTTCTTCGCTGCTACCTGCTTGTATTGCGACGCTCCGCCGAATGATGACGATGCTGGCGTCGATACGGATGATACTGCGCTGACGGCGTTTCGGTATGCCGACGCCGGAGCGGGTTTACGGCTGGACGTCCTTCGTGGGTAACTGCTGACAGTGTCGGAACGCCGGACTGCTGTCAGCAACATAAAACGTGCACACCGGTTGGTTGTGACGTGTGGCTCTGATGGGCGGAAAATGATGAACTTCGCCCTTCTGGCGATTTTGACGGAGATTGCCAGAATTTCCAAGCCAGAGCGTTGGGTCTAGAGCGCGTCGCTGGATAAAGAACTGTGCGGCGAGCCGAAGCATCTAAAGTAGGAAATAAAAAGCCGTCACACGGCTACACGACGCCGTGAGCCTATTGTATCGTGATTGAATAGCACCTTTGTTATGATTTCCTTCCAACGCACACGATCTTTTCCCGCGCTTTCTACTGTTAATATTAACGCAACACCATAGAACAGAACTATTCCCAAATTTTAAAGACATCTCATGTTTGAATTTAGTACCTTCTAACACGCACCGCGGAACAAAAGTAAAAACACGCACTCTAGCCTCTTCCACGGTCTAGATGGAAATGGATTAGACCTTTTCCCTAAAACCCTCAGAATGCCGAATTTCAGTCTTAGCTAACCGGAAGTACGTAATTTTATCGAAGTAAGATTCGTATTTTCGAAAACCGAACTTCTTGGACAATAGTTTTAAGATTCGTTAGCTCATTCCCTCCCGAATCTTATGCATTCAACCATCTCGCGTCAATACTTTTTGCGTTCAAATCGTTATCTGGCGAACATTGATAAGACTACGCGAAAGAGGACTCTTCGGAGACTGAAACCTCACCATTCGTATTGGTTTTGCAATATAGTGAGACCGATCGGTTATATAAAGAAGAGAAAAAGTTTGTATGCGCAAAGAAATGTAGATTTGCCGCCGGTGTTCATTCTTCATCTGATTAGAGATGCTTAACTTTTTACACGGAAGGGAATTATTTCAAGTGGCGGCTTACTTATTTGAATAATGACAAACGTGACTGCTACACTTTTTCATCAAGACAATGCACCCTGCCACAAGTCGATGAAAACAATGGCGAAATTGAACGAATTTTGTTCTGATCTGCTTCCCCACCCTCCATACTCGCCAGATTTAGCCCCCAGTGACTACTGGCTCTTTGCTGATCTTAAAAAAAAAATGCTCCAGGGAAAATGATTTGGCTCAAATGAGGAGGTCATCGCTGAACCTGAAGCTTATTTTGAAGCGAAAGATAATTTTTTTTTATAAACATGGTATTGAAAAATTAGAAAAACGTTGGAACCATTGTATCACCCTTAAAGGTGATTATGTTGATGAATAAAAAAAAAATGCAAAAAAAATGTTGTTTCCATTGTTAGTCTCGGGACTTATTGATCCATGTGTTATGAGGGAATAATAATACCGAACGAATAGTAATATGGCCATCCATATTAATTAACTATGCATACAACACTTATAATCATCAATATTAGCGTAACATCTAAGTTCACACAGAAAAATAGTTAGCATTTCGCGAATACACTAAATTTACAACTCGGCAATGTTTTTGGATCCGAATCGGATGATAATTGTTTCGCGTTACGCTTATTGCTGTACAAAAACCTAAATTTACTCAAAAGTGCCTAAAAAAGAATAACCGGGTTCCTGTATAAACGACAACACAAAAACACCTGAAATTACATCGGTACATGGGCGGCCAAATATAAATAGCCTTTTCATAAATGTCACCCGGCCAACCTGCCGCGGTCACCCCTACTCGTTGTTGTTGTACATTCCACAGTGGTCCGAAACGGGAAATTAGCGTGACAAAAATATTTTCACTTTTAAATATTAGTTTTTTGTAGTTGGTCTTCACAAAAGGTGCTTATAATCAAATGGCGCTCCTTTTGACGAAGAAAGTTAATAGGGTGGTTCTCATTTAGATTGAAATCTGATATCTAACTTTCTTAATTGAACTCAAAAATGATTTTGTTGTACAATAAATTTGTAGTAAATTTTATTTTGAACAACTTTGTTGAAAAAAGCACCTCTCTAGCTCTTCTTTTGATCGAGTTACATCAATTTTCCCGAATAAATGTAGGGTGGCTCTTGAAAAATCACTTTTTTTGTTCTAATTTTTTTGTGTAACGTTCTACGGAAAAGTTGTCTTCAAAAGAGTTGTTGAAATAATCATTGCGCATAATTTTGCTCAACCAAGCTTTTTCATATGAGCTACCAGTAAAAAGTTATGATTGTTTTTTCATCAAAAACTAGTCAAGCTTCAAATATCAATATTCATTATATGCCAGATCGATAAAAATGTATCCTATGCGGTTCCTGGTTTTTGTGTGCCTCATTTCTCGAAAGAACAATGTATGGAACATTTGTAGGACTAATTTGATACTATTATTTTGCCGAAGGAAGTATGTTGATACGTTAAGGCGTTTAGGAGTTATACAATGTTTTGAATTTTTTCAAGGTATTTTTAAAACTAATTTAAATAAGTTAAAAAAATAACACCCTTCCAATTTTCTCTTAAATTTTTACTTTTATTATGACCTTTCAGGAACCGCATAGGATACATTTTTATCGATCTGGCATCTAATAAATATTGATATTTGAAGCTTGACTAGTTTTTGATGAAAAAACAATCATAACTTTTTACTGGTAGCTCATATGAAAAAGCTTGGTTGAGCAAAATTATGCGGAATGATTATTTCAACAACTCTTTTGAAGACAACTTTTCCGTAGAACGTTACACAAAAAAATTAGAACAAAAAAGTGATTTTTCAGGAGCCACCCTACTTTTATTCGGGAAAATTTATGTAACTCGATCAAATGAAGAGCTAGAGAGGTGCTTTTTTCAACAAAGTTGCTCAAAATAAAATTTACTACAAATTTATTGTACAACAAAATCATTTTTGAGTTCAATTAAAAAAGTTAGATATCAGATTTTATTCTAAATGAGGACCACCCTAGTTACTTTCTTCATTAAAAGGAGCGCCATTTGATTATAAACAACTTTTGTGAAGACACCAACTACAAAAAAACTAATATTTAATAGTGAAAATATTTTTGTCACGCTAATTTCCCGTTTCGGACCATAGTGCATTCTGATCCTTTTGATAAGGCTTGTGGATTGTTGTGCGCTACAAATGGACATTGAAGGTGTCATAGATTAGTGTGATAGAAACAGCATGAGAGTTCATGTTAATAAATGTAATACCATAACATTTTCACGATCGCAGTCTCCAATTTTTTTTTGAATACTCAATGATGGCGAATCCAATCAAAAGAGTTGCTTCTATAAAAGATTTAGCCGTAATTCTCGACCATACACTGAAAGAATTTACCGGCCACAAGCTGAATGGTTTTTGCTTCATCTAATCCCCATAACGATTTTCAGATGGTTTTAATAAGTCGGCCATTCAATTTCCCCTCTGTCAAAAACAAATTGATATGTATGAATATCATTGAAAATTTGTTTGAAGCACATACACTTATAAATTGAACGAATCCAAAATGTAGATGATTTTCGTTTCAAAATTAATCATCACAGCAGCCATGTAGAAAATACTATTCATTTTTAGTGCGTATGATGTTCGTACATATAATCGCATACCATAAACCGAGTGAATTTAATCTACACCAATCATCGGATGATATTAAGGAGATTTTCATGTAGTTTTATGTATTAGGGAGTCCTTATAATATGGATGATATTAAGAAGAAATAATATTGAAATTGTACTGCTGGAAATGAAAATAAATTAAAATGCAAATGACCTACAATTGAAAAAAGTTTTAATCACTCTCCACTTCCATTTTAAAACATTTCTATGACAGTTGAATTTTTTTACAATTGCACTGGAGTTCAATGAGTATGAATAAGAACTGGCCAAAGTGTCAAAAAGGTGTCACAGTATATGGATATTTTTCAAAATCGAGGAACTGATATGTAAGTGCTCCTAACAAAGGTGGAAATGATCAGATTTGATAAGCAAAATATAACGAAGAATGTCCCACACACTTTCGTCAACTTAGATGTTGGAACGGATTTTGGCGTATACTATAGTTTACAAAAATTGATAAGATTATTCGCAAGAGGCTGGAACCACAGGATGCCTAATAAAACTATGAAATATTGTACGAATAATTAAGTTTGGGCAATTTCAATTTATTTTATTGAAATAGTAACAAAGTCATAAAAAAGTTAATTTAATGGATAGAATTGGTTGAAGCTGCAATTTGTTTTCCTTTAATGGATTCAGATTTTTTTAAAAACATTTTCTCTGAATTAATAAAAACAATAACATTGAAAGAAGAAGAAGATACAAATAACACTGAAGATAAAAATCATTTATTTAACAAAAATAAATATATATTGGTTCAAATTTAAATTTGGTTTATTTTCGCATACGTGTTATTATAATTATAATTAATATATTTCAAATCGATCAGTACTATCACCCGATTCATCTGGAAGGCTTTGCTTCTAACCATTACGACCACAGTTTTTTCATGTTTTGATCTGCTTTTTGAAGTTGGTCGTATTTTTGTTGTTGATAAAACGGTTCATAATAATCGAATGATTTGTTGCCGAATTTATGTAAATCCACTTACACTGATTACACCAGAAATAACCGAGCGTGCTATTTTTCTTTGAAATAAATTCCGAACTGCAAAGCATGTCGCAACATTGGTCGTATGTATGCGGATCAAAGATAGTTTCTTCTGGCTTCTTGCCCTTGACTAAAATAACTGAAAGAAAATTGGTTGAATAGTTGATAATGTTCCAAGAAACTTGCCTTCCCACGCCATGGTAGTAAAAATAATATATTTAATGAGGCACTCTGGTTTAGTTTTAAGATGCCGAGAGCAAGGTTTTCACATATACCACTTAGACACCTGAGACAATGTTGCAGAGAAACCATAAGATTTATTGTAACATATTCATTTAAACTTTTCCATTGAACATAAGTAGACATTTCAATATTCCGTATAAACTATGCTGGAGTCGGTTGAGCTATCGTACTAATTTCCGTCAGGGTATTCAATGGATTGTACACAAACTTTTTACAATGAAGTGTGTAGGTTGTTAAGTATCGTAACAATAAAAGGCTTAATTTTCCCCCTCAACAATTTTTCGGAAAAGAATCAAGTGTAAAGTTTGAATATATTCACCATTTAGCAGCAGAAACCAACATAAGAAAAACATATTGCTCTGTGAAAAATATATTTTGTCATCAAAATACCATAAATTGTATCTAACCGAATAGTTCCGATCGAGAATCACTTATTTCCGCTGTGGAATTGGTTGGTCAAATGAAAAATATAATGGTTTATTTATTAATATAAGAAAATGTAAGAAAACTTTAAAGTTGAAAGTATCAATTTCATATAAAATATCGTTTGCTGTGAGATATACGACTTTTCCGTTTCCATTCAAATGCAAATTATATTACTGTTGAAAACCGTTATAACCTTTTCAAACGATTTCACACTAAATTCATTTAAGCAGCCAGAAAAGTTAAGTTTGGATAAAGTAAAAGCTTCTATTTTTTTTGTTATTTGTTGTCTGTGAAAGTATTGATTTAAAAAAAAAATTCCCAGATTATTCAAAATAATATTTTTATTTACAATAAAATTGATTGATAGTAAGAACATGATTGACTTGTACACTAAAAATCTGCAGCAAAGTATGCAGATGATCAAGTTCTGCATTGCAATATAGTTACAGAGATTTGTTGGTTTCCATCTCCATAGCAATCCTGGAAAAAGACGCTTGTAAAAAGAAAAAAACTCAGATTTGATCCATTCCAAGAGTATGCAGTAGATCCATGGTAGAATGAAAACTTTCTTGTTAAATTTTGAGCATGTTTAATTCTACTGATTAAATCTGAGTTTTTTTTTCTTTAAAAAGCGTCGTCATTCATTTTGATTCAGTTGTTTGGCTCGATTTTCTATTAAACATAAGGGTCGGAGGTCGGAGCAAGTCTCCTCTTATCAAACTAATTGTTTAAGATAGTATATACAATTAAATATAATTGATCCGATATACGGATTCAAAGAGGTTTTGAATTTATTAAATTAAGGGGGCAATATACAATCCTAGAAAAATAGAATTGGCCACAATAATTGTTTGTCTAAAGCAGAAATTGCCCTTACATTACGTGAATTCTAAATCTACTACAGACTCTTATTTCACTGAATACTCACCAAAGTACTCTGACACCTGGTTTTCCAATATTTCCATCGAGCACCATTCTTAATTACTGATATCGTATTACCACCACAGTACGTATTAAATAAAAACCTCAATCGTATAACTTCGGTTAAAAAACGCGTTTTGTTTACATTCTGTCATTGACTTTTCTGACAAGTTTTCCACAAATATTTTAACCATTGGAGGAAACGCACTGATAAATTAATAATAAAATCATGCTATGTCATTTTTCCTTCAACATTCATCAAAGTTTCATTCAAATTTCGAAAGAAGAAATTCTTCTGTGTTCGATTGTAAAACACTGCAAAATGAAAATAATACATGCATGGAAAGATTTTTGTTACGGGAATATCATATAACAAATTCATTTCGATTTTATCAATTTTACATACAATTGTAATACAATTCCATATATTTATGCCAATCATATAAATGATGGAAGAAAATCAAAAGAAATGAGTATGAAACTCGATTTTCGCTCATCATAAAATTATTCGAACTGTTCTATAATTCATTATTAGGAATAAACTCTTCTCAGGGATTAAATGACAATGGGTAACATACATTCAGTCTGATTCATGATGATTAACACACAGTTCACTAACATGGTAATCACACATATAAGAAGTAAAACTCACTGAATATTGATCATATGATCATGCAGATTGTTCTATCATTCAATAGTCGGAATTCTCAGTTATTTATCGCATTGAATGAAATTTTATTCAAAATGCGGCTGACGTTTTCTTTCAGTGTAGGTTACGCTTCAACGAACAGCTTTCGATGGTTATTGCTAAAGCTTTTGCCGTCCTGGGACTTATCATACGCAACACTAAAGACTTCAACGACGTTTATTGTCTCAAGGCTGTTACATTGCTATTATACGCAGTATTCTAGAATACGTAGTTGTAACGTTCACATCGACCGGATCGAACGAGTGCAGATATGTTTTGTCCGATTCGCGCTTCGAAGACTTCCTTGGCTTAAACGGCTCCAGCTACCACGTCACGAAGATCGCTGCGCTCTTCGGATTCATATCAATATAGATCTTTGCGAAGAATGCTCATCGCATACAGTATGGACAAAATAATCCAATGGATGTTTGCTGCAATCAATGCAATAGAGTTTATCATCTGTTTGATTCTATAATGACTAAAGACACATTTAAAACGGAGATGTTGTCAAGTTAATGTTATTACACTAGATAGATATTAATAAGTCTGTGCGACAGTTGTTATGCACAGACGCGTCAATTTACCTATTGCATATGCGTTAATCACTAAAGTTTTTATCAGTGAATGACTGTATGCTATCTGGATCGAAGTGAGGTGTTATTCTAAACCGCCAAAGGCTAGTCAAGTAGTAATTCACGTTCATCTGTGTCGTGCCTGTGGCTATTCTTCTTGCTGTCGTTGTTGTAGTTTAGCATTAGCATTAGCATTAGCATTAGAGACCACCCGTGTGTTGCTACTCCGTTATTGATCTGGACCAATTGAGATTGCAAAATGATTTTTTGAAGCAACATGTTTGGGAATAACACATTGTTTCACACTGTGCAAACTGTATTGAACCATGCATGCTGATCAATACCGACGCCGGCCACGTCCGAATGCAGATCTACTTGGGAGGGAAAGGATTGTTAGTTAGATGCATGTTGCTACTAAGAACCGAGGAATCCTCTGCATTCCCACATGCATCACAGGAGAGGATACTTTGTTAGTAAATGTTTTAATAATGTTATCATGTGTTTAATACTCTAGGTAGCCGGCTACCAAGAATGTTTTAAAGTATTATCGTTTTATGTGTTACTTTGTGCTGGCAATATAATGCACGAAACAGTCAATCTTCGAAATTGACAAAACTCCGGACAGCCGGCTGTCGAGTATGCAGTCACTCGTTTATGCATCTACCTTGATTCTTTATTATTTCCGCTTTATTATTTTAATTATTTATTAAAATTATTAATTGGTTATATTAGTTGATAAGGGCAGCCGGCTACCGAGAAAAATATTTATTTACTGTTTGAAATATTAATATCAAGTGTTTTTTACTATGTATTCAATATACCGATACATGTCATCTCTGTTATTAACTTTGTTATATAAACGGATTTGCGCAATTGTTTATTTTTATCATTCATTTTATAATCCTGAAAGACAATCAATAACATGGAAGAAGAAATCATTCCTAATAAAACTTTTCTACGAAGCTAGACGGAAATTGATAGGTTGAATAAAGAGATGATTTAGTAAAATAGAGTAATCAGAAGTAAAACATTGAAAATATCTGATAACTGAAAGGAAAAAGAAACTCCTGCAATTGTCGCCTTTTACGACATGGAAGCAGGAACCCAGTGGATCTATTCTTGGTTCATTTTTTTCCGCCGGATTCCACACGGCATCTTGCTGTCGTCGTTGTAGTTTGACAATAAACAATCGACGAACCGTTTGCTTGCTGTGATTTACCATCTGCATAGTTAAAGGCGTATTCCTGCATTTAGAATGAGTGCGGAGAAAAACTGTGCAAAGTGCAGTCTGATTATTGCAGGCATCGATTCCGTTGTATGCAGAGGCTACTGTGGACGCATGTTTCATATGGCATGCTTTGGAGTTTCCCGCGCTCTATTGGGCTATTTCTCATCTCATCGTAAAAATTTATTTTGGATGTGTGATGATTGCGCCGATTTGTTCGAAAATTCGCATCTCCGCTTCATTACGAAATTGGCAGACGAAAATTCACCTTTGGTGTTGTTGACGGAAGCAATTAATGGTTTACAACACGAAATCAAAACATTGTCGAAACCTGCTCCTTTGACTCCCACACCGCTCAATAAGCGCTGGCCATTCATCGCTGTCCAGCCAAAAGACCTGGTTGGCCTGACTTGGAACAAAAAGTTTCCGAATGCAAATCTGGATCGAAGCAAATCGGAGAAAACGTTGTTTGTGTTCCAGATTGTGAACAGCAACCCGACAAATTTTGGCTATATTTGTCTCGTATACATCCAGACGCCACCAATGATGAGATTGCTGCTGTGGTGCGAGCCAATCTTGAAATGAATGAGGATCCAGTAGTTGTTAAACTGGTTGCCAAAGGTACCAATGTTAGCAACATGATTTTTGTATCATTTAAAGTTGGCCTCGATCCTGCATTACAAGCTATCGTCTTGGAACCTTCAACTTGGCCCCAAGGAATCTATTTTCGTCAATTCGAAGAGAAATCATTCCAAAAATTTTGAAAACCAGCTGCTGTGGATCCATCTCCAACGCCTGTTTCAACGCAAGGAGGAATAGTTCAGCAGTGATGCAATGCAGTATACTGGGACGCACCGTAGTTGATATTGTGGAAGCCCCTGACCCCCCTTCTTCAGTCGTGCCACCGCTGCCAGCCTTCATCAGCCGTCCTGGTCCTGCGGGTAGGTGTGGTGAAGGGGTCTTCCAAACTACTCATGTTGGCAAGTATTTGTTAGCTTCCAGATTTTCTAGCGCTGATTTGTTTTATCCCGTGTTGCAGAATGACGAACAAGATGACTTTGGTATCTGGGTGTACTACCATAATGTTCGAGGATTGAGGACAAAAATCGACGAGATCTTTTACTTTGATGTCATCTTTTTGGCCGAGACTGGACTGGATAGCCGAATAAACTCTCAGTAGTTGTTTGGAAATTCCTTTAATGTTTTTCGCTGTGACCGCAACTCAGCTAATAGTGACAGAGCATCGTTTGGTGGAGTATTGATTGCCATTTCACGAAAACACGTCAGCTCTATCATTGAAACGGTGAATGGTCAGTGTCTTGAACAAGTGTGTGCAAGTGCTACAGTGCAGGGTAGATAGTTACTGCTATGCGGTGTGTACATTCCCCCTGATAAAAGCCAAAACGTTGATGTGATCGATGCGAACAATTCAACTGTTTCGGAACTGTGCAGTAAAGGTTCTGTGAATGATATTGTTCTGGTGTGTGGTGATTTCAACCAGCCCCGCATTGTGTGGAATCAACGGCATGAAGAAACACAACCCGCTTGTTCTTTGTTGCCATCCGCTGCTGGTACAGCGCTGATCGACGGTATGGATTTTTTTAAATCTACATCAAGCAAACCAGTGCAGAAATCATCTTGGGCGATTGCTCGATTTGGTCTTTGGTTCTTCGGAGCATCAATTAATATAGTTGATTGTATTGTTACTCCACTGCTACCTGTCGACTCGCATCATACGCCTTTAGTTATCTCATTGGCTGCTGACTGCAAAAACAAATCCCGGAACATGGACTCCACGAATGAATCAAGGCCATTAAATTATAGAAAACTTCATTTTGCTGCTTTACTTGAATTCTTGCAAAACGTTAACTGGAGTGCTTTGCAAGAGATCGACAACGCAAATGAAATGGCATCTTTTTTCTGTAACAAAATAACTCAATGGTTAAGTTCAAATTTGACTTTTGTAAAACGGCCAATAAGTCCTCCTTGGAGCACAGCTTTGCTTCGTGAATTGAAACGATTTCGAAATGCTTGGCAGCGCAAACATCGTCGCTGGAAGAGCTCTGAAATAAAACGAATGTTCAAAAGTTCCAGCGAAAACTATCGCAAATTAAACGCGGGGTTGTACAAATCCTACGTTATGCGGGTTCAAACGGATCTTCGTCGGAATCCCAAACATTTCTGGACTTTTGTAAACTTGAAACGCAAATGCTCATCAATTCCTTCAAAAGTTTGTCTCGATGGTGTTGAATCCAGGTCATCCTTGGAGTCATGTGATCTGTTTGCAAAGTTCTTTGCTTCGGTGTTTGCCGAAAAAACAGCCTCCGGTATCGATGCGGAGACCGCCGCGGTGGATGTTCCTGAGAATTTAGTGCACATTGACACATTTTTGGTTACTCCCGATATGATTGTTGCCTCAGCGAAGAAGTTGAAACGATCGTTCTCGGCCGGACCAGATGCCATACCAGCAGCGGTGTACAGCCATTGCGTTTCTGCTTTAGCCGATCCTTTGTGCACTATATTTAACAAATCATTTGAGCAAGGTATCTTTCCGATGACTTGGAAGCAGTCTTTCATGTTTCCTGTATACAAGAGCGGTGATCGTACAAATGTTAGAAATTATCGAGGCATAACCAATTTATCAGCTGCATCTAAGCTGTTCGAAATAATTGTGAGCACTGAGGTACTTTTTCGTACTAAAAATTACGTCTCTATTGATCACCATGGATTTATGCCTGGTCGTTCAGTCAGTACGAATCTCTTAGATTTCACTTCCAGTTGTTTTGCGAGTTTGGAGAATGAAGTACAAATTGATGCAGTGTACACTGATCTGAAAGCAGCTTTCGACCGAATTGACCACCGAATACTCTTGTGCAAAATGTTGCGGCTGGGCGCCACACAAAAGTTTACTGACTGGCTACGCTCTTACTTATGTGGTAGATACATTTGTCGCCTGGTGTCATAGAAACTGGTTGATTGTCAGCGTTTCAAAATGCCAGGTCATAACGTTTCATCGAATACTGAACCCAATTCGATTCGACTATGCAATTGATGGACAAACGCTCTAGAGAGTTGACCATGTTAATGACCTTGGTGTTTTGTTAGATGCCAAACTTATCTTCAATCTGCATCTTTCATCTATAATTTCAAAAGCGACATGGCAACCAGGTTTTATTGCAAAAATTATCAGCTTACATGAAACTTACGGATTGAGCGCGTCCAGAAACGATTTGTTCGTCTTGTTCTAAGAAACCATTCCTGGCAGAACCCGCTTGAGCTTCCACCATACCACGATCGCTGTCGACTGATCGGACTCGACTCATTGGAAAGGAAAATTCAGCAAGCTACTTTCGTGGCAAAACTGATCAACGGAGATATCGACTCACCGAAGATTTTGTCTCAACTCGATTTTTGTGCTTCACATCGATCACTGCGCTCTACCAGCTTACTTCAGCCAAGATTTCATCGAACGACGTTCGGGTATTACGAACCGATAACATCATGCTTGAGGACATTTGGCGCTGTTGAACATCGTTTTGAATTTGATGAACCATCACACAAATTCGCGCAGAAAGTAAAGCGATCTACAATTTTATGACTTGACTAATACATATTCATTAAGACCATTTTGTTGTCAGACGAATACATTTAATAATAAATAAATAAATAAATAAAGAACAGATCATTGTTCATAAGTGTCCACGACTCAACCTCAAAACTAACAAGAATGGAAATCGATCTAGAAGAATTTCAGTTTGATATATAATACGTGAAAGCAAAAGAAAATGTCGGGGCTGATGCCTTATTACGTATCGTTGTCGCATCTAAGAAACTTTCGAATATTCTCGCCTTACCAGTTCAAACGAGGTCGATGACCACACCAAAAATTTACTTAAACACCAAAAAGCCAATAACTGACGAGACTCGGTAAACAACATCGATGCATTTAACTTATGTTGCTAATTGTGGCTAATTCTCATCATATAAGCTAAAGACAACGAGGCAATCGTGCATGCAGCGAATAGATTTGTGCAGACTTACCCGTAGTAGTGTCTTTCTCGTCATGTACTCTTCCGTCGTCATTAGAATTCACACTGCAGCCCAAGCGGGTGACGTTAGCACCACGGCGTGCCCTTGACCAATATCATGCCTTGCAGGAAACGCTACCAAACTGCCGAAGAGATCACCAGATGGAGATGTCGAGTTGCCTCACGAGGCTCCACCTTTGCACGGCGACAGTACGGAATGTCTCGTTAATAGACTGTGATCATGGATTCGGCCAATGCAGTTGTGCACCGGACAGACGACCACTCCTGTGGCACTTGCTTCGTTTTCATGCGCGATGTCTTCCAGAGGGATCCCGTGATGGCTCACTGCTGGTGGCTGGAGACGGCTTAGTCACCATTCAAGTGGAAAACTTCCACTCTGCTCGGCGTGTACAGTCCGATCGACGTTCGTTCCGAAAGAGGACTCACCACTGGTGGCTGATGATAGCCTGGCCACGATTCGAACGAAAAACTTCCACTCTTCCCGGTGCACACAGTCCGAAACACGCTGGTCCCGGGAAAAACTCACTACCACGACTAGAACTATCTCACTCTGACTGTCAAGTTAGCCTCGTGTCAGAGTGAGCCAGTGCGCCCAATTTTTCAGATTTACAGTTTTGTCTGCACTCTTATTTAAATCTACCTACATGCACGTAGTATTTAAATTTACTGATTGTTTATGATTCAGTTTTCATTAACCAAACGTTACACAACCCTACCCAGTGGCAAAAATTTTTCGTGAAGCACGAAAGTGGTTCACGAAAAATTTCTAAAATCTTCACTTCTGTGCCGATTACAAACTACAACACAACCCAACACAAGTGAACGAGAGCCTAACGGATGCTCTTCAAATCTTGAGCTCAATACAAATTTCTCTTCTACTATATCGCAACATTAACTAAACAGCAGAACTTGTCTGCACAAATGGTACTCGTACGCCAACAATACATGGCTAAAATGTCTCCGGCTCAGTTCTTGCATGCCTTCCTCTAACTTCCACTGAGTATTAACAGTCAGTGATCTTATCTAGTCTTAATGGCTAAATTAAACTAGAAGATCAACGAATAACAAAGAAAACAACATGCAGCATGCAAAATAATTGATTGGCTTAACTACAGAATTGACCGTCTTAGAGAATTGGTTTGATTTGAGGTTTGAGAGGATTTAGTCTCTCCTATCACCACGAGCCCAAGCAAGGGTTATAACCGCGCCCTTGATTCGCGTTCCTTCAGGTTGATGACCTTCGTAGTGACGCCTCCGACCAACAAGACTATTATTGTACACTGAACCTTGTGCACCTGTTCAGGCTTTTAGGGGAACTTTTACCGCTTGCGTGTTTTTGAACCTGCTTTACTGGGAGCTGGTGCTACTCATAGCTCGTTTTCCTCGATCCTTGTAGGCCACTACGTTTCAATGCACTCCGGTCGCGTCGGTGAAATGATTCGGTCCTTCATTCATCCGTTTTCTCTCGCTACGGTAACGGCACGCCTGTGGGAGGCTAGTTTCCGAACGAATCGTGGTGCTTGGGTGCGTTTTTCTCATGGGTCGCTACCAGCAGGCCTGTACAGGACTTATTCCCTGAAACTCGCAGTTATTGAACGCGATTTCCGCTTGTTTCGCAATCTTCCGACACGTAACACGACACGTTGAATTCCTTGTTCAATCGTTGTACTTTATGGGTTTTGAAGATGTGTTGTCGACTTAACTCATGCCATTACTTAGCTTGAGTCCGTTTTCTCGCTGAACTGTAACGTACAGACATCCTCGGCCTTTTCTGGGAGGAAGTCCGATCCCGTCCCTGACGTCTCGACAGCAACTTGCTGCGACTGCCAGTTGTCATGGGCCTTCCTCGACCAATCTGTCCGTCTTATGGCCCGCTTTCCTCTATCCTGTTGTTTGGATTGATCTGACTCGCGAGCCTATGTTTCGACTGTCCGTTTTTCTCGATACGGTAACGGCTGGCCTGCTGAAGGCTTTTTGGTTCCTCGAACCGTCCCTGTGCGTTTTTCTCCCGGTACGCTACCGGCTGGCCTGCAAAGGCTTTGCTTTACTGATTTAATGAGTGTTCCGATGTGCGTTTTTCTCACGGTCCGCTACCGGCGCGCCTGTGGAAGGCATTTTGCTCTGAAGTTTTCTCGACTTGGGTGCGGTTTCTCACGGTACGCTAATGGAACGTCTTCTAGTTCGTATAGGTTGGTGCCTAGAACTTTACGAATGATTACTGGTACAAATTTCGGGTTTAGCTTCTGATTGATGTGGTCTGCCTTAGATGATAATCCGAACGATCTTCTCCAAACCAAGTCGCCGACTTTGAACGACACCGTTCTTGTACGCAAATTGTACCGTTGCTTTGCCTTTTCGTGTGAGTTTCTAATTCGTTGACGCATGAATTCTTGGATCCGTTTAAGATTTGATAACCGAAGATCTTGTGCCAACTTCAAGTCCTCCGGGGTGTTGAGGTCCTGCTGTCTGTAGAGATCGGTGTGTAGGATCAGCTCTCTGCCGAAGTTGGCGAAGTGTGGACTAACTCCTGTGACTTCGTGCTTTGCACTGTTGATTGCTGCAACGATTGAAGGCAGATTCTCACCCCATGTCCGATGATCTTCGTTCAAGAGCGCTCTAATGCAGGTTATCAAAACACGGTTCACGCGTTCTGCGTTATTCACCATCGGACAATAATACGCTGTAGTCATGTGTTCAGTGTTGTGCCGCTTGAGCAAGGAGCGAAATGCCAACGAAGTGAACTGCTTCCCGTTGTCCGTTAGAACAATCCTTGGACGTGAAAATCGCAGAAAGATCTCCTTCTCTAGAAAGTTAATCATTGCCTCAGTGTCTGCCCTGCGCATGGGGTGCGCGATCACGTATTTTGTTATCCAATCCACTACCACCAAGATAACTGTGTTTCCTTTCTTCGATCTGGTGAATGGACCAACAAAATCGAAAGAGATCACCTCCCATGGGGTTCTAGCAGGTTTCAATTTTCCCATGTCCGGCATCATGCGATAATTTGGCGCTTTGCTGGCCTTGCACACCTCGCAGCTACGCACGTTACGAGCGATGTCCTCTTGCATTTTCGGCCAATAAAGGTTTGTCTGGATTTTTTGTAGCGTTTTCTGGAATCCTAAATGCGCTCCTGTGACCGAATCGTGTAATTTTCTTAATACTTCCGCTCGCTCGTCCCTCGGGACTACCTTCTTCCATTTGTGCGTGATCTGCCCCAGCTCCTCTCTGTAACGACAATTCTTGAAGAGTTCGTTGGACACGATGCGGAAGGCTGGGAACTTCTCCGGTTGCTTCGTTACGCCTGTTGCAAGACGGCTGTACCAACTGTCATCACTTGTGTTAGTGGAGAACTTTATCGTTGCTGCTATCCTTGACAATGCGTCCGGAACTACATTGCACGATCCTTTACGATATTTGATGTCGAAGTCAAACGCGTTCAACCGAAGGATCCATCTGCAGATTAACGCCGTAGGGTTCTTTATTGACTTCAAGTACGACAACGCAGCGTGATAGCAGAATACCGTGAACTTGACGCCTTCCACGTATCCACGGAACTTTTCAATTGCTCGAATGACCGCTAGGCATTCTCTTTCCGTAACCGAGTAGTTTCGTTCGGAGGATGACAGTTTCTGAGAAAAGTACGCTATTGGGTGTTCGATTCCATCTGTTTCTTGCGTTAGGACGGCTCCAATGGCGACGTCACTGGCGTCGCAGGCTATGTTGAACGGTCTGGCATAAACGGGCATCGCCAGGACTGGTGCTGACACTAGCATCGATTTCAGCTTCACAAAAGCGTCTTCAGCTACTGGTGTCCATCGGAACTTGATTTTAGCTTTCGTTAACTCGGTCAGTGGTACCGCAATGCGAGCGAAATCCTCGATGAACCTTCTATACCAGTTGCACAGTCCAAGAAAGCGCTGAACTTCTTTCCTGCTTTGCGGTGAGGGAAAATTCACGATGCAGTTGATCTTTTCGTTGTCTACCTTCCATCCGTCTTCATTCAAGACGTAGCCTAAATATTTCAGCTCCTGACGGCAGAATTTGGATTTGTCCGGAGATATCGTCAGATTTGCCTGTCGCAGTCTGTCTGCTACTTTCCTCAGTGTTACTAGGTGTTCTTCAAAGCTGCGCGAACAGATGATAATGTCATCCAAATAGTGAAAAACCTGCGGTTCCAGATCAGCAAAAAGATGTGTCATCAATCGTGCTAGTGCTTGACTCGCCGTACACAGACCAAATGGTACAACTTTGAATTGAAAGTGACCCCGACCGGGAACAGTGAATGCAGTTAACGGACGAGATTCTTTTTCCAGCGGTAGCTGCCAAAAGGCATCTTTCAAATCAATCGACGTTATATAGAAACATCCACTGAGATTGCTGACGATTGAGGCGATCTGCGGAATCGGATGTCCCTCATTAACCATGATCGAGTTCAAGTGGCGAGCATCTAGACATACTCTGTACTGTCCTGTCTTTTTCTTTACAGCAACGAGCGGATTGTTCCACGGCGAGAACACTGCCTCCTCGATAACATCTAACGCTATCATCCGATCAATTTCCTTGTTCACTTCGTCTAAGACATACTTCGACATGTGATAACAGCGCTGTTTCTTTGGTTTGGCATCTCCGATGTCGATGCGGTGCGTGTACTTGTCTGTACGGCCAATTCGTCCCTTTTCACTCACCGGAAACGTGCCTATTACCGTGTCTAATTGTCTTCTCTGCATGTCTGACAGCTTTCTCATGGGTTCATCATTGTTATTCTGCTCATCGAACATGTCTATCTTGTTGCACACCGCTCGAACTCCAAACTTCTCCCAAAAATTCATGCCGAGTATAATACACTCGGTCAGTGAAGGTATTAGTAGCACCGGAATTGTTTCATGACGGCCGTTGTATGCTATAGGCAGCTTGACGAACTCGGACATGGTGTGTTTTGTGCCGGCCGTCTGGATACCACCTTTCAGTCGACCTCGCTTCAAGTTCAGCTCGTCGATGATCTTTATCACGGCTCCTCCGATTAGAGAACAGTTTGCTCCACTATCCAATAAACCTGTTACCTGTTTGCCAAGAACTGTGAAATCGGCATGTGGCCGGTTGTCTCCGTTTGTGTTGATTCTGATAGAGTTGATGTGCCGAAGCTCGGGAAATGATGAGGGACTGTAGAATTCTTGCGAGGATGCGATTCCCTCGGTTACTGACTCCTCGCTTGCTCGTTTCCCGTTGCTGATGAACAAGTAGGACAACTGCGAAGTGAAAAGCCCTTCTGACCACATCGATAGCAAAACAGTATGGCTTGTGGTTTTGGACAGTCCATGAACCTATGCCCTTCTGTATCACAATTCCAGCAGCGAAGCAGGGCTGATCTGTTCTCGTCCTGTGCTTCTTGGGAGCAGATCGCTGTCTGTTGCTCTCTACGATTATTGTTCGCTTCCGACCGATTAGATTGTCTCGACGGTTGTGGTTGTTGTACACGAAACCCTTGCGCCGCCTCTTGACGATGATCTCTTCTTTCGAAGCGAGCCTTTAATGCGTTTACTTGCTGGCATATCATCTCCAGTTGTTGTGTTCAATCTTGTTCTTCTCCAGCTGTTGACACGAGTCGTACGGCTCATCATACAGTTGTTGTTCTCGAAATTCGGCTGACTCCACTGCGTGTACTCTGTTGAATCTTTGCAACTGTCCTGTATTCCCGTATGTTCTCTCTCTTTGTGAAGGTGTTGGCGTTGCTAGGCTCGGCTCAAGCAGCGCGTAGTGTGGGATCGGTGTCCTGCGGTGACGGCTCAGAAGAATGCGCGTCTCGTCGAACTCGTTACAGACTTCCGCCATTTCGGTTAACGACTGAGGTCTCGCAGCTGCAACAATCGATGCGTACTCCGTGTTCATGCTCTTCTTCACGATGAAGAATTTCTCCTCGGGTGACATCGCTGGCTGGACGAACCGAAACAGTGCTGATATATCCCTGAAGAATTTCGCAAACGATTCATTTGCACCTTGATACCGAGAATTTGCTTCATTTCTCATAATCTGCGCATAACTGCTGGGCAGGAGCTCTCGTCGTATTTGCTCCTTGAAGCCACGCCACGTATGCAATGTTCCTTCCGCAAAAGCTCGCCCGTACCAATCGAGTGCGTCATCCAGAAGTAGATGTTTGATGGATCGCAATAACAGTTCATCCGAAACGTCTTCGGACCGAGCGAAACACTACGCGATCTAAGAATGTGTTGAGCGATGTTGTATCTTTTTCACCGCGAAACTTGAATGGCCAATTGTGAATAGCTTTAGGGTTTCTGTGAGTATCCTGCCTCTCTTGCCTGTCTCTCCGTAATAGGTGTGTCAGCAGCTCGTCTCGTATGCGGTTGTAGTCTGCTGAGTCGTCCCTTCTGTTTTCTTCCTGTGACGGATACTCTCTATGAGGGGATGGCGGTGTGCTTCCCGTTCTTCCGTAGTGGTGATATTGGTCTTGATTGGATGTTGGATTGAAATTATCCGCTTTCTTGTGTAGAGTTGAAGGCCACGCCGGTTGCCAATTTCCGAGATTACGTCCATTACCTCGTCCTCTTCCGATAGGTGATGATACTCTGGGTAGGCCAGTATCTTCTTTACTTTCCGTTTGCTGCCATGCAAACGTAGCCATTTGCGTCTCTTTGTTTCTAGCACCTTACTCTGCTGTCTTCTTCGCGAGGGCGCCTGCACCTGCTTCCTGTCCGCGCGTTGCTCGCGAATTCTGATGATCTTCCGGTACGCCAAATGCCCCTTGCATTATGTGCACGGAGTTATTTGATTCTTTGGAACAGCTGTTTCGATCATTCACTTGACACAAGTCTGACATGTTTAACGCGGTGTAAACTTCTTCCAGTAAAGCGGCTATCAACACTTGAACACTAGCAAATTCTTCCCGAAGCGCGACCGGAGGCGGATCGATACGAACTAAACGATTTCGATAGTGACGTAATCGCGATTTTATATGTTCTAAGAAACCAATATCGTGTTTCTTAATTGCTGAGTCTATTGGTGCCAGCAATAATTTCAGACGTGATGCGCAAGCATTAATGTTGCTTTCATCACTCATAACGTGACTAGAAGTCGTATAAAAACGCTTCCGCCTTAAATCTTCTTCAAAAGCCTTTAATAAACGGGCACATTTACCCCTACGGGTGATTTGCCCAAGGCCAGTGATACTACGAAGAGCGAGTTCATAATTTAACTCCTCTTCACTTAAATGTAACGGATCTATCACCATCGTGAGATAGTGAATTTAAACTAAAGCCAATCAACAGAGTTTAACCTAACTAACAAATCGAATGCCATACTAGCAATATGTTTGCTTTATTGTTTTTTTTATTTGCCACACAGGTGATTAAGGGTGTTTCTAAACTAGTTGGTTCGATAAATTGTTCGAATCCAACATTTCATCATAAACCCGAAAACAAAATGGGTTTTTTAGTTGGGCGCCATTGTTGCTAATTGTGGCTAATTCTCATCATATGAGCTAAAGACAACGAGACAATCGTGCATGCAGCAAATAGATTTGTGCAGACTTACCCGTAGTGGTGTCCTCCTCGTCATGTACTCTTCCGTCGTCATTAGAATTCACGCTGCAGCCCAAGCGGGTGACGTTAGCACCACGGCGTGCCCTTGACCAATATCATGCCTTGCAGGAAACGCTACCAAACTGCCGAAGAGATCTCCAGATGGCGATGTCGAGTTGCCTCACGAGGCTCCACCTTTGCATGGCGACAGTACGGGATGTCTCGTTAATAGACTGTGATCATGGATTCGGCCAATGCAGTTGTGCACCGGATAGACGACCACTCCTGTGGCACTTGCTTCGTTTTCATGCGCGATGTCTTCCGTGATGGCTCACTGCTGGTGGCTGGAGACGGCTTAGTCACCATTCAAGTGGAAAACTTCACTCTGCTCGGCGTGTACAGTCCGATCGACGTTCGTTCCGAAAGAGGACTCACCACTGGTGGCCTGGCCACGATTCGAACGAAAAACTTCCACTCTTCCCGGTGCACACAGTCCGAAACACGCTGGTCCCGGGAAAAACTCACTACCGGTGGCCTAGCCACGATTTTTTAGCGGAACACTTCCACTCTGCCTGTCGTGTACTGTCCGAAGACGCTGGCCGGATTCTGGAATAAATCACAGATTTTCACAGATTTTTGAAATCATGCACAGTTTAGCACCAAAAAGTACAGAGCGGTTGAGGGAAAAGGTACAGAGCGTGGTGGTAGTGAGACCTTTTTTGCCTTTCTCATATAGAAAGGCTATGCAATCACTGTGAAAATCGCCTTTTTATCCGAGGCCCGGAGGGCCGAATTCGACTCAGCACTCAGCGAACTGAGCAAATGTCTGTGTGTGTGTCCGTCCGTGTGTGTATGTGTGTGTATGTAACAAAAATATGCACTCACTTTTCTCAGAGATGGCTAAACCGATTTTCACAAACAAAGATACAAATGAAAGGTCTTGTAGTCCCATAGCCTGCAATAGAATTTCATTCCGATCCGACATTTCACGGTTATATTTATGATGTAATGAGTAATATGAGAAAGGCATCATTACACCACTAGGTGGATTAAAATAGGTTTTTGTTTTTTGCTCACAATATTGATTTTGATCTGGTATTATGGTATGGAAAACGGGCACAGATTCCACAGACAGGTTTTTGGCTTGATTACAGAATTTTGAAAACATGACCTGGCATCCCTGATGACAGCTTGCCAAATCTTGACAAAACATTACGGGATGGTCGTGGGATCGAATAAACGGCAAAATTCGTTTTTGGAGACACTCTTTTTGGTATAGTTCCGATGTCATTGTCTTATTTGTAACGATAATTTTCATTTTTTTGCCACAGCTGCAAATGTCCTGCCAAATCATAAATTTTCTTGCATATTTGGCAGCAAAAACAAATTTAAATTTGGCTGGAACATCCCCCCGAGCCGTTGCCAAGTAAAATGTTTGACCTGGAATTTTTCCGAAGTCAGCCTTGACATAGGTTTCATCGTCCATCAGAAGACACCCGTCGAACTTGGTCAGCATAGTTTTCGAGCACGAATTTTGACCACACTATTCTGTTGTATGGTCAGATTTGGCTGTTTGCTAGCTCGATACGACTTGATTCCTTCCCGGAGTCGAGTTCTCCTCACGGTACTATGGGCAGCACCGAATTTTCTGGCCAAATCACGGTCCGATAGATTAGGATTTCTCTTAATCGTCTTCAAAATCTTATCACGCAGTTTCCGGTCGACAGGTCCACTCCGACCTGTATACCGTTTGATAACGTGCCATGCGGTATTTCTGGGCAATTTCAGCTGTTTAGCTAGCTGAGATGCAGACCACAATGGATTTTCCAAATAACTGTGCACAATTTTTTCCCTTCTTTCGGCTTCCATGTTGATTGTTTACAAAGTACAGTCGATTTGCGGAATGTCAAAAATCGTACGTGAGACTGACAAAATATCCGACACGTGGGCGCCAAGAACTTCCAAATCCGTCCACCAGGAGCGCCACAATATGAGCAAAAGTTTGTTCCAATTCTAAAAGCAGCAAGCTTTGGTTTCGTTTCTTTCGGCACGTCAGTAAAGACATAGCACTTCGGTGTGATAAGTGTATATGTAAAGAGCATTAACGTTACGTCTGCTCAGCGGTTTACGTTTAACCGTTAGGTGGTGTTTGCAGTTCAGCATAAACTGCTGACGCACTGATGAGCTGAAAGCGAAACATAAAAAATGAAAATAGTTATGTGTACTTAGCACAAATTAGCACCCACGTGGTACCAAACCCTTAAATAACTAATATTTACGATACTAAACAATGACATTTATATAAATATTATGACGAAAAATATGAAAAGTTCCTCGCCCAAGCGCAATTACCTTATGCGCTGAAACATTTTGATTTGGAGGAATATAGTCGCATGATTGATGAAATGGCAAAAAAATTAAACCAATGAAAATTGGTAATTTCAAATAACAGTATTATATTTTCACTGGTTGATAATCAAATCTTTAAAGCAGTTAGTAATGAAATGTTAACTAACGCTAACATCATATTATAAAACCCAGCACAAATTATCTCATGCGAAAACGAAATCAATCAAATCATTTTGGAAAACCTCGATACCCTTTCAGGAGGACACATTGGTACACCAAGATTACTGAAAAAATTAAGAAAGTCATATTACTGGACCAATATGAAAGGAACTATTAACAACTTCGTTAAAGGCTACACAAAATGTATACCGAACAAAAAACGAGCTAAACACTAAAGAAGCGTTTGTCGAGACTATAACCCCAGCTAGACCATTCGATCGACACGATTGGACCAATCACGAAATCTGCTAGTGGAAATCGATACGCATTGAATGCATAATGTTGGTAATAGTTGTATCTAAGACACTTGCAAAAGAATTTGTCGAAAGTTGCATTCTTGTACACGGATGTCCTTTAAAAATTAAATCAGACATGGGAACAAAATACAAGAATGAAACATTCAAAAATGTATATAAATGTATATCCATAGAACAAAAATTCTCAACGGCTTACTATCCTGAAACTATAGGTAGCCTAGAAAGAAACCATCGCTGTTACAAAGAAACCATCGCTGCCAAATTGTAAATGAACAACACGATAACTGGGGTACATGGGAGCCATAATACGTTTTCAGTTACAATACGACCCCACATTCAACACACCAATACACACCTTTCGAGCTCACATTTGGCAAATATACCACAATCCATTCAGAAATTAATTAACTTAGATCTATTATACAGAACTTAAATTTAAGATAAAATCCACGAATTACTAGAAAAAAGAATTAAAAGTACACTAAAGTCTCTTTTTACACGGTGGTTACGTACCGCGTTAAAAAAATCCGTGTAAAATAAAACCGTGTTAATTGCAGAAACCGTGCAAAAAAAACCGCGTGGAAAGTTTGGCGTAATAATTCCAAAAACCATAGATTTGATTATTTGTTTGTTTTGTTTTTGATAATATGTAACTGTTACTTCATAATTAAAACTACGAAGTTGTGAAAAGGGTCTAATCATCCTTGAAAAAACTCATAAGATGACAAGTTTTTTTTATATCATTTATTTTACCCCGGATAATAAGTTAAAATTAGAACACTTAGTAGACGCGTTGTCTGGTAAGCAAGTTAATCTGAATGCTCATGCCTTTTATATAATGCATTACGAGTTTTAAAAAAAATCAATAATACGTTGGTACAAATTAGAACGTTTGACTGAAGAAGTGCTGGTAATACCCCTCATATATACTTTCACTACAAATAAAGCTTGAGAAAAAGTTCTTTTCAACTTCGAAGGTGCGATGTGTAGTAAACACTAACGATTCTAATACTCTTTTTCAACTAAACTTAGTGGGAAGACATAGATATTGGAAGAGGATCGCACCGACAGAATTTAAGTAGAAGAATTTATAGAGACGAATATGGATCAAATTAGAAAAGCCATTACTATGTGTCATGCTGAAGCAACTCATTTCATCGGCGTAAATTTTTTAAAATATTTTTCGAAAAAAATGACAGAGTGCTTTTTAAACTCTCATCAGAAACCGTGTTAATTGCGGAAACCGCATAAATAAAAACCGTGTTAATTCCGGAATCCGTGTAAAAAAACCGTACATAAACACCCATTCGAAAAAAAACCGTTAAAAAAGAGACCTTATACATAAGCAAAAAATACAGACAAAATCTATTAGTAAATCTGAAGGAGAAACAGTTTGGTTAAAACAATAAACTAGACGAGAACTTGACCAAATATATTCTGGGCCCTTTGATATTCACGAAATACAACACCCCAACGCACAGTGGTCCCAATCATGTCAAAACACGCGTTTTTTTATTTGTGCTTCAGGGGTTGATTTTGGATTTTTCATGTCTTTAGAAGAATTTCTGTTTGATATGGTCCGCTTCTTTTAGTATACTCAAAATTGTCTTTAATCCACCTACAAGTGAGTTAAAAAATTATTTTGCCCACAATACGAAATAGAGCATTTATGTCTTCAGAAAAGTTGTAGATTTTGGTTAAACGAGAAAATATGTCGAAGACATGAACACTTTAAAATGCAGTGGTGTCGAGATATGATGTATTGTTTATTAGAGACCCCAAAAATCGAGTTTTCCATCATAACTTTTTTCAATGAATTTTTCGAATTTTCAAATGTTCAACAATTATATTTTTTTGTCAAAGGTTACATATTTTTAAGTTCACAAACTAAAATGTTTTTGAACAATTCAACTTCAAAATACTACATATTCAAGTATCAATATCTCGAAAATGTGGAAATATGTGGAATCAATTGCAACAAAATTCGAAAGTATGATCACAACACTATTAGAAAAATTATTAGTCACAACTTTAATTCTAACATTCTCCAATATACCCTAACATACAATATTCATTAACCTTGCACCCTAAATTCAATATTGATCAAAGTCAGTGAGAAAATAGTAGAAGACGCAAATCAAATAAACATTTTTACACAAAGTACTGAAACATAAAAGAACGGAGAGTTCGCCTAATACAGTGTTCCCTAAAATCAAAAATGATATACAAACAGCTTAACAGAATATTTAATTGAAGAAAACATTGGAAACTTCGTCTATCTTTAGGATTTTTTTTTACTTCTCTCTGATATGTTCAACTGCTCCTATTTATTAATATTGAATTTAGGGTGAAAGGTTAATGAATATTGTATGTTAGGGTGCTAAATATATATTGGAGAATGTTAGAACATGCTTTTCTTCAAAGTGTGTTTCATATAAATTTAAGCGAATTTAAGTTGTAACTAATAATTTTTCTAATACTGTTGTGATCATACTTTCAAATTTTGTTGAAATTGGTTCCACATATTACCACATTTTCGAGATATTGATACTTGAATATGTAGTATTTTAAAGTTGAATTGTTCAAAAACATTTTAGTTTGTTAACTTAATAATATGTAACCTTTGACAGAAATATATATTTTGATAATAGAATATAATTGTAGAACATTTGAAAATTCGAAAAAATCTTTGAAAAAGTTATGATGGAAAACTTGTTTTTGGGGGTCTCTAATAAACAATGCATTATATCTCAACACCAATGCATTTTGAAGTGTTCATGTCTTCGACATATTTTCTTGTTTAAACATGATCTACAACTTTTCTGAAGACATAAATGCTCTTTTTCGAATTGTGGGTACAATAATTTTTTTAACTCACTTGTAGGTGGATTAAAGACAATTTTGAGTATACTAAAGAAAGCGGACCATATAAAACAGCAATTCTTCTGAAGACATCAAAAATCAAAAATCAACCCCTGAAGCACAAATAGAAAAACGTGTGTTTTGATATGATTGGGACCACTGTGCAACGTTATGATTAACACTTAAACGCTCGGGTTGGGATTTTCATCGATTTTTTTTCAAAAATTTGTTACTACTGAATAAATTGACCGATCTTGATGCATTTGGTGTCAGAAAAACCGGGTATTCTTTAATTTCATTCTGCCATAATCGGTGTTGATATGGTCCAAAAACACCGGTGTTATTCCAGATCGCCTTGGGGTAAGTCGGTTTTGCCATTGGGGGTATTCTATCTAAAAAACTAAAAATTTATATGGGAACAGTTCTGGAACAATCTGAAATGTGCAAGATTTACTAAAGCGCATCAATTTGAATAAACTAATCATTTGGCCAAACATCCCAGAGGGTACTGGAACTGGTTATAAAACTTCTGAAAGACTTTTTTGAAAAGACGCAATTTCAGACCATGGTTAATTTTCATAGGAGAAGACTTATTACTCATGGTTTCATGAGAAGTTTAAATGATTGGTTTCATGATTTTCTAATCTTAACAGCGGTAATGGAATTTTTCCGTGTATGTACGAAACCTTCGTAATTGTAACAATACTTACTAAAACAAAGTCTGTAAGGAACACTTGAAACTACAAATAAATTGATTTAAAAAACCTTTATTTTCTTTTAGGGGAATGGTGTAACATGTGGACACCACATGTCATCAAGCTTAATGTCCCCGCGTATTTAGACACGTAATGGATTCATGTGCACAAATCAGCTCGGTGACTTCAAGCGATGAAACAAACAATTATATCACGTTATAACATCAATAACCCGACCGCGCACCTGACACATTTGGCCTTGAATTAATGCCCGGGCTCTCTTGACTCTCTCGATTAAACTTCTATTCAAGTGTCTCCCGTAGGAGTTAAGAAAACGGTTAATAAAACAGTCTTAATTAAAACGCGAGTTGATCAATAACATATCACAATACTTACCTTACCTAACAGCTACACAAGTAGCAATCCACAACTAGCTCTGATGCGTAGTAGCTACTTCTAGCTACTAGTTGAAAATAAGTTTATTTGACTCCAATATTAGCAACCTGTAACTAGTCCGATACCACTTAGTCCAACTATGTTGCAACAAGAGCACGAATATGTTTTTTATGTTATGCTGGTTGAAACAAGGTGACGGCAGTGTTTCTTCATAACATAAACATTGAACTAGCTATCATTTGTAAGTTACCGTTACTTGATTCTAACATATCTTTAATCACCCCTATGGTTTTAGCTACTAGTTGAAAAAAGGTTGCGAAACCATTATAAATACGTAAGCGTATATGTAAATCGTTACGGTTAATTAATGTAGCAATAACTGAAATATTATAAGATTATAACATACAATTTCTGCATTGATTCAGATAGCTATCGGGAGGTTTTCCCAATGTAATGATAACGGAAGTGCAACCTAAAAAACTTTTGTTGGCTTGAATATGGCGATCACACTATGGAGTCGCAAGAAGTGTATAAAATATAAATAAAATCATGATATTACTTTTTTTAAAACTACTTTTTGACGAAAATAATGAAAGGCAGAACAGTCCTTTTTGTTCTATGCACTATTCTGAACTCGAAGAAAACAATATAGAGATTAAACATCGATTGTGATATTACAATTACCATGATATATGAATTTAACATAATGAGAAATCACTCTACTTCGATTAATTTTGAGCATTCTGAACATATGGGTTTTTCATTGTTTATTGTTCATATCTTCATAAAGAGATTTTGATTGAAGGCGCATAAAAAACAGTTAATTAAAATTGAATTTCGCTCGATAGTTTTGAAATCGTTGTGAAAATTATACCTAGTATCAAATTTGTAATTTCAAATACTATACTGTCTTTTTTATTGTTTATAGAAAAACATTATGGATTCATTCAATGTTTATAATGTTGATGGCAGTTTCAACTAGTTTACTTAAAAATAAGTTATTTTCAAGTTATGGAAAATATGTTATTTCAGTATGGCATTACAACGTAACGACAACTTATTTTTAACCGACATAGAAACTAGTAGAAACTGCGCTTTTTGAGTCACGTAAGTGGTTAGATGTTAGTTACAACAACTCAAATTTCTGGTTGCAAACTAGTCACAAATAAGCTAGTCCTGTGGTGTCCTTTGCTATATCAAGCATACGTCTCCACATAACTCGGTATATGGCTGCTTGTCGCCAGCCATTCAAGGCACGGATGCTTCTGACATCACCCTCCACTTGATCGATCCACCTTGCCCGCTGCGCTCCTCTTCTTCTTGTACCAGTCGGATTAGATTCTAGAACCATTTTCACTGGGCTGTCGTCCGACATTCTTATGACATGCCCAGCCCATCGTAGACGTCCGATTTTAGCTGTCCGTTTAGTCGATGGGTGGTTCTCCTAGCAGCTGTTGCAATTCGTGATTCAAACGCCGTCTCCACGTTCCATCTTTCATCTGCACCCCGCCATAGATGGTCCTCAGTACCTTTCTTTCGAAAACACTACGGACTGTCGGAAGATCGTGCCACTCGTGTCGATCCTCGCTCTTCGAATCCGACCTTCCAGGGCAATATTGAACAAGATATAAGAGAGTCCATCACCTTGACGAAGCCCTCTCCGAGATTAGAAGGGACTCGATCGATTGTGTCATATACCGCTTTGAAGTCAATGAATAGGTGATGCGGTGACGACACTATGTGATCCGTAGTGGCGCGGGCTCCAGTAAGTCCCGCTTGGTACGGCCCTACGAATTCCTTAGCTATTGGTGATAGACGACGGCAAAGGATTTTTGAGCAATGTGATTGCGCGGTAATTGCAACAATCTAGCTTGTCGCCCTTTTTGTAGTCGCGACATACCATTCCATCCATTGATTCCTGTGGTAGAGCCTCCTCCTCCCAAATCTTAGAAATCATCCAATGCTGCGCTCTAGCCAGTGCCTCTCCTCCATGTATGAGCAGCTTACCTTGCAACTGGTCATTGCCCGTGACTTTGTTGTTCCTCAGCTTGTCGATCTCCTCACTTATCTCCGACATATTAGGGGCTGGGAATCTGTCGTCGGCTGAGCGTGCACCCAGATTGATTCCTGTTCCGTTCTCTGTATCTTGTGCTTCGCCATTCAGATGCTCGTCATAGTACTGCTTCCACCTGTCAACCACCTCACGTTCGTTCCTGAAAAGTTTACCACTGATATATCTACACATTTCGGCCTGTGACGTGTAGCCTCTACGTGAGCGGTTCACCTTCTCATAGTACTTTCGTGTGTCATTTGCGCGGTACAGCTGTTCCATCGCTTCGCGATCTTGGTCTTCCTGGTGGCGCTTTTTCCCGGAAAACCGTTTTCTGTCTGTTCCGCGCCTGTCTGTATGGTTTCTCGTTCGCTCTCGTGCGGTGTTGCTTCATCCTCGCCCGTGCTGCATTCTTCTCTTCGACCAACTGCTGCCATTCGCCGCCAAACCAGTCATTTTCTCGATTTGATAACCTCGTACCTAGAACGGTTGCAGTAGTGTTACTCATGGCGGACCTTATGTTCCTCCAGCAGTTTTCAAGAGTCGCCGCGCCAAGCTGCTCTTCCGTTGGTAGCACTAGCTTCAGTTGTTGCGCGTATTCCTCTGCAGTACGAACGCTTTATAGCTGCTCGAAATTGAGTCCCGGCGTTCCTGTGCGACGAGTGTTGTGTTTTGATAGTTTTTAGCGCATACAAACCGCGACAAGGTAGTGGTTAGAATAAATGTTGGCACCGCGATAAGTGCGGACATTAATGACGTCGGAGAAGAATCGCCCGTCGATGAGAACGTGGTCGATTTGATTTTCCGTATGTTGATCAGGTGATCTCCAGGTGGCTTAGTGGATATCTTTGCGGGGGAAGAAGGTGCTTCAAACTACCATTCCTCGGGAGGCTGCAAAGTTTACGCATCGTTGACCGTTGTCGTTGTTACCGCGCGCAGGCTCTCCAGCCCGATTACGGGCCTGTACATTGCCTCCCGGCCTACCTGAGCATTCATATCGCCGATGACGAGGTTTACATCCCGCCTTAGACAGCTGTCACCGGGTCTCGTCTCATGTGGGCAGTGCACGTTGATGATGCTTTAGTTGAAGAAACGGCCCTTGATCTTCAATACGCACATTCTATCACTGATTGGTTGCCACCCAATCACGCGCTGGCGCATCTTGCCCAACACTACGAATCCCGTTCCTAGAACGTTGGTTGTGCCACAGCTCTGGTAGAAGGTAGCCGCTCGATGCCCACTTTTCCACACCTTCTGTCCCGTCCAACAAAGTTCCTGCAGTGCTACGACATCGAAGCCGCGGATTTTAAGCTCATCATGCAGCATTCGGTCGTATCCTGGGAAGCCAAGCGATTTGCAGTTCCATGTGCCAAGCTTCCAATCGTAGTCCTTTGTTCGTTGCGTAGGTCTTTGCCGATTACTCCGAGTCGTATTTCCTTCTTGATCGTTCGCAACATATGTTTTCCGGGCGGTTTGTTAGGCCTGCACCAACCTCCTGTCTCGCCGGAGGGCCATCGTGTCAGCACTGTTTAGAGTCCCACACTGACACAAGGACGGTAATCAGCCGCTCCTAACATGGAGAGCAGACACTGTTTCGAGCCGCCCCAACATGGGGAACAGACGCTCGGATAGGCTCGCTCTCTGTAAAGAGAGGGCAAAACCCCCCGTTACCCGATCTTTCCTATGGTTGCTCGTACCCGTAGTTATATTATATTATATTATATTATATTATATTATTTTATATTATATTATATTATATTATATTATATTATATTATATTATATTATATTATATTATATTATATTATATTATATTATATTATATTATATTATATTATATTATATTATATTATGTTATATTATATTATATTATATTATACTAGCTGACCCGCCGAACTTCGTCTCGCCCAAATTTGTTCAAATTTATGTTTGCGGACGATAGAATAATCAAACGACTATGTGGTTAACGCTTCTTTCCATTATTCTACGGAGTACTTAACCTAAAATCAACGAAATGTGACACACATTCGCTTTGGCAAAAAAAAATATCATCAAAAATCATATGAAAATTTGCAATACTACGCAAAAAGGAAGCGAATGCACAGATTGTCATCTCATTCTCTGAGTTAATGCATTGAATAGAGAACCCTCTCTAATGGTTTCGACATGATGAATATGGTGCGACGTTTGCTCTTTCAGATATGATTTATGCAATCCGTTATTTAAATAGATAAAAAGATCAGCATTTAGTGTTGAATTAGAATTTTGTATCGAAAAAATAAACAAAATGTTGAAGAGCTTCTTTTCTATAGTTGCTCGCTCATTCGATACAGTTGGAAATATTTGCAATTCGTAGTAACCCAAGTAACCAAAAGTTTGTAAAAAAGAAAAATGATTTGGCTTAAGTAGCATACAAATCCAATGAATACCATTATAAACAGCCCATCTTTAAGGAATTGTTCACACTTGAACGTTCACCCGACGCAACAGAACAAACTTTGAAGCAGCTTTTTGTTCAGCAGCAAGCAAAGTTCACTTAGAACTTTTTCGGTACGTTCAAGTTACCAAAAAATGCCATGAATTAAAGTAGTAGGAAAATGAATATTTTTCAGATACTGTGGAACATTTGGTAAGTTGGAGAGACTTCGCTTCAATTTTGTTTCGATATTGATCTCACCAAATTGACAGTATGTAAAATTGCCCTCGGCATCTTATAGCTTAACGCAATGTGCCTTAAAATATGTTATTAAATAAAAAAAAAAACAGTATGTAAAATATAAAATGCCAGTCTCAATACATTATGGAAATCAATCTCATCCCATGAGTCAATGCACTCAACATAGATCCTTATCTTATGGTTTCGACATAATGGATATAAGGTGCCACGTTTTCTGTTTCAGATGTGACTCTTGATTCCAATTATCGATAAAAATGATCACTAATCAGAATTTTGTATAGATAAACTTAACACAATGTTGAAGAGTTTCTTTTCTAGAGTTGTTCATTCGATAGAGTAGGATATATTTACAATTTGTAAATATATCCTATATCCTATCTGTGAAACTTTTGATTGCTTGGAAATTTTAATTTGATACTGATCTTACCAGTGTGAACATTCTTCATAGAACATGAAACCTAGAATGGCAGTTTCAATCCATTATGGTAATCATCTTGAACATTGATATCTAATTGCCACTTATATTGTGCGCTTAGTATAATCTAAATCATTAGAAAACAAAATGCAAGGAAAATCTCTTAGTTTGACCTCAGCGCTTCTACAGCACAATACTTTCATTGATTTATTGAAAAAATTCTGACCAATGCTATCATCTGACTTCATTCAACATAATTCATTAACTGGTAAATGATACCTGAACTTATTCTTCTGGTTAAAACCGGGCTAAAATAAACAACTAACTAACTAACTTCTTCTCCTGCCCACAGCGGTTTTCTAGAACAGTCATATGCATTCCGTCATTGAGTCATTTGTCAGTCAGCAACAATTTTGATACCCAATTAAGCACGTGGTTCGAATCGCGTCGATCAAGTATGCATGTGAAATCTCCATACAAAACAACTCGTTTCGCGCCAAAAGATTCTTTCAACGATCTAGTATTCCTTTCTTTCGACGGCCAAACACTTATGCAACTCGTTGCGCGCCAAACATCAATTGTAGATCTAGCAATCATTGGCGACTTTTTCAGTGGAAAATTCCATTGTCCATACAAAATAACTTTATTGGTTTTTCCCACTTTTCCGGTAAGTTTTCCAAATTTTTTTGATGTACGAACCCGGTGGGGGTAAAAACTGATCAAACAAAAAAAAAGCATCTCAATCCGTCCATCCGTTCTTACGTGATGCGATTACAAAGAATGATCTCTGCATTTTTATATATATAGATTATACTATATTATATTATACTAGCTGACCCATCGAACTTCGTCTCGCCTGAAATTATTTTTTTTTAATTTATGTTTTCGGACAGCAGAGTTGTGAAACGATAATGTTTCTTTCCATTATTTTACTGATTACTTGGCTTACAATAAACGAATTACGACAAATTCATATTCAACACATTAACTTCAGCCCGAAGAAGAAATATCATCAAGAATTATTGTGGAATTATATTCAATGCTTTTGTTTAGCAAAACCTAAACAAATGCACCGATTGCCATCTCATCCTTCGAGTCAGTGTATTGAACAGAGATTGTAGATCTATCTCAAACTAAAGGTTTGACATATGGGATGATGGATTGAATTGAATCATATCCGACTGGTCGTAGTACGACCTTGAAAATTGGCGACTGCGTTACTCCATCATTCATCGTGAGCTCTGGCGTTCCTCAGGGAAGCCATCTAGGACCATTCATATTTCTGCTATCATTCGACGACGATTTCAAGCTGTTTCATCTCATCAAAGATCTGAAAGACTCAAATTTCTTACAATCACAGTTGGATGTATTTTCTAACTGGTGCAACGTCAACAGAATGGTTATGAATGCCTCTAAATGCTCCGTTATCTCCTTCTCTCGCAAACGAACCACGACCATGTATGATTACACTATTTCGCAAGCTGTACTAAAACGGGAGACATCAATTAAGGATCTAGGAGTGTTATTGGATTCAAAACTTAGTTTCAAAGATCACATAGAATATACCCTCTCTAAGACATTAAAGATGCGTGCTGGAACTAATTATGGCCTTAATGAACCGTTTTCGAGTATGTTTCGCGTATTCAATACTTGCTCTGATGAATTTGATTTCAATTTATCTCGTAACCCGTTTTCTTCGAATCTTCTCCCGCTAGTTTTATTAAAGTAATTGGACGATATCAATAGTTGTTATGTATCATGTGGACAAATGTTATCTGTTGATACAAAAGATGGGAATGTTTTATGCCTGCTGGAGAAGGAGAATAAAAATCTCAGCTCCAGCGGGCTTTTCCCTTGCTCCTAAATAAACAAATAAACAGATGGATGGAAAAGAGATGACCATGATGAATACTTTAAATTTTCAAAAATTTAATAGCAAATCCTTAGGGATTATCGAAAGTGATAAATTGGTTTTGAACGGTTATCCATAACCTGCTTCACCGCTAGTGATATTATTCTTAGTCGTGTTTGATGAATGTTCGTAGCATGATAATGACAGGATCAATTTTTGATTAACGAATTAGCGATAAAATGAAAAATTCTTGGGCATTCGAAAGTTCAAATTACCCTTTTATTAAATATTGATTCCATTAACTTTGACATGAACGCTGGATTCGTTCAAGAATTGTATCAAAAGGCTTCTCATTCGTCGAGCCACCACATCGTTTTGCTTAGTATTCAGTCCTGAGAATCAATATTCTGTTCTAGCGGAGTGAACATGAGGAGTGATTATACCAGTATTCTTCTTATCGTTAAAGCCAATGTACAAAACAGCAGATCTCACAACTAATGGTTCTCACATGCCACGATTTCTCCTTCAGATATGATATTCATGATTCGCATAAGGTAATCCGTCAAGTAATTAAAAGTTCTGAAAATGAAATGATTTGGCTTAAGCAGCTTACAAATCTGTATGAAATGTTCAAAACGACGAATGTAACAATGAGAGATTCTCTTTGTTCACTTTCTCTCTGGATTATTACGGTACTCTTAGCAATCCTTCACTCAAATTATTTACCGATAATAATAACCAAAGCTATCATCTTTGAATCTGCACTGGATAAATTACCGACAAAAAGCAGAAATGTTTCGCAATAATCGAAAGAGAAAATAAACAAAGAGAATCTCTCATTGTTACATTTGTCGTTTTAAACATTTCATAAATAAATGTCATGTATATGTGCATCCTAAGCAGACCGTTTTGAAGTAAACCACTCTTGAAAACTTACCCGAATCGGCTGATCAAATTTCAGCATGCTAAATGCCAGGAAAATATTTTCATCTGAACTCATTATTTCAGCAGCAGAATCCTATCATTGATACGTAAAAAAAATCGTTACATTATTTGATTTGTTCAACTCACGCCCACGATGGCCAACATTATTCATCTAACTACATCTACTATATGTGCATGTGCATTCCACCATAAGGTCATTTGGCAAGTAATGATTTTGATACCCTATTAGGCACGTGTTTCCAAATGACGAATCAATCATGCATGTAAAATCTCCTCACAAATCTATTCGTTGCGCGCCAAAAAATTTATTCGACGATCTAGTATTCTTTACTTCGACGGTCAAGCACTTATGCGACTCGTTGCGCGCCAAACACCTACCTATCCCTGATCTAGCAATCATTGGCGACTTTTTCAGTGGAAAATTCCATTGTCCATACAAAATAACTTTACTGGTTTTTCCCACTTTTCCGGTAAGTTTTCCTAATTTTTTTGATGTACGAACCCGGTGGGGGTAAAAACTGATCAAACAAAAAAAAAAGCATCTCAATCCGTCCATCCGTTCTTACGTGATGCGATTACAAAGAATGATCTCTGCATTTTTATATATATATAGATTATGTTATAGGGGAGACCGGGGCTAGTTGGCCGAACGGCCGTTTAGCAGTGTAGTTTAACTGAAAAAGCTATTGTGCGCAGTGGCGACATCTATAATTATTTTGGCGGAGCATTAGGTCACCCATGTATGTTGTCGTTTGTGAAGAAGACCTTTTTTTTCGGCACTGGTTAGTAAATTTCTGTTTTTTTAAGTAATACGTGTAACGTGGATCAATCTATATTTGATTTCCATAAACATTAAAATATATTTTGAACATTATAAACGGTATAATGGTATTGCAAACCTAACGCAATGTCGTCGTTGCCTAGGCTTCGGCCATGGAACCGAAAATTATCATATGGATATACAGTGTTTGAATTGCGGTAAATCGCATTCGAAAGACGTTTGTCCAATGAATGAAACGACTGATAAATTTTCATGTTCAAATTGCGATATAAATCATAAATCCAACTATTCCAGTTCGTTTTCTAACGAAAACAATTTATTATGTTAATAGCTAGATCGGCCAAGTCATGCCAAATTCAATGCCATTGGCTTCTTTAAACGAAGTCGATTTAGGCGATATAACGGAAGATGATACCTACAAGATCAACTTTGTCAAATAATCATCCGAATGCATTCGACTTCATCACTTTTTAAAGCATTTCAAATGGGATGGCAATTTGCAAATAATATTATAATAAATTTAAAATTTAACAGTGATGTTAAATAATTATTTGAATATTTTAAATTCGAATGCTCGATCTTCAAAATCGAGTGAAGATGAATTTTGGTGACAGAAACAGTCCTTAAAACAAAATTTCGTCTTCTAACGAAAACAATTTATTAATAGGTAGATCAGACAAGTCATCTTCTTCTAATGGCAGTTACACTAGCTTAACAGGTAGACATCTATCTACTGTAACATGTGACATAATAGCACTCCCTTTAGAAATAAGTTTATCTCAATCTAACCTTTGGTATACACACCTTGATCTAAATAAAGACAGTTCCTACACACATCTTACATGGTGTCAGAAGTGCATTTTATTCGTTCCGTCGAGTAACGGTGATATCTATTGTACAAGTCTACCTGGTAGAGACCAGTGAACTAAAATCAGAAGCAGAAAATGCCTTTTTTAATTTCACGCTCGCAATACACCAAATTTCGATGTTTATACTAAAATAATAGTATAGTTTCACAGCAGCGGTTTATCTCACTCCTGTAACAAAATGGCGGCATTACCAGCAGCGGGACTCAAACCACCAAAAGCGTTGGTTTTGAGTGAAAACATGTCAGCACAATGGAAATCTTGGGTAAAGCTTGCTTCATTTAGAATTGGAACAAACTTTTGCTCATATTGTGGCGCTCCTGGTGGACGGATTTGGAAGCTCTTGGTGCCCACGTGTCGGGAATTTTGTCAGCTTCACGTATGATTTGTGACATTCCGAAAATCGACTGTACTTTGTAAACAATCAACATGGCAGCCGAAAGAGGGAAAAAAAATTGTGCACAGGTATTTGGAAAATCCATTGTGGTCTGCATCTAGGCTAGCTAAACAGCTGAAATTGCCCAGAAATACCGAATGGCGCGTTATCAAACGGTATAAGAAAACATTGACGACGATTCGGAAGCCTCAACCCGATCGTCGGAGTCGAACTGACGACCGGAAATTGCGTGGTAAGATTTTGAAGACGATTAAGTGGAATCCTAATCTTTCGGACCGTGATTTGGCCAGAAAATTCGGTACTGTCCATAGTACCGTGAGGAGAACTCGACTCCGGGAAGGAATCAAGTCGTATCGAGCTAGCAAACAGCCAAATCGGACCATGAAACAGAATAGTGTGGTCAAAATTCGTGCTCGGAAACTATATGACCAGGTGCTGACCAAGTTCAACGGGTGTCTTCTGATGGACGATGAAACCTGTGTCAAGGCTGACTTCGGTCAAATGCCAGGTCAAAAATTTTACTTGGCGACGGCTCGGGGGGATGTTCCAGCCAAATTTAAATTTGTTTTTGCTGCCAAATTTGCAAGAAAATTTATGATTTGGCCGGGCATTTGCAGCTGCGGCAAAAAAACGAAAGTTTTCGTTACAAATAAGACAATGACATCGGAACTATACCAAAAAGAGTGTCTCCAAAAACGAATTTTGCTGTTCATTCGATCCCACGACCATCCTGTAATGTTTTGGCCAGATTTGGCAAGCTGTCATTACAGCAAAGCCGTTTAAGAATGGTATGCAGAGAAAGTGGTCCAGTTTGTTCCGAAAAACCTTAACCCACTCAACTGCCCCCAGTTCCGCCCTATTGAGAAATACTGGGCAATCATGAAGAGGAGGCTCAAGGCAAAGGGAAACGTTGTCAAAGACATCAATCAGATGACGACCTGGTGGAATAAGATAGCTAAAACGATGGACGAAGAAGGTGTGCGCCGCCTACTGAGCCGTGTTACAGGAAAAATTCGAGAATTCCTTCAAAACCGTGACGAATAATTTTATCCGTATTTTTTCTTAAAAGTATGAAGAAAACGCTACATTTGTATAAAAAAAGATCTTGAATACAATAATAAATAACTGAAATACAGGCAATTGTCTTTGTTCCAATTCTATTTGAAGCAAGCTTTACGACAGTTTAATTGGTTCGCAACAGCGACGCAGCTGGTGGAAAAATCAGAAGAAGTCCAATCGGCCACCTTTCTGAGTGCGATTGGTGAGGACTGCATTAGGATTTTCGACACGTTTAATTTGCGACCAGAAGAGTAGAATAAGTTAGTGCTAATAAAAGCAAAGTTTAAAGAGTACTTCATTCCAAAGTCGTGTATAACATATGAGCGTTATACATTCAATAAGATCGTTCAAAACAAAGACGAATCTTTTGATTGTTTTGTTACTAGAGTGAAGGAACAAGCTAAGAAGTTTTTCTTTAGTGTGCTACACGATTCATTGGTTAAAGACAGGATAATTATTGGCGTGAAATACTTACAATTGGTCCCCCAACTGCTAAATGACGAGTTGACCTTGCAAAAGACGACTGAATTATGTCGCAACCATGAACTAACTGCAATGCAGTCCCAGAGCGATGATAGCCGAAGAAAAAATTGACGCAGTAAAAGTGTTAAAGAAAAAATCAAACGATAACAGTGACACAGAAATAATACAGTGCGGAAGATGTGGGAGAAAACATAAGAAATTCTCCTGCCCGGCATATGGAAAGGAGTGCCGATCCTGTGGCCGCAAGGGACACTTCGCCGCACAACGTAAAATCCAAAATACCGTAAGAAAACCGACTATTCACACGATATCGGAAAAAATAACAGTGATTCAGAGGAGGAATTATTCATTGGAGCTATCGAGACCGAAGGCGAGGATTGGTACCAGACAGTGAGAGTGGGAGGCAAAACATTCTCTGCTAAGCTAGATTCTGGTGCTCATTGTAACGTACTACCGTTGGGTCTAGCAAAAAGGTTTAAATTACTTCCCTTGAAACAGTCTAATACGAAATGGTTAGTCACATTTTCAAATCACAAAATGAAAGTCTTGGGCGAGGCTGAACCTTTATGTTATATTAAAACAAGACCAAGCCGAATCTCATTCAAGAAAGTCGAGGAAACCGTCACTCCGATACTGGGGCGAAAAACGTGCATAGCGCAGCAGCTCATAGCACGAGTAAATGATGTGCAGGTCAATGACAACGATATTTACAATGGTCTGGGTTGTGTAAAAAACTACGTTTATGACATCGACTTGATCGATAACCCACAGTGGGAGATGAGACCAGCGAGACATATGCCGCATAGCATTCGTGATGCAGTAAAAAAAGAGCTTGATTCAATGGAGAAACTAGGTGTCATTGAAAGAATTCATGACCCAACACCAGTGGTAAACGCAATGGTTTTAGTAAGGCGTAACCAAAAACTAAGAATCTGCATTGATCCCTCTCAGGTAAACCAAAACCTACTGCGACGTCATCATCCATTGAGTACTATCGAAGAAATCTCTACCAGATTGTCAAAATCGAAGTATTTCACGATTCTTGATTGTACGAAGGGCTTTTGGCAGATCCCGGTAACTGATCGTACGGCAAAGTTTTTGACATTTGGAACACCCTGGGGACGATATTGCTGCAAGCGGCTTCCGTTTGGATCAGTTTCTGCTCCAGAAGTATTCCAGAAAATCATGCAAGATACTCTAGATGGACTCGATGGTGTTGAATATTCGATGGACGACATTCTCATTCATGCGGAAAGCTTATCTCAATTGAAGGATATTACAGAAAACGTCATTCGAAGACTACATGAAAAGGGTCTTAAATTGAACAAGGAGAAATGCGTATTCAATCCGTCAAAAGCTAAGTTCTTGGGTCACTTGGTATCCAAAGATGGCTTAAGTGCAGATCCAGATAAATTGGATGCAGTGCGGAGACTAAACACACCAGCGAACAAGCAAGAACTCCAACGTGCTCTAGGAATGATTACTTATCTTGCAAAATTTGTACAGAACTTGTCAAAAATTACTGAACCTTTGCGACGGTTACTGGCAAAAGATGCGGCCTGGGTCTGGGAGGTTGAACAAGAAAAGGCTTTCCAAGGTATTAAAAATTTGATGATCTCACCACCAGTTTTGGCATTCTACGACGTCAACAAACCAGTCACTTTGTCAGTCGATGCCAGTTCAAAAGCGCTAGGAGCAGTTCTAATACAAAATGAAAGGCCAGTAGCATATGCATCAAAAGCCCTTTCTGTAGCCGAAAAGAACTATCCACAAATCGAGAAGGAAGCAGCCGCTATCAGATTTGCCTGTCAAAAGTTCCATCAGTATATTTATGGAAAGGAACTTATTGTCGAAACGGACCATAAACCTTTGGAGTCAATTTTTAAAAAGCCCATGGACCGAGCTCCACCGAGATTGCGAAGAATTCGACTTGAAATTTCTCAGTACAACCCGAAGGTGGTTTACAAAAAAGGACGCGATATTCCAATCCCAGACGTTTTGAGTCGGGATGTAAAAAATCCTATACAAGAACAAAATCAGGAGGAATTGGAAGTTCACGTAATACTGCAAATGTCTAAGAAAGCTGGTTCGGAGCTAAGAGAGCACACAAAAACGGATTTAGAAATGCAGCTCCTGACGGAAACGGTACTGAATGGATGGCCTAATAGCAAAGAAGATGTCCCGCCGGTTATACGGAAATATTGGTGTTTCAGAGATGAGCTAAGTGTATATGACGGTATTCTCTTCAAATCGAATCAGGTCGTAATTCCAAACACGCTAAGAAAGAAGATGCTCGAAACAGTGCATAGTGGTCATCCAGGCGTTCAAAGTAGTATCAGAAGAGCAAAACAAATTTTATTTTGGATAAACATGAACAGAGATATTCAGCAGTTGGTCGAGGGATGTAACGTGTGTCAGCATCATCAGCGTAGTAACGTAAAGAACATTATCATTACTAAAGAAGTTCCGGACCTGCCATTTCAAACAGTTGCATCAGACTTGTTTCACTTCCGTGACGGCGATTATATTCTCATCGTGGATAGCTACTCTAACTTCTTTGATCTCAAGCGGTTGGCAGAAGCAACATCTGGAAATGTCATTCGTGAGCTAAAATCAATGGGATTCCACAAGTTCTGGAAACAGATAACGGCCCACAATACTGTTCAGAAAAATTCCGGGAGTTTTCGAAATCGTGGGGTTTCGAACACCAAACTTCAAGTCCACACTTTCCCCGTGCTAACGGTTTGGCTGAACGATTCGTTCAGGTGGCCAAAAACATTCTAAAGAAGTGCTTCGAGGATAAATCAGATATTAATCTGGCCCTGCTGCATGCTAGAAACACTCCACGTAATGCAGAAGTCCTATGCAGATAGAGGCGCACAAGATCCACCAAGATTCTCGGAAGGCGATAAAGTTCTAGTGCAGGATCCGAAATCGCATCGGTGGGCGCCAGCAGAAGTGCTTCGGGAGCTGGAAGAGGATAGATCCTATTTAGTTTCAGAAGGACATAGAGTAATAAGAAGAAATTCTCACCATCTACGTCGGCGTAAGGCGAATGACAATATTAGCGGAGGTTTATCCCACAGTAGAGAATGCGACAGCAGTGAAGAGCGGGAAAAGCAAAGCGAAACGTCACAGCGATACACTTTCCCGCAGGGATTCCGAGAAAAACTTGACAGGTGTTCAAGAGAATGGCAACATTGGGACAACCCGATCTGGTCGAACAGTTAAAAAGACGAATCATCCCGATTTTGTATATTATTAATTAATTGAAAAAGGAAAGATGTAACATGTGACATAATAGCACTCCCTTTAGAAATAAGTTTATCTTAAGCTAACCTTTGGTATACACACCTTGATCTAAATAAAGACAGTTCCTACACACATCTTACATCTACCAATAATCCTGAATTTTTGTGACAGAAACAGTCCTTACACTAGCTTAACAGGTAGACATCTATCTACCAATATTCTTTCAATGCCATTCGCTTCTTTAAACGAAGTCGATTTAGGCGATATAACGGAAAATAAAATGATCTACCTATAAAATCAACTTTTTCGAATGATTATCCGAATGAATTCGACTTCATCACTTTTTTAAGCATTTCGAATTGGATGACAATTTGCATATAATATTATAATGAATTTAAAATTTAACAGTGATGTTAAATAATTATTTGGTTAAAATTTTCAACAAGTTTTTTCCTTTAGCTTATTTCCCATAAAGATGGAAAAACGCTAAAGTAATTCCTATCCTCAAACCTGATAAAAACCCAGCAGAAACATCAAGTTATCGACCAATTAGCTTACTTTCTTCTATCAGTAAACTTTTTGAAAAACATATCTTGTTGAGAATGATGTCTCATATAAATAAGAATTTAATTTTTTTACCAGAGCAGTTTGAATTTCGTCATGAACATTCAACTACTCATCAACTCATGAACATTCAACTACTCAATCAACATGATAAAAGCAAATAAACTACTACTGAAGTTGCTCTTCTAGACATAGAAAAAGCATTCGACAGTGTTTGGCGCAAAGGTTTAATAGCGAAAATGTCTGATTTCCAGTTTCCTATTTAATTGATCAAAATACAAGGATAATTTTTTTAATATTACCATTTAATTCTGTTATAAGTATATCACGTCACTATACAAATTCACTATGTATCTCACGACACTATAAATCTTGTATAATAAACGTCACATCACATATACGCATTTCGAATACAATTTATATTCTTCTTCAGTGTGATGGTTTAGTTTATTATACAAGATTTATAGTGTCGTGAGATACATAGTGAATTTGTATAGTGACGAGATATACTTATAACAGAATTAAATGGTAATATTAAAAAATTTATCCTTGTATTTTGATCAAATAAATAGGAACTATCACACTGAAGAAGAATATAAATTGTATTCGAAATGCGTATATGTGATGTGACGTTTATTATACAAGATTTATAGTTTCGTGAGATACATAGTGAATTTGTATAGTGACGTGATATACTTATAACAGAATTAAATAGTAATATTAAAACATTATCCTTGTAAAATCATTCTGTTCAAACACTCAAACGAAAAGTTAATATTGATCAAAATGTTTCAAAATTACTGATCGTACTATTCAGGTTAGCTATCAGAACTGCTACCCGTACAAACAGGTGTTCCGCAGGGTTTGAGCGTAGCTCCAACCTTGTATCATATTTTAACTACTGATCTTCCAAATCTACCCGTTGGTTGTCAGAAATCGCTATTCTGTGACGACACAAGTCTGTTAGCCGCAGGTAGATATCTAAGAATGATCTGCAGTCACCTACAAAAAAGTTTAAAAATGTTCAGTGATTATCTGTCAAAATGGAAAATAAACCAAAAGCAGCAAAAACGCAATTAATTATCTTTCCTCATAAGCCAAGAGCTTCTTTTCTTAAACCAAACAATAATCACATTCTCAAATTAAATGGCTTGGAATTGACATGGTCATATCAAGCAAAATACTTAGGTTTAACGCATGACAAAAACTCACATTCAAGGATCACATTGAAGAAATCCAGGCAAAGTGTAATAGATATATAAAGTGTTTATATCCTCTTATAAACAGAAATTCTAAGCTCTGTCTAAAAGACAAATTATAAATTTATAAACAAATTTTCAGTTCAGCCATGCTTTATGCAGTACAAATTTGGTCAAGTTGTTGTTCCACCAGGAAGAAAACGCTTCAAAGGATTCAGAATAAAATTCTGAAAATGATTTTGAAGCGTCCTCCCTGGTTTAGTACAAATCAGTTAAACAGACTCACAAATATAGAACCATTAAGCAAATTCCGACAAAAATCGATGCAATCTTCAATTGAATCGATTCGCTCTCTGTATTAGTTAGTAAATTAGTATATAAGTTCCTTTTCCCCATTACACAATACAAGTAGGTTTAGAATTTTCCCTACACAAAAATCACAGAATTGCGGAAGCAAATGATTTCTTTATGGTAATAACCAAATCATGTATATAATAGGGCTGAAAAGTTACCACTTGTGGCTGAACATCCAATTTAAGTCTTAATATTTTTCTTTAACACGCCTTGTAGCGATCTAGCCCGTGTTTTTTCAAATATACTGTTTTTTCCCCAAATTAGTTCCATTTTTTTATTTATCAATGAACCCGTAAAATTATAAAACAAATCCCCTGGATGGTGCTATATATAATTTTTAGCTGTAAATAATTACGATCTTGACCGTGGTTATGATCGACATTCATTAACATAAATAAACTTGACCTAGTCTCACATTACTGGTCATTGTATAGCACAATGTTTCAACTGCAACGAGCCCAGCGCGAGCGTTTTTCGTTTGCGTTTGCATTTTTGTTTATTATTGAGCCAGCCCAACTCGGTGCTCTCAAATTACTCCTGCAAGCTGTGTGCGCAATTCCGATCAACACAAAATACCAAACTGTCTTTGTCATTCATTATTTTGATAGAAGTCGTGCAACCTATATTCGATCGGCCCATTAGGCTCAATGGAGCCATTTGATTCTTGTTGCTGTATACGTGCAATTTGTATTAATGACGTCGCGTCACGTGTACTAATTCCATACTTTCTTTCCCTAACAATATTGCGAGCCCGAAAAACCCAATATGCGAGTATGAACCACTTTTATTAGTACCAATGTACCAATGTTATTGATTTTACTACAAGATTATCTCCAAAAAAGTATAATTCCGTGGACCGCTATAAAGGTCGAAGGCATAGGCTGTACCAAAACACCGTACTAATACTCGTGGTACTCAAAGTCAATGTCAAAGTCAAAGTCATATACCACTTCTTCCTCCCGCATCTTATTCTTAGTTTGGTTTGCTAGCATTCTAGCTGCAAATATGACCGCGACCGTTTTGGTGTGTTTCCTTGCAACGCATTTTCCGTAGGCTCTGCCCATACGCGCTTGTTTTCACCTTTTTAAATATAAATTTCGTGGTATGAACTTCTATTGCCGAATTCGCTGAATTGCTTTACTTTGCCGGTCCGACATTGGCTATCGTTGTTTACTCGCAAAATGATGTGTCACAATATCGATTCCCTCGCTCATACTTTATAAACATATTACCAATGCCAACTGTTTTGCTGGTCGTGGTTTTCTTCATTAGTACATGTGCCCCTGATACATGTGCTTCGTGTTGACCGTGGTCAAAAACGTAAACATCTAAAATGCAAACGTAATCTCTACGTTTGTTGTTTCTTAACGAACTTGAAACTTGATCGAACTCATACCAGCTCCGATCAGAGTAAATAACGGTAATCAATTTTACTTCACTCACCCTCTTATTATTATTTCCGTTGATCATCATTTTTGCCTCCAATTTTTTTCTCTAGCACTATTGGCGTTCCCCTGCCGCTTCTTTCCTCCCCCTGCGGCCAGCACCGCTGTCACCAGAATGTATTGCCGCGCAGTCCGAGTGGCGTACGTCGAGGTTTGGAGAGATGTGTTTCACAATTAGAAATAGTAATCTGTTTTTTTGTTCTTCTTTAAACTTTTTTCATTTACTTTTATTACTTCACAGTTAAGGTTTTTACACAATGGCGGCAAAGTACACAATGGCAAACAATATCTTCGCAAAAAACTGTTATCACTAATTATCTTTTCTCGGTAACAATAACGTGGATCTACACTTCTTGTGCTGTATGTTTTGTTCACGAAAAATAGCTATTATCCCTCAGTGAATGTTTCATCTTCCATTTTGCTATCATCAGGCTATGTGCTGACAAATCCGATATTTGCTTTTATTTATCACTAATCAAAAAACCGCTTCCATGCTTTTCTGTCAGCCACATTTAGCGGATTACTTTCTTATCACTCTTCAAAACTGTTTTCAGTTTTCTCTGTCAGCCACATTTAGCGGATTCTTTTCTTACAACGATATTGTATACGGAATGTTACTATTTGTAAAATGATTATTAACACGAGAACGACCATTTTCCTTCTAGTGCTTATAGCACAACGAATAATATTTTCATTTCGTATTAAAATTTCACTGACTATGCTCTAAACTATGACCGTAACTTGCGACTGATTGACCACGAAAACTGACTGACTGTCTATGGATCAACGCCCGAGACTTACGGATATTTTCCGCGGACACTCTGAATTGAGTAAACTAGTGAACTAACTCTTCCCAACTATGGGTTTTAAGCTCCTATCTTTTACTTTCGGGTGAAGTCCGAAGATTTTAGTTCAAGCTGAGCTTGCGATTTTAAGTAGAAAGTTCATCCGACTTTCTCCCAAAGTTCTACCAAAAGCCGAGACCACTGTCACTATGCCAGTGGCAGTGACTAGTGTCCGTGAAAATGACCTTGTTTCTACAACATAGCTGCGCTGACTAATGCTCGGAAATGTCCAAGTTTCTATAACAAAGTATATACGTGAAGGTTGCGGTTAAGCTAATATGAAAGTTTGCTTGATGAGTTTCCTTCACACTTCCTACTTTTTCTACAATACAAGAAAAATTTGCTAAGGGCGAAATTCGAAGAAAAATTTGCTAAGGGCGCTGCACATGTACTTCGTCTACTTATCAAGTTGCCAGATGCTCCATTGTCTACCAGCAACTGCATGGTTCGTTTGGTTCGTTTGCCGATCTCAACTGTTTGGTTCGTTTGCCGATCTCAATAACATCATAAATTCGTTATCTTTTGTCTTATGCAATTTGACCCATATCCCTTCTTTGCGTTTGTTGGTATCTTTTTCTTCGATGTGATTGTTCACATCACTCTTCTGTATATTTTGAATCTCCCCGTATTGATTCCAATTTTGTATTTGACATATTTGCTTGACTAACTTTGCGATCGGGTTTCTAGATTCTGCATATCTCATTTGATCAGGCATATTTCTAGTCCTGATTTCACTATCATATCTTCGAAATATTTTTCTATTATCGTAAGTCATGCAATTTACTCATAACTGTACGTCATTATTTTCATAGTGTTTTCTATCAAGCCCATTATTTTCCTCTCGAATATTACCATTGTATCTATTATGTGGTTTTCTATTGTAATACCGATTTATTAAATCGTATTTTTGCTGATACTCATTATTTTCATATTGGTACTTTTGATTACTTCTAAAAACTCTGTAGCCCTGCTTCGTTGCTTGAAGTCTGTGTTCAAGTACTTCGATATGTTTTCGTTCTATATCAATTTCTTCTAAATACTCCAGTAACTCATACAATGTCTTCTTTTTGTGGCCTTGTACCATTCGTTTCAATTTGTCGTTGTATAAGCCTGCTAAGCAATGTAGTCCAAGACTGACTTTCATTGGCGATTCCCGAGCAAAGCACCCTTCGTTGTAATTGTCCAACTGCTCTTTAATTCTCATTATTTTTAAAACGACGTCTTCGATTCTTTCGATTTCTCCAAATCCGCATATAAGATTTTCGTTGATTTTAGGCCAATCTTCGGCTTTTATGTGCAGTAATCTAGCTGCCGCTTCTTTTTCCAACTTCAATAATATTACGTAGATAAGATCATCTCAAGATGTCTCTTCTGGGAATTGTTTTTCGAAATGTTCAATATGACAGATGAACGCACCTAATTGTTCGGTAGTTCGATCGAATTCTGGAATGCACTGCAGCGCTTCCGCTTTAGGGAATTGAAAGTCCATGCTTGTTTGAATTTGATTCTTGTATTATGATATCTCTGGCGTGGGCTCCAAATTATTATTTGGTTTGCTGTATGTTTTAAAAATTATGAAATGAACCGCTGAACGATACTCATTTTTAGCTGTAAATAATCAGTCGGTGTTGAACAGTCGTTCGCACCGCACGCGTATAGTTCTTGGCTCCTGGAAATTTTTTCTGGCTACCTAGAGTTTCATTGATTCAAGGCTTCAGTCTTGTCAAGGCTACCTGAACCACTAACAGTCTTTTTAAAGACTAACAATTAGTCAGCCTTTCTCAAGCCTATACAAATAGTGATATTTGAGTGATTAAGTGAAACAAAGAGTGATATTAGAGTGACTAAGAAATTAATCAGCCTTTTTTAAGGCTAGCTGTTCAAAGAACTATTATTCAAACTAATCAGTCTTTATTAAGACTACACAAAATCAGTCTTTATCAAGACTTTTTCAAACTAGGAGTCTAATCGAAGACTAATTAGCCTAGTTAATTTATTTAAAATTTCATTCATTTCAAAAATGCCTGCGTCCAACCGGAAAGGTAACAAGTCTAAGGCTAAAAATAACTCAATAAGGAATAAATCACAATCCGTTATTCAACATTTTTCTAATAACATTCACGATCTTATAGAATCTTAATGTAAAAATAAAAGACAACGGACGGATTTCCCTTCCGTTTATCCTATGCCGTCTAACAATATTTACGAGATTCTTCCTGAATCCGATTGTAGCGACATAGAAGAAAATTCTACAAAAATTCCCAAAATGGACGCTTGTCGTTCTGGGAAGAAAAAACAATCTATGCCACCATTGACGGTGATGATTTCCGATTTCAAAGCATTCCGGATTGAGCTTTCTACTTTTCTCCCGGAAGTAACAGTCTCAAATTAGACGAAGAGGAGAATGTCGAGTCTTGGTTGATGGATTGAAAGATTACGAACGTCTTATTCGATATTTGTCCGAGAAACTTCATAAATTTTATTCATATGATATAAAATCAGACAGACCCTGCAAGGCTGTTTTGAAAGGCTTATCAAATGATCAAAATACTGATGAAATCAAAAATGAACTAAAAGAATTGCTTGGTTTTGCCCCTTCCCAAGTAATACTTATAAAAAAAGAGCGAATGGTACTTCTAAACCATGCTCTGGAATTTCCCATGAACTTTACCTAATACACTTCAATCGCAGTGGTGTAAACAATTTGAAAACATTAGAGAAAGTACGTTTCATTTCCCACATTCATTGGGAACATTATAAACGGCATAATCGTGTTGCAAACTTAACGCAATGTCATCGTTGCCAAGGCTTCGGCCATGGAACCAAAAATTGTCATATGGATATACGGTGTTTGAATTGTGGTAAATCGCATTCGAAATATGTTTGTCCAATGAATGAAACCACTGATAAATTTTCGTGTTCAAATTGCGATGGAAATCATAAATCCAATTATTTGAAATGTCCTGTCAGGGAAAAAATTTTAAACACTCGTTCGCTTAGACAACAAGTCAAGTCAACGACCTTAAATTTACAGAACATACCTGAAAATCAAAAAACCGTTACAAATGCCACGCCTGATTCTTCTAAGGCGCTTATTTCTTCGAATTTAAAACAAAAACAGGTACGCCTTCCAATTCGTCTTCTAACGAAAACATTTTATTGACAGGTAGGTCGACCTCGTCATCATCTTCTTTTAATGTCAGTTATGCTAGTATAACAGGGAGAAATCTACCACTTTATTATTCTAATGTAAAAAATCAAAACACAGGACCGCCTTGCACACAGGACCGCATCTTCTAGCGAAAACAATTTATTAATAGGTAGATCGGCCAAATCATCTTCTAATACTTACCTTACCTTACCTTACCTAACAGCTATAGGCCTAATCTTCTTCTAATGGCAGTCAACCTACGAATATTCCTTCAATGCCATTCGCTTCTTTAAATGAAGTTGATTTAGGCGATATAACTGAAAATAAAATGATCTACCTACAAGATCAACTTTTTCAAATGATCATCCGAATGAATTCTACTTTATCACTTTTTGAAGCATTTCAAATCGGATGGCAATTTGCAAATAATATTATAATGAATTTAAAATTTAACAGTGATGTTAAATAATTATTTGAATTTTTTAAACTGGAATGCTCGATGTGTGAAGTCGAGTGAAGATGAATTTTATAATTTTCTCAAAGTTCACAAAATTCATATTGCCATTGTGACAGAAACTTTTCTTAAACCAAAACCATCGATTTGACAGGTTCACTGGAATGGGTGGTGGAGTTGCCATTTTTTTACAACGGCAAATTAAACATCGAATTTTACCTTCTTTCAATACTAAAGTTATTGAAAGCTTGGGAATCGAAGTTGAAACCATTCATGGAATTTACTTCATCGCTGGAGCATATTTGCCATTCCAATGCACCGGCGAACAATAAAATTTCTTTAAAGGCGATTTGCAAAAACTCACAAGATATCGATCGAAATTTTTCGTAATAGTGGACTTAAATGCTAAGCATGTCCAGTGTAATTGTAGGCAAAATAACAGTAATGGTAAAATACATCATAATCAACTCTCAGCTGGTTACTTCACAGTTCTACATCCCAGTAATCTGACTTGTTTCTCTTCCATGAAAAACCCGTCTACAATCGATCTGGTTCTTACAGATCAAATTCACATGTGTAGTGAACTCATTACACATGCTGACTTTGACTCAGGTCATCTTTCTGTAACATTCAGACTTTCCAACGAAGCTATAATTAATCCAATTAGTTCTATATTCAACTATCATATAGATAATTGGTTGGATTACAAATCTCACATTGAAAATCATGTGGATCACGAAATTATTTTAGAAAATTCTGCGGACATCGACACAGCAATAGATAATTTGAATCATTACATTATCGAAGCTAAGAATCTTTCAGTTCCCACAGCTCAAACTAAATTAAATTCTCCTATCATCGATAACAATCTGAAACTGCTCATTCGGTTGAAGAATGTTCGTCGACGACAATATCAACGTTCTCGTGATCCTGCTATGAAAAACATAGTTAAGGATTTACAAAAATAAATTAAACATAGATTTACTCTTTTGCAAAATGAAAATTTCGCTAAAGAAGTTGAACAAATTAAACCTTATTCTAAACCTTTCTGGAAACTTTCCAAGGTTCTTAAGAAACCTCAGAAACCAATTCCTGCTCTCAAGGAAGGAAATGAAATACTTCTTACAAATGGCGAAAAAGCTCAAAAACTTGCTCAGCAGTTCGAGAGTGTCCACAATTTTAATTTGAACGTTGTGAGTCCTATTGAAAATGAAGTCACTGAAATTTGATCATATTTCAACCCAAATGTTATCACATAATGACATTATTGAGACGAATTTTGATGAAATTAAATCAATTATTAGGAAACTTAAAAACATGAAGGCTCCTGGTAATGATGGAATTTTAAATATTTTTATTAAAAATCTTCCCGATGTTGCCTTGAATCTCTTGGTTAAAATTTTCAACAAGTGTTTTTCATTAGCTTACTTCCCAAAAAGATGGAAAAACGCTAAAGTAATTCCTATCCTTAAACCTGATAAAAACCCAGCAGAAACATCAAGTTATCGACCAATTAGCTTACTTTCTTCTATCAGTAAACTTTTTGAAAAAAATATTTTGTTGAAAATGATGTCTCATATAAATGAGAATTCAACACACTCTGAATTGAGTAAACGAGTGAACCAACTCTTCCCAACTATGGGTTTTAAGCTCCTATCTTTTACTTTCGGGTGAAATTCGAAGATTTTAGTACAAGCTGAGCTTGCGATTTTAAGTAGAAAGTTCATCCGACTTTCTCCCGAAGTTCTACCAAAAGCCGAGACCACTGTCACTATGCCAGTGGCAGTGACTAGTGTCCGTGAAAATGACCTTGTTTCTACAACATTGCTGCGCTGACTGATGCTCGGAAATGTCCAAGTTTCTATAACAAAGTTTCTACAACACCGTTGCGATGACTAATGCTCGGAAATGTCCAGGTTTCTATAACAAAGTATATACGTGAAGGTTGCGGTTAAGCTAATATGAAAGTTTGCTTGATGAGTTTCCTTCACACTTCCTACTTTTTCTACAATACAAGTAAATTCAAAGAAAAATTTGCTAAGGGCGCTGCACATGTACTTCGTCTACTTATCAAGTTGCCAGATGCTCCAGTGTCTACCACCAACTGCATGTCGTTATTTGGTTCGTTTGCCGATCTCAATAACATCATAAATTCGTTATCTTTTGTCTTATGCAATTTGACCCATATCCCTTCTTTGCGTTTGTTGGTATCTTTTTCTTCGATGTGATTGTTCACATCACTCTTCTGTATATTTTGAATCTCCCCGTATTGATTTCAATTTTGCATTTGACATATTTGCTTGACTAACTTTGCGTTCGGGTTTCTAGATTCTGCATATCTCATTTGATCAGGCATATTTCTGGTCCTGATTTCACTATCATATCTTCGAAATATTTTTCTATTATCGTAAGTCATGCAATTTACTCATAACTGTACGTCATTATTTTCATAGTGTTTTCTATCAAGCCCATTATTTTCCTCTCGAATATTACCATTGTATCTATTATGTGGTTCTCTATTGTAATACCAATTTATTAAATCGTATTTTTGCTGATACTCATTATTTTCATATTGATACTTTTGATTCCTTCTAAAAACTCTGTAGCCCTGCTTCGTTGCTTGAAGTCTTTGTTCAAGTACTTCGATATGTTTTCGTTCTATATCAATTTCTTCTAAATACTCCAGTAACTCATACAATGTCTTCTTTTTGTGGCCTTGTGCCATTCGCTTCAATTCATCGTTGTATAAGCCTGCTAAGCAATGTAGTCTAAGACTGACTTCCATTGGCGATTCCCGAGCAAAGCACCCTTCGTTGTAATTGTCCAACTGCTCTTTAATTCTCATTATTTTTAAAACGACATCTTCGATTCTTTCGATTTCTCCAAATTCGCGTATAAGATTCTCTTTGATTTTAGGCCAATCTCGGCTTCTTTTTTCAACTTCAATAATATTACGTAGATAAGATCATCTCAAGATGTCTCTTCTGGGAATTGTTTTTCGAAATGTTCAATATGACAGATGAACGCACCTAATTGTTCGGTAGTTCGATCGAATTCTGGAATGCACTGCAGCGCTTCCGCTTTAGGGAATTGAAAGTCCATGCTTGTTTGAATTTGATTCTTGTAGTATGATATCTCTGGCGTGGGCTCCAAATTATTATTTAGTTTGCTGTATGTTTTTAAAATTATGAAATGAACCGCTGAACGATACTCATTTTTAGCTGTAAATAATCAGTCGGTATTGAACAGTCGCTCGCACCGCACGCGTTTAGCTCTTGGCTCCTGGAATTTTTTTCTGGCTGCCAAGGCTGTCAAGGCTACCTGAATCACTAACAGTCTTTTTAAAGACTAACAATTAGTCAGCCTTTCTGAAGACTATACAAATAGTGATATTTGAGTGATTAAGTGAAACAAAGAGTGATATTAGAGTGACTAAGAAATTAATCAGCCTTTTATAAGGCTAGCTGTTCAAAGAACTATTCTTCAAACTAATCAGTCTTTATTAAGACTACCACAAAATCAGTCTTTATCAAGACTTTTTCAAACTAGGAGTCTAATCGAAGACTAATTTAGCTTAGTAATTTATTTAAAATTTCATTCATTTCAAAAATGCCTGTGTCCAACCGGAAAGGCAACAAGCCTAAGGCTAAAAATAATTCAATACGGAATAAATCACAATCCGTTATTCAACATTTTTCTAATAACATTCACGATCTTATAGAATCTGAATGTAAAAATAAAAGACAACGGACGGATTTCCCTTCCGTTTATCCTATGCCGTCTAACAATATTTACGAGATTCTTCCTGAATCCGATTGTAGCGACATAGAAGAAAATTCTACAAAAATTCCCAAAATGGACGCTTGTCGTTCTGGGAAGAAAAAACAATCTATGCCACCATTGACGGTGATGATTTCCGATTTCAAAGCATTCCGGATTGAGCTTTTTACTTTTCTCCCGGAAGTAAAAGTGTCATTTCAAATCGGACGAAGAGGAGAATGTCGAGTCTTGGTTGATGGATTGGAAGATTACTAACGTCTTATTCGATATTTGTCCGAGAAACTTCATATATTTTATTCATATGATATAAAATCAGACAGACCCTGCAAGTCTGTTTTGAAAGGTTTATCAAATGATCAAAATACTGATGAAATCAAAAATGAACTAAAAGAATTGCTTGGTTTTGCCCCTTCCCAAGTAATACTTATGAAAAAAGAGCGAATGGTACTTCTAAACCATGATCTGGAATTTCCCTTGAACTTTACCTAATACACTTCAATCAAAGTGATGTAAACAATTTGAAAACTTTAGAAAAAGTACGTTTCATTTCCCACATTAAAATTCATTGGGAACATTATAAACGGCATAATCGTGTTGCAAACTTAACGCAATGTCATCGTTGCCAAGGCTTCGGCCATGGAACCAAAAATTGTCATATGGATATACGGTGTTTGAATTGTGGTAAATCGCATTCGAAAGATGTTTGTCCAATGAATGAAACCACTGATAAATTTTCGTGTTCAAATTGCGATGGAAATTATAAATCCAATTATTTGAAATGTCCTGTCAGGGAAAAAATTTAAACGCTCGTTCGCTTAGACAACAAGTCAAGTCAACGACCTTAAATTTACAGAACATACCTGAAAATCAAAAAACCGTTACAAATGCCACGCCTGATTCTTCTAAGGCGCTTATTTCTTCGAATTTAAAACAAAAAACAGGTACGCCTTCCATTTCGTCTTCCAACGAAAACAATTAATTGACAGGTAGATCGACCTCGTCATCATTTTCTTCTAATGTCAGTTATGCTAGTATAACAGGGAGAAATCTACCACTTTATTCTTCTAATGTAAATAATCAAAACACAGGACCGCCTTGCACACAGGACCGCATCTTCTAGCGAAAACAATTTATTAATAGGTAGATCGGCCTAATCATCTTCTTCTAATACTTACCTTACCTTACCTTACCTAACAGCTATAGGCCTAATCTTCTTCTAGTGGCAGTCAACCTACAAATATTCCTTGAATGCCATTCGCTGCTTTAAATGAAGTTGATTTAGGCGATATAACTGAAAATAAAATGATCTACCCACAAGATCAACTTTTTCAAATGATCATCCGAATGAATTCTACTTTATCACTTTTTGCAGCATTTCAAATCGGATGGCAGTTTGCAAATAATATAATAATTATATTATAATAATTTAACAGTGATGTTGAATAATTATTTGAATATATTAAATTGGAACGCTCGATCTTTGAAATCGAGTGAAGATGAATTTTATAATTTTCTCAAAGTTCACAAATTCATATTGCCATTGTGACAGAAACTTTTCTTAAACCAAATGTCAAATTGAAAAGTAATCCACATTATGTGGTACATCGATTTGACAGGTTCACTGGAATGGGTGGTGGAGTTGCCATTTTTGTTCAACGGCAAATTAAACATCGAATTTTACCTTCTTTCAATACTAAAGTTATTGAAAGCTTGGGAATCGAAGTTGAAACCATTCATGGAATTTATTTCATCGCTGGAGCATATTTGCCATTCCAATGCACCGGCGAACAATAAAATTTCTTTAAAGGCGATTTGCAAAAACTCACAAGATATCGACCGAAATTTTTCGTAATAGTGGACTTAAATGCTAAGCATGTCCAGTGTAATTGTAGGCACAATAACAGTAATGGTAAAATACTTCATAATCAACTCTCAGCTGGTTACTTCATAGTTCTTCATCCCAGTAATCCGACTTGTTTCTCTTCCATGAAAACCCCGTCTTCAATTGATCTGGTTCTTACAGATCAAATTCACATGTGTAGTGAACCGATTACACATGCTGACTTTGACTCAGATCATCTTCCTGTAACATTCAGACTTTCCAACGAACTATAAGTAATCCAATTAGTACTATATTCAACTATCATATAGCTAATTGGTTGGATTACAAATCTCACATTGAAAATCATGTGGATCATGAAATTATTTTAGAAAATTCTGCGGACATCGACACAGCAATAGATAATTTGAATCATTACATTATCGAAGCTAGGATTCCCACAGCTCAAACTAAATTAAATTCTCCTATCATCGATAACAATCTGAAACTGTTCGTCGACGACAATATCACCGTTCTCGTAATCCTGCTATGAAAAACATAGTTGAGGATTTACAAAAATAAATTAAACATAGATTTACTCTTTTGCGAAATGAAAATTTCGCTAAAGAAGTTGAACAAATTAAACCTTACTCTAAACCTTTCTGGAAACTTTCCAAGGTTCTTAAGGAACATCAGAAACCAATTCCTGCTCTCAAGGAAGGTAGCCAATACTTCTTACAAATGGCGAAAAAGCTCAAAAACTTGCTCAGCAGTTTGAGAGTGCCCACAATTTTAATTTGAACGTTGTGAGTCCTATTGAAAATGAAGTCCACTGAAATATGATTATATTTGAACCCAAATGTTATCACAAGATGACATTATTGAGACGAATTTTGATGAAATTAAATCAATTATTAGGAAACTTATAAACGTGAAGGCTCCTGGTAATGATGGAATTTTTAATATTCTTATTAAAAATCTTCCCGATGTTGCCTTGAATCTCCTGGTTAAAATTTTCAACAAGTGTTTTTCATTAGCTTACTTCCCAAAAAGATGGAAAAACGCTAAGTAATTGCTGTCCTCAAGCCTGATAAAAAGCCAGCAGAAACATCAAGTTATCGACCAATTAGCTTACTTTCTTCTATCAGTAAACTTTTTGAAAAAAATTATCTTGTTGAGGATGATGTCTCATATAAATGAGAATTCAATTTTTTTACCAGAGCAGTTTGGATTTCGTCATGAATATTCAACTACTCATCAACTTGTCAGAGTAACGAACATGATAAAAGCAAATAAATCTTCTGGGTTATCCACTGAAGTTGCTCTTCTAGACATAGAAAAAGCATTCGACAGTGTTTATCACAAAGGTTTAATAGCAAAAATGTCTGATTTCCAGTTTCCTATTTATTTGATCAAAATGATTCAAAATTATTTAACTGATCGTACTCTTCAGGTTAGCTATCAGAATTGTAAATCTGAATTGCTACCCGTACGAGCCGGTGTTCTGCAGGGTTCGAGCGTAGCTCCAATCTTGTATAATATTTTCACTTCTGATCTTCCAAATCTACCCGTTGGTTGTCAGAAATCGCTATTCTGTGACGACACAAGTCTGTTAGCCACAGGTAGATATCTAAGAGTGATCTGCAGTCGCCTACAAATAAGTTTAAATATTTTCAGTGATTATCTGTCAAAATGGAAAATTAAACGAAATGCAGCAAAACCGCTATTAATTATCTTTCCTCATAAGCCAAGAGCTTCTTTTTTTAAACCAACCAATAATCACATACTTACTCTTGCTCTTTCAGTCGTAGACCACGCGGGTCTCTGCTGTTTACAGGAGGCGTCTCCATTCAACTCGGTTCATGGCTGTTCGCCGCCAGTCTCGGTAGCTTCGAAGGGTCCGCAGGTCGTCCTCAATTTGATCGATCCATCTTGCCCGCTGCGCGCCTCTTCTTTTTATACCGGTGGGATCATTATCGAGAATAATTTTAACCGGGTTGTTTCTCCGTTCTAACAACATGCCCGGCCCACAGTAACCACCCGACCTTGGCCGTTTGGACGAGGGTTGGTCCTCCCAGCCAGGGATGCAAACGGTAGCGGTAGAATACATTTATCCTTGTACATTCTGCTACAACTGCTTGATGGTACATTTACCGCAGAGAGAGTACCAGCGACGATCAGAACGGTACAGGTAGAAACAAATTTTGCTCTACTTCATTGTACCGTTTCTTGATGGTACGGCCTTGTACTGCTGTTTGAAACTCCCGTAGATTTCAAAAATGTACAGTAGCTTCCTACCGCCAACGAAAAAAAGTATTCTACTGCGGACAAAAATGTACTCTACTGCGGATGAAAAAGTACTTTACAGCTGCGGACGATGTATTCTCCCGCTGTACTTTTCGGTGTTTGCTCAGAAGGTGTGTAGTGGAAGGTTGATTTAATTAATCTTTCACATGCATAAGTATTATTTTTGCGTAAAGACGAACTATTTATCTATTTGAACAACTGATTATATTTTATTGAACTAGGAATTCGTTGATATTATTCTTTAATCTTTTTGAACGATGCAATTTGTTATCTGGTATCAAGAATTGTTTTTACATGAAGTATTGCATTTGCATGAGCCTATCTGGTAAAATTTTTGTGTTGACTATATTTTATGTTTAGAATAATCCAGACTAATAAAAGATTAAAATTTATAGCTATAGAAATGCATTCATCTTACATAGGGTTGTTGTACTAATAATCATTTCATTTATGGAGCTAGCACGTTATTTTGAGGATTACGCGACTACCAATCGAATCGAATGAAATATCTTTTTTTCGGCTCTGAAAAATCAGGTTACGGCATAATTGTGCATAATACTGGTGTTATTATTTTTACGAATGCATTCATAATGCACCATTTTTTCAGATTATTGAGATACGGAGCTGAAATGAATGAAGGTACCGTTACCCTACTCAGAAAAAGAAATCAAGTTTTCTTACGCGGGCAATTTCATTTTTTTCTTGAATTTTTATTTCTAGTTATATCTTTATTTCAAACGTATGCATTTCTAAGGGATTCTTCAAAGAACTAAGTCTCTTCAACGGAAACACAGAAGCCTTTTCCTGTAATCTAGCCATGCATACAATATATTCAGGCTGTGTTTACAACCCAATAGAAGCTAGGTTTAATCAAATAAGGACAAGAAGAAATTTGAATTCCTCTTCGAACCTTTTGTCGATGTTACTATCTTTAAAGATGTATTTTTATTGAACGATCAGTATTGCTTGTACAACTCTTTCCCAACTACAAAAATCAAATGTCGAGTTTAAAGAAATCGTTAAGTATTTCGTTACGTTTAGAATTTCAGTGACTCGATGTGAAAATCATTTTTCGTCAGAAATTTTTTTTTAGTAAATTCCAAGCAAAAGAATAATTCATCGTAAAATCTATAAAAGCTGCGTTGAATTTTAATTGATTCCGGTAAACATGAGGATAAAAAATACAAATGGTAAACTTTTGTTTAGAATTCTAGCGATCATCATCAGCACAAATTAAATTTCGGATAATTACATAATTTACTGAAATTGAAAAGCTAATAACGATTTCAGAAAGATATAGTCTTCGATATCTGAATATTTTCCATGTTTTGGGCAGTAAGCCTAATGTTTTTTCGAGCACACTTAAATAAATCGATTTTGTGGGACCAAAGATGATATTTTACCAGGTTTTAATCCAAACCGACCAAAATAGCTACCAAACTCATGCATTTACAATTTTTATGTAAATGTCCTCAAACTTCAGTATGGAGTGATAAATAATTCAGTATAAAGTCGAATTGAGTTTACTTGTCGATCAATTAAAGTCCAGAAAACATGAATAATTTATTGAACTAATCGCAAAGTCACTGTGCGAACTAAGTGATACAAACTAACTGATACAAACAGTATAAGACTTTCGGCGCTACGAGCCTCTATTCAAAAGTTAATTCTCACAGCGATTACATAATTTCTTTATTTGAAATACATACATAATTCTGCAACTTAATAATTTTACTTCAAAACATTTTTTGTTCGAGAAAAATAATTCATTGATACCCTCTGGCAAACCCAACCATTAATACCTCCTGGCAACGATCAAAAGCTTAAAACCGGGGTTAAATAAATGATATTAGCAATACTACTTTATAAACATTCTGAATAAGCGAAAATCATCTTTGAAATAGCGAAGAATATAAGCAATGTACTGCGCTTACTGTTCTTCGATACCACTGTTAACTACCGCGCTAAAGTATATTTTTCTATCGCACTAATCTACTTTTTTCTACAGCGGCAAAGTACATTTTTCTACCGTAGCGAGCTACCTTTTTTGTGCTACAGTAGCGCGAACAAGGAGACAGTAAAATTTAGAAAGATAGAATTCCTACCTACCTCAAGCGACGGTGATTTCGGCGGTAGTTTTTAACGCGATACTGCTTCGCATGCCTACTGTAATAGAATTTTCGTTTGGATGCAGCAGCGTGGTACAGTACGAATAATAGAAAATGTAAATGTGGGTTAACAGACTACAGTAATAAAAAAGGGGAGGCAGTTTGCATCCCTGCTCCCAGCAACTGGTGCAGTTCATGGTGCATTCCCCTTCTCCACGTACCGTCTTCCATCCGCACTCCACCGAAGATGGTTCGCAACACCTTCCGTTCAAAAACACCTAGTGCGCGTTGATCCTCCGCAAGCATTGTCCAGGACTCATACCCGTAGAGAATAACCGGTCTAATCAGCGTTTTGTAGATAGTTAACTGCGTACGAAGGCGAATTTTGCTTGATCGAAGCGTCCTGCGCAGTCCACAGTAAGCACGATTTCCTGACAATATGCGTCTCTGAATTACTCTGCTGGTGTCATTATCGGCAGTCACCAGTGAGCCCAAGTACACGAACTCGTCGACCATTTCGATCTCGTAATGGGTGGCTGACTTTATCTTCTCTCGAGCACCTGCCTTTCATGTACTTTGTCTTTGACACATTGATGTCTACTCCGATCCGCTTGGCTTCAGCTTTTAGTCCGATGTATGAATCTTCCATCTTCTCAAAGTGGCGTGCTATAATATCAATTTCATCAGCGAAACCAAGTAGCTGGACGGACTTTCTGAAAATCGTGCCACTCGTGTCTATCCTCGCTCTTCTTATCACACCCTCCAAAGCACTGTTCAATAGCTGACACGAAAGGCCATCACCTTGCCGTAACCCTCTGCGAGTTTCGAAGGGACTCGAGTTTATCCGCGATACTCGAACAACGCACATCACTCGATCCATCGTAGCCTTGACCAATCGTATCAGCTTGTCCGGGAATTCGTAGTCGTGCATGATTTTCCATAGATGTTCTCGATCAATTGTGTCGTAGGCTGATTTGAAATCGATGAATAAGTGATGTGTGGGCACATTGTATTCGCGGTACTTTTGCAACACCTGGCGCATGGCGAACACTTGGTCCGTGGTAGCGCGTTCGCCCATGAATCCTGCCTGATATTGTCCCACGAATTCGTTTGCAATCGGTGGAAGTCGACGGCATAAGATTTGGGAGAGTACCTTGTAGGCGGCGTTCAGCAGAGTTATCGCGCGGTAATTACAGCAATCCAGCTTATCGCCCTTTTTGTAGATGGGACACACGATTCCTTCCATCCATTCCTCCGGTAAAATCTCGTCCTCCCAGATCTTGGTAACGACCCAGTGCAGTGCTTTCACTAGTGCATTACCACCGTGTTTTAGTAGCTCGCTTGGTAGTTGGTCAACGCCAGCGGCCTTATTATTTTTCAACCGGCTTACCACCTCCTCCACTTCTTGGAGGTCTGGGACCGGCAGTCTATCGTCCTCCGCACGCGTTTCCAAGTTCGTTACCGCGCCGCCACTTTCGTATTCCGCCACATCGTTGGGTAGCCACCGTCGAATGTTTTGAGCGCATGCATACAGCAACCAAGTAGTGGTCCGAATCTATATTCGCACTGCGGTAGGTGCGAACATTGTTGATGTCCGAGAAAAATTTTCCGTCGATGAAAACGTGGCATGCAGGCTGTTCGGCCCGATTGCCGGTCGGTACATTGCCTCCCTTCCTACCTGGGCATTCATGTCACCGATGACAATTTTTACGTCTCTGCGTGGACAGCCGTCATAGGCTTGTTCCAGCTGCACGTAGAACGCTTCTTTCTCGTCATCATGTGGGCAGTGCACGTTGATGATGCTGTAATTGAAAAAAAGGCCTTTAATTCTCAACTTACACATCCTAGCGTTGATCGGCTGCCACCCAATCACTCGCTGACGCATCTTGCCCAGCACTATAAAGCCAGTTCCCAGCTCGTTCGTTGTGTCACAGCTTTGGTAGAAGGTAGCCGCTCGATGTCCGCTTTTCCACACCTTCTGTCTCATCCAACAAAGCTCCTGCAGCGCTACGACGTCGAAGCTGCGAGGATTTAGTTCGTCGTATATTACCCTGTCGCAGCCTGCGAAACCTAGCGACTTGCAGTTCCATGTTCCAAGTTTCCAATCGTAGTCCTTATTTCGTCGCGTGGGTCTATGCCGATTGTTCCGGGTCGTATTCTCTCCTGTATTGTTTGTAATCAATGATTTATGGGCCGCTTATTAGGCCTACGCCAACCCCCTGTCTCACTGGAGGATCATCGTGCTTGCTCTGTTTTACGTCCCAACTAGCACTAGGACGATCCCGTTGGTGGGGTTGCCACCTTGGATTTAGCTGGACGGGATGCAGCATTTCATACTCAGCCGCTGGATACCACAACAGACGCTGTTTGAAGCCGCTCCTAACATGGAGTACAGACGCTCCGACATCCTCTAAAGAGGACCCCCTTCTCTGTCAGCATACGACTAAGGTCCCACCGGGGTTGGTTACCCGATCTTTCCTACGGTTGCTCGTACCCCAGCCGACACCGCGGGGAGGTAGGGATAGGAGTTACTGGACAAGAGGCTAAGAATCACACTGGGGCCTGAATTGCGCATTGTCCAGTCGTTTACCAACCAAAAATAATCACATTTTCAAATTAAATGGCTTCGAATTGACATGGTCTGATCAAGCAAAATGCTTAGGTTTAACGTATGACAAAAAACCCACTTTCAAGGATCACATTGAAGGAATCCAGGCAAAGTATAATAAATATATTAAATGTTTATATCCTTTTATAAACAGAAATTTCAAGCTCTGTCTAAAAAACAAATTGTTAATTTATAAACAATTTTTCAGACCAGCAATGCTTTATGCAGTACCAATTTGGTCAAGTTGTTGTTCCACCAGGAAGAAAAGGCTTCAAAGGACTCAGAACAAAATTCTGAAAAAGATTTTAAAGCGTCCTCCTTGGTTTAGTACTAGCGAGTTACACAGACTCACAAATATAGAACCACTAGATGTAATGTCACATAATATTATAAGCAAATTCCGACAAAAATCGATGCAATCTTCAATTGAATCGATTCGCTCTCTGTATTAGTTAGAAAGTTAGTATATAAGTTCCTTTTCCCCATTACACAATACAAGTAGGTTTAGAATTTTCCCTACACAAAAATCTCAGAATTGCGGAAGCAAATGATGTCCTCATGGTAATAACCAAATCATATATATATGATATAGCTGATAAGTCACCACTTGTGGCTGAACACCCAAAATCTTAATAATTTAATTTTAACTCATATTCCAATAAATAGTTATTTAAAAAAAGCTGTAAATAACGACGATCTTGATCGTGGTTATGGTCGACATTCATTAACGTAAATAAACTTGACCTACACACCTAGAAAATATCGTGTAAATTTACGTCTTCTAAGACCGACATATACGAGCGTCAAAAATGACTCATTTTTACATTAGATCTAACACATATTTAATGAATTCTGACATATTTTCAAGTGCTGAAGCATGTAAATTTGCTCGTCTGCTGTAAAAGTAGTATATGTTCGACACATACGTAAATCATTCTTGTAAAATTCTGTCATTTTACGAATTACGTTCTTATGATTTGAGTCATATGCGGATTTACGTCACCGGTGAATTTCATTATTTTTTGCTGTGTAGTCTCACATTACTGGTCATTGTATAGCACAATGTTTCAAATGCAACGAGTCCTGCACGAGCGTTCTTCGTTCGCGTTTGCATTTTTGTTTATTATTGAGCCAGCTCAACTCGGTGCTCTCAAATTTGTCATGCTTGCTGTGTTCGCAATTCTGATCAACACAAAATACCAAACTATCTTTGTAATTCATTAATTTGATAGAAGATTGCACAACATATACTCGATCGGATCATTAGGCTCGATGGAGCCGTTTGATTCTTGTTGCGGTATGTGTGCAAAGTGTATTAATGACGTCGCGTCACGTGTACTAATTCCATGCTTTCTTTCCCTAACAATATTTCGAGCTATGGCCCGAAAACCTCATATGCGAGTACGATCCACTTTTATTAGTACCAATGTACCAATGTTATTGATTTTACTACAAGATCATTTCCAAACAAGAATAATTCCGTTGACCGCTATCAGGGTCGACGGCATAGGCTGCACCAAAACACCGTACTAATGCTCGTGGTTGAACGTTATTGTTTACTGTACGCGATTCATATCATACTCAAAGTCAATGTCGGCTCATTATTATTATTATTATCATATACCTCTTCTTCCCTCCGTACCTTATTCTTATTTTTTTGTTAGCCTTCTAGCTGCAATATTGCTGCGAGCGTTTCGATGTGTTGCCTAGTAACGTATTTTGCTGTAGGCTTCGCTCTTACGCGCTGGTTTTCACTTTTTTAAATATAAATTTCGTGGTATGAACTCCTATTGCCGAGTTCGCTGACTTGCTTTGCTATGTCAGTCCAAGAACAGCTGCCGTTGCTCACTCGCAAAATGATGCGTCAAAATACCGATTCCCTCGCTCATACGCGTTAGGTTCGGTTGGCCCCCCTCGCAGTCACCTTGACTTTATAAACATATTACCAATGCCAACTGTCTTGATGGTCGTGGTTTATTGTTCATTTAGAGAGGGAAAAATAAAAATTCTTCCACCTTAACGCCGGAATGGCCACTTCAATAGTTCACCCGTTTTTTTTTTCATTAGTACATGTGCCCCTGGTACATGTGCTCCGTGTTGACCGTGGTCAAAAACGTAAACAATTAATATGCAAACGTAATCTCTACGTTTGTTTTTTTCTAACGAACTTCAAAACTTGATCGAGCTCATGCCAGCTCCGATCAAAGTAAATACCATAACGGCAACCAATTTTACTTTACTCACTCTATTATTATTATCATCATCATTTTGGCCGCCAATTCTTTTCCTCTAGAACTATTGGCGTTTCCTTACCGCTTCTTTCCCCCAGCAGCCAGCAACGCTGTCACCAGATGAATGGCTTATATTGCCGCGCAGTCCGAGGATTGGAGGGGTGTTTTTCACAATTAGAAGTAATAAATTTTTTCTTCTGTTCTTCTTTAAACTTTTATTTACTTTTATTAATTCACAATTAAGACTTTTACACAGTGGTAGCAAACTACACAATGACAGCAAATTTTTCGCAAAACCGTTATCACTTGTTATCTTTTCTCGGTAACACTAAAGTGGATCTACGCTTTTTGTGCTGTATGTTTTTGTTCACGAAAAATAGGTATTATCCCTCAGTGAATGTTTCTTCTTCCACTTGCTACCATCAGGCTATGTGCTGGCAAATCCGATATTTACTTCTATTGATCACTATTCACACGGAATAGTACAACTTGAAAATGATTATTAATACGAGAACGACGTTTTCTTATTAGTGTTAATCGCGCAATGAATAATATTTTTAATTCGTCGTAAAGTTTCACTGGCTACGCTCTGAGCTATGATGACCGTGACTTGCGACTCTCTGAAAACTGATTGACGGACTACTATTCGTAAACTATCCGAAAACTGACTGACTTGTCTACGGGTCAACGCCCGAGACTTACGGATATTTTCCGCGAACTCTCTGAAACTGACTAACTGCTAACTCTTCCCAACTATGGGTTTTTAAGCTCCTAACATTTACTTTCGGGTGAAGTCCGAAGATTTTAGTACAAGCTGAGCTTGCGATTTTAAGTAGAAAGTTCATCCGACTTTCTCCCGAAGTTCTACCAAAAGCCGAGACCACTGTCACTATGCCAGTGGCAGTGACTAGTGTCCGTGGAAATGACTTTGTTTCTACAACATCGCTGCGCTGACTAATGCTTCTACAACAAGGCTGCGGGTACACTGTAATGAGGGTTCGATTGACGAGTTTCCTTCATAGCTTCTTACCTTTTTACTAGCAAATTCAAAGAAAAATTTGTTAAGGGCGCTACACGTGGACTGGACTGGAGTTACTGGACCCAAAGCTGTTGATATCCAAAAACCATTTCAAAATACCTCAGACAACTTTGGGCTGTTTATCTGAGTATCGAATTTTCTGTGGACAAAACAGAGCTGGTCGTCTTTTCAAGAAAGCATGATCCGCGCAGCTTCAGCTTCATATGATAGGACGAATGATCCAACAGGGTTTGAATTTCAAATACCTCGGGGTGTGGTTTTATTCCAAATGCATGTGGGGAGGACACATTAGGTATCTGATGACAAAATGCCACCAAAGAGTAAATTTTCTTCGAACATTAACAGGATCTTGGTGGGGTGCTCATCTGAAATATCTAATAAAATTATATCAGGAAACGATACTTTCAGGGATGGAATATGGATGCATTTGCTTTCGTTCCGCTGCAAAATCTCATATTATCAAACTTGAGGGAATTCAGTAACGTTGTTTGCGAATTACTTTAGGCTGCATGCATTCGACACATACAATGAGTCTTGACTCAGATCTGAGGTTTCTTTCTGCTATAAGAGATAGATTAATTCCTGAAATACCTTTATTGAATACCTCAAAATTCTGATTCCTCAAATCATCCGCTAGATAACAGTGTTGGGAGAATGCTGAGAATAATCGACATGAGTCCCAAATATGCATTGTAGTTTTTTTCATAAATACGTTTATCTCATAAGGCAATATACATAAGTTTTTCATCGCCGTCGCATCCACAATACATAGTACTTTAAACCAAATAGATTTCGAATATCATATCAGTTTGACGGAATTCTTTAGTTAATCTAAACACTGATTTTATCAAGCGATTTATTTTGTACATGACTAATGTCTTATAACTGTTTCAAGTTTGTTTGTTCATCATTTTTATTCGATGTAAGATAGCTGTATATTGGAACTCATGGAAGAGGAAGGAGTCTAACATAAAATAAACATTAAATTGGAACTCAAATGAATTAATGAATTGATAAAGAAGTTTTATGTAAGGAATGTCACGACAAGCAAGAATGTCGCGAAATGGGACATTGGATAGTCTGCCTTGAGTACGCAAGGAATTTATTAGTAGAGATCTGACATCACGATACTCCTCGCATGTCCAAACGACATGATCAATATCGCGGTAACCTTCGCCACAAGTACAATTATTAGTCTCGGAAAGTCCAATTCGAATGAGATGTTCTCCTAACGTGTAGTGATTGGACATGAGTTTAGACATCACACGAATGAAGTCCATCCAGCCCCCTGAACCATGCCATTCTCGATATTTTAAGGATAATTGAGTGCAACCACCGACCCAGATAATCGCTATCCCAAGAAGCTTACCAGCTGGAAAGTGTTATTTCACGAGACGCGCTATAGAATTCGTTGAAAGCAATCGGTCGCTCATAAATTTCACCCTCAGTAGCCCCTCGTTTAGCTAAAATATTGGCTTTTTCATTGCCTGGAATGGAGCAATGAGCTGGGACCCTGACTATAGTGACTTGATAATTATTATTGAATATGTCGTTCAGGTATTGTTTTATTTTGCAAAAGAAAATTTCATTTTTGCCAGCAGCGTTTGAGCGAATGGCTTCACTGGCACTCAGAATACCTGTGAAGAAAAAATAATGGCTTGGAAATAATGTGACGATTACACTCAAGCTATAATAAACTGCTGCTAACTCTGCTATACAAACAGATGCAGGTTCTTGAAGCCTACATGAGACCGACACATTATTGTCGAACATACTAAACCCAATAGTCTCTTCAATTCGTGATCCGTCCGTGTAAAACATTTTCTCAGAGTCAATATGGCTGCACTGACTAGAAAATATTTTCGGGATTTCCATCAAGCGTAGGTAATCCTGGATTCCACGCACATCGCGCTGCATAGATGTGTCGAAAAATTATATTGAATCAGGGACATTTAGAAGGCTGTCACATATAGGAATATATCATGAAGGGTTGATTTCATGTCATGGATTATGTTTGAGATTAAAGCTCAACAAGCCTTTCGAAGTTACTAATAACCAGGGGATTCAGTACCTCACGTCTCATTAGCAGCCTTGATGAAAGCTCCCAAAAACGATCTTTCAATGCAAAAACTCCCGCAAGATCTGTAATTTATATTATCAAATCGCTTGATAAAATCAGTGTTTAGATTAACTAAAGAATTCCGTCAAACTGATATGATATTCGAAATCTATTTGGTTTAAAGTACTATGTATTGTGGATGCGACGGCGATGAAAAACTTATGTATATTGCCTTATGAGATAAACGTATTTATGAAAAAAACTACAATGCATATTTGGGACTCATGTCGATTATTCTCAGCATTCTCCCAACACTGTTATCTAGCGGATGATTTGAGGAATCAGAATTTTGAGGTATTCAATAAAGGTATTTCAGGAATTAATCTATCTCTTATAGCAGAAAGAAACCTCAGATTTGACAACTATCGTCAAGAAAAGTATTCCAAAATCGTTGAAGGCATCAGGAAACAACTATTCGACCATACGCCACGAAATGAATGAAGAATTTCAGACAGTGAAAGCTTAGGTTGCAGCATTCAACAAAATCATTGATAAATTAAAGGTGAAATTTACCGAACCAGATGATAAAATACGGATACTCTCAATTTTACCCAACTCTTGGTCTGTTCCACCGACGATGAAAGAATTTAATGTGAATAAATACACGGTCTCACTGTACAAGAATTATGAGCATGAACTTAGCGAGGCACCTCTCGCCGATGATAACGCAAATAGGTGAATAATTTGTTGCTAATTTGTTGCTAATTAGTTACGGTAATTTTGAATTTGTTGCTCAATTTTTTTTTTATTTTTTCGAGTACTTCGTTAAGTTCATATGAAGTTAGCGAAGCCTTCCTTCCAAATATGCTTAAAAACAAATCGAAGTCTAGTGAATAATTTATTGCTAATTAGTTACGGTAATTTTGAATCCCAAGCACAAATCTCCAAATATCAAGGGGAACGTGCCATTTGAGCCAATTTGTTCTGAACTAATTAGCAACAAATTATTCACCTATTTGCGTTATCATTGGTGAGGGGTGCCTCGCTAAGTTCATGCTCATATAAGAATTGGTTAAAGAGCAAGGAGTATTGGCTGTTTCCACACGGAACCACCCGCGATCCCATTTCAACCAGAATATTAGTTTATTTTCTGAATTCGATTACAACTAATCTGAATTTGGTACAACTAATCGATCGTTGTTTTAACTAAACTGTCATTTTTGTTTTTCGATTAGGAGAAACAATAGTTGAAACAACTAATTTAACTGTTTAAAAAAAATGCTGTCAATTAGTGAGGACACATACCTTTCAATTTCAACAAATATTTTAGTTGAAATAACTGGTGTTGTTATTGAAACAAAATTCTGTTAGTTGAAAAATAAATCGGTTTTATTTGTTTTAGACATTGCAAATAGTTGAATCAACTCGAACAATGTTATTGATTTGCGAAAATAATCAAAATATACTTACTGATACACGTCATGATCTATTTGAAATAAGTTCGGTAGGTTGAGATTCTTGAAATAAATATCGTTGTTAAAATATAAACAGTATTTTATATTGACATGTAATATCATTAGGGCTGGGAAAACCACCGATCACTGCTGATTTCAAGTGATCTTAACCAAGGAATAAATTATCATTACGAAATCAGAACTGATCAGATCTCTAAGTGATTTTGATTTTTGTATGATCATGATCATGTCAAGTCGAGATCAGTAAAGATCTAAATTCTAAAAAAGGCGGGTGGGTAATGTCAGAGACATAACTGGATGTCGTGAATACGAAAACAACTGACATGTTCCTTAACACTTCCGAACATCAATTAGTTGATCAATTGTATGAATTATGCAAGCATTCCTCTTTTCCACATTTTACGCAAAAACAAAGAAGGCTTCACTTGATCTCAATTACTGTGAATTTCACACAGCGAAAAGTGCAAAAAATCTAACCTAACTGTTCTAGATTTGCACTAAACTGAGGATACTTCCATACGATATATGAACAACAAATCCTAATAGTTCTTTAGAAAACTTTTAGAGCCATTAGAACGGCTGATTTTGTGTAATGCTCTCCACCGTTGCTTTTTCACCAATGCAAATGACTGGCAGCTGTGACGTAATCGTTCTTGCCGGAAGCGAAACTAGCTTTGCAAACGACACAAAATACATCGGTGCGCAGTGGCGATAAAATCCAAACTAATCCAATTTTTGTTGAGAGGCTTGTTTTTACCTGATTTCGTTTGTAGCTTTTTCACTAATGGGCGGTCCTAACAGCTATAAAAACAGCCGCATACAGAATTTTAATGTCGATTATTTCATTTCGGATTTGCATAATTGATTGAAAGAAACTATCAATATGCTGTAGGGATTCGTTTCTAGCATTCAGAAGGACCAAATTTAGGAACTCACTACAATATTCACCACTTTTCGGAACATTTTTCTCGAACGATTTGTTGCACAGCAGCTGATATTTTGTTCTCTTCCTCAGAACGCGTTCTGATTGGCTAGTGTTGACATGGGTCGAATGAGACAGGTTTTTCAATAGTGTACTATTGAAATACTTCAATGCTTTTGCTATACACGTTTAAGATGAAAAATTTCGTTTCTATTGGTAGTTAGATTATATAAATCCTTCTACAGATCACTGAGCTATGAGCTTCAAAAGTACTCTTTGATACTCGTTTATACCAAACATTTAAGAAAAGTTTAATTTTGAATTATTTCAGATTATGTCACACAACTGAAAATTTTATTGTAAAATTGTGATCATATTTCCGATGGGGTGTAGCAAAAATTATGTTGATTCGTTAGATACAACAAGAGATATTCACGATCAAAAACTTATCACTCTCTCAGAGGGTAAATTTTGAAAAGGCACCCCATAGTAAAGTAAGTCGTATTCACGACAAAAAATACTTCTGATTCGATCGGAAATGATTGATGTAGAAAAACATTTTTAATCAGCAAAAGTGCTCGGAGGGGCGAGTAAATTAGCGAAATTATTAAATTTACCTGAAATGAGTATTGAAAGATGATGCCTTCAAACGGTTGAACTAAAGTTATGCACTGATCATTTTAGTCAATTTATATGAGCTTGGGGACATCAACCGGAACATTGAAATTTTGCGACGGCAATTCAAACGCGCCCTTCCAACGCGCCATTCAATCGCGCCGTGAAGTACTGCAGCTATTCAATGACGATTATATAAGTAGAACTATGCCAGGACAACGAGATTACGTTTCTATCAAAGCTAATAGTGAACCAGTTCAGAAACGGCTTTTCTTTCAAGTCTTAGAGAAACTTCTCAAGGATTCGAAGAGGACATTGAACAACAAATTTCATTCAATACATTTGCGGCGTTAAGACCAAACCATTGTAAACTTCTCAATACTTCAGTTTGACATAATGTATGTGTTTGTACAATTCATGTAAATGTTGACTTTATGCTTTACAGACTCAAAAAATATTCCTCTCATTTGGAAAAATTACTATGTATTTCACCGATAAGAACAAAAGATTGTTATCTACGCGAATCCAAGAAATGTCCCACCTCTTCAATTCTTGAGTAAAGCTTATTAGAGGATCTTGAGCAGAAAATTGTGAATGAGATCGCTTTAGTACAATGGATGCAATCTAGTAATCTTTACAAAACCAGTTGATAAATATGAAGCTTATTTAAAAGATAAACTAGCAAAACTTGTAGTTTATGACTAGATGAAAAAAAAACTATCTTAATCCACCTAGTGCTGTAATGATGCCTTTACCATATTACTCATAACATCATAAATATTACTGTGGAATTAGCAAAAACAACAGTTCATTGAATAGAATTAGGAAAGTTTGTTCTCACTTAATCTAAAAAACAACCAATCCTGTTTACCCTGTAATTCCGGAACCGAAAGTAGTATCCACAACAAATATAGGAATTCTGTATGAAGCTGTAAGACTTTTCCTTTGAACCTATAAGTTTGTGAAAATCGATTTGGCCAAGGAAAGTGAATGAGATCCGTTTTGCAGTTTTCAATCACCATTTCCAATTCTTCCGAAACCTTATTCAGAAGCCACGAATAGCCGAAGTTGGTTCGTTCGCCAGCAGTTAATATGACCTCCAAATTGGAACAGTTTTGAACCGCGATCGGTAAAGTGGAATGGTGTAATTTTTTTAACACATAGGGCAGTGGTTAATTCGAAGATGCTTCAAAGTTGACCAAAAACGGTTTAAATATATAGTACGGCACTAATCGCAAACATTTGATCGCAAATAATTTGAAATTTCGAAATATTTTGCAAAAACCGACATTGAGTGAAAAACCTGTTTTAATCCACCTAGTTGTGTAATGATGCCTTTCTCATATATAATACTGTTTTTACTGTACTATTCAAGATGATTCTCTTCGATTTTTGAAAGAAACCAAGGGATTGTTTGTGCATCAACTATTATAAAATACTTATTATAAAATTATAAAATAACTTATTGTAAAATATTTGAGAAATTGTTGCCAGCAAGACATACTTGCCAATATACGTAACTAACGTTGCCAATACGAATGGTGAGGTTTCAGCCTCCGAAGAGTCCTCTTTGTCTTATTAATGTTCGCCAGATAACGATTTGAACGCAAAAAGGGTATTGGCGCGAGATGGTTGAATGCATAAGATTCGGGAGGGAATGAGCTAACGAATCTTAAAACTATTATCCAAGAAGTTCGGTTTTCGAAAATACGAATCTTACTTCGGTAAAATTACGTAGTTCTGGTTAGCTAAGACTGAAATTCGGCATTCTGAGGGTGTAAGGGAAAAGGTCTAATCCATATCCATCTAGACCGTGGAAGAGGTTAAAGTGTGTGTTTTTTGTCTTTAAAATTTAGTAATACTTCAGTTCTTAGGTGTTGCGTTTAATATTAGTGTAATATGAGCCTTTAACACTAAATCTCCTCACACATTTCAGACCATGTATTATGACTATTCAACACTAAATCCCCCCACACATTTCAGACCATGTAATATGAATATTCAAGACTAAATCTTTCTCACACCCCAGACCACACGCACTTGACAAAATCCCGTAAAAGCACCATTCCACGAAAACCTAGAAACCTACATAAAACAAATACATTACCTACATGAAGGTAACTAAAATATCAACACTTGCACTTCACGCTGACCCAAAGAAAGGAACTACGTAGACATAAAATTCGACTGCAGAAACAAGGAAGCATCAAGTTTCAAATCGTTATGTCATCGCCGAACACACAAAATAAACATAACCAACTGTGTCACTTCCCCCTTCTTGACGCCCCTCATGTCCACAATTGAATACCAACCAGCACGAACTAGAATAACAGTTACTCAGTTACAGGGAAGTTACTCAAGAGCACACACTAACTCAAACCGACACTCACGAGAATAACCCAACATGCTATCGCCCTCTCCTCTCCGTATCACACCCGCTCACTCTCATCAAGAAGCTTATTTCCTCTCTTACTCACAAAGTATACAATGGCCGACTCGATACAACTAGTCCCATTGGTTAAACCCGACTCACACTGCGCGTTCTAGCTCCTCCCCCTAGATTCTCACCAATTGTAAAAACTAATTAGCTAGACTTGGAGAGGATAGGATATAAATTAACGTACTGATAAAATAAAGAACATTCTTAATCACAACTTATATCTGTGATGTATTCATTGTAAATGGCGACCGTGGCAAAAGTGTCTGTCTTCGGTAAATCGTGATGTTTCAAGTGAAGAACATTTCAGAAGATCGCTTAGCAATACGTGACAAAATATCCGTCTTCGGTAAATCGTGATGTTACAAGTGAAGAACATTTCAGAAGATCACTCAGCAATACGTGACAAAATATCTGTCTTCGGTAAATCGTGATGTTTCAAATGAAGAACATTTCAGAAGATCGCTCAGCAATACGTGACAAAATATCTGTCTTCGGTAAATCGTGATGTTTCAATTGAAGAAAATTTCAAAAGATCGCTCAGCAATACATATGTTTTAACCAAAAAGTGTTAGTAGTGTTACAAGAAACAGTAACAGATCGGCTGAAAAGTTCGTATCGTTTCTACGAGAGGGCGCCACTAGAATTAAATCCATACCATTTTCAGTTAGTACCAACCTTCAAAAGATACGTGTATAAATTTGACAGCTGTCTGATTATTAGTTTGTGAGATATTGCATTTTGAGTGAAGCTACTTTTGTTATTGTGAAAAAAAATGGAAAAAAAGGAATTTCGTGTGTTGATGAAACACTACTTTTTGATGAAAAAAAGTGCCTCCGATACCAAAAAATGGCTTGATGAGTGTTATCCAGACTCTGCACCGGGCGAAGCAACAATTCGTAAGTGGTTTGCAAAATTTCGTACTGGTCATATGAGCACCGAAGACGATGAACGCAGTGGACGTCCAAAAGAGGCTGTTACCGATGAAAACGTGAAAAAAATCCACAAAATGATTTTCAATGACCGTAAAGTGAAGTTGATCGAGATAGCTGACACCCTAAAGATATCAAAGGAACGTGTTGGACATATTATTCACGAATATTTGTATATGAGAAAGCTTTGTGCAAAATGGGTGCCGCGTGAGCTCACAATCGATCAAAAACAACAACGAATTGATGATTCTGAGCAGTGTTTGGAGCTGTTATATCGAAATAAAACCGATTTTTTCGTCGATATATAACAATGGACGAAACATGCCTCCATCACTTCACTCCGGAGTCCAATCGACAGTCAGCTGAGTGGACTGCACGCGATGAACCGAGCCCAAAGCGTGGAAAGACTCAACAATCGGCAGGTAAGGTTATGGCTTCTGTATTTTGGGATTCGCATGGTATAATTTTCATCGACTACCTTGAAAAGGGAAAAACCATCAACAGCGACTATTATATAGCGTTATTAGAGCGTTTGAAGGACGAAATTTAAAAAAAAACGGCCTCATTTGAAGAAGAAAAAAGTTTTGTTTCATCAAGACAATGCACCGTGTCACAAGTCGATGAAAACCATGCTGAAATTGAACGAATTGGGCTTCAAATTGCTTCCTCATCCACCGTATTCTCCAGATTTGGCCCCCAGTGACTTTTTCCTGTTCTCAGACCTCAAGAGAATGCTCGCTGGTAAAAAATTTAGAAGCAATGAAGAGGTAATCGCTGAGACTGAGGCCTATTTTGAGGCAAAGGACAAATCGTACTACAAAAATGGTATCGAAAAGTTGGAAGATCGCTATAATCGCTGTATCGCCTCTGATGGCAATTATGTTGAATAATAAAAACGAGTTTTGGCAAAAAAATGTGTGTTTCTATTAAACGATACGAACTTTTCAGCCGAACTGTTAGTTCCAGCAGTGCAAACAGTGGTCCCAATACATATGTTTTAACCTATGAATAAAAAAAAACAATAATAACAATCAACCAAAACGAGCCAGTAGTGATACAAGAAACAGTAGTTCCAGCAGTGCAAACAGTGGTCCCGTTTAAGTACCAGCAGTAGTAAAAAAAATGCAATTGACGGTCGTTGTTATTGTTCGCTGGTAACAAACGATCTCGATTTTCGGTAAATGGTGCCCTTTTCATAGCAGTAAACGACCGGAAAATATCGTGCGATGTTAGTTATGAACTTTTCGAGCATTTTTGTGTTGTTGGTTGCAGTTAATTGAATGCTTAAAGTGGATTTTTGCGTGCGAAAAAAGTGTGTCACCATCGACGGCTCCGCTGCGGAGCGAGAAGGCTCAAATGGAGGTTACCTGGTAAACCGAAACCAGAATAGTGTCAAAAAAATTTTTTTTTAAAGTCTGCGCAACGACAACGCTAACACAAGAAATATCTACGAATGAGAGGACAACAGATGGAAATTATTATCTACGACGAGAGGACGACAGATGGAAATGGAAATAAACTAAAGGTACTGTGTTTAATTTAAGAAATAGGGACACAAAGAAGTTAGGCAAATATTCACTACAGTAGATAATAACAATTAGAGGATAGAGATTATGGGTTGGTTTTCGTCAGACGAAACCATCAATAATACGATAGCCTCCCCGTCGAGGGAAACTGAGGGCATCGCGCTCTGCGCATTAGTAGGAATAGTAATAGGCTATCTACTATTGAAAGCATTGATAAAATTGCATAAGCAATACACCGAAAAAATCGCAATCAAGGCCGCACGACAAGTACAGATGGCCAATGTATAAAAATAAACTACTTAAACAAAAATATTCAACAATGGAAAAATTTTATAATGACAAGTGGCCTTTAACGGTCCAAGAAAAATTAAAGGAAATTAAAAATGCGTAGCGAGGAAAATCGCAAAAAGGCGGTTCCTCAAGAACACATATGCAGTTATACATGCGTATTCATGACTAGCAAATCATAAATGCGAAAGGAAAAAACGACTGTTCCTTTAAAAAAAACGTGTTTAATCCACTTAGCAGTGAGATGATACCTTTTTTTATCAATCCGCATGTGTTTTTTGCATGAATATTTTTGGTGTTTAAGTTTTCATGACATTATTTTAATGACCGTCGTTTTAAGCGACAATTTGATCTTTTAATCACTCATTTCTCTGTAATGTCGAAACTGCAAATCGGGTCGAATTAAACATGCCATGATATGTAAGTTCATCTTTAGAGTTTACGGTAATTTAAGGTACTTCCAGAGCCGGTATTCAGGAACCAGCATAACCCAAACCGATTCGTATGGCCATATGACGAATAAATTACAACAGTTTTGAGTCCAACTTTGAAGCTTTTCGGGATTGTCATCTTCTATATCGGTTTGAATTTTAAAAATTCATCATCATGTAATTAAAAATCGGATGTCATAATTGGATAAAATTAATTAATTTTTGTATGTATGTATAAAATTAATTATTTTGTATATACATTTATTTTAATTTGAATTTTTGTTTCTGAAATTGGATCAGGCTTTTTTGAGAAAACGATTGAGCTTTGAGAAACGATTTTATACTGGAACCGGAATTCTAAAATCGGTATGGCCGAAGTCAGATAAATTCACCTGAGTAGCAGTTTCAAAATATATGAAAATCAGTGAAGACATCTTTGAGAAATCATAGCACGAATTAAATTTTTAGGTGCCTTCTGAATCGAAAACTGAATACCACTAAAACTGAAAAAAGTTAATTTTTTTAACGACTATCCAAATCTGCTAGCACGATAAACCTGATTAATTTATGTGGAATAGACATTTTTATACCAATCACCCTGTATCCCCGAAACCGGAAGTTGGATCTGACTGAAGAGCAAGATGTTTTATAAAATCTTGAAACTTTTCATTTGAATCTTAGAAGAGTCTTAGATTTCATTTGAATCTTAGATCGGGTCAGTCATTTACGAGAAGACACAATTTTGATTTCGTTTCCCATATCATCCTGTAGTTCCGGAACCAGAGGTCGGAACCAAACATATTTCAGGAACTTTGTTTGGGAGCATACGACTTTTCGTATGAATCTGAAGATGTACAGGGTGATTTTTTAAGAGCTTGAGAACTTTTTTAAACAATAAAACGCATAAAATTTGCAAAATCTCATCGGTTCTTTATTTTAAACGTTAGATTGGTACATGACATTTACTTTTTGAAGATAATTTCATTTAAATGTTGACCGCGGCTGCGTCTTAGGTGGTCCATTCGGAAAGTCCGCTTTTTTATCGACAAATTTTGTTCAGCGATGAGGCTCATTTCTGGTTGAATGGCTACGTAAATAAGCAAAATTGCCGCATTTGGAGTGAAGAGCAACCAGAAGCCGTTCAAGAACTGCCCATGCATCCCGAAAAATGCACTGTTTGGTGTGGTTTGTACGCTGGTTGAATCATTGGACCGTATTTTTTCAAAGATGCTGTTGGACGCAACGTTACAGTGAATGGCGATCGCTATCGTTCGATGCTAACAAACTTTTTGTTGCCAAAAATGGAAGAACTGAACTTGGTTGACATGTGGTTTCAACAAGATGGCGCTACATGCCACACAGCTTGCGATTCTATGGCCATTTTGAGGGAAAACTTCGGAGAACAATTCATCTCAAGAAATGGACCGGTAAGTTGGCCACCAAGATCATGCGATTTTACGCCTTTAGACTATTTTTTGTGGGGCTACGTCAAATCTAAAGTCTACAGAAATAAGCCAGTAACTATTCCAGCTTTGGAAGACAACATTTCCGAAGAAATTCGGGCTATTCCGGCCGAAATGCTCGAAAAAGTTGCCCAAAATTGGACTTTCCGAATGGACCACCTAAGACGCAGCCGCGGTCAACATTTAAATGAAATTATCTTCAAAAAGTAAATGTCATGTACCAATCTAACGTTTAAAATAAAGAACCGATGAGATTTTGCAAATTTTATGCGTTTTATTGTTTAAAAAAGTTCTCAAGCTCTTAAAAAATCACCCTGTATAATGAATAGTGATGTGAACAATCACATCGAAGAAAAAGATAGCAAACAACGCAAAGAAGGGATATGGGTCAAATTACATAACACGAAAGACAACGAATTTATGATGATGCTGAGATCGGCAAACGAACCAAATAACGAGATGCAGTTGCTGGTAGACACTGGAGCATTTGGCAACTTGATAAGTAGACGAAACGCAGAGTACATGGGAGCATATACAATTAATGATAACGAAATCATAGAATATTCCGAGATAACAGGTACTGTTAGAAAAACATTAGGTACCGTAGAACTAAACATCATCATCGCAGGAAGAATTTTCCAAACGCAGTTTGACGTAGTGGAGAATTTGACTCCAGGGGACATTTTGGGAATGACATTTATGAATAAGTATGTGACTAGCATACACAATGACCAAGGTTGGATATGCTTACGGAAAATACCTCTAACCTTTGAACCAAAAACAGAATCATATGAAGCTCATCAGAAACAGGAGATGAGATTCGCAAAATACGAGGCAGATAACAATGTCAAAATACAGGAAAAATACCAAGTGTATGATCAAACCAAGCTTAGTCCACAGAGTACGATGTGTACAGGAACGACAAAAAATTATACGGGGCAATGGCAAGAAGGTATGCCGCCTCACGAAATGTTAAAAATAGAGTGTGCTAAAAACAATCAGTTATTTGTAAAAGTTGCTGCTGCTAAAACACCTAACGAAAAAATTAAAAATTTGCTCGATACTGGAACATTTTATAACGGAACGTAATGAGATGGGATACTGTCGCGAAAATAGGATCAGAGAAAATAAACTATAAAGGTAATTTATACATTGCAGGCTTTGATGGAACCCAATCACAGACTATTGGGTTAGTAAAAGCCACGTTGGTGATTGGAAAGACTCATTACAGAGTTAGATTTTATATAGTAAAAGATTTGTGTGTTCCTGGAATCATTGGAGCAGAGTTTTTAAAGATATACACAATTTATGTCACTCGACCATACGTAGGTAACGAACCGAAAACATGGGATCAATTACTCCCATTCTTCAGTTTCGAATATAATACCACTGTAAATTCCTCAACGGGTTATACACCGTTTGAATTATTATAAGGAAGACGGGCGAACATCCCAAACTCCGTCTACAAATACGATAATGATGGTCTCTACTATGAGGACTACGTCAATGAAATGCGATCTACATTTCAAGGACTTCACCATCAAGCCCGGGAGAATCTAATTGCGTCTAAACACAAGCGCAAAGAATTATATAATAAAAACTCCAACGAATGGCAGCCTATATGAGGAGACTTAGTGCTAGTAAAAGCCAATCCCACAGGCGCAGGACAAAAGTTACAATCACTTTGGAGAGGACCGTATGAAGTAGTCGCTCTTCCTAGTGAGCAAACAACAACTATAAAAATGGGAATAGACTAGAAAAAGTTCACAATAACCGATTGAAAAAGTATACGGATTGAGAAACTGAATCTTACCACAGAATATTGAGATAATTAAGAAATTATCCAAGAAACATTAGAAAAGTAATAAAAAAATTCAAAATGTATACAAAGTGATACGCGAAAATAAACATATTGTATTAAGAGTTTCATCGGAAAACTAGATAAAAAGGAATAATATAAAAAATATAAGGGAAACTGAAACCCTGAGAGTAATTGAAATAAAGAAAATTAGGCTACAGTTATAAAAGAAATTAACAGCAAACATCATACAATGATACGTTGACATAAGAATTCCACGAAAAACTTAAAACCACAGTGTAAGGAAAACAATGGTTAAGATAAAAACATGAACAATATACCGAGAAGGGGAAAATATCAGCGAAATATGTAAGATGAAAGTCGAAATGAATCAATTCGAACACGAGAAAAAAAACATGCATGCGAGCAGAAGGATATTAAAACTGTTAAGAGAGTAATAAGATGGGGTCAATAAGAAATAAAATTTTACTTATGCAATGAAACGAACACAATGAAAACAAATGGACACCAAACGAAGAAAGAAAAATAAGGTGAAACTGATGATAATAAACTGATGATGATGAAGATACATCAGAGGGACAATAAATCAACATTGTCAAAGAAGATATATAATGGGAGGAAAACATATGAGGAAGAAAAGAGAGAGAGTATACTTAAAGAAACTCAAACAAATAGTTGAAGTAATACAAAGTGGAAATAAACTATGTGAAAATATGGGATTCTAATGATCCTAGATGAGTCAACCAATCAAGAAAATTCAAATATATTATAAACATGGGACTCAGGTCATACACAGCAATACCGTGCTGGTCAGAAAAAAAATGTTAAATTCAAGATGAAGATTATAGCTGTGAGCAAAATGTGTTTTTGGGAGGAAGCTATAATGCTACAAATTAAAATGAACTGGGGAAAAGTTACAATGCGTTAAGAAAAAAAAGAAGAGTACATTACACAAGGGAGGTAAACATAATGGCATAGAATACGGAGACAATGTTATAAATAAGGAGAATTTCTATGGTGAAATAAGGTGGTTTATCATTAAAAAACATAAAGCTAACTCTGAAAGGACACTAAAAGAATACTTCGAATAAAAAAGTAAATAAAATAAAGATGAGATATGACGGATACGACAAGAAAAGGATAAGACACAAGCGAACAGACTATCAAAACGACGCTGGCCGGCAAATAATTTCTATATAATGTATGAATTTTAGTAATGATATTAGTATGAGTGATAAAGTGTGTGTGGACAAGGGGATCGCGACCCCGGAATGGAAAAAATAAGAGATGCGTACTATATGAATGAATTGAGGATTTCTTAAGTGCAAACTACGCACTCAAATCAAAATGTCAATAAAATACAGATACGACAATATGGACATATAATAACTTTTACATGAAACACAATGAAAGAAAGATACAAGTAATTAAAATATTATATACCAAAGAATTCATGGGGGATTGAAAAAATACATATATATGTAAACGCTGCCACTAACAAATTAATAATATTTTTATACTCAAGAAACAGAGAGATAGGAATTGGCAGCATAAAAGGGAATAGTTCGGAAACAATACGAACACCAAAAAGTAGCACGTGGGTGATCTAAACATAACAAACAATTTTTTTTTTGAAAACAACACGTTCAGCACAGAATTAGAATCTAAGTTACTTCATGGGTTATTGGAAAAATATTAAAACCCAGATTTGAGTCTATTTTTAGAAAGTAAAAAAAAAACAGGTACACGCACCAAAAGAACCAACTCAGGTAGTGGGGGAGAGAAGCTGCGGCATGGACATTACACAACCGACCAGTTTAGAAGCAATTTCAATAATTGAACTGAAGGACGACTTCTGAAGCTATGGAGGCAAGGATAGTAAGACACCATTAAAATGAACACGGCATAGAAGCTAGTTGCGGGATAGTTTGGAAAAAGGTTTAGAAAAGATTCGTTATAACCTGCAACAAGCATTCGCATGCCGCAACTTCAATAACAATTTTATTTCCACAGACAGACGTATTGCCGACAAGACGGGTAATCTGTCTCTACGGGCGAGATAACAAAAATAAAAAAACATGCACAAGATTAAGTTTTAAAACTATTTTTTTCTTTAACTATGTTGTATTCACTGTGATGTCGAAAAAGTAGTTTTAGCAAATCGTTTCAGTAGTCAAAACATACAGAAAAGACAAAATGCACAAAGATATGATAATGAAAAAACAAAAAAAAAAGAGAATGCACATGCACAATGCGATTATGGAAAAAATACGTATTTACAAATAATAACTATCATAGAATAGACAATAGATCACGTAATACGTATATAAAAATAATAATAATAATAATAACAATCATAGAATAGAAAAATGATTACACTAAAGGCACAGAATCATACAAAACGAATAAAAGTTTTTTTTGGAGTCCCGAACTGTGTGTGTGCACGAAAATAGTCATCGCAGAAGGAAAGATGTCAGTAGCTTAGCCAAGCTACCTAAGAGAACGAGAGGGTGTGATCGGATGCGGTGGCAAGTTGAAGACAAAGGGATCCGGGGAATCACCAATATGTCAGAAGGAAGAACAGCAGAGTTGAAAAAATCGAGGCAATTACGAGTTGAAAAATCGAGGCAATTACGAGTTGAAAAATCGAGGCAGAAAAGCTACTAAAAAGTTTAATATGGAAGACGTGATAACAATGCTACAAATTGCTACATCAACAAGTACAACTGATAACAAAACAAGAAAAAAGTAAATGCAGTCAACACAGTTAAAGATGACTCGCGTGGGTATGCCACAACGTTACAAAATGCTACCCCATAATTTATTCAGTGAGCATCGTCAAAGCTCAGCTGAGTACCATAAACCAATATAGGAAAATCAAAGTTAATACGTGAAAACTTAAACAACAAACACTACGAAGAAAATAATCACGAAATCAAATGAAATGCATAAAAGCTGCTAGGAGCCTCAACACATTGTACCCAACGAGAAGCCATGATGAGAAGCAACAATACAGAATACCAATACCTGACTAATCAACGAAGAAGCTTCATCACATATATTTTTACGGATTATTATTACTACTGGCAGTAATCTCCATGAGGCCCAAAACGCAAAGGAGTCAATGATCAATTTTCAACTATGCCCAATGAAGCGAGTACCTAAACAACGAGAAGCCCTAATACGTATCACCAACACAGAAGAACGAGCTATTAGGATCGAAAACGACACGGAACCCAGAGTCCGAGACTAGCAAGCATTCGATCACCCCCACAGATAAAGTAACAATAGAAGCATACCATGGGACAGGATGGCGTCAGAGGAGAACACACATACGAGGACCACCGTAAGATTAGGAAATTTAATTTGCGTATAGCCAAAACGAAAACAAAACCAAAAAAAAAGAAAAAACATGTATAAACAAGTTCAGCAATAGTAATTAGAAACACAGAAATATGTAATCCCATCAAGCTCAGTAAATAAGGGGTATGCAGCGCCCTTAGCAAATTTTCCTTCGAACTTGCTAGTATTGTAGAAAAAGTAGGGAGCCGTGAAGGAATAACAACATTGCAAGAACAGCAACCCAGTCGTGAAGGAAAAACTCGTCACCTTTCAGGCAAGCCTTCACGTCAGCGTAAACGCGACGAGCAATAACAAAAATATCTTTTCACGGGCACCGGTCACTGTCATTGACATTGTGGCAGTGGTTTCGGTTCGCGGCTCTCGGCTTTCGGTAGAACTTCGGGAGAAAGTCGGATGAACTTTCTACTTAGAATCACAAGCTCGGCTTGTACTAAAATCTTCGGGCTTTACCGAAAGAAAATGTTAGGAGCATAAAAACACATAGTTAGGAAGAGTTAGGAGCTAGTTCAGTTTTAAAGAGTGCGCGGTAAATAGCCGTTAGTCTCGAGCGTTGGCCCGTAGACAAATTAATGAGTCGTTATTAAGTAGTCGGTTAGTTAGTTCTGTTTTAAAGAGTTAGAGAGGTAGTCGTTATGAAGGCGGACGGCATTAAGTAGTGTTTTTTTGTTTCGTGTAGTCGGTCCCAAAAGAGTGAACGGTAGTTAGTCGGACAGTCAGTTTACGTGAGCTCGGTGTCAGTTCCAGTTCGTAGAACCCATGAGAAACTATATGAAACAAGACGGCGTCGAGAGTAACCTTAGCTTTGTGAACTCCAGGAAATTACAACAGTGAAGTGTTCCACCCAATATATCAGAGAATCAGAGTAAAATATTTCATCCAATGTGTTGGAAAATCTGTGATTGAGAATATCATGCACTCTCTTTATTGTTGTTTCGACCGCGAAAACTAAGAAGTAAACATTCAAACAAGATTGTTGCCATAGTGTAAAAACATGAAAATAGAACAGTGTTGTTTTGATTGAGAAGAAATAGTAATAAATAAACGATTCCAAACACGAACAGATTTATCTCTTTCAATTAATTGAATAAAAGAAACATCCTCCTTCGGTATCTTCCTCCCGCTGCCGCTCGGCCAAAAACAACGAGGTGCTTGCACCAGTCATACTTAATTAAAATCATTGAATGACAAATTAGAACACTTAGAAAACGCGTTGTACGATAAGCAAATTATTCTAAATGTCTCATGCCTTCTGTAAAATGCATTCAGTTTTCAAAAGAACGATAATACGTACAATTAGAATCCATAAACACTTTCACTACAAAGTAAAGCTTGAGAATAAGTTCTTTTCAATTCCGAAGGTGCGATGCGTAGTAAACACTAACGATCTCAACAGTCATTCTCAACTAAACTGAGCGGAAGAGACGCTGTCGTGTAATTTTCGACAGGGATTCAAGATCTGAAGACTGATTAATCATTTTATGGAACGACAGTCAACTCCCGTGAATTGTTGAATGAATGATTTTAGTTCACTTTCAAACTTTAAATTAACTCTCATAGTCGTTTTCTTACAGACAACCTGGTCCCTTTTTTAAATTTTTCTCAAAAAACAAATGACAGTGCTATTCAAATGCTCATCAGAAACCGTGTTAATTGCGAAAACCGTGTAAATAAAAACCGGGTTAATTCCGGAAACCGTGCAAAAAAAGCCGTGTATAAAAAAACCGTGCGAAAAAATACCGTGTAAAAAGAGACCTTAGTGTAAATGTTTGGTTTGTGAGAATGTATATCACCAGCGCTGTTCTGGCCCTACCCGAGCTATTGCTAATTGGGTAGCGGATTTACCGGCGCTATTGTTTAAATGTGCAGAATGCTTAGAATGTAACGTTGTATCTAGTATTGTCGATAACGATGTTCATTCGTTCATTAGCGATATGAAGAAGGAGATGGAGAAACTAACATCCATTTCTGAATCGTTCGCTGGTTTGCGGGAGAGCATCGAAAAACAGATTAATGTCGCAATAGAGAGTGGAATCGAGAGACTGATCGGGTCTTCCAATGAAGCTTTCGAGAGAAAGATGGCATGCTTGGAAAACAGTGTTGCTAAAAAGTTGAAAGATTTGAAAAGTTTACCGATTTCAAATAATATGCAGAATTACAATGAATCGGCTGTAAAGAACAGAAAAAAATATTGTTGAGGGGAAGACTCATTCGGAGTCTGAGAGAAATCTCTGCCGAAAACGAAAATTATTATCAAATAATGATGAAGAAACGATGCTTGTTGACAATGATAATGACGAAAACAATAATGAAGTTTTTGCTAAAAAGGGTATTTCATACGCAAATATTTTATCAGGGAAATCTAAAATTAGAAAAGTTAGCATTAAAAATCGTAAGACTCGCCCGGTTATTGTGATAAAACCGATCGAGTCGTCACAAACGAGCGATGATACAAGAAAATTTTTGAAAGACAAGTTGGATCCAAGGGCACACAAGATTAGTAACTTTAAAAATTGTAAAAATGGTTCGATTATTGTTGAGTGTGCAACAGGGGAAGACATTCAGACTTTAAAAAAATAACATCGAAAGCAATTTAGGAGTTAATTACAATGCTGTTGTACCCACACCTGGTAAACCAAAACTGAAAATAGTGGGGATGAGTGATCGATATTCCGCTGATGTATTTATTGATCTTTTGAAAAGTCAAAATCAGGAAATTGTGATTGAAGACGTAAAAGTTGTAACTGACTTTGAGAATTCTCGCTTCAAATATAACAAATATAGTGCTATAATTGAGGTAAATAATAACACTTATTTTAGCTTGATGGCCGCTGGCAAGGTGTGCGTCGGCTGGGATAGGTGTTCGGTTTTCGAGTCGTTCTACGTATTGCGCTGTTTCAGGTGTGGTGAGTTTGGTCACAAGGGCACCGAATGTTCGAATAAAGAAAATTGTTCCAAATGCAATGCTGCACATAGAACATCTGAATGTACTTCAACTGATTTTAAATGCGTTAATTGTCTGGAAATGAACACTGTACCTAATATGAATTTGGACATCAACCATCCAGCATATAGCAAGCAGTGTCCAGTATATTTGAGACTGCTTGAATCGAGAAAGAACAACATAAGTGAATAGCAACTAACGAAGGGGAGATTATCGGAAATATTGTACTTAAATATTGCCGGTTTGTCTACTAATTTTGTCGCATTGCGGCATCTTGTGGAGAATAGCTGTCCTTTGTTAGTTTTGCTCTCAGAAACACATATAGTTGATTCTGATGCTTTCTATCAGTTCAGTATTCCGGGTTACACTATTGCTTTTTGCTTGTCACGTTCCAGACACACGGGTGGAGTGGCCATTTACGCCAGAGAATCGATTAAGTTCAGCATTCTATCAAACGAATCTCTAATAATTGGTTCTTGGGTATATCAGTTGAGAGAGGCATGCAGATGGGAAACTATGCACGGAACGACCGAAATTAGCTCTGCGCCTAATTCGTATTACTGTTTTTGAATTAGTTGATTTTAACAACAAAATTTCCAAAATAACTATAAAATTAGTTAAAATTGAGAATTTACTTTGCTGAAAAAACTCTTAGTTTTAGAGAATGTGTTTAGTTGGTGAATATCCTGGACTCAAACCAGCAATATTTCAATCCAACACGAAATTCTCATTGACAACTAATTTTGTTATTAAAATCAGAAAATTTGTTTCTATTTATCTATCACCATCATTACTAAAGGACAGCACACAAAAACCAAAACTGAAATGGGTATTATTAACAAGTTTATTAGCCAAAAACTCATGAGAAGTGTCAAAGCAAAACAATCCATTAAAAAGCTAAAAAGGACAGTCTTATTGAAACTGCTTGAACATTGTTTTGATGTTTTTCGCATGTGTTCGATATATCTTTATTTAAATTTCTAAACCGATATGTAAAAATGTCGTAAACTGTTAGTGGAAATCGTATTTATTCAGAATTTGTGCGCACTTGAAGCGATTGTGCGTGATAATGTTTTTACGCGGAACAGTGAAGTGAATTTCGAATGTTTCACTCTAATTGTGATGAAGGTTTTTTGTATCTTCAAACCTTCCGAGCTGTACTATTTGTATTCGGTTTTTGTTTTCCGAGTGCTCAAAGTTTTCAGTGTGTAGGCTAGCTGGTGGTTTGGACTGAATTGCACAGTCGTTCGATAGGGAAAAGCGTGTTTAATGAATAACAATGTTTATTACGTGTTGTCTCTGTGTCTTGTGACTAGGAAGTGGTGACCGGATGTGTCGCTCGTACACGCAAAATATAACTTAACAAAATAAAAGAGTTTGTCGATGTTAGGTAGACGGTAGATCCCTTAACGAATATTTCTAACTGCTACAGTTCGGCCATTCTGCTACTATCGCCCCCCGATAGTCCAACCAAAAGCTTATGTTGCCATCCAATGACGAAATATAAACTAACGACAATATGCACAAATCATCAAACTCACTCATTGGAGGAATTCAATCTTACATTTTACGTAAATTAATTCAATAACGCGTAAAGACAATAGCTTAGCCTCACTGTCATTCTTCTGGAAACCCATAAAAATCTGACTCATCCGACGAACAACTTGACGCGAACTGAAGATCACTACTTTTGCGATACAGTCTTAGATTAAGAGGGTCGAAAGTACCGTCGAAATGCGTACTTGTCACCTGATATCCGTCCAAATCTGATACGATGTATCGATTGTTGTCAAGAACCTTTCGAATCTGATATAGTCCCTTATACTTCGGTTTTAATTTACTGTTTTCTCCTGGCACTTTTACGGTTCGAATAACTATTAAATCACCTTCCTGGTACGTAGTATTGCGTCTACATTTTTCATCGTGCTTCAGTTTATTATACTCTTGTAACTGTTTAATTCTTTTTTCCGCTTCATGCCTAATTTTCTCTAAATCACGGTCGACTTCTGAATTGATACCTTCCAGAAAGCGTTCTATATCTAACTCTGGTTTTGATCTTTGTTGAATACCAAATAACAAGATTGCTGGGCTATTACCAATCGATCTATTGAAGGAATTATTCAAAAGATACTCTGCTTCAAACAACACATTATCCCAACACATCTTTCTTTCTTCAACTAGTTTTGCCAACAATGGAATGAGTACTCTATTATATCGTTCGATCTGTCCATTTGCTTTAGGACAACCAGTAGCTATTAATACATGTACTATACCTTGAACTGAGCAAAACGTATTGAACTCCCTTGAAGTGAAAGCGGTTCCACGATCTGATATAATTCTTCTAGGTTTTGAATAGTTAACAAAATACGATAGAAGTGCTTTGATAACCTCACAAGTTTTAGTGGTACGTGTAGCAAAGAGTTTAATAAACTTACTAAATCCATCTATAACCGCGAAAATGTGAATATTTTTACGCCTAGTAGCTTCAAGCGGGCCTAGGTGATCTACGTGAACGGTATCAAACGGTATATTACCTTTTTCTATATTGTTAAGAAATCCGTCATACTTTTTGTCTCGAGGGTTAAAAGTTACACAAATAATACATCTCTCTGCATGCTGTAGAACCTTTTTTTTCATTCTAGGAAACCAAAATAGACGTTTAATTTCGTAACAAACCTTATCGGCTCCAAAATGGCCCATACCATCATGATAACGATAAATTACAGACGATTCCATGGTTTCTGGCACGTAAAGCAATAACCTATTTTTCTTTTCCTTTTTATAAACAATATTTTCTCTGACCTCGTAATCTTTTAGCTCTCCCTTTAGAACGGCATTTTTTATGTTCTGGATACCGGAATCTTCAAGTTGAGCAACGTAAATTGAATTAGAAAATAAATCACTAACAGAGTTATCAGTTTTTTCGATTAGCAAAATGTTTATACGGCTCAGGGCGTCTACATGTTTCATGCGATCCCCGGAACGATGTTCAATGGTGTATTCGAATTGTTCCAAATAAAGGCTCCATCGAGATATTTTTGCGTTAACATCCTTTCTTTCCAAAGTCTTCTTCATTGCTTCACAATCGGTGACTATTTTAAATTTTAAACCAAACAGATACATTCGAAATCGCTGTAAGGTATACACAACGACAAGTGTCTCCAGTTCAAAACTATGAAGCTTGGATTCCGCGGAGGTAGTCTTTCGACTATAAAACAAAACGGGATGGAATTTATTATCTGTTCGTTGACGTTGTAATAACATACCACCAAATCCAGCGTTAGAAGCATCGGTATGAACTTCCGTTTCAAGCGACGGTGAATAGATTGCAAGTACAGGTTTTCTAATTAAACAAGCTTTTAATTCTTCAAAGGCAACTAAATGTCTCTCTTCAAACTTAAATTGAATATCCTTTTTCAATAATTCGTATAACGGTTGTGCTATTATATTAAAATTTAGTATAAATTTCCGAAAGTAACTAATGAGTCCTACAAAGCGGTGAAGCGCGTGTACATTAACGGGAATTGGAATAGATTGTACAGTTTCTACGTGACGGTCGCTTGGACTGATCGAGTTGTGTGCTATGTTATAACCAAGATAATCAAGCGAAGTTTTTAGAAAAGAGCATTTGTCTAATTGTAACTTAACATGGTTGTCGCTCAACGTTTTGAGAACTGAGGACAGTACATCTAGATGATCATCAATAGTATCACTGCTAATCAATATATCATCAATGAATACGGTAATTTTCTCTGTTTTAATGAATTCTTCTAAAACCTTGTTTATATAACGTACAAACGCGGCTGGCGAATTAGCAAATCCGAACGGAAGTTTATTGAATTCATATTGCCCGCCATCGACAACAAATGAAGTGAACTTTTTTGAGTTTTCAGCAATATCTACATGAAAAAATCCATTTTTCAAATCCAGACTAGTGAAATAACGTTTATCGCGAAGCTTGAGAACAAGGTCCTCGATAACCGGCATTGGGAAATTATCACGCTCTACTAGTTTGTTCAAAGGTTTATAATTTACACACATACGATAAGTATTGTTTTTCTTTCGCACTAATACAACACGGCAATAGTCGTTCGCTTGACTTTTCCTGATAATACCCTTTTGCATCATCTCGTCTATAATTTTATTCAATGCCTGTTTCTCAAAAACACTTAATCTCGCGTGTGATACCGTAAACGGTTTATACTCCTTTAGCTTGATTTCTACTTCCATTTTGATTAGAGGTTCTTCAGGTTTCGGTCGATCTACGTAACAATCTTGAAATATTTGTTCAACAGTGGACGTTAAACGCTTAGTCTCGTCAATGTCACCTACGTTCAATTCAGTCTTATCATCAACTATTGCGCAAAGGTAGTCATCGTTATTACCATAAGCATCATTCATGAGCTGAGAATCGTACTGTGAAACTGAAGGTTTCCGGTCGATAACAACTCCGGCAACGCCATTGTCATTTATGAAGTCACGGCCCAAGAGGACATTAACTTCTTCCGAAATAGTGTCGTTTGGTACAACAATAAAACACGTATAAAAAACGCGGCTCCCTACAATGATTGAACTTTTAAATGATCCGTGCATTCTTAAGCGCGTGCCATTAATACCACTAATCTCTCCCAAGGGTACTTTAGAAGAATAGTCAAAATCAGACGGCAACATTGAACTTTTGATCAAACTTACCGGAGATCCTAGGTCTAAAAGAATCTCAACCGTACTACACCGTCCACCGAAGATAATAGTTGCCGCTCTTCGACTTCCTTCGTTTACGTGTAGAAAATAAGGCTCGGCGATGACGTTAGAATTCGTCGATTGGTTGTTTTCTTGCATAAACCGAACTTGAGCCGGTTCAGCCGTTGATTTTTCCGTTGTTGGTGAGACTGTTGTGATACAATTGACTTCGAGATGACCTACTTTACCACATTTGGTGCAACGAGGTTTTTTTTTGAGGCAGTGGACACTTAGCGGAGAGATGTCCTTTCTCGTTACAGTTGAAACATCGTCGAGCTGGCGGTAGCAGGTTATTTTGTTCCTCCGTGTTATCGTGTTGCTCGTTGTTTATCGCTGATAGTGTCTTGACAGCATCTTTTCGTTGAACGTTGTATCTGGAACTGACAACAGCTCTCAAACGCAAATAACGTTGTAAGCAAGCAATGAGATCATCAACCTCTGATAATTCTTTCGAAATCAGATGTTCTTGAAGTTTTTCATCATTGATGTTTCGAATAACATAGGAAATGATAGCTTCTTCCGATAGGCGACCTTCTTTCGCAATATGTTGCATATCGTAAACGTAACTTTCTTCGTCTTCTCCTTTCGCGCGTATTCGTTTTGCCATTTGGAAATGTACATCAGCTTCATTCAAACGGCTTGGAAATGCTCGGCAAATGGATGTTTTGAAGCTTTTCCACGTAAGCGTAGCTTCCTCCTGTGCATCAAACCACTTTCTCGCTGTTCCGGTCAGTCTTGAATGTGCGTAATGTAAACAAGATCGGGCTGACCATCCGTACACTATAGCGTAACCTTCAATTTTTTTTATCCAACCGGTGCTGCTCCCTTCCTTGCCACTGTATGGCGGAATTAATCGCTCGACTTCCAGCGGATGGAGGAAAGCTTCTCGAATCGGGTGACGTACACGGGCTCTATGATTCTCGCTTGTAACCGAGGCGGTGGTTACACGGGAAGAAATGCTAGAAATCGCGTCACCATTATCAGAATCCGTTTCCACATCTATGCAGTCTACCAAATTCACGTAGGATGATTTCTGTGGGCATTCACTGTCGGAGATTTTCTCGTTTTTCACTTTCATTAACCGTGGTACGTAATTCGTTGCTGCGATACCAGACAATGTGAGACGAGAAATCTTTTTCTGTGTACGTTGAATGCGTTGTCCGACGACCGTTGCATCAGTTTCGTCCGATGATGACATGGTGGCGTAGTCCCAAGATGGCTGTTCAGCACGCTGAGGAAAATCACAAAATTTCAGCGAAAACTAATGTTTCGGTCCACAATTTCACTATTTTGCGACGCTCGGGATAATCCCACTTCTGATCTGTAGGCTAGCTGGTGGTTTGGACTGAATTGCACAGTCGTTCGATAGGAAAAAGCGTGTTTAATGAATAACAATGTTTATTACGTGTTGTCTCTGTGTCTTGTGACTAGGAAGTGGTGACCGGATGTGTCGCTCGTACACGCAAAATATAACTTAACAAAATAAAAGAGTTTGTCGATGTTAGGTAGACGGTAGATCCCTTAACGAATATTTCTAACTGCTACAAGTGAGAATGAAGAAAACAGTGATTTAGAAGAAAAAAAATTCAAAAAGATGTTTACGTTTCGTTTATGTCTTTTTCTCCAACACAACATCGTATTTATACCTGCCAATATAGAAAAGACAACCGCGTCTGAATTTTTTTCGGCAGTAGTGTGCCATCTAGTGGCTAGTAGCCATTAAGGTGTTACCGTTTCGGTGACAGGGCGCCATATAGCTGCAGATTGCAGAAGCCAATTCAACCATTCATATTGGTTGAAAACAACATTATATTTCTTTAATTCAACTAAAAAATTAGTTGACTGGATATGAAGTGTGCCTTAGCTAAGAAATGACAGTACGTTTAATTTGTGAATTCAACTAAAAAAAATAGTCATTTCAACAAATATTTTATTATTATTAAGGGAATGAGAATAAAAAATCTAAATCAGCAAAAGTAAGATTTTTTTAGTTGTCTCAAAAAATAACTAACTAAAATCAGCAAATCAACTAAATTTTTCGCGAAAATGCTGATTTCGGTCGTTCCGTGTGGAGTTTTATATCATTCCCCTAGTTCAAGCGATCGCCAGTTTCTGGAAATTCTAGAACTTGGTGGGAAAATTTTGTAGATTTTAGTAATCTTAATATTATTGCGGGAGATTTCAACGTTGATTGGCTCAGTGATCAGAGTTCGAATCACTTGAAACAGTTAGCAGAATTCATCAGTTTCAAACAAACTGTGAATGAATTTACAAGAATTTCGAGACATAGCAGAACTTTGATAGATCACGTATATTCCAATTTTGACGGAGTTTATTCGTGTGTGGAGACCGATTGCAATACTTCAGATCATGAGACAATTGCAATTTCCATAGCGAGTACCTCTAGAGATGGGAAAAACACAGTGAAAATTAAATGTTGGAAAAAATATTCAAAGCAAGCCATGTCTCGACTTGTGTCAAGAAGGTTGTATTGTACGCAGTTGACTGGAAATTTGGATCGCAGAGCATCTATTCTTACGGACGTATTAAAAAAGTGTACTAATAAATTAGTCACTGAAAAGTACGTTAGTTTGAACAGCTTCAGTAGCTGGTACTCTATGGACCTCTTATGATTAAAACGAGAGAGGGATAAACAGTACAAGAGGTTCTGTAGAACTAATAATGAATGTCACTGGCGTACTTATACCAATGCACGAAACATTTATTCACGGGCCCTGAAGAAGACTAGATGTGAATATGTTCAGAGGAAGATCGATCAAAATCAGAAAAACAGCAAGGAGTTATGGAAAATTCTTAAACAATTACTAAAACCTACACATTGCTCAGCAAAAACTTTAACATTTAATGGCAGAGAAGAGCACTCGGAGCAAGTGATACCAGAAAAATAAACAGTTATTTCATAAATAGTGTACAGCAGATCAATCAAAGTATTGATTTGGTTGGTGAACCTGTTGAAATAACACAGCCGATTAGTAATTATTGAAGATTTCTTGAATTTAACCCAATCACTTTTGAACAATTGAAAGATATTTGTTTTAATTTAGGAAAATCGGCTGGTATCGACAATGTTAACTCAAAAGTGATTGCTTTCATGTTATCGGTCACGATCTACTGGACTTGGTAAATGAATCGTTATACACGGGGCATGTGCCAAAAGTTTGGAAAGAATCGCTGGTGGTTCCTATCCCCAAGGTTACTGGAACGGATAAAGCCGAGGAGTACCGTCCCATTAACACGTTGCACACGTTGGAAAAAATTCTGGAACTTGTTGTTAAAGATCAGCTGATTAACTATTTAAACTCTAACAGTTTGCTAATATCGGAACAACCGGGATATCGGAAAAGTCACTCTTGCGAAACCGCTTTAAACCTGGTTTTAGCAAAATGGAAGGAGAAAATCGAGATTTAAGAGACTATTTTTGCAGTGTTCTTGGATCTCTAGCGCGCTTTCGAAACAATTTCTAGACCTATACTGTTACAAACAATACAACGCTTTGGTATCGAAGGAGTAGCATATAATTGGTTTGAAAGCTATTTATTTGATAGAACTCAGAGAACTGTTTTCAACGATGTTGTGTCTAGTTTCCAGGGTAATTCACTTGGTGTGCCACAGGGTAGTGTTTTAGGTCCGATTTTATTCATTATTTACATAAATGACATGAAGCGAGTTTTACGGTTTTGTGAAATAAATTTGTTTGCTGACGATACTGTTCTGTTCATTACAGCTAAGGATTTGGATGAAGCGGTTGCACATTTGAACGAAGACTTACATTCTCTGGCTCAGTGGTAGAAATTCAAGCAGTTAAAACTGAATGTCGCAAAAACTAAATACACTGAAGTCTTTTTTTATGCGAATTTACGTACCGCATAAAAAAACGCATGAAAAAAACCGCATAACTCTGAAAATTCGCATAAAAAAAAGTCGCGTAAAAAAACCGCATAAAAAAGACCTCAGTGTATATGGTTATTTCTTCTTTAAGCACTGGACGTGAAGCCAACATTAAAATTGATGGAGAGATTGTTGATCGCGTTAGAGATTTGAAGTATCTTGGAGTCATAATTGATGAAAAACTAACATTCAAATCTCACGTTAACAACATCATCAAGAAGGTTGCCAAAAAGTACGGTGTATTGCTGTCTGAAAAATGATTTAACGACCAGTAGTAAAATTCTCCTGTATAAATCAATAATCTCTCCTCACATTGACTTCTGCTCATCGATTCTGTTCCTTGCTAACAACACGCAAATATTGAGACTCCAGCGATTGCAAAATAAGGTCATGCGAATGATTTTGAAATGTAAAAGATATACTTCCTCTAATATTCTATTGAACGCATTACAATGGCTTTCAGTGAAACAGAGAGTATATTATTTAACAATGGTGTTCATTTCCAAAATCGTAAATGGAATGCTGCCTCGATATCGATATTTGTGTGATCGGATTGTAAGAGGCAGTGACTTGCATAGGTACAATACTAGAAATGCGTCTGATGCGAGAACACCAAGCTTTTTATCAGCCAGATCGCAAAACTCGTTATTGTACAAAGGGATTAGTTTTTTCAATTCGATGCCAGGACGAATCAAGCGGGCTGCAACATTGAGGGAGTTAAAAAAATTGTGTATTTAACACATAAAATCTATTTTGTAATTAGATCTTTAATGAATTAGTGCAATATGATTTTTTCGAAAACTGTGTAAAATGACGAAGATTGTATTTATTTTATTTTTGTTTTTTGTTTCAAGTAAGACGCATTAGGTTGTTATGTTCTGTATGATGATGATGGATTTTTAATAATTTGTTTAGTTAAAAAAAATGAATTGTCTACAAAAGTATGAGCCTCGCGCGCAAAGCAGGTAGAGGCAATCTGGAAATTGAATATGACTGGAACTTGATATGTTCTCTTTTATTTTTGAGAGCTTTAGCATTCTACGTGTCGAGTTCGAATCTTAACTTTGTAAGATTTGATGAATTATTTATTGATTATATTTCGGAAATAATAGGGATCGGAAGTTGTTGATGGAATTGGGCTTGGCTCTGCTCATCCGCAGTCTCGTTACTCCATCGTAGCTGATGTGTGTAGCGATGAACTGGTCCGGCGGGAAGGGCCAGGTGAATTACTGTCTGATACTGACAAAGATATCGGGTTCGATTCCTGATTTGTTCAAGGATCTTCCCGGGTTGGAAATTTTCTTGAATGACCCTTGATAGTAAATCGGAAATATTTGAATGTTTTCTTGCTCTCAGTTGTACTTTAGAAGGAGAATCTATACCTGCTGGATTAACCAGATCGTTTTATATTTAGTTAACTGGTTAAAATATGTGTTGCAATATTTATTATCATTTCCAGCTCACACCTTTGTAGGGGTATGAGGCGGGACCATCATCATTATCATCATCATGTATTTTGTTTTCGACGCATTTATGGCCAGTCCGATACGCCTAGCTTCAGCTTTTAGTCCGATGTAGGTTTCCGTCATCTTCTCAAGGCTACGTGTTACAATATCAATATCGTTAGCGAAGCCAACAAGTTGTACGGACTGTCGGAAGATCGTGCCACTCGTGTCGATCTTCGCTCTTCGAATCATACCTTCCAAGGCAATATTAAACAAGATACAAGAGAGTCCATCACCTTGCCGTAGCCCTCTCCGAGATTCAAAGGGACTCGAGAGCGTCCCAGATACTCGGACGTAGCACATCACTCTATCCATCGTTGCTTTGACCAATCGCGTCAGTTTATCCGGGAAACCGTATTCGTGCATGCTCTGCCATAGCTGTTCTCGATCGATTGTGTCGTATGCCGCTTTGAAGTTAATGAATAGGTGATGCGTGGGTACGTTGTATTCACGACACTTCTGGAGTACTTGTCTTATCGCGAATATGTGATCCGTAGTGGCGCGGGCTCCAGTAAATCCCGCTTGGTACGGCCCTACGAATTCCTTAGCTATTGGTGATAGACGATGGCAAAGGATTTTAGTGAACACTTTTTACCCTATAACTCAGGAAACGGAAGTCGGATCCGGATGAATTTTTGGAACTCCATATGGGACCGTAAGGCTTTACATTTGAATCTAAGTTTGTGGAATCGGCTTGTATAGTTGGTGCTAATGGTTATCGATTTGTGTAGTTTTGAGACCAGTTTAGAAAAAATATTTACTTTTTTTGTTTCACCGATTTACGTAGCGGTGTACAATATTGAACACACTTTAACCTATAACTCAGGAAACGGAAGTCTGATCCGAATGAAATTCAAGAACTCCATATGGGACCGTAAGTCTTTACATTTGAATCTAAGTTTGTGGAATCGGTTTGTTTAGTTGCCTACTTATAATGGCTATCGATTTTTGTAGTTTTAAGAGCAGTTGAGAAATATTTTTACGGTTTTTGTTTCGCCGGTTTAAGTGACGGTGTACAATATTGAACACACTTTACCCTATAACTCCGGAACCGGAAGTCGGATCCGGATGGAGTTCAGGAATTTAGTATGGGACCGTAAGGCCTTTCATTTGAATCAAAGTTTGTGGAAATCGGTCGAACTATCGCTGAGAAAAGGGAGTGAAATCCGTTTTTGAATATATGACCATTGTTTCCGGTACTTCCGGATTCGGAGACAGGGTACCAAGATAGTCGAAATCGGGTTGTGTAGTTGCCTACTTATATTATCTATTGATTTGTCTAGTTTTAAGATAGCTATGAAAAATTTTCACATTTTCTGTTTCGCCGGTTCAAGTGACGGTGTACAATATTGAACACACTTTACCCTATAACTCAGGAAACGGAAGTCGGTTCCGGATGAAATTCAGGAATTTCGTATGGGACCGTAAGTCTTTTCATTTGAATCTAAGTTTGTGGAACCGGTTTGTTTAGTTGCCTAATGATAATGACTATCGATTTGTATAGTTTTGAGACCAGTTTAGAACATTTCTTACGTGTTTTGTTTCGCCGGTTAAAGTGACGGTGTACAATATTTAACACACTTTACCCTATAACTCTGGAATCGAAACCGAGGACCTGGAACCAGGATAATCGGAATCGGGTTGTTTAATTGCGTACTGATAATGGCTATTGATTAGTGTAGTTTTATGACCAGTTTAGACAAATTTTCACGTTTTCTGTGTTTCCGATTCAAGTGACGGTGTACAATATTGAACACACTTTACCCTCTAACTTCGGAACTAGAAGTCGGATCCGGATGAAATTCTGGAATTTCGTATGGGACCTTTCATTTTGTCAAAATTGGTTAAGCCATCTCCGAGAAACCCTAACACACACAGACATTGCTCAGCTCGATAAACTGAGTCGAATAGTATATGACACGGGCCCATTTTAACTAGTCAGTTTTTCAGTTTATGGCTTATCCTTTCTATATCAGAAAGGCAAAAAGGTGTATTCTCATAAAACGTCGATTTTCTCGATTTAGTTTCTCATATATCTCGAAAATTACTGCATTTAGAAAGTAGCTTCCCATTGAATGTATCTTTAAGTTACTTTTATTGCTATAAAAACATCGTATTTCTAAAATTGTTAAAAATATTTTCCTCGGGAAATTTTTCTATTTATCATCTGTCCAACTTTATAAAACATTCATTAGTTTCCTTGCAACTTGACGTTTTTCTGTGGTAGAAAATTTTTAAAAAATCGTACGGTAATATAATTGAGGATTTTGAAAAATAATCATTAAATGATCAATAACGACTCCGGCTAGGAGGAAAGAGACGTGTTAGTATGGAGCGAAAGAAATCTTAAAAATAAAACATCTATTATATATATATATATATATATATATATATATATATATATATATATATATATATATATATATATATATATATATATATATATATATATATATATATATATATATATATATATATATATATATATATATATATATATATATATATATATATATATATATATATATATATATATATATATATATATATATATATATATATATATATATATATATATATATATATATATATATATATATATATATATATATATATATATATATATATATATATATATATATATATATATATATATATATATATATATATATATATATATATATATATATATATCTATATATATATATATATATATATATATATATATATATATACACTAACGACAAATCTGCGACGCCAACAATTGTGACCAAAGGGTCATCTATCGAGTCTACCACACCAACACCTGCTATACGATATACCACGACATCGAACCAGCCTAATTCTAGATCAGCACTTTCGACGCATAGATACTTGGAAACACCGACCATCAGGGCGGACAACGTGACCAGCAGACCATCGTCAAATGCAGGATCAGCAGTTTTAGGGATAGCCAGGGCCATCGTGCAGTCGATATAGAATAAATAAATCAGTCTAGTTCTTACCTCCACAGTGTGCAGTTTAGTTATTATTTTTTTAAAATCCGAAATCCCCAAGTGGGCTATTAATTGGTGCAGTCGGTAGGATAGTTGCTTAAAGTGTTCGCGAAGTAGTAATCGGTTTCGGGACTTAGTCGTTCGCGAGTGTATATGGCCAATTAGAAGACCACCTGTAGCCGAACACAGCAAGGACCATACGTTAAAACAAGCTCGAGAGAACATCGACATTTGTAAGTAATTTTACATTTTTAATTAACATTTAAAGACGGACAAGAGGTTTCTAGAAAAAAATAAAAGCCTTGTCTCGATACCAAAAACATAATCCTTACTAATTCAGAGAGTGGATCCCGGGCCACCAGGGTTGAACCGCAAGAGAAACTCTAAATATCACAAAAGTGTTTAAACTAATATAAAAATAAAAGAAAATAATATCTAAATTAACTCAATTTAAACAACACAAATTTAACATACAGGAAGTGATAGCGAAAAAATGGAGCATCTACAAGCTCAAATATTAGACCTGCAAAATTTATTGCAGGACAAAGAAGAACAAATTGAGCGGATGCATTTGGAAGCCATAGGTGCTGCGGAGGCGGTGCAGGCAGCCCAGGCTTCTGCCAACGCCGCGCATGCAACCTACTAATAATGTGACTGGAGTCGAGGGTATTTTGAAAACCCTGCAGACTCCACAAATCATTAAGGATTTGCCATCCTTTGATGGCAATCCAATCAAATTGCATAGTTTTATTAAAAGTATAGATAATCTGATGCCGATACTCGGAAACGCGAGAGGCACAGCTGTTTATAGCGTTTGGATACAAGCAATTCGCGCAAAGATCCACGGAGACGCCGATAATGTGCTAGAACTCTATGGCACAAATCTCGAGTGGGAAGAAATAAAAAACAATCTCATTACCCACTACAGTGACAGGCGAGACGAGGTTTGTCTAACCAGAGACTTGTTTCGTTTGGAACAGACCTCAACAGTAGAAGAATTTTACGGGAGAGTTTCACATCTTGTATCTCTCCTAGTGAATCTGCTTAATTTAAGCAATAATAATAGTGAAGTGAGAGAAGCAAAGAACAGATTGTACCAAGAGATGGGTTTGAAAGTCTTCCTAGGAGGTCTAAGAGAACCCCTCGGGCCGATCATCAGAGCACAAGCTCCAACAACAACAAAAGAGGCTTTGAGATTATGTCTCGAAGAAGCGAACTATAATCGTGGAAGAAACTTCAACAAACCTAACACATTCACTCCACCACCTCCACCAAGAGCACCGGCGCTAATACCGAGAATACCCATGAGACCACCTCCTGGGTTTCAACAAACGCGACCCACGCAAATGTACTCACAGTTTCGACCCCCACAGTCTTTCCCCCAATATAGAACACCAAACATGCAACATTTCAAACCTCTACCGCCACAACCGTCAAGACAATTCCGGCCATCTCAATTCAACTAACAATCTTCAAAACCTGTCCCCATGGAAGTCGACCCTTCCATTCGAAGCCACCAAGTAAATTACATGAATCGTACACACCCACCAAGAGCAACTCTTGGACCAAACTACCAGTTACAAGTAGACAAAATTTAATTAATCAAGATCAACCTTATGACTATTCATATTACCTCGATCATTATAACATACCGGACAACCAGCAACAAGCTATCGAACCGGATATGGAGAACTATACTGAACCTCAACAACAGATAGATAAGAACACCGATGAACCAATTTCTGACGAGTTAAATTTTCGTTTAACAGAAAAAACTTTACATCCGACCTGAACAACTTTATTCCATATGTAAAACTTCGGACATCAACAGGAAAAATTTTAAATTTCCTTATCGATACTGGAACAAATAAAAATTATTTAGACCCGAAACATTCAAACTACGACAAATGCCGATTTACACAGCCGAGGAAAGTGCGAAATATTAACGGAACACACACAGTAGATAAATTCGTAGTTTTCAACCCTTTTCCTAACATACCCAATACCAAACCACTATCATTTTTCTTGTTCAAATTCCACACATTTTTCGATGGACTGATAGGATATCAGTCTCTGAAAGATCTAAAAGCAGAAATTATCACATCTTCGAATGAACTACGCCTTCCAGCCGGAATTATACAAATGGCAAGGAAATATCCCGATACCTCTTACATAAACCTTAACGCGCACGAGAGCAAGATAATTAACCTGCCAGTCAACACCACAGAAGGCGATTTTCTTCTGGAAAATGATATTGAAATAAACCAAGACCTAGTTATTAACTCTGGGCTATACTATGCCTCAGATAATAGAGCATTGTTCCGAATCTCAAACCTTACAGATACACCAACTAAATTTTCAGTCACAGACCCAATCAAAATCCAGTTAAATAATTTCGAAACAGGAAACCCATCCTTTCCAAAAAATAGACCGAAAACCCAGTTATTTGAACAATTTCGTACCGATCGCCGCGCGCATGCAACCTACTAATAATGTGACTGGAGTCGAGGGTATTTTGAAAACCCTGCAGACTCCACAAATCATTAAGGATTTGCCATCCTTTGATGGCAATCCAATCAAATTGCATAGTTTTATTAAAAGTATAGATAATCTGATGCCGATACTCGGAAACGCGAGAGGCACAGCTGTTTATAGCGTTTGGATACAAGCAATTCGCGCAAAGATCCACGGAGACGCCGATAATGTGCTAGAACTCTATGGCACAAATCTCGAGTGGGAAGAAATAAAAAACAATCTCATTACCCACTACAGTGACAGGCGAGACGAGGTTTGTCTAACCAGAGACTTGTTTCGTTTGGAACAGACCTCAACAGTAGAAGAATTTTACGGGAGAGTTTCACATCTTGTATCTCTCCTAGTGAATCTGCTTAATTTAAGCAATAATAATAGTGAAGTGAGAGAAGCAAAGAACAGATTGTACCAAGAGATGGGTTTGAAAGTCTTCCTAGGAGGTCTAAGAGAACCCCTCGGGCCGATCATCAGAGCACAAGCTCCAACAACAACAAAAGAGGCTTTGAGATTATGTCTCGAAGAAGCGAACTATAATCGTGGAAGAAACTTCAACAAACCTAACACATTCACTCCACCACCTCCACCAAGAGCACCGGCGCTAATACCGAGAATCAGCGATGCCAACCCTACGGATTTATTCGTAGATCTACGGATTTTTATCACTTCTACGGATCTACGGATGGACCTTTGAAAATCTACGGATTTTTCATTATTTCAAAAAAATGCATTTTTCCCAGATATGTACGGAAAATGCCTGAATATTGTCGCATCATTTATCAAGATTTTTTTGTATGTCCAATTATAAAAACTATCAAACATCTACGGATTACTCATTTTAAGAAAGCCTGTCCTTATCGCTTGGCATTCCAAGCTGATGATTTTATGTAGTTTTTTTTTTATTTATTGATTTCCTTGTATCAGCGTACTAATTTTCATTCTAAACATTTTTTTAGATACATTTAGTGAGTTTTCCTCATATAAATTCACGACAAACTCGTCTCAAAGGAGCATGTACGAGTATAACTAGACTTGGAGTCAAATCTACGGATTTGACCTCAGGAAAAAGTGGCATCACTGCCGAGAATACCCATGAGACCACCTCCTGGGTTTCAACAAACGCGACCCACGCAAATGTACTCACAGTTTCGACCCCCACAGTCTTTCCCCCAATATAGAACACCAAACATGCAACATTTCAAACCTCTACCGCCACAACCGTCAAGACAATTCCGGCCATCTCAATTCAACCAACAATCTTCAAAACCTGTCCCCATGGAAGTCGACCCTTCCATTCGAAGCCACCAAGTAAATTACATGAATCGTACACACCCACCAAGAGCAACTCTTGGACCAAACTACCAGTTACAAGTAGACGAAGAACAAAATTTAATTAATCAAGATCAACCTTATGACTATTCATATGACCTCGATCATTATAACATACCGGACAACCAGCAACAAGCTATCGAACCGGATATGCAGAACTATACTGAACCTCAACAACAGATAGATAAGAACACCGATGAACCAATTTCTGACGAGTTAAATTTTCGTTTAACAGAAAAAACTTTACATCCGACCTGAACAACTTTATTCCATATGTAAAACTTCGGACATCAACAGGAAAAATTTTAAATTTCCTTATCGATACCGGAACAAATAAAAATTATTTAGACCCGAAACATTCAAACTACGACAAATGCCGATTTACACAGCCGAGGAAAGTGCGAAATATTAACGGAACACACACAGTAGATAAATTCGTAGTTTTCAACCCTTTTCCTAACATACCCAATACCAAACCACTATCATTTTTCTTGTTCAAATTCCACACATTTTTCGATGGACTGATAGGATATCAGTCTCTGAAAGATCTAAAAGCAGAAATTATCACATCTTCGAATGAACTACGCCTTCCAGCCGGAATTATACAAATGGCAAGGAAATATCCCGATACCTCTTGCATAAACCTTAACGCGCACGAGAGCAAGATAATTAACCTGCCAGTCAACACCACAGAAGGCGATTTTCTTCTGGAAAATGATATTGAAATAAACCAGGACCTAGTTATTAACTCTGGGCTATACTATGCCTCAGATAATAGAGCATTCTTCCGAATCTCAAACCTTACAGATACACCAACTAAATTTTCAGTCACAGACCCAATCAAAATCCAGTTAAATAATTTCGAAACAGGAAACCCATCCTTTCCAAAAAATAGACCGAAAACCCAGTTATTTGAACAATTTCGTACCGATCACCTCAATCTAGAGGAAAAAACTGAACTTTTAAAAGTGATTGCAGATCACCGTGACGTGTTTCACTTGGAAGGACAAAGCCTTTCTTTCACAAATGCAATTAAACACAGCATTAATACGAAAGATGACCTTCCAGTTCTTTGTAAATCGTATCGCTATCCCTATTGTCATCGAGAAGAAGTACAGAAGCAGATAGATAACATGTTGAAACAACAAATCATAAGGCCATCAACAGTCCTTGGTCCTCCCCAGTGTGGGTCGTAGCAAAGAAATTAGATGCCTCTGGTACTCAGAAATGGCGCTTAGTCATAGATTACCGCAAGTTGAACGATAAAACGAAGACAAGGTATCCCATTCCAAGCATCACGGATATCTTAGACAAATTAGGACGCTGCATGTATTTTTCGACCCTAGATCTTGCCTCTGGGTTTCACCAGATAGAAGTCGACGAGAAAGATATACAAAAAACCGCCTTTACAGTAGAAAATAGTCATTATGAGTTCTTAAGAATGCCTTTTGGCTTGAGAAATGCTCCATCTACCTTCCAACGGGTAATGGACAACATTCTTAGAAAACATATTGGAATCCATTGCCTCGTGTACATGGATGGCATTATAGTGTTTTCCGCTAGCTTGAAGGAACATTTAGACAACCTTCGCCTAATTTTCGAAACGCTTTCAAAATTTAACATGAAAATACAATTAGACAAGAGCGAATTTCTTCACAAAGAAGTTGCGTTCCTGGGCCACCTAGTTACTACCGATGGGGTAAAACCCAATCCCGACAAGATTCACATAATAAAACACTGGCCACTTCCGAATAATGAAAAACAGCTTAGAGGATTTCTCGGCGTTATAGGTTATTATCGGAAATTCATCAAAGATTTCGCAAGACTTGCAAAACCCTTAACCAATGCATTACGGAAAGGCGAAACCATCAAACACTCGGATGAGTTCGTAAAAGCGTTTGAAAAACTAAAAGCTATCCTCACAAGTAGTAACATACTTAATTATCCCGAATTCGATAAACCATTTATTCTCACCACTGATGCATCAAATTATGCAGTAGATTCAGTGCTATCTCAAGGTGCAGTGGGTAGTGACCGACCAATTGCTTTTGCCTCAAGAACGCTGAATAAATCCGATGAGAATTATTCAGCAATCGAAAAAGAACTTCTAGCCATTGTCTGGGGATGTAAATATTTTCGCCCTTATCTATATGGACGTAGATTCATCTTAAATACGGACCACAAACCACTCACGTATAGTATGAATTTGAAAGATAGCAACAGTAGGCTCATTCACTGGCGACTATACTTGGAACAATTCAATTTTGAAATTAGATACCGTCCCGGCAAACAAAATGTAGTTGCAGACGGACTGTCAAGAGTGCATCACGAATTAAACGTGAATGAAGTAGAAAACTTCTCCGATGACGCAACCGTACACTCCGCCGACACGGATGACACGGAATTCATACCATGCACGGAAATCCCTTGGAACCACTACTCAAAACAAATAGTCTTGAATTTTGGCTCAGAAGACTCAGAAGCATACGAAGAAATCTTCCCAAGAATCCATAGACGAACCATTACCAAAATATCGTACGGAGTCCCATACCTTATAAGACTTTTTAAGGACTTTATAGACCCCAAACGTACTAACTGCATTATGTGCCCCGAGAGACTGATCGGGACAATACAAACAGTTTATCATAATTATTTCAGCCGAGGTAAACCATTTAAAATTTATATTACACAGAAAATCCTAGACAATCTAAGGACTCCAGAGGAGCAAAATTTAAAGATAGAACAAACCCACAATTTCGATCATCGCGGAGTCTGGGAAAACAACAAGCAAATTTCAAAACGATTTTATTTCCCAAGAATGAAACGTAAAATCCAACAATTTGTAAAACTATGCATCATCTGCAACAAGGCCAAATACGAAAGGCACCCATACCAGATTCACCTGACCAATACTCCAGAATCAAATAAATCTTGGGTTATCTCTCAACCAACGATCTTCATTTCTGCGGTTGATAAGTTTTCAAGATTTGCTTCTATTATCCCCATAAAATCTAGAACTATAGTTGACATAAAAAAGGGCTTAACGAAATTATTTTCTTTGTACGGTACTCCTAATAGTATGGTTTGTTACAATGAACCTGCACTAAAGTCCATAGAAATTCACAGCTTGTTAAACAGCCTAAACATTGCAATACATTTTGTTCCCTCTAATCATAGTTTGAGCAACGGAATAGTCGAAAGGTTTCATTCGACGCTAGCCGAAATATTTCGATGCATTAGAAATAAACACGACGACCTGGGAAAGAAAGAAATTTTCAGAATAGCATGCACTTTATATAACAACACTATCCACTCTGCTATAGGAGTCAAACCGCGTGAGGCATTTTTCGGGTTAAAGGATGGAGAGGACAGAGAACTCGACATGGAGAAAATGCTCGAGAACAGAAACAAATTCTTTGAAGAAATTATTACAGCTCAAACTAAAACTAATACAAAAAACCTAAAATACCACAATCATTCCAGAGAACCAGCCCCTAACCCGGAACAAGAACAAACAGTTTTTGTTCGCACACAAGGAATAAAGGACAAAACGACGAACTGTTTTGCGTCAGCCGTAGTAACTGAAAACCAAACCAAAACCTTGGTGGATAACACGGGAAAATTAATACATAAAGAAAACCTTAAAAGGATTTAATCATTTTATTGTCTATCGTTTCAGGAAAAAGTGGAAAATGCGAACTTTTAACTGGGTAATAATCACATATGTAATTATCGGTACCTCTTCACAAACAATCCAAGTCCATGACATAAGTAATAATCCAGGAGCACTAAACGGACAGGCTAGAATAAGCAACGGAAAATTCTAGAAAGCACGACAGAAGAATCTAACGACAATAATCTCTCAAGACTCATTAGAATCAAACTCTCATCAACAAAATCCCTGTTAGAAACATAAAACCCTAAAGTAAGAGCTAGAAGAGCTTTAAAAATACTTGGAACCACAATAAAATTTATAACTGGTAATGATGATGATGATGATGGTCCCACCTCATACCCCTACATAGGTGTGAGCAGAACGAGTTATCTAAATGATAATTAATATTTTTGCACATATCTTAACCAGTAAACAAAAGAAAACGATCTGATTAATCTAGCAGGTATTGATTCTTCTTCAAAAGAACGACTGACCACAAAATAACATTCAAATATTTCGGATTTACTATCCAGGGTTAATCAAGAAAATTTCCAACCCGGGAAGATCCTTGATCACATCAGGAATCGAACCCGATATCTTTACCAGTATCAGACAGTAATTCACCTGGCCCTTCCCGCCGGACCAGTTCATCGCTACACACATCAGCTACGATGGAGTAACGAGACTGCGGATGAGCAGAGCCAAGCCCAATTCCATCAACAACTGTCGATCCCAATTAGTTTCCCGAATCTATTCCTTAAATTATTAATCAAACCTTACGATCAAGGTCAAGAGCAAACTTAACACACTGAATGCTAAGGCTCTTCGGCCAGTCCTGTTCGCTTTCTAAATAGTCACTACCTGCTTCGCGCGCGAGGCTCAAACGTTTGTAGACTGCTCATTATTTTCAACTCTCAAACAAACTAAAAATCCATCATCATCATACCGAACATAGTAACTTAATACGTCTCACAATAATATATGTAAACAAAAAGAAAAAGAAAATACAATCTTCGTAATACTTAAAAAAAATAAAAAATCTAAAAAATTTGAACTAACTAACTAAATATTTGCTTACAAAGCGGACTTTATGTGTGAAATACATAACTTTTTGAACTCTACCGATGCCGTCGCGCGTTTGATTTCTCTTGGCATCGAATTGAAAAAACTTATTCCCTTGTACAATAATGAGTTTTGCGATCTGGCTAACAGAAAGCTTGGTGTTCTAGCATCAGATGCGTTTCTAGTATTGTACCTATGCAAATCAGTTCCTCTTTCAATTCGATCACACAAATATCGAGGCAACATACCATTTAAGATTTTGAAAATGAATACCATGGTTAAGTAGTAAACTCTCTGTTTCACTGAAAGCCATTGTAATGCGTTCAGTAGAAAATCTGAGGAGGTATATCTACTACATTTTAGAATTAATCGCATGATCTTATTTTGCAGTCGCTGTAATCTCAAGATTTGTGTGTTATTAGCAAGAAACAGAATGGATGGGCAAAAGTCAATGTGTGGTGAAATGACTGCTTTATACAAAAGAATCTTACTATGGGTCGTTAAGTCATTTTTCAAACGACATAATACACCATACTTTTTGGCAATCTTCTTGATGACGTTATTGATATGAGATTTGAATGTCAACTTTTCATCAATTCTGACTCCAAGATACTTCATTTCTCTAACGCGATCAATAGTTTCACCATCAATTTCCACATTGGCGTCATTTCCGGTGCTAAGAGAAGTTTTCGCGACGTTTAGTTTCAGTTGCCTAAATTTAAACCATCGAACCAGCGAACTTAGATCCTCGTTTAAATGTGCAACAGCTTCATTGAAATCTTTAGCCGTAATGAACAGAACAGTATCATCAGCAAACAAATTTATATCACAGAAACGTAAGACTCGCTTCATATCATTAATATACATAATAAATAGAATATGACCTAACACACTTCCCTGAGGCACACCAAGTGAATTGCCGAGGGAACTAGACACTACATCGTTAAAAACAGTCTTTTGAGATCTACCACATAAATAGTTTTCAAACCATTCATGTGCCATTCCCCCGATGCCAAAACGCCGTAATGTCTGCAACACTAAAGGTCTTGAAATTGTTTCAAAGGCTCTCTTCAGATCCAAGAACACAGCAAAAATACTCTCTTTGGCTTCGATTTTCTCCTTCCATTTTGCCTATACTAGGTTCAAAGCGGTTTCACAAGAGTGACCCTTACGATATCCCGATTGTTCCGGTATTAGCAAACTGTTAGAGTTCAAATAGTTAATCAGCTGATCTTTAACAACAAGTTCCAGAATTTCTTCCAGCGTGTGCAACATGTTAATGGGACGGTACTCCTCGGCTTTATCCGTTCCAGTAACCTTGGGGATAGGAACCACCAGAGATACTTTCCACACTTTTGGCACGTGCCCCGTGTTCAACGATTCATTTACCAAATCCAGTAGATCGTGTCCGATAACATGAAGGCAATCCTATATCACTTTGGAGTTAACATTGTCAATACCCGTCGATTTTCCCAAATTAAAACAAATATTTTTCAATTGTTCAAAAGTGATTGGTTGAAATTCATCAAATCTACAACAGTTATTCATCGGCTGTGTTATTTCAACAGGTTCACCTACCAATTCAATACTTTGATTGATCTGCTGAACACTATTTATGAAATAACTGTTGAACTTTTCAAATATAATTTGTTCTGTGTGTTCTTCTATACCATCAAAAGTTATGCTTTTCGATGCACTATGTGTAGGCTTGATCAACTGTTTGAGAATTTTCCATAACTCTCTGCTGTTTTGTTGATTTTGATCGATCTTCCTCTGTATGTATTCACATCTAGTCTTCTTCAGGGCCCGTGAATAAATATTTCGAGCTTGTATATATCTACTCCAGTGACTATCATTGTTAGTTCTACAGAATCTCTGAATGTCTAAATTCAATTTCCTTTCTTTGTTCATTTTCAGACAATTAACGCATTTGAATTCAGCTGAAGAACACTCAGATGTGTCAGATGTGTGCGGAATTACATTTGGAACAATTTTCACTGTTTAAACATTCGGTGCTCTTGTGACCAAACTCACCACACCTGAAACAGCGCAATATGTTGAACGACTCGAAAACCGAACACCTATCCCAGCCGACGCAAACCTTGCCGGCTGCCATCAAGCTGGAATAAGTCTTCTTATTAACCTCAATTATAACACTATATTTGTTATATTTGAAGCGTGGATTCTCAAAGTCAGCAACAACGTTTACATCTTCGATCGAAATTTCCTGATTCTGACTTTTCAATAGGTCAATAAATACATCAGAGGAATATCGATCACTCATCCCCACTATTTTCAGTTTTGGTTTCCCGGGCTTGGGTATAACAGCATTGTATTCAGTTCCTAAATTGCTTTCAATGTTTTCTTTCACTGATTGAATGTCCTCTCCTGCTGCGCACTCAACAATAATCGAGCCATCTTTACCATTTTTAAAATTACTAATTTTATGTGTTCTTGGATCTAACCTACCCTTCAAAACCTTTCTCGTGTCATCGCTCGTTTGCGAAGACCCGACAGGTTTGATCATAATAACCGAGCGAGTCTTACGATTTCTATTGCTATTAGTTCTTTTTCCAGAAAATTTCCCAGATAGAACGTCCGCGTATGACTTTTTGTTATTTCCATCAAATACTTCGTCGTTACCTTCATTAACAATATTCTTATCAAGCGGTTCATCATCAGTATTTGAAATAACTTTTCTCTTTCGTCTAGGATTTCCATCCGACTCCGAATGAGTCTTCCTATTTGCAACAATTCTCCTTCTATTCATTACAACCATATCATTATTATTTTGCTGATTATTCAAAATCAACAAACTTTTCAAATCGTCCAACTTTTTGGCCACACTGTTTTCTAAGCAGGCCATTTTGCTCTCCAGAGCATCATTGGAAGATCTGATCAGTCTATCGATTCCCTTTTCTATCGCGTTATTAATGTGTGTCTCGATGCTCTCCCGCACACCAGCAAACGAATCAGTGATGGATTTGAATTTTTCCATCTCCTTCTTCATACCACTAATGAGCGAAAGAACATCATCCTTTGGCATCACATTAGCCATCGCGGCACCTTCCAAGCAATCAGCACATTTAAACAACGGTGCCGGTGTATCTGAAACCCAACCGGCCATGGCTCTCGTAAGCCCAATACAGCGCTGGTGATAGCCATTCTCGCAAACTGAACATGCAATTCTAATATCCTGTTGCGACGTCATCAAGCGAGATAGAGAGTACATCGTTTGCGAACGACCCTCCAAGATAGGATCAGATTGTCTAATCAAAAGCGATAAACGCCCGTTATCAGAACGACACAAAAAGCGGGAATAGGAGACAGGTAGAAAACGGCATTGTAGTAGCATCTCGTGTCGGATAAAGATAGATAGAACAGTGTAAAATCATTATTATTTAATTTGTCCTCATTTAATTGAATTTGTATTAAGGTGGAATATAAAACGTGAGCTATAAAGCGTGAATTTGTAAGGCGTGCATCTATTTTTCATGCATAAATTATTATTAACTAGTTACTTAACCTATCTTCAGGCCACTCGAATGAACTTAATCTAAACTATAGTAAAGTTAAATTGGATTGAATCAAGGAATTGATATATACCACTAAAAATTGTAAGTAATTAATACACCTTGAAAGCGTTGAACTTAGAAATATATATTACAGCTACAGCTGATTATTCACACAGACAGCGTGTTTGATCTGCTACGAGAAAGGTGGTAAAACGTTGCAGCGGCAACATTCTGTAGAATTTTTAACCTTGATAAATATCAATGGATGTGCGATCAGAGTTATCCGACACCAACTCGAATATGCAGCAGGTACTGCAAGTACAATGTGCTCGATGCACGGATCAGTATTTATTACACGGAATTGCTAATTCCAGTACGATCGTTGGATGGACTTGTGAGAAATGTAAAACCCTACGATCTCGTGAGAATTTAACAGAATGCGTCCAAGACTTAGATTTTCAGGAATTAGAAGAGCAGCAAGCGCTGCGTAGGAAACACTGGGCTCGTGAGAAGGAACTAGAAAAACAACGTTTGAAGGAGGAAGAAGCCCTGGAGAGAGTATTCTTGAAAGAGAAATTCGACGCGATTAGAGCGAAACGATGTGTGCAGGATAACACAGCTTTGTTTCAGAGAAACAATCATAATGATACCGGAAACGCCGTTTCTGAATGGCTATCATCGACGATTCCACCGCCGGAATCATTTCGTTATGAGAACTCACATACTGCACGGGATAGTCAAGTACAGAAACCGCCATCCTATGTTCATTCAGATAGATCTATAACTCCGACACCAGCAGTCCATCCCTTTCGTTCAATTGTCAGCCCGAATCCTCAACAACTAGCTGCTAGGCACGTTATGGCTCGAGAGCTACCAGTCTTCTCCGGGAACGCAGAAGATTGGCCTTTATTCCTGAGTCAATTCAATAATACTACGGATTCGTGTGGTTATACTAACGCTGAAAATTCGGTCCGACTTCAACGCAGCTTAAGAGGCAAAGCTTTAGACGCAGTAAAAAGTCGTCTTTTATTGCCGGCTGCAGTCCCTCAGGTAATGGAAACATTACAAATGTTATATGGCCGTCCAGCACTAATTATTGAGAAACTCTTAGAGAAAGTGGAAAACTGTTCGCCTCCGAGAACTGAAAGATTAGATACAATCATTGACTTTGGAATCACCTGCAAGCTCCCGGCCGAGCGGAGGCAGGAGAAGAATAACGAAGAGGATGTTTCTTTCAGTTCTATACGGAGTAACACTCTCCAATTCGGTTTCTCTTTTATGTCATTGTATTGATTCATCCACGCATTTGAGATTAATATCACGAAATTCACCTTTTTTGAGTTTCAACTATTCACAACACTTCATGGTGAACTCGTCGAACATATGTCTCAACATTTACTTGCTTACATAAAAGAAGTTATTCTTCAACACACACTTTTGTTGTCGTATATTATCAACACTACCCTGACACGAGCAATGGTTGTGTCTAACTATTTTGTTCTTCTCGCATATGAGTATCAAACACTGCACATGAAACTGTTAAATCTTCACTCATTACAGCAATCTTTCACTCAATTCTTTAGATGCCTTCAGAAATTGAATTTGAACTGGGCTAACTGCTAATTTGTCTACGGGCCGACGCCCGAGACCAACGGCTATCTACCGCGCACTCGTTAAAATTGAACTGCTTCCTAACTCTTCCCAACTATGGGTTTTTAAGCTCCTAGCATTTACTTTCGGGTGAAGCCCGAAGATTTTAGTACAAGTCGAGCTTGTGATTCCAAGTAGATAGTTCATCCGACTTTCTCCCGAAGTTCTACCGAAAGTCGAGACCACTGTCGCTAGGCCAGAGGCAGTGACCAGTGTCCGTGAAAATAATAGCTTTGTTTTTACAACATTGCTGCGCTGACTAATGCTCGGAACTGTCTATGGTTTTATAACAAAGTTTCTTAAACATCGTTGCGATGACTAATGCTCGCAAATGTGCACCCTTCAATAACAAAGTTTATACCTGAAGGTTGCAGCTACGCTGATATGAGAGCTTCCTTCACAATTTCCTACTTTTTTCTACAATACTAGCAAATTCGAAGGAAAATTTGCTAAGGGCGCTACATGCCCCCTTACTTACTGAGCTTGATGTTACCTGAAGGGTAGACATCAAGTCGAATGCGTTGGTTTATAACATTGAGGTTGGTAGCTGGATCACAAATTTCCGTAATTATAATTACTATTGCCGGACTTCTTTACATAACTTCTTTAACTAACCTTACGGTGCTCCGCGTGTGTGTGTGTTCTCCTCTGACGCCATCCTGCTCCATGGTATGCTTCTATTGTTGCTTTATCTGTGGGAGTGATCGAACGGTTGCTACTCTCGGACTCTGGGTTCCGTGTCGTTCTCGTTCCTAATAGCTCGTTCTTCTGTGTTGGTGATACGTATTAGGGCTTCTCATTGCTTATGTGCTCGCTTCATTGGGCATAGTTGAAAATTGATCGTTGACTCCTTTGCATTTTGGACATCATTGGGATTACTGTCAGTAGTAATATTGGTATTCTGTATTGTTGCTTCTCATCATGGCTTCTCGTTTGGTACAATGTGTTGAGGCTCCTAGCAGCTTTTATGCATTGCATTTGATTTCGTGGTTATCTTCTTCGTAGTGTATTTTTAAACAACCAATTGTTTAAATTTTCACGTATTAATAAACTTTGATTTTCCAATAATTGTTTATGGTATTCAGCTGAGCTTTGACGATGCTCACTGAATAAATTATAGGGTAGCAGTTTGTAACGTTGTGGCATACCCACGCAAGTCATCTTTAACTGTGTTGACTGCATTTACTTCCTTCTTGTTTTGTTATCAGTTGTACTTGTTGATGTAGCAATTTGTAGCATTGCCATTATTTCGATTTGTTATCACGTCTGCCATATTAAACTTTTTCGTAATTTTTCTGCCTCGATTTTTCAACTCTACTGTTCTTCCTTCTGAACGATAGTCGTTTTTGTATAACTCATAGTTGCTCTGATACGATGCATTAATGTTATCATTTTTATTCACGTGCTTTTTATTCACTTCATATTTATTATGCTTCGCTAAACTGCCCTCCAAGACTTCAGCATTGACGATAATTACTTCATTTTTGCCACTCTTTGCATCAGTTTTAATGTGTTTTCCGATTGTCCTATTTCTACTTGGAGATTTTTTTATTTCACAATTATTGTTTGCTTTAGTTGCACTGTTTGAAGACATCTTTGGCTTCTCATTATTATCATTTACTTCATTATTTCTTTCATTATTTATGCGGGTGGCTATTTCAATGTTGCACTCATTCTTATCTGCAGCACGCATCCCATAATGCTCAGTTGCGTGTACCTTTTCTTTGCCTGTTACTGGTGTATTTGCCACATTCTTGTGCTCGTTTGGTACACTTAGACATATGTACTCGAAATTCTGAGTGACATAAATTGTGTATATCTTTAAAAACTCTGCTCCAATGATTCCAGGAACACACAAATCTTTTACTATATGAAATCTAACTCTGTAATGAGTTTTTCCAATTACCAACGTGACTTTTACTGACCCAATAGTCTGTGATTGAGTTCCATCAAAACCTGCGATGTATAAATTATCTTTATAGTTTATTTTCTCTGATCCTATTTTCGCGACAGTATCCCATCTCATTACGTTATAAAATGCTCCAGTATCGAGCAAATACTTAATTTTTTCGTTAGGTCTATTTGCAGCAGCAACTTTTACGAATAACTGATTGTTTTTAGCACACTCTATTTTTAACATTTCGTGAGGCGGCATACCTTCTTGCCATTGCCCCGTATAATTTTTTGTCGTTTCTGTACACGTCGTACCATGTGGACTAAGCTTGGTTTGATCATACGTTTGGTATTTTTCCTGTATTTTCACATTGTTATCTGCCTCATATTTTGCGACTCTCTTCTCCTGTTTTTGATGAGCTTCATATGAATCTGTTTTTGGTTCAAAGGTTAGAGGTATTTTCCGTAAGCATATCCAACCTTGGTCATTGTGTATGCTAGTCACATACTTATTCATAAATGTCATTCCCAAAATGCCCCCTGGAGTCAAATTCTCCACTACGTCGAACTTCGTTTGGAAAATTCTTCCTGCGATGATGAAGTTTAGTTCTACGGTACCTAATGTTTTCATAACAGTACCTGTTATCCCGGAATATTCTATGATTTCGTTATCATTAATTGTATATGCTCCCATGTACTCTGCATTTCGTCTACTTATCAAGTTGCCAGATGCTCCAGTGTCTACCAGCAACCCCATCTCGTTATTTGGTTCGTTTGCCGATCTCAACAGCATCATAAATTCGTTGTCTTTCGTCTTATGTAATTTGACCCATATCCCTTCTTTACGTTTTTTGTACACATCACTCTTCATTGGTTTACGGTTATCGTCATTTTCATTCTCCCCGTATCGATCCCAATTTTGTATTTTACATGTTTGCTTGGCTAAATTTGCATTCGGAGTTCTTGATGCTCCATATCTCATTTGATCAGGCATATTTCTGGACCTGATATTATGATCATATCTTCGAAATATTTTTCTATTATCGTAAGTCATGCAATTTACCCATAACTGTACTTCATTATTTTCGTAGTGTTTTTTATCAAACCCATTATTTTCCTCTCGAATATTACCATTGTATCTATTAGGTGGTTTTCTATTATCATATCGATTTGTTAAATCGTATTTTTGCTGATACTCATTATTTTCATATTGGTACCCTTCGTGAGTTCTAAACTTTTGATTCCTCATAAGAACTCTATAGCCCAGCTCTGTTGCTTGAAGTCTGTGTTCAAGTACTTCGATATGTTTTCGTTCTATATCAATTTCTTCTAAATACTCCAGTAACTCATACAATGTCCTTTTTTTTGTGGCCTTGTGCCATTCGTTTCAATTCGTCGTTGTATAAGCCTGCTAAGCAATGTAGTCTTAGACTGACTTCCATTGGCGATTCCCGAGCAAAGCACCCTTCATTGTAATTGTCCAACTGCTCTTTAATTTTCATTATGCGCTTTTTGTAATTTTTGAATGGTTCATTGGGTTCTTGCCGCAAAGTTTCTATTTTTAAAACAACGTCTTCGATTCTTTCGATTTCCCCAAATTCACGTATAAGATTTTCATTGATTTTAGGCCAATTTTCGGCTTTTATGTGCAGTAATCTAGCTGCTGCTTCTTTTTTCAACTTCAATAATATTACGTAGATCAGATCGTCTCTAGATGTTTCTTCTGGGAATTGTTTTTCGAAATGTTCAATATGATAGATGAACGCATCTAACTGTTCTGTAGTTCCATCGAACTCTGGAATGCACTGCAGTGCTTCCGCTTTAGGGAATTGAAATTCCATGCTTGTTTGAATTTGATTCTCGTACTATGATATCTCTGTCAAGCCTCAAAATTATTATTTGGCTTGCCGTATATTTAGAAAATGCTGAAATGAATCCCCCTGGACGATATTCATTTTTGCTGTAAATAATTACAATCTTGATTCTTGACCGTGGTTATGGTCGACATTCATTCACGTAAACAAACTTGACCTAGTCTCACATTACTGGTCATTGTGTCGTACAAAGCTTCAACTGCTACGAGCCCTACGTGGTCAAATTTCGTTCGCATTGGCATTTTTGTTTATTATTGAGCCAGCCCAACTCGGTGCTCTCAAATTTGTCATGCCCGCCGTGTGCGCAAAAATAAACTGTCTTTGTTAATTCTGTTATAAGGGTCGACGGCATAGGCTTCAACTTCGCATCGTACCATACTCGTGGTTTAACATTATAGTTTACCGTACGCGACTCAAAGTCACTGTCGGTTTATTATTATTATTATTGTCATATACCGCTACCGTACTCTGTTTTTATTTCGGTTGCCAGACTTTTACCTGCAAATATGGCCGCGATTGTTTTTAGTGTGTTACCTAGCAACGCATTTTGCTATAGGCTCCGCCCATACGGGTTGGTTCACCACCGATTTAAATATATATTCCTCGTGGCATGCACTCCTGGTGCTTAGCTTGCTAACTTGCTTTATTATGTCAGTCGAAGTACGGCTACTTTTGCTTATTCGCAAAATTATGATTCAAATTACCGATTCCTTCGCTCATACGCGTGAGGTTCGGTTGGTCACCTTGACCTTATAATCATTACACCAGTGCTAACTGTTCAGCTGGTTCTGATTTTCGTGTTTTTTCAACGAAGGCAAAAAAAAAACTTCTTAGGCCTTCATGCTAGTGTGGCCACTTTTGTAAGTATTATCGCTTTTTCTCATGCACACCGTAAAAAGTCTTTATGATCATTTAGAGGCGGCAGATCAATTAGCCCACATCCACAACCCAACACTGTTGCAGAAATTAGAAGACAAGCTACCTGGACATATGAAATTAGAGTGGGCAATATATAAAAGCCATTTGACAGATACCAATTTGAAAGATTTTAGCGATTACCTAATGCGCCTAGTCAAAGCAGCAAGTCAGGTTATCAGAGCAGGCAAGCCGAAAGAAAAATTTTCGCTTAACACGCATAAAGGCGAGGAGAATATCTTGGAGTCCGAAGATACAATTGACCAGTTATCACTACCTTCGACTTCCAATAGAAATGTTCGTAGATGTCCTGTATGCCAACAGCCAGAACATCGAGTTAGAGACTGTGCTAAGTTTAAATCGATGGATACCGACCAACGCTGGAAGGTCATTCACCTGCAAAAACTATGCCGCACTTGCCTTAATAATCATGGTCGAAAACCGTGCTTCTCGCCAAATCGTTGTGGAATCGAGGGGTGTCAATACAGACATCACCCATTGCTTCATCAAACGTTCAAGAATCAAAATACTGTGCCAACTGTAATTGCAGAAAATCACACACATTGTCAGGGATCAACTCTCCTGTTTCGTATATTACCAGTTACGTTACACGGGGAAAATAACAAGGTCGAAACATTCGCCTTCCTCGACGATGGTTCGGATGTAACTTTAGTGGAGGAATCGTTAACCGAACAGCTCGGCATAACGGGATCAAGACAACCTCTAACGCTTATGTGGACAGGCAGTGTTAAACGGGAAGAAGTTGACTCTCAGATTGTTTTCCTTAACATATCAGGAAGACAAAAGACGAAATATTACTCTTTGAAAGCCAGAACTGTCAAAGAGCTACAGCTGCCAACACAATCGCTAAATTTCGATGCACTCGCGCACCATTATCCTCATCTTAAAGGTTTACCCGTCGAAAATTACTACAAAGCAAGTCCACAAATTATTATTGGAGTGAACAATGCCCACATATCTTTGGTACTCAAGTCACGGGAAGGTCGTGAGCATGAACCACTGGCAGTCAAAACGCGCTTAGGTTGGGGCGTATACGGCGGATTAAACAAAACCGAGCAACACTTTTTCCTCCATATGAAACAACAAGACAGTGCCGAACCATTGCAACGACTTCATGAATTAGTAAAATCCTATTTTGAACAGGAAGATTGTGGTATTAAACAGACAGCTACTATTGAATCTGAAGCTGACGCACGCGCAAGGCGTATATTGGAAAACACCACCAAGCGAATCGGACATAAGTATGAAGTTGGACTTCTCTGGAAAAGTGATTATGTTGAATTGCCAGATAACTATTCCATGGCATATAAACGTCTTCTTTGCCTGGAGCGTAGAATGGAAAATGACGCGTTACTGAAGGCGAATATACATCGTCAAATAAGGGAGTACACCGAAAAGAAATATGCTCATCCAGCTACCGATGCTGAAATGCTTGATGCCGAGCCTAGAAGGATCTGGTATTTGCCATTAGGGGCAGTCACAAATTCAAAAAAACCGAATAAAATCAGGCTGATTTGGGACGCTGCAGCGAAAAGAGATGGTACTTCCTTGAACGACATGCTGCTTACTGGACCCGATTTTTGCGTTCCTCTTCCGGCGGTTCAATTTCGCTTTCGACAGCGACAAGTAGCTGTATGCGTCGATCTGCGAGAAATGTTTCACCAAATTAACATTCGTAAGAAGGATCGACATGCTCAGAGGTTTTTATGGCGTGAACACCCCTCGGAGACCCCAACCACATACCTTATGGATGTAGCCACCTTTGGAGCTAGCTGTTCGCCGTGTATAGCACAATTTATAAAAAATAAAAACGCATCGGGATTTTCATCACAATATCCTCAAGCAGTCGACGGAATACTTAACGGACACTATGTCGATGACTATCTAGATAGTTTTGATGATGTGGACCAAGCAATTCAAACATCTTCAGAGGTAAAATGGATTCATAGCATGGGAGGATTCGATTTACGAAACTGGCTGTCCAATAGTGACGAACTATTGAAACATTTCGATGAAGCCACGTCAGCAGTATCGAACGTGAGAAACTTAAGCTTGGATACATGTGAGACAACTGGACGAGTTCTTGGTATGCTATGGGATGCTGATCAGGACATGCTGGGATTTGCTACCAAAATGCGGAACGACGTCGAGAAACTGATTACAACCGATGCTCGTCCGACAAAAAGAGAAGTCCTTAGATGTGTTATGACGGTCTACGATCCTTTAGGGTTGCTGGCCGCGGTAATAGTACACGGCAAAGTTATCATGCTGGAAGTTTGACGCAGTGGCATCGATTGGGATGAAAAAGTGACAGATGCAGTTTTTATTATGTGGCAGAAGTGGACTCAATTGCTACGATCAGTCGAAAGTGTCCGCATACCTCGTAGTTACATCAAATTTCCAACAATGATGATTAAGAATATTCAGTTACATGTATATGTGGATGCTAGCGAAATCGCATATAGCTGTGCTGCTTATTTTCGAGTAACCTACAAGAACGATGAGATCAGCTGCATATTAGTCACTGCGAAAACCAAGGTGGCGCCCTTGAAACCGATTTCGGTACCTCGTATGGAGTTGAACGCCGCGTTACTTGGAGCTCGCGTTGCCAAATTTGTACATTTTATTTTAGTAATATTTATTTTATTTTATTTATTTATTAAACAAAATCCATCGGACTGATGTCTAAATGGACTAACAGAGTGGGAAAAAGCCCATCTGAGTTGAAAAATGTATATCATTCTCAGATAGGCACAAAAACCACTATCTTTTAAAACAATCACAAAAATTACATGACAACTACACAACTACTTAAAAGCTATTACAAACAACTTATAACAAATTAAATTATCCATAGTCAGATTATTTCAGAACGCTTGATTTTTTCAATGAAGCGGCGGGAAGGCTCTCCAAGCTCAAACAACTCTTCTACTGTAGTGAATGTTCTTATGCATGCAGTAATTGGTTCGTTGTATCCGAATACAGTCCTATGGAATCTGTTCTGAAGCAGGTTTGTGTTACGCAGTGATCTATTCTGTATTCGAAAATTGAGGTCATAAAGTAGTTCAGGAGCATCAATCTCTCCGTTGATCAACTTAGCAATTATCAACGCCTGTTGAATTTTTCTACGTCGCTGTAACGTGTCGATTCCTAACAATTGGCATCTGTCTGAATATGGTGGCAAGTTTACTGGATCTCTCCACGGTAAATTTCGTAATGCCATACGAACAAATCGTTTCTGCACTCGTTCAATTCTAAGGCTCCACGATACTTGATACGGAGTCCAGATTACCGACGCGTTTTCAAGAATTGGGCGAACGAGTGAGCAATACAAAGCCTTAAGGCCATGCGGATCTTTAAAGTCTTTTGCAATCTTAGCGATGAAACCCAATTGACGTGTTGCTTTCGAAACGATTTGAGAACGATGAGCATCGAACGTCAGTTTAGCATCCAACTATACACCAAGATCACACACTTGATCCACTCTAGAGATAATTGTACCATCAATGTTATAGTCAAATATAACTGGAGATGAAATCCTATGAAATGTGATGACTTGGCACTTGGCTACACTTATCATGAGTTTGTTTTTCCTGCACCAATCGCTGAACAATGTAAGCAGACATTGTAGTCGCTGGCAATCATCTACACTACGAACAGTGAGATACAGTTTTAAATCATCTGCGTAGACTAATTTACATCCAGCTCCCAAAAGCAACGCCAAATGACAATCATCAGCTCTCGATTGATAAAGATGTCCTCTGGAGCGATTCGAACATCGTACTGTCCTGGATACGATCTAATCACAGAAAATACAGGCAATTTGAAGCACATCGCATTGGAGAGATATTAACGCTCACCAACACCAAATCCTGGAGGTGGGTACCAAGTCAATTTAATGTTGCCGACGAAGCAACGAAGTGGGGTAGCGGACCTTGCTTGAATACGAAGAGTCGCTGGTTTACCGCTCCCGAATTCTTATATAAACCAGAAGAGGACTGGCCGACAGAGAAATGTGCTCAAAATAAAGACGCCGGCGAAATCATTTTTGCCACATTCATCACAGTCGGGAAATTTCAGAGCCAATCATCGATGTCACACGTTTCTCGAAATGGACCAGACTACTACGAACAACGGCTTACGTTATTCGCTTTGTAAATCATTTGAAATGTAAAAACCGAAGTAATAATGCAGTTACCACATCACTGACTCAGGAGGAGTTGGCAGCGGCCGAAGTCGTTTTATGGAAAACGGCTCAATGGGATGCCTATCCAGTGGAAATGGGTCGACTTAGAGAAAAACTACCGTTAACTGAATCGAGCCCTCTTCTCACATACCCACCCTGTTTGGATGATCAAGGAGTTATTCGCTTAGATGGAAGAATAGAAAAGTGTGAATACGTTCAATATGAGACTAAATTTCCCGTCGTTCTACCATCAAATCATGCTATTACCAAGCTCATAGTAGATTTTTATCACAACAAGTATCACCATCGCAATCAAGAGACGGTTGTAAATGAGATAAGACAACGTTTCTTCATCCAACATCTCCGAGCATTAGTAAAAACAACGAAAAAGGCGTGCCAACATTGTCTGAGAGCAAAACCAATGACCCCGAAAATGGCGCCCTTGCCATCCGCAAGACTGGCGGCTTTTGTAAAACCGTTCACCTACGTTGGCCTAGATTACTTTGGCCCACTTCAGGTTCGTCAAGGACGCAGCTCAGTGAAGCGATGGATAGCTCTTCTCACGTGTCTCACAATCCGCGCGGTTCATCTGGAGGTAGTACACAATCTTACTACTGAAGCGTGTATCAAAGCGGTCCGACGCTTCGTATGTAGGAGAGGTTCCCCAACGGAAATTTATACCGACAACGCAACGAATTTTCATGGTGCAGAGAAAATCCTTCGTGATCAAATTCATCGAATCAACTTGAACTTGGGAGACACGTTCACTAGTACTGACACGAAATGGTTATTCATCCCTCCATTATCCCCGCACATGGGAGGATGTTGGGAGCGGATGGTAAGATCAATTAAATCGGCAATGTCACTGGTAGTTGAAGACGGCAAATTAGACGATGAAAGTTTATTAACATTTATGATCGAGGCAGAAGGAATGGTGAATTCACGACCGCTAACGTACATTCCTCTAGACTCACCAGATCAGGAAGCTTTAACACCGAACCATTTCTTGCTCGGTTGTTCTAGTGGAGCGAAACAACCGTGTTCATCAGAACATACGACCAGCAAGGCGCTGAGAGGAAGCTGGAACCAGATGTAAAATCATTATTATTTAATTTGTCCCCATTTAATTGAATTTGTATTAAGGTGGAATATAAAACGTGAGCTATAAAGCGTGAATTTGTAAGGCGTGCATCTATTTTTCATGCATAAATTATTATTAACTAGTTACTTAACCTATCTTCAGGCCACTCGAATGAACTTAACCTAAACTATAGTAAAGTTAAATTGGATTGAATCTAAGAATTGATATATACCACTAAAAATTGTAAGTAATTAATACACCTTGAAAGCGTTGAACTTAAAAATATATATTACAGCTACAGCTGATTATTCACACAGACAGCGTGTTTGATCTGCTACGAGAAAGGTGGTAAAACGTTGCAGCGGCAACAATCCGATATGGTTATTTTTTCATTACACTTCACACATTCACCCATCATTCATGCACAAACCAAACCGGCCCGACACACAACTGGGGGAGAAATTAAAGCAAAGTGAACCATGCAAAAACAATAGACAATGCATTCAATATACCACGGTACGACGCCGCTTTGTTTGAGCGATCGCCGCACGGCGATTATTGACACAATTTACAGCACAAAATAGAAGTATTTACAAAACACTTTCTACTTATCTGTTTAAAGCACAATTAGTCACTTGCTTAGTTGAAAAAATTTTCACAAAAAGCCACCTATTTCACACAAAATTTATCACAATTTGACTCAGCACTAAAGACGCACAAGTTACCATGTTCGCCATTCAATACAAGCTACAATCTCGATGCAAACGATTTAAAAGTCATTAACGAAAATTTTTACAAAATTCAGGAATCAATTAGCGAGTTAATAACACAAAACAATGTTCAAATAAAAATTAATAAAAAATTTGAGAACAGATTACAGATTCTCTTGAACGAAATTAAATTCCAACAAAATAATTTAATCAGAATTTCTGAAGAAAAAAACCATATAGCTAAAGAAACCACTAGGATAGTAACCTTGTTTCAAATAGATTCATTTTACCAGATATTAACATTGATCGAAAACACATTAGCACTAGCACAATTGAATGTTTTCAATCGCCAAACATTAAGTCACAACGAAATCGTTCCGATAGGTGAAGATCTTAGAAGAGAGGGACTAGAATTCAATAGCACAATTGACGAGGTCTGCAGCCTTCTTTCAACTACAACCTTCTACAGAGGACACCATCTAGTAATCAGCATCGATATCCCACTAATATACCCAGAACACTATCAGAAGATAAAACTCGTACCGATACCCATAGGAAACAAAATGTTGGCCGTAGAGTACGCAACACTGCTGGTACATCGCAACCAAACGTTAGCAATATTATCAAAATGCTCAGAATCCATACACACGACCATATGTAAACCAATGCAAGTGCAAGACATCAGTGAAAACGAATGCATTGCACCACTTGTGCGAGAAAGCAGGGGTAAATGCCCTTTCAAGGAAACTACACAAATGACAGAATTCAAACTGTTAACCCCTGGAACAATACTAACAATAGTAACACATGGATCCGTCATGTTGAGTAGCACATGCGGAATTGATGGAAAGGACATCCATGGAATTGCCCTAATTACTTTTCCCAACTGTTCCGTCTGGATCCAAAATAAACTATTCGAAAACTACGAAGTCGAAGTCAAACCAGCTATCATATCATCGTTAAATCGACTACAAATTGATGGAACCTTTTTTCAATATTTCAGAACTACAGACACTACACATAAAAAAAACAGGGAAAGACTAAAAGCTGCTGAATTTAAATACAATTCATCCACCATTATAATCATTATCATATTCGCCACAATGTCGATAATTACGATAACACTTTCTTGTATGAGGAAAAAAATACAAAGCCTTTGCACGGGACGTGCAAATCTTGAGGATGGAGCAATTAACGACAAATCTGCGACGCCAACAATTGTGACCAAAGGGTCATCTATCGAGTCTACCACACCAACACCTGCTATACGATATGCCACGACATCGAACCAGCCTAATTCTAGGTCAGCACTTTCGACGCTTAGATACTTGGAAACACCGACCATCAGGGCGGACAACGTGACCAGCAGACCATCGTCAAATGCAGGAAGGGTCAAATGCAGTTTTAGGGAAAGCCAGGGCCATCGTGCAGTCGATATAGAATATATAAATAAGTCTAGTTCTTACCTCCACAGTGTGCAGTTTAGTTATTATTTTTTAAAAATCCGAAATCCCCAAGTGGGCTATTAATTTATATATATATATATAACTATTCCATGAGAATATGATACACGATCTCTCAGAATTTCGTAATAGTTGAAAGAATTGTTTTCCATCTATCCTCTATAGAATCCACTATTAAGATGATCATTTAAGCTAAGCAGTCCGGAGTACTATTTGTATTTAGTTTAGTCATAGTGCAAAAAGTTTTCAGTGAGAGAGTCACTGTCGCACAATTAAATAAAGAAAATTGCGATTTTAAATAAAAAGAGTAACGCTGATAGCAAGCTGCCTGAGTTTCATTTTCGTTTATGTCTTTTCCGTATATACAGCACGGGAAGTCGCTATCTTATTTATATCTAGTGGCTGGTAGTCATTACAGTAAGAACCATTTTTCAGTGAATCTGGCAGAATCTAATGTTGGATGTTTATTTATTTATTTATATGTAATCAACAGACAATGTGTAGTCCCAATGGTTAAAAACTATTCCTATTTCTAAGTATGTTTAAAAAATTTGTTTGAATTCTGCTACGCGTAATGTGAAAATCGAATCCGGCAGATACTCCATTGAAAGTTCGTTGGAGACCAATAATAGCATCGTTATATCCATAATTCGTACGGCTAAGAGGCAATCGAAGAAAGACGTTATTCCGCAGAGCTCTACTGCGTACATTTAAAGAAATTTCGCTGAGGAGTGCAGGGCAGTCTATTTTGTTGTTCAACATGTCGGCGATCAACATAGCACGGGACAAATCACGTCGAATGCCAAGGGTGTCGAGTCCAATCAATAATCCACGGCTTTCGTAGCTAGGCAACTCGATAGAGACAATATAGAGACTTTAAACAGTAAATGTCTGTGAAATGTTTTGCTATTCTCATTACAAATCCTAAACTACGAGATGCCTTTGCTACAATAAAGTTGATATGCTGCTTGAAAGACAATTGCTCGTCTAGAATTACACCGAGATCCTTAACACACGTGGTTCTGTTGATCACTACTTCATCAAGGCAGTAGTTGTATCTTATAGGATTTTTTTTTGCGTGTGAACGTGATGATTGAGCATTTATCAATGTTCAAAGCCATTCGATTTACCTAACACCACTTTGAAAAAATTTCAAGTTGGTGTTGGAGGAAAACAGCATCCTCGTTACTTCGAACTATTTGGAACAGCTTGAGATCATCAGCGAAAGATAAACGTGGACAATTTAGAGAAAGATTCACATCGTTAAAATACAGGAGAAAGATCAGAGGTCCGAGATGGCTGCCTTGTGGAATCCCAGAAGAAGCGATGAACTCTTTGGATACAGCGTCATTTATCTTGATTGCTAATCGGCGATTATTGAGGTATGAGGAAAACCAATTCAGCATGTTAGAACCAAATCCCAATCTGTCTAACTTAGCAACAGTAATGGCGTGGTTAATTTTGTCAAAGGCAGCGGAAAGGTCCGTGTAGATAACATCAGTTTTTTTTTTAAATAACTATTTATTGGAATATGAGTTAAAATTAAATTATTAAGATTTAAATTGGGTGTTCAGCCACAAGTGGTGACTTTTCAGCCCTGTTATATATATATATATATATATATATATATATATATATATATATATATATATATATATATATATATATATATATATATATATATATATATATATATATATATATATATATATATATATATATATATATATATATATATATATATATATATATATATATATATATATATATATATATATATATATATATATATATATATATATATGATTTGGTTATTACCATGAAGACATCATTTGCTTCCGCAATTCTGAGATTTTTGTGTAGGGAAAATTCTAAACCTACTTGTATTGTGTAATGGGGAAAAGGAACTTATATACTAACTTACTAACTAATACAGAGAGCGAATCGATTCAATTGAAGATTGCATCGATTTTTGTCGGAATTTGCTTATAATATTATGTGACATTACATCTAATGGTTCTATATTTGTGAGTCTGTGTAACTCATTTGTACTAAACCAGGGAGGACGCTTCAGAATCATTTTCAGAATTTTATTCTGAATCCTTTGAAGCGTTTTCTTCCTGGGGGAACAACAGCTTGACCAAATTGGTACGGCATAAAGCATGGCTGGTCTGAAAATTTGTTTATAAATTAACAATTTGTTTTTTAGACAGAGCTTAGAATTTCTGTTTATAAGAGGATATAAACATTTAATATATTTATTACACTTTGCCTGGATTCCTTCAATGTGATCCTTGAAAGTGAGTTTTTTGTCATACGTTAAACCTGAGTATTTAGCTTGATCAGACCATGTCAATTCCAAGCCATTCAATTTGAGAATGTGATTATTGTTTGGTTTAAGAAAAGAAGCTCTTGGCTTGTGAGGAAAGATAATTAATTGTGTTTTTGCTGCATTTGGTTTAATTTTCCATTTTGACAGATAATCACTGAAAATATTTAAACTTCTTTGTAGGCGACTGCAGATCACTCTTAGATTTCTACCTGTGGCTAATAGACTTGTGTCGTCACAGAATAGCGATTTCTGACAACCAACGGGTAGATTTGGAAGATCAGAAGTGAAAATATTATACAAGATTGGAGCTACACTCGAACCCTGCGGAACACCGGCTCGTACGGGTAGCAATTCAGATTTACAATTCTGATAGCTAACCTGAAGAGTACGATCAGTTAAATAATTTTTAATCATTTTGATCAAATAAATAGGAAACTGGAAATCAGACATTTTTGCTATTAAACCTTTGTGCCAAACACTGTCGAATGCTTTTTCTATGTCTAGAAGAGCAACTCCAGTGGATAACCCAGAAGATTTATTTGATTTTATCATGTTCGTTACTCTGACAAGTTGATGAGTAGTTGAATGTTCATGACGAAATCCGAACTGCTCTGGTAAAAAAATTGAATTCTCATTTATATGAGTCATCATTCTCAACAAGATAATTTTTTCAAAATGTTTACTGATAGAAGAAAGTACGCTAATTGGGCGATAACTTGATGTTTCTGCTGGGGTTTTATCAGGTTTTAGGATAAGAATTACTTTAGCGTTTTTCCATCTTTTTGGGAAGTAAGCTAATGAAAAACACTTGTTGAAAATTTTAACCAGGAGTCTCAAGGCAACATCGGGAAGATTTTTAATAAGAATATTAAAAATTCCATCATTACCAGGAGCCTTCATGTTTTTGAGTTTCCTAATAATTGATTTAATTTCATCAAAATTCGTCTCAATAATGTCATCGTGTGATAACACTTGGGTTGAAATATGATCAAATCTCAGTGAGACTTCATTTTCAATAGGACTCACAACGTTTAAATTAAAATTGTGGACACTCTCGAACTGCTGAGCAAGTTTTTGAGCTTTTTCACCATTTGTAAGAAGTATTTGATTTCCTTCCTTGAGAGCAGGAATTGGTTTCTGAGGTTTCTTAAGAACATTAGAAAGTTTCCAGAAAGGTTTAGAATATGGTTTAATTTGTTCAACTTCTTTAGCGAAATTTTCATTTCGCAAAAGAGTAAATCTATGTTTAATTTCTTTTTGTAAATCCTTAACTATGTTTTTCATAGCAGGATCACGAGAACGTTGATATTGTCGTCGACGAACATTCTTCAACCGAATGAGCAGTTGGAGATTGTTATCGATGATAGGAGAATTTAATTTAGTTTGAGCTTTGGGAACTGAAAGATTTCTAGCTTCGATAATATAATGATTCAAATTATCAATTGCTGTGTCGATGTCCGCAGAATTTTCTAAAATAGTTTCATGATCCACATGATTTTCAATGTGAGATCTGTAATCCAACCAATTAGCTCTATGATAGTTGAAAATAGAACTAATTGGATTAATTATAGCTTCGTTGGAAAGTCTGAATGTTACTGGAAGATGATCTGAGTCAAAGTCAGCATGTGTAATCGGTTCACTACAAATGTGACTTTCATCTGTTAAAACCAGATCAATTGAGGAGGGATTTTTCACGGAAGAGAAACAAGTAGGATTACTGGGATGAAGAACTGTGAAGTAACCAGCTGAGAGTTGATTATGAATAGTTTACCATTACTGTTATTTTGCCTACAATTCCACTGGACATGCTTAGCATTTAAGTCCCCTATTACGAAAAATTTCGATCGATATCTTGTAAATTTTTGCAAATCGCCTTTAAAGAAATTTAATTGTTCGCCGGTGCATTGGAATGGCAAATATGCTCCAGCGATGAAATAAATTCCATGAATGGTTTCAACTTCGATTCCCAAGCTTTCAATAACTTTAGTATTGAAAGAAGGTAAAATTCGATGTTTAATTTGCCGTTGGACAAAAATGGCAACTCCACCACCCATTCCAGTAAACCTGTCAAATCGATGAACCACATAATGTGGATTACTTTTCAATTTTACATTTGGTTTAAGAAAAGTTTCTGTCACAATGGCAATATGAATTTTATGAACTTTGAGAAAATTATAAAATTCATCTTCACTCGATTTCAAAGATCGAGCATTCCAATTTAAAATATTCAAATAATTATTTAACATCACTGTTAAATTTTAAATTCATTATAATATTATTTGCAAATTTCCATCCGATTTGAAATGCTTCAAAAAGTGATGAAGTCGAATTCATTTGGATGATCATTTGAAAAAGTTGATCTTGTAGGTAGATCATTTAATTTTCAGTTATATCGCCTAAATCGACTTCATTTGAAGATGCGAATGGCATTGAAGGAATATTTGTAGGTAGACTGCCATTAGAAGAAGATGATTTGGTCGGTCTACCTATTAATAAATTGTTTTCGTTAGAAGAAGAACTGCAAGGCGGTCCTGTGTTTTGATTATTTACATTAGAAGAAATAGGTGATAGATTTCTACCTAATATACCAGCATCAGTGCCTTAGTATAATTAGGCGTGGCATTTGTAAAGGTTTTTTGATTTTCAGGTATGTTCTGTAAATTTAAGGTCGTTGATTTGACTTGTTGTCGAAGCGAACGAGCGTTTAAAATTTTTTCCCTGACAGGACATTTCAAATAATTGGATTTATGATTTCTATTGCAATTTGAACATGAAAATTTATCAGCGGTTTCGTTCATTGGACAAACGTCTTTCGAATGCGAATTACCACAATTCAAACACCGTATATCCATATGACAATTTTTGGTTCCATGACCGAAGCCTTGGCAACGACGACATTGCGTTAAGTTTGCAATACGATTATGCCGTTTATAATGTTCCCAATGAATTTTAATGTGGGAAATGAAACGTACTTTTTCTAAAGTTTTCAAATTGTTTACATCACTTCGATTGAAGTGTATTAGGTAAAGTTCATGGGAAATTCCAGAGCGTGGTTTAGAAGTACCATTCGCTCTTTTTTTCATAAGTATTACTTGGGAAGGGGCAATACCAAGCAATTCTTTTAGTTCATTTTTAATTTCATCAATACTTTGATCATTTGATAATCCTTTCAAGACAGCCTTGAAGGGTCTGTCTGATTTTATATCATATGAATAAAATTTATGAAGTTTCTCGGACAAATATCGAATAAGACGTTCGTAATCTTCCAATCCATCCACCAAGACTCGACATTCTCCTCTTCGTCCGATTTGAAATGAGACTTTTACTTCCGGGAGAAAAGTAGAAAGCTCAGTATGGAATGCTTTGAAGTCGGAAATCATCACCGTCACTGGTGGCATAGATTGATGTTTCTTCCCAGAACGACAAGCGTCCATTTTGGGAATTTTTGAAGAATTTTCTTCTATGTCGCTACAATCGGATTCAGGAAGAATCTCGTAAATATTGTTAGACGGCATAGGATCAACGGAAGGGAAATCCGTCCGTTGTCTTTTATTTTTACATTCAGATTCTATAAGATCGTGAATGTTATTAGAAAAATGTTGAATAACGGATTGTGATTTATTCCGTATTGAATTATTTTTAGCCTTAGGCTTGTTGCCTTTCCGGTTGGACGCAGGCATTTTTGAAATGAATGAAATTTTAAATTAAATTAACTAGGCTAAATTAGTCTTCGATTAGACTCCTAGCTAGCCTTAAAAAAGGCTGATTAATTTCTTAGTCACTCTAATATCACTCGTTGTATCACTTAGTCACTCTAATATCACTCTTTGTATCACTTAGTCACTTAGTTAGTGATTCAGGTAGCCTTGAAAAAGACTGAAGCCTTGAATCAATGAAACTCTAGGTAGCCAGAAAAAATTTCCAGGAGCCAAGAGCTATACGCGTGCGGTGCGAACGACTGTTCAACACCGACTGGAGATAACATCAGTTTGTAAACCGCAGGATATAGCATTCGTCACGAACGTCGTGAAGGTCAAGAGATTGGTAGTCGTAGACCGTTTCGGCATAAACCCATGTTGTGTTTCTGCAATAAACCATTTACAATGGTTGAATATAGATTCAAGTACCACCATTTCGAAAAGCTTTTGGCGATAGCCATTTTTACTGAATCTTGGTCAACACTGATAGGATCCAACAACTGATGTGATACTGGAACGTTCATTGCTGCTTGGGCGATTTGGTTCGGAGACAACACTTCATTGGAGAAAACGCTGGAAAACTTTTCGGAAAACAGTTGACAAATTTCATCTAGATTAGTTCCAACAATTATCCCATATACCATCGACGAGGGCAAACTCGATTCTTTTCGTTGGTCGTTTACGTACTTCCAAAAAGACGTTTTGCTGTCTTTTTATATAAAGAGTTGATGTGTACGTAGTTTGCGCGCAGTGCATACCCGCCATGCTTGGAATATTTTTTTAACGCAGATCTTTTAGATGATTTTAATCGTTTCAGTTCAGTAGTTTGCCATGGAGCTTGTCTGAAAGCAATACTTAGTCGTTTCGGCACATAATGATCTATAGCATACGTCAAAATATTGGAAAAAGTCTGAACAGCAAGATTTGCATCGTCTTTGTCGAGAACTTCACTCCAATCAATATTCGACAAAAAGTCGATAATTTTTCTATAGTCTGCTTTTTTATAATCATATCTGACGGTTCCATCCACATTGGAGCTATGAGACTGCCGAGAAGCTTCTATCTCAAGGCATAAAGGAGGGTGGTGCTTTACATATTTCATCATAGGAACGGGTGCAGCAGCAATCTTGGGCGCGGAATCGGATTTACTCGAAAAACATAGATCCAGTATTTTATTGTTTTCATTCGTCACGTGGTTGAATTGGCGCATCAGATTTGTGCTGTAACGATCAAGCAAACTGATACTGCCAGCATGAAAAGATGACTGCGAAGGATTCGCGAATAGAAAGCCGTTCGAAGCTGGTTGCCATTTTAGATTGGGAAAGTTAAAATCCCCAACGATTAATATTTCGTCAACAGGGCAAGCGTAAGAGTATATCTCTTCGAGGGACAAAAGATGGGCATCGATCAACGGCAGGTCACGAGTACGGTCCGGCGGAAAATAAACCGTACAGAAAAAGTTGAATAACTAGCCAACTTAATTTGTACCCATACCTGTTCAACGCAACTACCACTGGTACATTGGATTAGTTGTGCTTTTAGACGACGATGAACACCAACAAGTACGCCGCCACCAGTACTGTTCGCACTGTTGCTGGAACTACGATCCCATCGGAAAACTTCATAGTTTTCACCGAGGACTTGCACAGACAGGGTGCAATCGTTAAGCCAAGTCTCCGTAAAAGCTATCACGTCGAAACATTCATCTGAACAAGCCAACAAATACTCATCGATGCATGCATTCATACCACCAACGTTTTGGTAGTATACCGGGATAGTCGAAAGACATGACTGATTCGCCGCCATAGAGCTGGAAGCGGGTAAAATTTCAGTGCTTGAAACATCCATAACGGGAGCGTACTTGCTTATAACATCGATTTGGAAGACCTCGTCCCCACTCCCACACACAGGACTGGGACGGCTGACGAACGCTGGCTGCAGTGGCTCGACTGTGGCGGGGGGATCAGAGGCTTCCATAATACCAGTGGCGCTGCATCCCAGTGATCGTTGATCTGGTGACAAACTGGAAGCGGGAAACAAATCAGCGATGGAATGATCCGACAAAAATGTATACTTGCCGAAATTGGAGGCTTGGAAGACCTCATTACCATTACCACCCACAGGAGCGGGACGGCTGACGAACGCTGGCTGCAGTGGCTCGACTGTGGTGGTGGGACCAGAGGCTTCCATAATTTCACTTTCGGCGCGTTCCAGTTCCACTTGCTGCGACGTTGGAGCCAGAGAGAATGGTTCCCGAAATTTTTTATCTGGATGGTCCTCGAACTCACGGAATAAAATTCCTTGTGGCCAGGTTGTTGGGTCCAAAGCGCTAATTTTTAGAGCTGGGTCCAAACCGACTTTAAAGGATATGTAAGTCATGTTGCTGACATCACTTCCTTTCCGCGGACCCACACGGACCGAAGAATGCGGCCAACATGAATATTCACCAACGCCATATGGAAGACTCTCATGAAATATTCAGATCACCGGCCGATCACCACATGAAGGCTGGATCTGCCAAAGTCAACCACTGCGACCCAAATATGACATTACTTAATGATACAACCCTAGTTTTAAGTTAGTCGTAAATTTTAAATTAGTAAAAGCCCTTGGCATCTTAGAGCTTAAGCAGTGTGCCTTAAACATTATATTCTTGAATAAAAAAAAATCACTTCCTTTAGCCACCAACTTAACCACCTCGGGATCATATGATAATTCGAGGTTTGCACGAACCATTTTAGATATGTCGTCATTAGTCACATCAGGTCTTATGCGGGACAAGTAAAGCCAGAATTTGTTCGCCGGTCTTTCACAGATAGGAACACAAACAACATTCTCTCCTGGTTGTTTCGATCCCGACAAGCAATCGGATGCCTTCTGTGACAAGTCCGGTCCTCGGGGCCGTTTGGCTGCACGGCGAGGATCAATGGGCCATATTCGAGTTCTCGGTGTGATAGTACGTGGAGTTAGACTCGACAATTGCTTTATTTCGCTTTGCAAGTTATTGATCGCCTCAGTGAGTGACACTAGAGGTGATTTATCATCAGCCGCTTTTGAAATCGAACGAAGATACGAATTATCAAACAAAGTGGCACTATTATCACACATCCAGTACAGATTTTTGCGATGCGATGTAAAATAACTCAAGAGGGCTCGGGAGACGTTAGAACTGGTCATATGGAATTTACATCCCCAATACCCGCGGTATGAAACCGAATCGATGCCGGATATAACCTGGCTGCATTTGGCGCAGTTATTCTCAGCGCTCATCGTTTTCGTGTTAGATCGGGTTCACTTAAGCCGCACACAAAAGAATAGCACTGGTGAAACGGTTGTTTATTGTTTAGAGAGCTGAGCGACGGTGGCTGATTGTAAGCAGTAAACAGCGGTGGGATTAATTGCCGAAAGCACAGCGGATCGATTATTTAAAACACAACACTCGCAATGTATGAAAAATGTATTCACAATAGTCGAATTTCATACAGTAAATATATGGAAAAACAGTATAAAATCGTTTAAAAACTCTCGCACTTAAAAAACACAACAAGCTTGATAATTGATGGTGGAAACTTCAATTAATAACGAACTATGTTATAACCAAATAAAAATTTGACATTTCTCCAATTTCACCACCCACCGAAGAAATCAATAGTCAGCAAGATCGGTTGTATTCAATACTGATTTCCTCGTCGACTGTTCTGATATTAAAATATACTATATTTCATTATATAATTAACAAAAAAAAAAACAAAGTACTATAAAAACAATCAAATGTTTTTTTACAAGGTAAATTGCATTTACGCACAGAGTGTGGGACTCTCCACAGGACTACCACTGTAAAATGGGAACTACCCACTAAAACACCTTTGATCTCCAACCCTACCTCCCTGGAAATACCATTAGGTATTACTTCGGGGTGGAATGCTATCAATGCTCAAAGCACCCTTCCCGGACTTATGCATCGTCATGGACGTCTGCGTCGTTCTCTCCTACTTTTGGGCCATTTATCTCTCGATTTTGAGCCACTCGTTTCGCTACAGGGGATCGATCAGGAGAATGTCGAGGTCGGTTTAGCGATTCCGGTTGGAGCTTAACTTCCGGTTCGCTGGCTCCTCGACGACCCAGGGCTGGCCTACGTCGCGAACTACTCGGCTAATCCCCGGCGATGGATCTAGCCTACACCGACGGAAAAGTTCCCCGACGATGGAAGTTTCCCAGGGACCGACGCTCCAAAATCCGTGAGCGGTTCCGGTTGGAGGATGACTTCCGGTTCACTGGCGCCCCGACGATCCATACCGGAGTTACGTCGTAATCTACTCATCTAATCCCCGTCGAAAGATCTAGACTACACCGACGGAGAGCTACCCAACGAATGAGTTTCTCCCGACACCGAATCTCGTTTTTTGCCACACGGGACATTTGAATGAGTGCCGAGGTCGACCCGGTCATTCCGGTTGGAACATAGCTTCCGATTTACTGGCGCCCCGACGACTCAACTTCGGTGCTTTCGCTTCTAATCGGTTAGTTCCCGTCGAAGGATCTAGCCTACACCGGCGATGGAAGTTCTCCCGCAACCGTCGCTTCCGATATCCGTGAACGGATCGGCAGGACGCCTGGGTCGCTCCAATGATTCCGGTTGGAGGATGGCTTCCGGTTCACTAGCGCCCTGACGATCCATACCGGAGCTACGTCGCAATCTACTCGTATAATCTCCGGTGAAGGATTTAAACTACACAGACGGAGAGTTTCCCGACAACGGAAAAAACTCGTGAACCGATGCTTGTTCGCTGATCCCTCTTTAGCGGCCGGTGATCGCGGCTGCCTGTTGTTTTGCGCTCCAATTCCGCTGCAAGACGCCCGCAATCTGCGAGGTCGCGCTCGACACTGCGTTCCAGTTCTCTGGTGTAGTTTCTCTGCCACATATATCCAGTAGACCATTCCTTTGTGTCGCAAAACGGGGACAGGCAAACAGGACGTGTTCTGCCGTTTCAAGCTCATTTAGGCAGCCAGGGTAAGTAGGAGATGCCGCGTGACCGAACCTATGGAGGTACCACCTAAAACAACCGTGACCTGTGAGGAACTTCGTCAGCCGATGTGTCCACTTGCCCTTGGTTGAGCTGTCCCATTTCCTTTGCCACTCGCTTAGGGAGGCTGCGTTGGCAGTCCTACAGGCGTTCATGTCCCTCCGCATATCATAGCACTCAGCGTCCTCCTTGATGAGCAGTCCAATAGGCATCATGCTCTCCAGCAATTTTGCGTTGCGTTCCACCCAGAGTGCCGACGCCCATACCGGGCATTATTCGCGAGAGCGACGCAATCGCCATTGAAACACGTCTACTGGCATTCTGACAGCAACAGCAAGAGTGTCAGCGTCAGCAATAATACGAATAGTAGCAAAAATGTCACTCAGTTCACTAATGCAACGCTCACTCATCAATCATCATTCATATCCAATCGATCGACAAAGATAGAAACAATCAAAGCAGATTAGAAAATTTAGTTTTAGTAGACCAATCATTTCGATATCTTTTTTATATAATTACAATAATTATCGTATGTACCGCTCCAGACATAACAGTCTAAATCAGTGCTGGAAACGGTCCCTTCACGTGACAGTTTTAAGTGAAATTCCTTTGTTGGTACCGAAAACTGTAGATGTTTACATTGAATGTCGTGTGCTGGAAAATTTCATGTTGCCTACTATTCGGGCTGTCACACATGAATGTCGCGCGAACCATACAGTTGAAAGTCGCATGTGACAGTCATGAGCGAGCGCTTCATGAATGTAGTGGCGACAGTCGTACTCGTGTTGGACGATGAATGTAACGAAAGAACGATAGTCATCAATAGAATCGGCTGCATTTTGTCTTCGGTGCGAATTTCATTTCTGGCAATAAACTTTCATGAAGAAATTTAAAACGCCGCCATTAGTGAGAGTTTTCATCTCGATATTGCTCCATGAAATGGTCAAATTTCATACCATTATTGCAAAAGGAGAACGTCAAGGTCAATGAAAATGCGCGGGTTAGGGTTGTCAATCAACGAAAATTCTCAATTTTTAAAAAACTTTCAAACATGAATTGAATGGACAAAGAAGTGAATATTAATTGAAAATCACAACATTTAAACATTTACTAGATGCATCGGGTTGTCAACCAGCGCAAATTTTCTATTATTGAAAAAAAATGTAAAGTTGTAATTGAATAAAAAAGTAGGCCTTCAGAGTACAAAATTTACTATATTCTTGTACTTTAAAAGGGTATAGAGTTGTCAACCAGCAAAAATTTACTACTTTTGAACACTTTCTAGTTTTATTTCAATAAAAAGTAAAATCAATAGTTAAAGAAATTTACCAAGAAAAAATTCAAAATATTGAAAAAATTTAATGCATTAATTGAATGAAAAGGCGAATTATTAGGATCATGCCCTTTTTAAAGTGCATAGGGTTTACCAACAGCGTAAATTAACTATATCTGTAAAAACTCAAATATCACACCAAAACCTCCATTCACGTAATAATCGAGGATTCGTCAACCGAATCATGAAGCAAAAAAAGGTTATGTAATTTAAAATTCATTACGTCAAATAAGTTGACGATATTTCAGATTTTCCACATAATTTTTATCTTATGTACATTATTCGACATACACAGAAAGAAAAGATGAAACTTACACGACATGTAAACCAATAGTACTATTAAACAGACGTCAGTTGAAACGAAAATCTGATTTAAAACCATGATTGATGTAAAATTACATTGAAATGCATTTACTTTTTCATTGAACAAGACTGTATATTTACAAATCGCTTAGTTTTGTAATGTAACTTTCCATTCAATTACCTGCTCCAAATATGTGCATGAAAATAAATGTAAATTCACAAAATATTTTTATCTGTGTAATATAATGAATATTCATATCGACATTTGTAACAAACCCTAGCAATATGAGTATTTTTCGAACGGATTTAATGAGTGGATGTGGATGGCGACTTCCGGCTCATCGATATTCGTTACAAACCATCACAATATGAGTATTTTTCGAACGGATTCGATGAGTAGAAGTTCAAAACGATACTTACAGTCGTTTCAACATCCAAGATGGCGGGAATGAGAATGAGCTGCATTATCTTTTTGGTGCGAGTTTCATTTTTGGTTATAAACTGTCATAAAAAAACGTACGTATTAGTGATTGTTTTCATTTCGATACTCTTATAAATCTTATATTGCTGCTGTGGAGGCGATCAAAAATCGCAGTTTTGGGGTTTTTCAATGAGAAGTATTTTGGCACAAGCACACCAGCATAAGGTAATCGCTTGCCTTCTGCTGGTTGTCACTAGTATCTAAATTTTCGATCGCTATGAATTAAATGCTAGCGAGTGATGCTGGTGAAGAAATTCAAGATAGCGAAAGAATAAAAATCTTGCACTTTTTAACGGAATTCATGATTTGTTCCGATGAATTGAGACAATATAAAAATTAGGAATACAGATAGTAGTATTATACAGCAATATTAGTATATATTTAGACAACAATAAATTTCACATCAAAACAAATGTTCATCCCGTCCAGATCAAATCAAAACAAATGCATATCCTGTTTAGAACGATTCAAGTAGGATTTCTTATTGTTTGTAATATGACAAATGCTGATTCAAAAATATTTTTAAGAAGTAATAAGTTTGGAATGATATCATTATTTTTACGTTTCGTCTTTGACTCATCAGTGCAGAGCAGTTCAAATTGAACTGCTTAGTGCTAAACTCGGCAGTTCAATTTGAACCGCTAAGCAGACGTAAAGTTTCTGCTACTTACAGAACACTTTTTGTTTTGCAACGAAGTGCAATGTCTTTTCTGACGTGCCGAACGAAAACGTGTTTTCGACTATTTTGGAATGATATGTTATTGCGTGCAACGATTCTGTTTTTGAAATCCAAAGATAAATTTAAGTAAAGACGAAGTTTGCTGGGACAGATAGAAGAGTACACGGAAAGACCGATATCAGCATTTTGGCGAAAAAATTAGTTGATTTTCTGATTTTAGTTAGTTATTTTTTGAGACAACTAAAAAAATCTTACTTTTGCTAAATTAGATTGCTCCTTGATAATAATAAAATATTTATTGAAATGGCTATTTTTTTAGTTGAATTCACCAATTGTCATTTCTTAGCTAAGGCACACTTCATATCCATTCAACTAATTTTTTAGTTGAATTAGAGAAATAAAACGTTGTTTTCAACCAACATAAATGGTTGAATTGGTTTCTGCAATTTGCAGCTATATGGCGCTCTGTCGCCGAAATAACGCACCGTAATGACTACTAGCCACTAGATGGCACACTACTACCGAAAAAACTTTCAGTCGCGCTTGTCTTTTCTATATTGGCAGGTAAAAATACGATGTTGTATTGGAGAAAAAGACATAAGCGAAACTTCTTTTTGAACATTTTTCTTCTAAATCGCTGTTTGCTTCATTCGACTTCGCGAAATCGACTCTCTCACTGAAAACTTTGAGCACTCGGAAAATAAAAACCAAATACAAGTAGTACATCGAACGGCGTGGCCCGGAAGGTTGGAAGATACAAAAAACATCATTTGACATGTACAATTAGAGTGCAACATTCGAAACTCAATTCACTGTTCCGCGTAAAAACATTATTACGCACAATCGCTTCAAATGCGCACCAATTCTGAATAAATACACTTTCCGGTTTTTACATACCGGTTTAGAAATTTATATATGGATATATCGTAATACATGCGTAAAACATCTAAACAATTTGCAAGCAGTTTCAACAAGACTGTCCCTTTTAGCTTTTTATTGGATTGTTTTGTTTTGACACTTCTCATGAATTTTGTGGCTAATAAACTGGTGATAGATAAATAGAAACAAATTTTCTGATTTTAAAAACAAAATTAGTTGTCAATGAGAATTTCGTGTTGGATTGAGATATTGCTGGTTTGTGTCCAGAATATTCGCCAACTAAACACATTCTCTAAAAATAAGAGTTTTTTTCAGGAAATAAATTCTCAATTTTAACTAATTTTATAGTTATTTTGGAAATTTTGTTGTTAAAATCAACTAATTCAAAAACAGTAATACGAATTAGGCGCAGAGCTAATTTCGGTCGTTCCGTGTATACATTTAAAAACCAAAAAAAAAAGAAAAGAAATTTTCTTTATTGGTATGACTGTTAACAAGTGTCTTCTTATTAGACGTTATCAAAATATGCGACAATTTTTTTATTTCGCCCTCTAATCGAAATCAGATTATAGCAATAAAAAGCCCATTTGAAAATGTATGATGTTTTTCTATCACAAATCAAATTAAAAATAAATTCAATCGTACCGTGCAACATTACCTGGAGCGTCATGAAGACCAATTGAACTTGATTTACTTTCCGATTAGCGTGTGCGTGTTTTATAACAGCAATAGAAGACATCATATTATCAACATATTCAAATCTCATATTTTCCGAACAAATCATTAGCGACATACTTTTTTGATAGCATGGCGCTGCCAGTCGTGTCCGCATCGTAACTCGTACATACAAGTAGATGAGAAAATGTCAAATTCGCGCATGAAAATAACAGCACTGCATACAGGGCTTGTATTGTGAATCCTCAAACAAACGAAGCAACAAAAAAAAAAACACCCGCTGAGAACACTTTGCTTGACATAACTGAATGAGAGTCCTTTATTAGAGAGAAACTGGATGCGTGAGAGTATATGCTACTGAGCAGATCAGTTCCCTTGCTTGGTAAATTGCCTGTGCTCTCAGTCTCAATTAACACATGAACTAAGCAATCCATGGCAATGTAATGAAATAAAGGGTTCGCTCTCGTTAGTACTGTACGAGAATGAAGAACTTTGCTTCACGACGTGCTACAAGATGCGAAGCAAGGTCATACAGGCAATATTTACCGTGTTTTTAGTGTAGGTTTGCAGAAATCATTTTTGAACATAACGTTTGTACTCCAAGACCAAATTTGATCACATTTCAAAGATATTTCAGACATTTTATACCATAAAATTTTGCATTTGAGTCCGTTTTCAAAACGATCCATTTTTTTCTTGGAAGATTATACTGTGTATATATCCTAGAAACACAAAAAGCAATGTTTTTTCAATTAATATTCATCGGAACTAAAAGTTATCAATCTAGTTTTCTCATAGGCATCTTTAATATACGAACCGTTCATCAAATGCTAACTTCATGAAGCATACTCATCAGCTGGCAGACATGTCCAGGAACTAATGAAAGTACGAAGCAGCTATCCTTGCTTGGGTTGAGCTGTGAATTCTACCTAACATACGAATGTATGACATACACTTGACATGAGCTGTTTTTCAAAGAAGGGCGAATCTCACAAAAGTAAACAAATCGAGTTGGCAAGCGTTTACATTATGCTGGTGTGCTTGTGCCAAAATACTGGCAACCAGCAGAAATGAAAACGGGCCATATCGTAATCATAGATCAATATTGGCGTTCCATTCCATTCAATTCATTTTTAAATTTTTTTTCGAAAGTTGTGAATATTCGTTGGTATAAACCCCTATGCGCAAAATCTAATGATTTTCGATCCCTTAATTCCGTTGTAGTCCAAATATTATTACGATGTTATTTCTTCAAAAATTGTTTGCTTTGGAAAAAGTACAAAACTACAATTTTCGATCGCCTCCACAACAGCAATACACAAAGGTCTCTTTTTACACGGTATTTTTTCGCACGGTTTTTTTATACACGGCTTTTTTTACACGGATTCCGGAATTAACACGGTTTTTATTTACGCGGTTTTCGCAATTAACACGGTTTCTGACGAGAGTTTAAAAAGCACTGTCATTTGCTTTTTGAGAAAATTTTAAAAAGGGAACAGGTTGTCTGTAAGAAAACGAATATGAGAGCTAATTTAAAGTTTAAAAGTTAACTAAAATCATTCACTCAACAATTCACGAGATCATTGACTGTTGTTCCATAAAATGATTAATCAGTCTTCAGATCTTCAGTCCCTGTTGTAAATTACACGACAACGTCTCTTCCGCATCGTTATTGATATTATCGAGAATTTCGTAGCGTTGAACAAATAGTCGGATTTACTAATCTCTTCAACTCTTCATCACATCCAGCAGTACAGTATTTTATACCCATTTGAATAATATAACTCTAGTAGTATTATGATTTACGCCGATGAAATGAGTTGCTTCAGCATGACACATAGTAATACCTTTTCTAATTTGATCCATTCTATTCATTAAACATAAGGCATGAGCCATTTAGATTATTTTGATTATCGTACATCGTGTTTCCTGAGTGTTCTAATTTTAATTTGTCATCCAATGTGTTTTATCAAGTATAACTATACCTTCTCGTAACCTCAGGCTGGTTTTTATATATCCGTTTTTGTTGTGAAAAAACAGTTACATTTTATCAAAAACAAAACAAACAAATACTCAGATCTACGGTTTTTGGAATTATTACGTCAAATTTTCCACGCGGTTTTTTGCACGGTTTTCGCAATTAACACTGTTTTATTTTACACGGATTTTTTTAACACGGTACGTAACCCCCGTGTAAAAAGAGACCTTAGTGTATAAGAGTTGGAAGAATATCGAGATGAAAACAATTTATGAATATCTTCATGACAGTTCATAACCAAAAATGAAATTCGCTCATTCTATTCACCATCTAGGATGTTGAAACTACTGTAAGCATCATTTTCAACTTCTACTCATTGAATCCGCGAGAAAAATACTCATATTGGAATGGTTTCCAAAGAATATCGATATGCCGGAGTTCGCCATCTTGGATTCAGAAACGGCTTCTAACGTCATTTTCCAGCATCCATTCATCGAATCTGTTCGAAAAATACTTATATTGTGATGATTTGTAACGAATATCGATGAACCGGAAGTAGCCATCTTGGATTTTGAAACCGCTTCTAACGTCGTTTTCTAACATCCATTCATCGAATCCGTTCGAAAAATATTCATACTGTGATGGTTTGTAACGAATATTAATACGCCGGAAGTAGCCATCTTGGATTTTGAAACCGCTTCTAACGTCGTTTTCTAACATCCATTCATCGAATCCGTTCGGAAAATATTCATATTGTGATGGTTTGTAACGAATATCAACATGTCGGAAATCGCCATCTTGTATTTAGAAACGGCTTCTTACGTCGTTTTCTGACATTCATTCATCAAAACTGTTCGAAAAATATTCATATTGTGATGTTTTGTAACGAACATCGATATGCCGGAAAACACCATTTTGTATTTAGAAACGGCCTCAAACATTGTTTTCTGGCATCCACTCATCAAACCTTTCATTTTATTATTCAATTATTATTTGAATTTTATTCAAAAATTCCCTTTTCTCATTCGTTGACAACCCTACGCATCTTGACAAAGTTAAAAGCTACGGTATTTGATCCCCTCCACAGCAGCAATTTGAAATTCAACCATTTCATGGAACGGTATGGATATGAAACCCGTCACTAATGACGCCGTTGTGAATTTCTTCATGAATGTTTATTTCCAGAAATGAAATTCGCACCGAAAACAAAATGCAGCCGATTCTATTGATGACTATCATTCTTTCGTTACATTCATCGCCCAACACGAGTACGACTGTCGCCACTACATTCATGAAGCGCTCGCTCATGACTGTCACATGCGACTTTCAACTGTATGGTTCGCGCGACATTCTTGTGTGACAGCCCGAATAGTAGGCAACATGAAAGTTTCCAGCACACGACATTCAAAAAAAATGTCAGCAGTTTCCAGCACTGGTCTAAATATGAAAGCAGGGTCACGACCGAAGCGAGAACATCACGAAATTCTCTTAAGTTTCATCAACGAAGATATTAAAAATACAGAAACAGTTGGTTGGATGACAAAATAACGATAAAGACTGTCCCATAAAGTATGGACGCAACCAAAAACCGCTGCCATTTCGCAATGGTTCAGAATCTGTCAATATTTATGACTGCGTCCTGTTGTTTACACTTTTCTCTAACCACTTGTGAATTTGTTTATTCGTTTTCATTAGTTTGTTTCGAAATGCGTGGACTTTCAGCAAAACAACGTCGAAAAATTGTGTACAAATGGTGCACAGAATGCGGGCTGTCACAGAGAAAGACAGCAAAAATGGAAGGAGTAAGTGACAAAGCCGTGCGAAATGCAATCAGGAAGTTCAATGAGGATAACACCTTTGAGGATAAACCGAAAACGGGTCGAAAAAACGGTCCTGCTAACCCTCAGTTAGATAAGCCGTTCGAGCAAAAGAAGGAGGTTTCAGTACGGGATGTGGCCAAAAATGTGGGCATTTCGAAGTCAAATGTTCTTCGTGCTAAAGAACGTTTGAATCTTCGAACCTATAAGAAGCAGAAATAACCAAAACGTAGTCCGAAACAAGAAGCATCGATCAGGCCGAGGGTTCGAAAGCTGTACAATACGATTCTTGCTGGAAATTTGAACTGCATAATCATGGAGGATGAAACCTACGTGAAACTCGATTACAAATCCTTGCCGGGACCACAATATTATACGGTGCGAGAAGGGCAAGTGTTAAACCAGTCTGAGACATCGATTGAAGTCGAAAAATTTGGTAAGAAAGCTATGGTCTGCAAGCAATTTGTAGCTGCGGTAAGATTTCGAAACCCTTCATCACCACTGATTCAATGAACAGCGAAATATACATCAAGGAATGTTTACAAAAACGACTTCTATCCATGATTCGAAGCCACAAGGATCCTTTTGTCTTCTGGCTAAATCTTGCTTCTTGTCACTACTCGAAATCAACGTCCCAAAACTCATGAATCCACAAAATTGCCCACAACTTCGACCAATATAGGAATTTTGAGCATTAACGAAGGCACATCTTAGGAAACATGTCTCGGCAGCCGAAACTATTCAACAGTTCGAAAAAGATTTAAAAAAAGTGTCAAAACTTGTCGCCAAGAAGTCTGTACGGAATTTAATGAGGAACGTTCGCAAGAAGGTGCGCCAGCTAATCTACAATGGCTAAGTAGCAAATGTTGAGAATAATATTCTGTTGTTGTGGTCTAATATTATCAGTATATCGAATAAACATGAATATCTAACACTTGTGAATTATTTACAAATCAAAGTGCGTCCATACTTTCTGGGACAGTCTTTACTATACCGCAATACCTTACGTTCAAAAACACCCAGTGCACGATGGGCATTGTCCAGTAGTGGATAACCGGTCTAATCAGCGTTTTATAGATAGTTAACTTCGTACGACGGCGAATTTCCCTCGATCGAAGCGTCTTGCGCAGTCCAAAGTAAGCACGATTTCCTGACAAGATGCGTCTCTGAATTTCTCTGCTTTGTCATTATCGGCAGTCACCATTAAGCCCAAGTATAAGAACTCGTCGACCATTTCGATTTCATCGCCGCCAATCAGAACTCGTAATGGTTGGCTGACATTATCTTCTCTCGAGCACCTGCCTTTCATGTACTTTGTCTTTGACACATTGATGTCTAGTCCGATCCGCTTGGTCTCTGCTTTTAGTTCGATGTACGTATCCTCCATCTTCTCCAAGTTGCGTGCTATAATATCAATATCATCAATGGAATCAAGTAGCTGGACGGACTTTCTGAAAATCGTGCCACTCGTGTGTATCCTCACTCTTCTTATCAGACACTCCAATGCAATGTTCAATAGCAGACACGAAAGGCCGTAATTCTCTCGAATATTCGAAGGGACTCGAGTTTCTCTCCGCAATCCGTAGTAGTGCATGATTTTCTATAGCTGTTCTCGATCGATTATGTCGTAGGCTGATTTGAAAACGATGAATAAGTGATGTGTGACGACACTTTTGCAACACCTGGTGGATGGCGAACACTTGGTCCGTGGTAGTCCGTTCGCCTATAAATCCTGCCTGATGTTGTCCTTCGAAGAGGGCGGCCCGTTGAGCATAAGGTCATTTGGCATAATACCGTTTGGCATAACGCTGTTTGGCATAATGGTTATTTGGCATAACAGTTATTTGGCATAATGGTCTTTTGGCATAATGGTCATTTGGCATAATCCCATTTGGCATAATGCCATTTTGTGTTTCGATCTATTGATGTTGTGCAAGGAAAACTCGAACGGAATATGTGAATTTTATATCCGGTCCAAATACTTCGATAATATTAGGTGGAATAGCATTATTATTTTTTATTTTTAAAATTCTGCAGTAAATAGCACACTATCATTTTATACAAGCAACTCACTTAGTGCTAGCACAATATTCTGTTCGTCATAGATGATTCAGGTCGTGACGGCCGAAGGCCGCGACTGCGCCGGCGACCCGCCGTCGGAAGCGCCGGCCACTGCGGGGGGGCAGCGCCCCCGCAGAAATCACTTCTGTCTAGTTGCGGGCGTTTGCCCGGATTACCCAAAGCTAGGAACTATCCCTTAGTTAAGTCCGAACGAGCGGCAGCGAGGTCGGACAGCAGGTCATTGAAAACGATGCGGCGTAGCCGCATTAGACCTTTCCAAATTGCACTAAATTAGAACAATTTCTATTAAGCAGCATGTTCATCTGTTATGCCAAATGACTGTTATGCCAAATGACCATTATGCCAAATAACCATTATGCCAAATAACCATTATGCCAAATAACCATTATGCCAAACAGCGTTATGCCAAACGGTATTATACCAAACGACTTTATGCCAAACGTGGTAGCCCCGTCCTACGAATTCGTTTGCAATCGGTGAAAGTCGACGCCATAAGATTTGGGAGAGTACCTTGTAGGCGGCGTTCAGCAGAGTGGTCGCGCGGTAATTGCAGCAATCCATCTTGTCACCCTTTCTGTAGATGGGACACAGATTACCTTCCATTCATTTTTCCGGTAAAATCTCGTCCTCCTAGCTCTTGGTAACGACCCAGTGCAGTCCTTTCATTATTACATTACCACCGTGTTTCAGAAGCTCGCTTGGTAGTTGGTCAACGATAGCGGCCTTATTATTATTTTTCAACCGGCTTACCTCCTTCTCGACTTCTTGGAGGTCTGTTTTTTTTTTTTTACAAGGTGAAATGCATTTACGCACGGAGTGTGGGACTCTCCACAGGACTACCCAACTGTTGATTGGAACTACCCACTAAAACACCTTGGATCTCCAACCCTACCTCCCCGGCACCACCGCTAGGTATTACTTCGGGGTGGAAGGCTATTGGTGCTCACAGCACCCTCCCCAGTTTTATGCAGAATGGGGATCAGCATCCTGCTCTCGAGGGATCGACCAGTTGGATGACGAGGTCGGTCCAGTGATGCCGGCTGGAGGGTAACTTCCGGTTCACTGGCGCCTCGACGACCCAAAACTGATGCTACGTCGCGGAACTACTCGACTAGTCTCCGCCGAAAGATCTAGTCTACACCGACGGAGGGTTCCCCGACGAGGGAAGTCCTCCCGAACCGACGCTTACTGTACGCGTCTACGACCCGACCGAAAGGATGCCTAAGTCGATCCAATGATTCCGGTTGGAGCGTGGCTTCCGGTTCACTGGCGCTCAGACGATCCTATCGGTATCACGCGACGATCTACTCATCTAGTCCCCGACAAAGGATCTAGACTACTCCGACGGAGATTTCCCCGGCGAAGGAGAATCTCCCGACACCGAGTCTCTTACGCCACACGGGACACCCGATGGAGTGCCGAGGTCGGTCCCGCGATTCCGGTTGGAGCATGGCTTCCGGTTCGCTGGCGCCTCGACGACTCGAATCGGTGTTGTGGCGGCTACTCGACTAGCCCCCGCCGAAGGATCTAGCCTATACCGACGGAGAGTTCCCCGACGAAGGAGGCCCTCCCGAAACCGACGCTTTCGATTCCCGTCAACGCCCGACCGAGAGGATGCCTGGGTCGGTCCAGTGATTCCGGTTGGAGGATAGCTTCCGGTTCACTGGCGCCCTGACGATCCTAGCGGTATTACACCACGATTTACTCGTCTAGTCCCCGACGAAGGATCTAGACTACTCCGACGGAGATTTCCCCGGCGAAGGAGAATCTCCCGACACCGAGGAGGTCTGGGACAGGCAGTCTGTCGTCCTCCGCCGGCGTTCCCAAGTTCGTTACCGCGCCGTCACTTTCTTATTCCGCCACATCGTCATTGAGGTGCTCGTCGAACAGACACTTATTCCTCATAAATGACACACTTGAGCATATTCGTTTCCATTCTGAAGCACAATACGGAGCACTCCTGGGTACAATAGCTGCGTCGAGCCAAGAGCACAGTTTATCAGTTAACCGAAAGTGGTGCCTGTTGCTACAAATGATTGTTAAGATTTTTTGACTGATCTCTCGAATAGTAACCGAAAAACGAGTACTTACGTCAAACTCAAATTTAGAATAATTTTTGACGGTTACAGGTTTAATTAGAATATAAGTAACTAGTACTCCAACTATGAGTAACTTTTTAAAAGCGTGTTTTTTAAGAATAAACACTAATTAATAGAATAAGAATACAATTTCTTTCTATATGAAAAAAACACTTCATTTTCACACTATATTTGTAGGAATGAAAACGACAACGATCCGTACCAAGTTTCGCAGTGGGATTGAAGCTTTCACAGTAAAGCTTTCATAATTTAGTTGTGTCACAGGCGGTAATTGTATGGAGCTTTCTGTGAATGTCAAATTGGAAGTTTATAATCGAATGATGTGGATACGTTCATAGTGCTGTGCATTGTATATTCCCAGTAAATTTGGCAAGCTGCATCAGTCAGTCAGCCCGATTAGTAACAAAATCGGTCGGGTCAGAGTGCTGCGATCGGGCTGTCATCGGAGAATTCTGCACCATTTTCATCAACATCGTCAACCTAGTAGCTATAGCATTGTGTATCGCTAACGCAAAAGAGTGAAGAGGTACCAAAACAAAACATTTTTGGTCCGACGCCATGGAGCCGTCCTTATTGTTTTGATTGTAGAGGTTTTGACCTTAAGGTCATTCGCCTTTTTGGACCAGAAAAACTCTGGCCCATTTTCTATACGTTGCTGACTCAACCGATTTCTGCTTACTTCGACTCGTTTGAATGCAGCAAAGTGGTTAATGGTCAAGTAGTAGTAGTATAAAGGTATTATTTCTAATATTTACAGCTCTGGAAGTGTTACCGAATATGTGACTATTTCGTGAATTTCCCGAATCAGTGGGAAAAGTTTTGGATCCATCCATGGGAATTAGAATTGGAAATAGCTAAATGAAGAAAATGTTATTTGATTAATTTATTTATTTGTCGTCAAACTATAGTAGACCATTACATTGTATTGATTACATTTTAACACTGCACTTCATCTTGAACTATCACCTTGCCTACATCACTTTTTATTTCTAGGAAGAGCTTCATCTCGTCGGCATAAATCAAAACTTTTATGTGTTTTAAAATAAGAAATATATCGTTTACAAATAAAATGAATAAGAGAGGGCCTAGAGGAGAACCTTGTGGAACTCCTGAGGTTACTAGGACATGGTTGGATATCCTCCCTTTAAATCGAACCATTTGCTGACGATCAGTCAGATACGACTCAAGCAATTTGAGTAGTTCAGGACCAGTTCCTATTTTTTGTACTTTGAATAATAACATAGGTATATCAATGCGATCAAATGCTTTGCTAAAGTCAGTATAGAGAGCTTCTATGTAATTACTCTTATCCATAGCAGCCAGTGAGTAATTGATAAATTCGAGTAAATTTGTATTAGTCGAGCAACCTTTAAAAAATCCATGTTGCATATTAGTGATTCTATTTTTAACTTGATAAAACATTTTTTCATTGATTATCGCTTCAAAAAGTTTAGGAATGCAGGAGATAATTGCAATTCCTCGATAATTACACACATATGATTTTTTCCACTTTTCTAAATCGGTACCAAATAGGAGTCCTTCCATATTTTAGGAAAAATACTGGTCATGAGTGATTTATTGAAAAGCCAAAACAAGGGTTTGGCTAGTTCTAACGATAGTTTTTTCATGAATATAGGAGGAATTCCATCAGGTCCGGGACCTTTAGAGATATCTAATTTATTGAGCGCTTGCATAATATCTTGGACACTAATGTGATGAATATTAATGTTCAGGGAAGAAATTAAAATATTCACGGTCTCGATCCTTCGGAAAACGTAGTATAGGTTTTTTTGGAAATAATTTGCAAATAGTGTACAAATATCTTCCGAGTTATCAGCAGTCTCACCCTTGAAAAACATTTCTGAGGGAAAATTATTAGATTTCAGTTTTTGTTTTACGTAATTGAAGAAATTCTTCGGGCAAGATTTGATTTCACTCTCCGTTTTTGAATAGTACTCCTCGGAAGCGATTTCAATTGCCAGATTCGATTGATCACAAGTTTGTAAGTAAGTTTCTAAGTTGACGCTACTACTGTCTCTTTTATATTTTTATGGGCCTTCGGTTTTCGATTTTTCAGATTTTTAATGTTATCATTATACCATATTGGATATTTATAGTTAAGTCGTCGTCTGATTCTCTTAAAAGGTACCTGATCATTAATAGTATCAAATAAAATCTTATAAAACATTTCCACAGAAGTTTCAACATTAGACTCCCTGAAAATGGTTTGCCACTCAATGTTATTTAATTTTAATTTTATGTTATCATAATTTGCCAAGTCATACTGAAAGATCTCGTCATACTCATATTCATCGGGTCTATTATACTCATGAACAAATATGGACAACTCAATTTCAGTGTGAAATCTTTCATTTTTCCATAAGAGCGTTAGGGATTCGGTAAGACAGAAGTCTTCTTGTGAATTTGTTAGTAAAAATTCTACGTAACAGTTTTGCTGATTTTTAACGTAATTAATTTGGTTGAGTCCTAAGCATGCAACTTGATCAAAGATATATTGGAGGATTTCATTCTCTCCTACCACTGGTAGTAGGATGCTCTCATTTTCAGAGTCTGGAAAAAGTCAATGTCATTTTGAAGTCACCATAAATGTGTACTTTCACTTCGGAAGGAAGGTTAGTTATGATTTCTTCAGCAATCTGGAAAAACTTTTCATATACCTCTTTACGGGTGTTGTTTGGGGGAAAATACACTGAGCAGAAAATATGTGTTTCCTCTGCCAGACGAGTTTTCACCCATACGTCCTCGAATTCTTTAATTTTTCTAGTGGTTATGATCTCAGCATTAAATTTTGTAGAAATAGCAATTAGTACTCCACCACCCGATCTCTTATCAGACATTTGTAAATAGCGATCATCACTGAACACTTTGTAATTATTGCCGAAAACTTCTTCACTCCTAACAATTTCATCCCAGATTGTTTCTGTAGCTAAGATTATTGCATAAGAACTACTTAATATTTTATTACAAATTTCAATCATTTTCAACGCACTTTTCATTCTATTAAAATTCTGGCCATAAACTATGACCTCCAATGATGACTTATTAAATTGTGCAGCATTTGGATGATAAGCATTATAATCAATAGAGTTGTCGTCGTTTTCTTCTCCTAAGGGGTGTGTCAATGACGCCGAAAACAAGAGTGTTGAGAATTGAGCGCGCCTTACAAAAAAGCTGATGCACCTTTTGTAGTCATTGGGTTGCATCGTAGCGGCGATCGTCGTGGGTCATTCGCTGGATATGGATTCAATATCTCACCTCTTTGGAATTAAATGGTTGGTCTATTATTTGCTAACGGCCTAGAAAAGCGGTCTTTCGCAGCAGCAAGAAGCACTCTGTCTGGTGGGAGGATGCTGTTGGGTTGTCTTCGTATTAGATGATCATTACTAGGATAACATTAGCCACGAATATTGCAATCCTCATTGTAATTACTATGATTTCTTTAATTGTTGCTGCTGTTGTTTACAGTTTTGTTCATTTTCAAATTCTTGAATAACTTTTTTTGCTTTTTGTGACTTCTAGCTTTTGCAGCTTGGTTCTGCTGATGTAGTCTTCTAGATTCTTGCACATCGTAGTCACTCCAGTCCGAATTCCATACTTTTTTAGCGCCAAGAAAGCGCCATCCAGAATTATCTACTTTGCATAATTCTGCCGCCAAACTGAGGCCTGAATCATTGGACACTGGTATTTGCACAAGTTTCTTCACTGCTACCAAATGTGCTGACAAAGACTTGATTTCGTCAAGAATGTCAATGGCCAATGTCGAACTTACGTTCATGGTGCAGCTGACCGCAGTATCAAGAGATAGCTGGTTGATATGGTTTAGCTCGTTATTCATATCACGTAACTCAGATGATAATTCGGAAGTCAGTTTTTTTAAGTCATCGTACACGTTTTCCTTCATTGCTGACATTGCTGTATCGAACAATGAGGTGATATGGTTTCTTATGGCAACAACACTGCCGGTCAAGCTGCTATTTTTATTTATTGAAATCAATTCATTTTTTATAGTCGTAAGCAATATTTCTTGGGCATCTATAACCTCATGAACTAAGCTTGGCTTCTCTTGTTGCATCGAAAGTTTATGCACAACTTCCGTGTTTGAATGGAGTTGACGTTCAAGAAGCTTTTGTTGTTCAACTAGTCTATCGAGATCCATCTTTGCGTTAACAAGCTCTCGACAGGACTCACAGCACGGCAGTGTATAAGAGTTTACGCCAAAAACTCTTCTATCCATTCTTCGCAGTGAACTCCGCTAAATAGACATTCCAATACAGGTTACGTGAAATTTTCGTGGGCATCCAACACATGTCCACATAACCGAGTCGACGGTGGTATCCAAAGCACAAATTTCGCAGGTCAGAGTGAATAATAAACAAAAAGTAATACTGTTTCGATTGAAAAGCAAATTAAATAAACTCGCGCACCACGGTTCTTGGAGCAAATTAAAAACGCGTCCGAGCTGGTTGACGACAATGATCCTTAGCTGACTCACTTCATTTCAACTTGTTTATTGAAATGTAATCATTCAGTCATTTCCTCAATTAATCGATTGAAGTACAATATATTCTCGTGCCTAAAGGTTTATAATTCCTTAAAGAAATAATATCGAATAAATTCATCTTGGTTTAGCGATTCAATAAATTGTGCGCTGGTCTTACGAAACAGTTATTCTATGTTCGCGTCCTGACTTGAAAAAAATTCTTTGAGCTAAAAGGATCAAATCAGTAACTATAGAATAGTTCTATACGCAAAGTATTGGTTTCTAAGTCCGTTGAATTGTACAATTTCACGAAAGAAATGTAGTATTTTGCGTTTTAATAATGAAATTACCGAAAGTCATTTCGATTCGATTCTCATTTCGATTCTATAGAATAATATTTAAATTTTAATTCTAGGTATCCATATCAACAAGTGACCGAGACGCAATTTTTCAAGATTGTATAAAAAATATAGAGGAATGTGTTTCAAGATTTCCTGAACATTACAAATCAATATACCGACTGGCATACCACTTCATGTATGCACCTGGTGCTACTCAATCTAATGAAAAATGTCGTGAGTTATTGTTGGGAATGTATAAAACTACACTAGGGAACCAAATAGCCGGTCTGTTCACGGAGAGAAGAAGTAATAATTTTTTCAACGTATGTTACAATCATTATTGTTAAAAGACTATCACAAACACACTTATTTTTTCAAATTTTTCAGGGAATATGGAGAATACCGTCTTCTGATATTGATAGGCCTGGATGTTTCGCGGCACATCTCTCAAAATGCGTCATTATACTGATAAATACTTTAATCCAAATTAATGATCATGAAACGCTTCTTGATTTGGCCATTCAGTTGTACCGAATGCCTGATTCCGACAAGTAAGTTTCTTAAAAAATATCTTAGGTAGTACTCATGCTGTTTGTATTGTGTGAATTTTTGCGCGTGTACATAGAAAGCTTATACAATCCCTTGCAAATTAGACTAGTGAAAATTTGCTCAACATTGACATTTCACATTACGTTATATATCAAATCATGCTCACAAAACATACACACACGAAATTGAATATGACTTGAGTATTCTAAATCAATCAGTAGGTAAGTCTGAGAAAAGCTATGACTGGAGTATGTTCACTGGGAGATAAGTTAAGGAATTGAGTGAAACATCTTTCTAGACATACAATTTCATATTGAAAATTATTGTTTGAATTAACAGTACTTATATTTTATTCTTTTATTTTCAAATTTTTAAATAATCAAAACGCAAACTTTAACTAATGACATCTCTTTTACTCCTTCAGATTACTCTTTTTTCATTAAACCGTTCATGCTCAACGGGAACGCTAGTCCCGTTCCATATAACTTTGATTATAGCACAGATAAAAAACAAAAAGTGTTCTGCAAATAGCAGAAACTTTACGTCTGCTTAGCGGTTCAAATTGAACTGCCGAGTTTTGCCTTTGGCAATTCAATTTAAGCTGCTACACACTGATGAGTCTAAGACGAAACGTAAACAAAATTCAAAACGGTTATCTGTCCTAAGCACAAAATTAGGCTTACCCCTGAATGACCCCCATCTGAATCGGCCAGTTAGAGTCAAAAATCCGTTTCCGTTCGGCACGTCAGCTTAGACATGGCACTTAGGTGCTAAACAAAAAGTGTTTTGCATTAAGCAGTTCAATTTGAACTGCTACGCACTGATGAGTCTAAGACGAAACGTAAACAAAATTCAAAACGGTTATATGGTTATAGTTATTATTATTTATAAATACTAAATAAGTTCTTTATAGGAACCATCATTACCATTGAACTTTATGAGTTGAAGGGTCATTGAAAAATGTTGGGTCTGTGACCCAACATTTTTCAATGGCTTGTATGGCACTTAGTAATCTTGAGTTTATCTTTGGGTAAATTATGAAAATGCGCCCCATAGTAAAGTGAGTTGTATTCACGACAAATATGTTGGACAAATGTGCAATACTGCTGTTTCAGTTACACGAGAACTCGAAAGGACTGTGGGGGACGGGTATACTGTGATGGATAGTCGATGCCTTTCACGGGTAGGATCAGAAAAATTTACTAGTCCGAAGAGGTGAAACGATTGCACCTATTTTCAAATTACCCTTAAAGTTAACGGAGCCAGTAGAGACAGCCGATCTCATTCTTATTGATGGTTTGAGTATATGGAATAACTACTAAAGCTAAAATGAATTGAGCTACCGTAGCCGAGATGATTATTTCACTCCTTCTGCCACATTTCCCGTATAGTGACTATGATTTTACTCTATCGCTGCACTGTGTTCATCCAAATACAACATCGGTAACAAACATTCGTGCCGCAGTTCTGGTTTCTTAAAAACTGTTGAAAAGTTGTGCACATGTTAGCTTGTTGCCGATGGACTCGGTTGTGTATTCAAAACTGAGCGTCGGTGTTGGTTTTCGTTTTCTTTATAGCGTGTACGAAATTGAACATCGAACGCTGATTGATTTTTTAAGACTACCACAGTCTTTCTCATGACTTATCCAAAGTAGCAGTCTTTTCTAAGACTAATTTAGCATAGTTTATTAAGATTCATCAAATATGTTTGTTCTCAACCGGAAAGGTTACAAGCCTAAGGTTAAAAAAAGATACGGAAGGACCCCCATTCCGTCATTTCAAATCCTTCAAACTACATTGAGGATCCTATAAAATCTAATTGTAAAAATAAAAGACAACGGATGGACTTCTCTTTCCTTATTCGTATGCCATCTAACAACAGTTTCGATAATTTCTCGTGTAAATTGGATGGATATACTCAGACAGGGCGCTTTGGATGATGCAGTAGACTTGTTCTATCGCAAATTAGATTTGATATTCCAACATCTCGTGCCGCGTAGAAGACGCGTGTGCAATTGGAACAACAAGCAAAACACGCCTATGCAACTCGAACAACAACAAAAGGTGAAGGTGATAAACTGTTGGTGCGTGAATTAGAGCATCAGTTTGAATCATATAACGCATCGTGTTTTCTGCTCTACGTTTCTCCACTAGAGATCAGTTTTGAGGAGGACCCGAAACAGTTCTGGTCTTATTTGCGAAGTAAAAAGTCTTCCCGAGGATTTCCTGAAAGCTAATATCAAAACCAATCTTCCACAACATCTGTTGACTAAGCCAATCTATTCTCGTCTTTCTTTCGAAGCGTGTTAAATAATAACTCATCACCTTTGTCAGTACCGTACTTGAGTATTCTACCGTTGTATAAGGTGAATTCACCGTTGTATAAGGTGAATCTGTTGTTAACACTCTTCTATAACCACTTGTGCAGTTGTTTATTCGATTTCATTAGTTTGTTTTGAAATGCGTGGACTTTCAACGACAAGAACAACGTCGAAAAATTGTGTACATATGGTGCACAGAACGCGGACTGTCACTAAGAAACATAGTAAAAATGGATAGAGTAAGTGAAAAAGCCGTGCGAAATGCAATCAGGAAGTTCGGTGGGAATAACACCTTTGAGGATAAACCGAAAACGGGTCAAATAAAAGGTCCTGCTAACCCTCACTTGGATGAACGTATACTGAAGGCGTTCGAGCAAAAGAAGGAGGTTTCAGTTCGAGATGTGGACACTTCGAAGTCAAATGTTCTTCGTGCCAAAGAACGTTTGAATCTTCGAACCTATAAGAAGCAGAAACAACCAAAACGTAGTCCGAAACAAGGAGCATCGATCAGGCCAAGGGTTCGAAAGCTGTACAATACGATTCTTGCTGGAAATTTGAACTGCATAATCATGGACGATGAAACCCACGTGAAACTCGATTACAAATCCTTGCCGGGACCACAATATTATACGGCGCGAGAAGGCAAGTGTTAAACCAGTCCGAGACATTGATTGAAGTCGAAAAATTTAGTAAGAAAGCTATGGTCTACAAGCAATTTGTAGCTGCGGTAAGATTTAGAAACCCTTCATCACCACTACTTCAATGAACAGCGAAATATACATCAAGGAATGTTTACAAAAACGACTTCTATCCATGATTCGAAGCCACAAGGATCCTTTTGTCTTCTGGCCAGATCTTGCTTCTTGTCACTACTCGAAATCAACGGTAGAATGGTATACTACCAAAAATGTCACTTTCGTTCCAAAAGACATGAATCCACCAAATTACCCACAACTTCAACCAATGTAGGAATTTTGGGCATTAACGAAGGCACATCTTAGGAAACATGTCTCGGCAGTTCGAAAAAAGATTAACAAAAAGTGTCAAAACTTGTCGCCAAGAAGTCTGTACGGAATTTAATGAGGAACGTTCACAAGAAGGTGCGTCAGCTAGTCTACAATGGCTAAGCAGGAAATGTAGAGAATAATATTCTGTTATTGAAGTCTAATATTATCAGTATATCGAATAAAATTTGAATATCTAACACTTGTGAATTATTTACAAATCAAAGTGCGTCCATACTTTCTGGGACAGTCTTTAACAATCAATGATTAGTTGGTGGATCAAAGGGACCGGGTTCGTAGGAGCTACCGCCATCTTTTGAGAAGCAATGCATATTGCTTTGCCGGCATCTCTTCTTTTTAATCATTCTCTCGCTGAACGCTATTTTCCTGAGAAATGGAAAGAAGGTGTAATTATATCAGTTCACAAATCCTGAAACGTACATGACGTTACGACCTACAGAGACATTTCTATCCTTTGCTGCCTCCCAAAAATTTTCGAGCGAATGCTGTTGAATATTGTTTACCCGTCAGTGAAGCATATCTTCACAACCGATCAGCATGGCTTTGTCAAAATCGATCAACAACTACGAATATAATGAGCTATGTTTCTACTTTGATTGACAAGCCTGAAAAACGACAACAAGTTGATGGGGTGTATTTTGATTTTTCTAACACTTTCGATTGTGTTCCTCATGTACTCGTTGTTGGAAAATTGAGACGAAATGTATTCTCTGATTGGATAACAAACTGGATTCTTTCGTATCTTACAGATGTAGTACCTCAGTTCGAGTCGGAATTGTATATTCTGATCCTTTTGATATTACATTAGGTGTTCCGCAAGGGAGTCATTTCGGACCACTTCTGTTTGTGTTATTTGTGAATGATTTTTGCAATGGACTGTCGTCGTTTCAAGTTATGTATGACGACCATACATTTTCACAAGCTCAGTCACCAATCTCATTAACTCGATCAACTAATCTATATTCGAAAGTATAAAGAAAGAGTGTCAGTTTTATTCGTATTCACGACATCGAGTTATGTATCTGACATTACACTCCTATACTTTTTGTTGACCATTTTTCTTAGCTCCCAATTTTTTTTGTTAGCCATTATTCTTGCCTTCTCTTCACAGAGAACGTGTCTACCCAAGCGTCTGTTCCCCATGTTGGGATGGCTCGAAGTAGCGTCTGTTCTTGATGTTAGGAGCGGCTGATTATGGTCCTTGTGTCAGTGTGAGACTCTAAACAGTGCTGCTACGATGGCCCTCCGGCGAGACAGGAGATTGGTGCAGGCCTAACAAGCCGCCCGGAAAACAAATTACGCACAATCAAGTAAGAAATACGACTCGGAATAATCGGCCCACATGAGACGAGAGCCGATGACGAGAAGGAAGCATTTTACGCGCAGCTGGAACAAATCTACGACAGCTGTCCACGGCGGGATGTAACACTCATCATCGGCGACATGAATACTCAGGTAGGCTGGGAGGCAATGTACAGGCCTGTGATCGGGCAGAAGAGCCTGCACGCGGTAACAAACGACAGCGGTCAACGATGCGTATACTTTGCAGCCTCCCGAGGGATGGTAGTTCGAAGCACCTTCCTCTCCCGCAAAGATATCCACAAAGCCACCTGGATCTACATACGGAAAATCAAATCGACCACGTTCTCATCGACGGGCGATTCTTCTCCGACGTCATCAATGTCCGTACTTACCGCAGTGCCAACATTGCTCTGACTACCTTGTCGCGGTTTGAATGCGCTCAAAACTATCGACGGCGCACAACACTTGTCGCACAGGAACGCCGGGAATCAAAGCCAACTGAGGAACAACAAAGCCGGGGGCAATGACCAGTTACCAGGCAAGTTACTCAAACAGGGAGGAGAGGCACTGGCTAGAGCGCTGCACTGGATGATTTCTAAGATTTGGGAGGAGGAGATTCTACCGCAGGAATTGATAGAGTGATCCCGTCTAAAAAAGAGCGATAAGCAAGATTGTTGCAATTACCACGCAATCACATTGCTGAACGCCGCCTACAAGGTACTCTCTCAAATCCTTTACCGTCGTCTATCACCAATAGCTAAGCAATTCGTAGGGCCGTACCAAGTGGGTTTACTGGAGCCCGCGCACTACGGATCACATATTCGCGATAAAACAAGTACTCCAGAAGTGTCGTGAATAAAAACGTATCCACGCATCACCTATTCATTGACTCCAAAGCGACATACGACACAATCGATCGAGAACAGCTATGGCAGATAATGCACGAATACGGTTTCCCGGATAAACTGACGCGATTGGTCAAAGCAACGATGGATAGAGTAATGTGCTACGTCCGAGTATCTGGGACGCTCTCGAGTGCCTTTGAATCTCGGAGAGGGCTACGGCAAGGTGATGGACTCTCTTATATCTTGTTCAATATTGCCTTGGAAGAAGTGATTCGAAGAGCGAGAATCGACACGCGTGACAAGATCTTCCGAAAGTTCGTACAACTTTTTGGCTTCGCTGACAATATTGATATTGTGACACGTAACTTTGAGGAGATGACGGAAACCTACATCGGACTGAAAGCTGAAGCTAGGTATATTGGACTGGTTATATATGCGTCGAAAACGAAATACATGAGAGGAAGAGGCTCTAGAGAAGAAACACTACGCCTCCCACCACGAATATTGATAGACGGTGACGATATCTAGGTTGTTGACTTGTATTTGGGCTCACTGGTGACCGCCGATAATGACACCAGCCGAGAAATTCAGAGACGTATTTTGGCAGGGAATCGTGCGTAGTGTGGACTTAGAAAAACCCTTCGATCGATAAAAGTACGTCACCGCACAAAATTGACCATCTACAAAACGCTCATTAGACCGATTGCTCTCTATGGCCACGAGACCAGGACTATGTTGGCAGATTACCAACGAGCCCTCAGTGTTTTCGAATGAAAGGTACTAAAGACCATCTATGGCAGAGTGCAGATGGAATACGCAACGTGGAAACGGCGTATGAATCACGAATTGCAACAGCTGCTAAGAGAACCACCCATCGTACGGACATTCAAAATTTAATGGACTGTACTTGTCATAAGGATGTCGGACGACAGCCCAGTGAAAATGGTTCTAAAATCTAATACGACTGGTACAAGAAGAGAAGGAGCGCGGCGAGCAAGGTGGATCGTTCAAGTGGAGGGTTATCTCAGAAGCATCCGTGCCTTGAGTGTTGTTGACTTGTATTTGGGCTCACTGGTGACCGCCGATAATGACACCAGCCGAGAAATTCAGAGACGTATTTTGGCAGAAAATCGTGCGTAGTGTGGACTCAGAAAAACCCTTCGATCGAGAAAAGTACGTCACCGCACAAAATTGACCATCTACAAAACGCTCATTAGACCGATTGCTCTCTATGGCCACGAGACCAGGACTATGTTGGCAGATTACCAACGAGCCCTCAGTGTTTTCGAATGAAAGGTACTGAAGACCATCTATGGCAGAGTGCAGATGGAATACGGAACGTGGAAACGGCGTATGAATCACGAATTGCAACAGCTGCTAAGAGAACCACCCATCGTACGGACATTTAAAATTTAATGGACTGTACTTGTCATAAGGATGTCGGACGACAGCCAAGTGAAAATGGTTCTAGTATCTAATACGACTGGTACAAGAAAAGGAGGAGCGCAGCGAGCAAGGTGGATCGTTCAAGTGGAGGGTTATCTCAGAAGCATCCGTGCCTTGAGTGGCTGGCGACGAGCAGGCATGGACCGAGTTATGTGGACACGTATGCTTGAACAGCGGAGGACTCCCCAGGACTATAGCTGTTACGTGAGTAAGTAAGAGAAAAAATTGAAATGCTCGTTCGCTTAGACAACAACTTTCTTCGAAATTTGTTAATTGAAATGTCTTCGAATTGTTTGAAACGTCGACTGCCCATACTTGCATATCAGTCCCATATGGAAAATCGGTATTTCGAGAAAAAGACGATCAAAATTTTATTTTTCAATTTTTTGATTTATGGTGCATTAGGTAGCTAAATCATGGTATTATTACATGACATATCGGTAATACACCTTTGCTATTCCAGTATTGCAACAAATTAAATTATTGAAATTTGCACTGAATGGGACTGATATGCGGGTACTTTGCATATGGGACAGACATGGGTTGATATTTTTTTCACATTTTACTGAACAAACCCTAAACTTTTATTGGAATTTCTAAGTGTATATTGAGGATAGATTTCATTCCTCAAGCTAACTCAAAATTGGCGAAAATCGATATGGGACTGATATGCGAGTATGGGCAGTCGAGATGAAATGTAATCTCGAGAAATATTTTTTTGATAAAATTGACAATTTTGCAGGCATTGAAGTTTACTTCAGGTGTTAGAGTTGACTTATAAAAAACAGACCTTGATGTTTCATGCATTTCTTTCGCAAAACAAGAAAACCGCTTACTTTGAAAAATCGCGTAACTTCGGAAATCCGCGTTAAAACAGCGTAACTTTGAAAATCCGCGTAACTTCGGAAATCCGTGTAAAAAGCCAAGTAAAATAGAAAAAACCGCTAGAAGAACTCAGTGTACATCTTCAAATGAAAACGAATTATTGATAGGTAAATTTGCCCCTTCATCTTCTTCATCTGGTGTCAGTTACGCTAGCGTAAAGACTGTCCCAGAAAGTATGGACGCAAACAAAAATCGCTGCCATTTCCCACTGTTTCAGAATCTGTCAATTTTTATGGCTACGTCCTGTTGTTTACACTCCACTTGTGCAGTTGTTTATTCGTTTTCATTAGTTTGTTTCGAAATGCGTGGAGTTTCAGCAGAACAACGTCCAAAAATTGTGTATAAATGGTGCACAGAACGCGGACTATCACTGAGAAAGATAGTAAAAGTGGAAGGAGTAAGTGAAAAAGCCGTGCGAAATGCAATCAGGAAGTTCGGTGAGGATAACACCTTTGAGGATAAACCGAAAACGGGTCGAAACAAGGTCCTGCCTACCATCAGTTAGATAAACGTATACTGAAGGCGTTCGAGCAAAAGAAGGAGGTTTCAGTACGGGATGTGGCCAAAAAAGTGGGCACTTCGAACCTATAAGAAGCAGCAACAACCAAAACGTAGTCCGCAATAAGAAGCATCGATCAGGTCGAGGGTTCGAAAGCTGTACAATACGATTCTTGCTGGAAATTTGAACTGCATAATCATGGACGACGAAACCTACGTGAAACTCGATTACAAATCCTTGCCGGGACCACAATATTATACGGTGCGAGAAGGCAAGTGTTAAACCAGTCCGATAAACCGATTGAAGTCGAAAAATTTGATAAGAAAGCTATGGTCTGGCAAGCAATTTGTAGCTTTCGGTAAGATTTCGAAACCCTTCATCACCACTGATTCAATGAACATCGAAATATACATCAAGGAATGTTTACAAAAACGACTTTTATCCATGATTCGAAGCAACAAGGATCATTTTGTCCTCTGGCCAGATCTTGCTTCTTGTCACTACTCGAAATCAACGGTAGAATGGTATACTACCAAAATGTCACTTTCGTCCCAAAACTTCGACCAATTTAGGAATTTTGGGCATTAAAGGAGGCACATTTCAGGAAACATGTCTCGGCAGCCGAAACCATTCAACAGTTCGAAAAAGATTGGGAAAAGTGTCAAAATTTGTCGCCAAGAAGTCTGTACGGAATTTAATGAGGAACGTTCGCAAGAAGGTGCGCCAGCTAGTCTACAATGGCTAAGTAACAAATGTTGAGAATAATGTTCTGTTTTTGTAGTCTAATATTATCAGTATATCGAATAAAATTTGAATATCTAACACTTGTGAATTATTTACAGCGAAATCAAAGTGCGTCCATACTTTCACAGTCTTTAACAGGCGGTCAATTACCTACTACTAATCCTTTGATAAATGGATTTAAGCAAAATAATGCAGTATAAAATGATCTACCTACAAGATCAGCTCTATTTAATGATCATTCAAATGAAATTAACTTTGTCCATTTCAAGTTGAATGGCAATTCGTAAATAATATTGTTTCGAATTTAAAATTCAGCAATCAAATCCCTCCCGTGGTTGATGGGCTTGACGATATTGCAAACATCATCAGATACAATAAATTTGCGTTACAATTTGATGAAGATATGTGTTATAACTTTTAACTTCATTATTGAAATAAATGATTAAGATATGGAACGCCTTGAATAAGAGGTTGATTGCATTACACTCACGCCGGTAGGGCTTAACTGAGCTCGGTTTAATATTTCATTTTCATAATACCGGCCCTTATTACCAGTATGAAGAGGAAATTAAGTGAAGTGAACGTATCCCAATTGGGTTTCACACGATGGCAGCAGATGAACGATGAATCAAGTTCATCTTTGACGTGAATAGAATAAAATAATATATACTAAACAAATGAGCAAACCACTGATAGCTCTCAAACGATTTTCATCCAGGTTATTTTGTGAGGATGTGTCGTTTAAGACCTGGTAACGTCTGTGTGTTGATTTAAAATAGAAGCTCACAGGAGCAAATCTTATCTAGGCTCCAATGTAGAATTGAAGCAAGGGACTGCTGCCACTGTGACTACTTACAAAAAAAACCTGTTTTAATCCACCTAGTGGTGTAATGATGCCTTTCTTATATTACTCATTACATCATAAATATAGCCGTGAAATTCGCAAAAACAATTGTTTATTGAATAGAAATAGGAGAAGTTGTTCGGACCTGATCACACAAACTCTGTAATCCTGTTTACCCTGTAGTTCCGGAACCGAAAGTAGTATCCACAACAAAGTAAGGAATTCCGTATGAAACTGTAAGACTTTTCTTTTGAACCTATAAGTTTGTGAAATTCGATTTGGCCATCTCCAAGAAAAGTGAGTGAGATTCGTTTTGCAGTTTTTAATCACTATTTCCAATTCTTCCGAAACCGGATTTAGATGAACGGAATAGCCGAAGTTGGTTCGTTTGCCACCAACAAATATGACCTACAAATTGGAACAGTTTTGAACGTAGTTAAACCTATACTTACTATCTCATGCTCTATTTCGATCAAACCAATAAAACGAAATCGAACAAACGAAACGAACCTGCGTTTCTGTTACTTCTACATATGTAAGTCAAGCTAAACAGCATGAATCAGCAGCATAAAACATGTAGTAGGATTGGTATTATTATTATTATTATTATTATTATTATTATTATTATTATTATTATTATTATTATTATTATTAATATTACTATTATTATTATTATTATTATTATTAATATTGTTATTATTATTATTATTACTAGCAGACCCGTCGAACTTCGTCTCGACCAAAAATTATTTGTTCGAATTTCTGGTTTTGGATAGCAGAATTGTCAACCTATGACTATGTGGTTAAGGTTTTTCTCCATTATTTTTCTAATTACTTAACATACTATCAATCGAACTCGACACACATTCGCTTTAGCCCAAAAATGTTAAAATGTGGAAAACTTGTGTTAAGTAAAAATAGAGCAAATGATCAGCCTCTCCGACTCTCATCCTTTGATTCAATGCACTGATCGGAGATCCCTCTCTGATGGCCTTCAACATATTGGATATAAAGTGCCACGTTTTCCGTTCCAGATGTGACTCTTACTTCAGGTTATCGCTAAAAAAGCTCAGTAACCATAATGTTGTATTGATAAACGTAGCACAATGTTGAAGAATTTCTAGAGTTGTTCATTCGGTAGAGTAGGATATATTTACAATTTGTATTTAGCCCAAGTAACCAAAAGTTCGTAAAAAAGATTTGTCTTAAACAGCATACAAAGCATTCTGACCAGTCCGTTTTTAAGGAATTACTCACACTTGAATGTTCACCCGACGCAACATAACAAACTTTGAAGCAATTCCTTGTACAGCTTTTAAGAGCGAGAAAGTTTTCTCAGATCTTATTCTGTATGTTCAAGTTGCTAAAATGTGCCATGCGTACTTTAGAGCGTTAAAGTGGATATTTTTCATGAACTGTGGAACTTTTTTTGCGGAGAATCGACGCTTAAATTTTAATTTGATATTGATCCTACCAGTTTGAACATTCTTCACAGTCTCAATCCATTATGGTAATCATCTTGAACTATCAACTAATCATTGATATCTAATTGCCACTTATTGTGTGCGCTTAGTCTAATCTAAATCATTAGAAAGCAAATTGCAAGGAAAATCGCTCAGTTGGACCTTAGTGCTTCTACAGCACAATCTTTTCATGTTAACTCGAGCCCGCGAAGACTAATACTATTCATTTGACTCCATTGAACACAATTCATCAACGTGTAAATTATATCAGAAGTTTTACTCCTGCCTACAGCGGTATTCTAAAACAGTCATTCCGTCATTGAGTCATATGATAAACAATAATTTTGATACCCAATTAAGCACGTGGCTCGAAATGACGAATAACTCGTAGCGCGCCAAACGAATTCCATTGTCCATACAAAACAATTTTTTGGCTTTTCACATATTTCCGGCAAATTTTCCTAATTTTTTTATGTACGAACCCGGTGGGGGTAAAAACTGTTCAAACAAAAAAAGAATCATGTAAATCCGTCCATCCGTTCTTAAGTGATGCGATTACAAAGAATGATCTCTGCAATTTTATATATATAAATTGTGTCCATTAACTTTGACATGAACGCTATATTCGTTCAAGAATTGTATCAAAAGGCCTCTCATTCGTCGAGATGTGGTGGTTTGCTTAGTATTCAGTCCTGAGAATCAATATTCTGTTCTAGCGGAGTGAACATGAGGAGTGATTATACCAGTATTCTTCTTATCGTTAAAGCCAATGTATAAAACAGCAGATCTCACAACTAATGGTTCTTAAATGCCACGATTTCTCCTTCAGATATGATATTCACGATTCGCATATGGTAATTCGTCAAGTAATCCAAAGTTCGGAAAATGAAATGATTTGGCTTAAGCAGCTTACAAATGTTATGAACACCATCCGTTTTGAAGTAAACCACTCTTGAAAACTTACTCGAATCGGCTGAACAAACGTCAGCATGCTAAATGCAAGGAAAATATTTTCATCAGAACTCATTATTTCAACAGCAGAATCCTATCATTGATACGTAAAAAAATCGTTACATAATTTGATTTGTTCAACCCACGCCCACGATGGCCAACATAATTCATCTAACTACATCTACTGGTAAATGACATTAGAACTTGTGTTTCTGTTTACGGTATAGCTAAAACAGTCATTGGGCAAGTAATGATTTTGATACCCTATTAAGCACGTGTTTCCAAATGACGAATCAATCATGCATGTAAAATCTCCACCCAAATCTACTCGTTGCGCGCCAAACGATTTTCCAAAGATCTAGTATTCTTTTCTTCAACGGCGAAATACTGAGCATCTCCTTGTGCGCCAAACATCAATTGTAGATCTAGCAATCATTGGCGACTTTTTCAGTGGAAAATTCCATTGTCCATACAAAATAACTTTATTGGTTTTTCCCACTTTTCCGGTAAGTTTTCCAAATTTTTTTGATGTACGAACCCGGTGGGGGTAAAAACTGATCAAACGAAAAAAAAAGCATCTCAATCCGTCCATCCGTTCTTACGTGATGCGATTACAAAGAATGATCTCTGCATTTTTATATATATAGATTATTATTATTATTATTATTATTAATATTATTATTATTATTATTATTATTATTATTATTATTATTATTATTATTATTATTATTATTATTATTATTGACATCACTACACAACATGTACGAAATAGAACAAAGCACGCCTTGTTCGTTTTGTGTTTTCTTCTTCTTTCGGTGTTGTACATATTGTCACTCTACAAGGTCCGCCATCTAACTTTTTTTGAACTAGCGGTTATTTCGACATTGGTAACCTTAATGTCACTTCTGATTTGACAGAAACTTAGTTTGATCCTTCCACTGAACGAAAATGGTTGTGTATAAGCTTGAGGAACGCGTGAAAATAGTGCACTTATTCTTTGAAAATCATGGTAATGTTGCGGAATGTGTGCCAAAAAATCATCTTCTCGGATGAGGCACATTTTCATCTCGGCGGGTATGTTAATAAGCAAAATTGTCGCATCTGGGGGACGGAGAACCCGCACGTTATCATGGAGAAGTCGATGCATCCTCAGAGAGTGACGGTTTGGTGCGGATTTTGGTCTTCTTCGAAAATGAGACAGGAGCCGCCGCCACGGTCAATGGCGAGCGCTACCGCCATGATTAGCGATTGGTTCTTCCCGTTACTTGAAGATGAAGACTTAGATACCATTTGGTTCCAACAAGACGGCGCTCCGTGCCACACAGCCAACGCTACAATCGATCTTCTGCGCACAGTCTTTGAAGATAGAATTATCAGTCGAAATTCGGATGTCGTTTGGCCGCCTCGGAGCTGTGATTTGACGCCGTTAGAATATTATCTTCGGGGGGCTGTCAAAGATAAGTGTTATGAGGACAAGCCAGAGAAAATTCAAGCCTTGAAGGACAACATTCGTGCAGTCATAGCTGAAATAAAGCAGCATAAAATCGAAAATGTACTAAAAAAACTGGACCCACCGTATGGCGTACTGCAAGGCCAGCCGAGGCAGCCATTTGAATAAATTAAATTCCACAATTAACCGGAAGGATTGTACTTTAATATGAAAAAATAAATCTTGAAATCGGATGAACCGTTTTTATTTTATTGCATGTTTGAAAAAAAGTTACATGGCAAACCCTGTATATGGCGATTTGAAAACTTTTACACTCATCGCCTGTAACTGTGGAACCGGAAGTCGGATCCGGATGAAATTTCACAGTAGCTTTAAAGACAGTATGAACTTTAATTCAAATCAAGATTTTTGAAAATTCGTTCAAGCATCGCAGAGAAATCGAAGTGAATTTAGTTTTAGGAGCTTTCCTTCTCCACTTTCGCTGCTCTCGGAACAGGAAAAGAGGGACCAGTAGTGCCGAATTAAGTTTTCATACCCACAAACTAACATGCTCTGCAAACTAAAAGAATTTCTCACGCAGTTTTATGGGATTTGTAACTGTTTTAACCATCGGTCGTGGAAAAATACTAATAAAATTGGCAATTTTCCACTTATCACGCTTTAGTTCCGGAACCGGAATTCGGATCCAGATTAAATGTTCTACTATTTTGTAGGATATTATAAGACCTTTGATTAAAATCTTAGTTTGCGAAAATCGGTTGAGTTGTTTCAGAGTTAATTGAGTGTAAACTTTTTCTCAAATTTTCACATATTACCATATAACTCCAGAACCGGAAGTCACATTCAAATGAAATTCAATAGCAAACTTTGGGACCATCATACCTTTTATTCGAATCTTAGTTTGTGAAAATCGGTTCAGCCATCTCTGAAAAAAGTGAGTGCATATTTTTTTCATTTTTTTACACACATACACACACGGACGGACACACACACAGACATTTGCTCAGTTCGTCGAGCTGAGTCCGGGCCTCGGTTAAAAAGTCGATTTTCACAGTGATTGTATAGCCCTTCTATATGAGAAAGGCAAAAAGAATTTAAAATTTAACGGTGTTGAACAGTCGTTCGCACCGCACGCGTAACATATAACTCTTGGCTCCTGGAAATTTTTTCTGACTACCTAGAGTTTCATTGATTCAAGGCTTCAGTCTTTTTCAAGGCTACCTGAATCACTAGCAGTCTTTTAAAAGACTAACAATTAGTCTGCCTTTCTCAAGGCTATACAAAGAGTGATATTTGAGTGACTAAGTGATACAAAGAGTGATATTAGAGTGACTAAGAAATTAATCAGCCTTTCTTAAGGCTAGCTATTCAAAGAACTATTCTTCGATCTAATCAGTCTTTATTAAGACTACCACAAAATCAGTATTTATCAAGACTTTTCCAAACTAGGAGTCTAATTGAAAACTAATTTAGCCTAGTTAATTTAATTTCAAATTTCATTCATTTCAAAAATGCCAGCGTCCAACCGGAAAGGCAACAAGCCTAAGGCTAAAAATAATGTAAAAATAAAAGACAACGGACGGATTTCCCTTCCGTTGATCCTATGCCGTCTAACAATATTTACGAGATTCTGCCTGAATCCGATTGTAGTGACATAGAAGAAAATTCTTCAAAAATTCCCAAAATGGACGCTTGTCATTCTGGGAAGAAACAACAATCTATGCCACCAGTGACGGTGAAGATTTCCGACTTAAAAGCATTCCGGATTGAGCTTTCTACTTTTCTCCCGGAAGTAAAAGTCTCATTTCAAATCGGACGAAGAGGAGAATGTCGAGTGTTGGTTGATTGATTGGAAGATTACGAACGTCTTATTCGATATTTGTCCGAGAAACTTCATAAATTTTATTCATATGATATAAAATCAGACAGACCCTTCAAGGCTGTCTTAAAAGGCTTATCAACTCGATCAACAGAGCATAACAGGATTCTATCAAAATTATATATGATCCTGATATTTATATCTCATTATGTTATAAACATGATTCCAAATCAGAAGCAAACATTCAGATTTTATTGAAATTATAGCAAGTTCAGATATTATATTAAGGGCCGTTATATTTCAGATAAAACTATACTAGAGAATTGATAAAAAGAGAGTTCAAACACTTTTGTCGATCATGTTTTTGACTTTCAACCAGAAAAATGCTATACTTCAATAAACAGCTGTAACAAACATATTTTCCAATTTCACATTCCTGAAAATGCTTTTGAAAGCAATAATTTGATATTTGATTTCAAAATGACAGCCTGAATTTTAAATGTGAGAACGTTTCTAAGTAATTCCTACTTAAATTGTGTAAAGTTTTTATTCAAATATTAATTATAAATTGAAAATAAATATTCTTCACGATGATTTTTCGCTTTTTCTCTTACGAACAAAGAAAGGTAAGGCGAAAGCTTTAAAACTCGACTAAAAAATATTGAAAAAAGTGGATTATCGGTGTCCGATTTTTGTTTCCGAAAACACAAAGTGATAAATGTCAAAAATTGCAAAACGTCTTCAAAAGTGACGCTGCAATAAACGAAAAACAGCATCTAAACTGGGCTCAAAACCAAAATCTAAACTCAGCCCCTGGCCCCTCCCTAAATCAAAAACAGATGTATAATTATTTAGAAGGTCTCAGACATGTGTTACACAAATTACAAGACAGTAAACGTAATGAAATGTAATGCAATATCAGTTCAAATGGAAAAGTTTAAAGTTTAACGCCTGTAAAAGGCACACCGAGAATTAGGAACATAAGCAATCTTCGGTAAATTTTTTTAAATCTTTGGGCCCCTCCCGAAAAGAAATCCTGGGTACGGGCCTGAATCATGAATCAGACAAAAACGATTCATCGCACCATAATACCTTCGATTTGAAAAGTTCAATCTATCCATATCTGATAAATTTATGATAGCCTCATTTCGTAGTACTTTGATTATTTGGATTTTTGGAACCACGAGCTGGGATTCGAAATTTGCAATGTACTCTACAACAACCGACCCGCATGATGAGATTTTCCATTTGAATCATTTTTCTGTGAGTCAATCTAAGTAGATATCTAACAATCAAACCGGAATGAAAGTTCAATTTTGATGGTTTTTGAACATTACTTGCTGGGCTTCTGGCTGCGGATATCGCAAACTAATGTGACTAATAGGCAATTGGTTGATCATCAATCATAAACACTTGCTATTCGAATCGATGTTATATACACTTCTGATTTTTCACTGACTTTCAAACGAATTTTTATTCTAATCTAAATTTACGAAAATCGATTCAGCCATCTCCGTGAAAATTAAGTGCACATTTTAATCAAATATACCCGCCAATCGACATACATACACGTTTAGACAATTCACTACTTCAATTGAACGAGCGAACTGATTCGAATTGAGAGTCGGCCTTTTGGCACAAAGAAGAAAAAACTGAAAAACTATCATTCATTAGTTAATTTCCTCAGATTCTATAAGGTAGTTTTATTTCACTGAATTTAATCATTTCCGTTCATTTACAACTATTCTTCAGTACAAAAAAAAGCTTGCTCATAGTTCTAAAATAGCTCCTTTGTCATTCCTATGCCGGTTGGAAGGAAACGATGAAAGAGGTGGAGAGCGATAGATTATTTTTGTAGTAATATGGCCTTACACTAGTTATTATATGATGCCAATATATCCTTCCAACATCAGTTGGTTCTCATGCCCTGATGCAATCGTAGCGTATGTTGGCAACTCGAAACTTCCCGGTTCGGAACCAGTCGCTTAACTGTGGATGACTTTTTTTATGGCAATTCAAATCGCCTAAAGGTATGCAATTTCATTTCACTTCGCGAAATCTATTTTTAGATTTGCACGGTAAAACCTTTCCCCTCAAAAACTGGGTAATAACAGCTGAAAAGTCGTACTAAATTTGTAACAAATTAAGATATAATATTGATATTTACATATCAAGGTTTGTAACAATTTTGTTATCACCTAGGTTAAATTGAGTTATAAATTTTGTTATTTTAACTATTAACGAGGCCAAGATTATGACTAATTTAGATAGAAAAAACGAAGCAACCCCAGATACAATTTTGATCTCCCTTGTTGATCGGGATATGATCAAAGTACTGATGAAATTAAAAATGAAATAAAAGAATTGCTTGGTTTTGCCCCTTCCCAAACTTATGAAAAAAAGAGCGAATGATACTTCTAAACCACGCTCTGGAATTTCCCTCGAACTTTACCTAATACACTTAAATCGAAGTGGTGTAAACAATTTGAAAACTTTAGAAAAAGTACGTTACATTTCCCACATTGAAATCCATTGGGAACATTATAAATGGCATAATGGTGTTTCAAACCTAACGCAATGTCGTCGTTGCCAAATCTTCGGCCATGGTACAAAAAACTGTCATATGGATATACGATGTTTGAATTGTGGTAAATCGAATTCGAAAGACGTTTGTCCAATGAATGGAACCACAGATAAATTTTCATGTTCAAATTGCGATGAAAATCATAAATCCAATTATTTGAAATGTCCTGTCAGGGAAAAAATTTTAAACGCTCGTTCGCTTAGACAACAAGTCAAATGAACGACCTTAAATTTACAGAACATACCTGAAAATCAAAAAACCGTTACAAATGCCACGCCTAATTCTTCTAAGGCACTTATTTCTTCGAATTCAAAACAAAAAACGTGATTAATCCACCTGGCAGTGAGATGATACCTTTTTTTATCAAACCGCATGTGTTTTTTGCATGATGTTTTAGTTCTCATGACATTACACTGAAGTCTTTTTTTATGCGAATTTACGTGCCGCATAAAAAAAACCGCATAACTCTGAAAATTCGCATAAAAAAACCGCATAACTCTGGAACATCGCATAAAAAAAGCCGCATAACTCTGAAACTTCGCATAAAAAAAGACCGCAGAAGGGAAACCGCATAACTCTGAAAATTCGCATAAAAAACCGCATAACTCTGAAACTTTGCATAAAAAAACGCATAACTCTGAAAATTCGCATAAAAAAAGTCGCGTAAAAAAACCACATAAAAAAGCCGCATAAAAAAAGACCTTAGTGTATTTTAATTATCGTCGTTTTAATCGGCAAATTGAGATTTCAATCACTCATTACCCTGTGATGTCGAAACTGCAAATCGTATCGAATTTCAATCTTAACGTGTGATAATCGATCGAACATTCCATGAGATGTCGAAGTAAGTTCCACTTTAGAGTTTTTCGTCATTATTTACGGTACTTCTAGAGCCGGTATTCAGGAACTAGCATAACCCAAAATGATTCGAATGGCAATAAATTAATACGCCAAACAATTTGCATCTTCTATATCGGTATGAATTTTAAAAACTCATCATCTGTAATTCCAGAATTGGATAAAATTCACCAATTTTGTATGGGACCTTAAGTCCTTAAATTAAGTTTTTGTTTTTAAAGTTCGATTTGGCCTTTTTGAGAAAATGATTGAGCTTTGAGAAACGATTCGATACTGGAACCGGAATTCTAAAATCGGTGTAGCCGAAATCAGTTAAATTCACCTGAGGAGTGTGTAGACATCTTTGAGAAATTGTAGTGCGAATTAAAATAAATTAATCAGGTTTATCGGGTTTGCAGATTTGGATAGTCGATTACCAAATAAATTTATTTCAGTTTGAGCGGTATTTGTTTTTGGATTCGGAATGGAGGTACAAAAACAAATACCGCTTAAACTGAAATAAATTTATTTGGTAATCGACTATCCAAATCTGCAAACCCGATAAACCTGATTAATTTATGTGAAATTGACACTTTTATACTAATCACCCTGTACCTTCTAAACCAGAAGTCGGATCTGACTAAAAAGTAAGATGTTTATAGGATTTTAAGACCTCTCATTTGAATCATAGATGATTCTTAGATTTCATTTGAATCTTAGATCGGTTCAGCCATCTACGAGAAAAATGAATTGCTATATTTTAATTTCGTTTCACATATCAAACAGTGGTTCCGCAATCAGAAGTCTGATCCAAACGTAATTCAGGAACCTTGTTTGGGAGTATACGACTTTTCATATGAATCTGAGTTTGTAGAAAACGGTTTAGCCATCTCCGAAAAAATTGAGCGAAATTATTTGTCACGCACGCATTTGCGGATCTCGACGAACTGAGTCGTATGGTATATGGAAGCTATGTTTTTCCAGCATTTATTACTGTAAGTAGTTTAAATCAATATAATTATGGAAATACTTTAAACTCGAAAATGCTGATATCATCTGGTTTACATATGCCATATTCGAAAGATTATGTTGCCATAAACGAACCGTGCTATAATCGGTCCTAGGCAAATTGTCATGAAAAAGGATGCTGTACACAGTTTTTTTGGTACTTAGAAACAATTGTATGTAACAGTATAAAAAATAGTGTTTCACGTTGCTCCCAAGCATTGCTTTGTCATACAGCGCTCGAAACTCCTACTGCTGGTATATGGGGAAAAGTCGCTTATAGCAAAATGTCGATATCTCAGTTGAAAATGGACGGATTTTAACAATCTATGGCTTGTTGGATAGCTATTACCGTGTGGAGTATAATTATAGAAACATATTCTGTTTTCAAGGTCAAGTGTGACTGATACTGTCAAAAAACTAAAAATTTTGACATAAAACTTCGTATAACTCAAAAAGTAAACATCTGATCTCAAAACCATTCAATAGCGTTCTGGGTGACGGGGAGACCTTTCATTTGCGACTAGTTTGATCAAAATCTGTCCAGCCATCTCTGAGATATCGACCTCTTAGTTGACAACACACACACACGCGCGGACATTTGTTCAGTTCGTCGAGCTGAATCGATTGGTATATGACATTCGGCCCTCCGGCTTGGAAAATTTTTATAAAGTTTGAGCGAATTCTATACCTATTTTTTATATATATAAAAAAGGTAAAACAGGTACACCTTCCAATTCGTCTTCTAACGAAAACAATTTATTAATTGGTAGATCGGCCATATCATCTTCTTCTGATGGCAGTCTACCTACAAATATTCCTTCAATGCCATTTGCTTCTTTAAATGAAGTTGATTTAGGCGATATAACTGACAATAAAATGATCTACCTATAAGATCAACTTTTTCAAATGATTATCCGAATGAATTCGACTTCATCACTTTTTGAAGCATTTCAAATCGGATGGCAATTTGCAGATAATATTATAATGAATTTAAATTTAACAATGATGTTAAATAATTATTTGAATATTTTAAATTGGAATGCTCGATCTTTGAAATCGAGTGAAGATGAATTTTATAATTTTCTCAAAATTCACAAAATTCATATTGCCATTGTGACAGAAACTTTTCTTAAACCAAATGTCAAATTGAAAAGTAATCCACACTATGTGGTTCATCGATTTGACAGGTTTACTGGAATGGGTGGTGGAGTTGCCATTTTTGTCCAACGGCGAATTAAACATCGAATTTTACCTTCTTTCAATACTAAAATAATTGAAAGCTTGGGAATTGAAGTTGAAACCATTCTCGGAATTTATTTCATCGCTGGAGCATATTTGCCATTCCAATGCACCGGCGAACAATTAAATTTCTTTAAAGGCGATTTGCAGAAACTCACAAGATATCGACCGAAATTTTTCGTAATAGGGGACTTAAATGCTAAGCATGTCCAGTGGAATTGTAGGCAAAATAACAGTAATGGTAAAATACTTCATAATCAACTCTCAGCTAGTTATTTCACAGTTTTTCATCCCAGTAATCCGACTTGTTTCTCTTCCGTGAAAAACCCGTCTACAATTGATCTGGTTCTAACGGATCGAAGTCATATTTGTAGTGAATCGATTACACATGCTGACTTTGACTCAGATCATCTTCCTGTAACATTCAGACTTTGATTAATCCAATTAGTTCTATATTAAACTATCATAGAGCTTATTGGTTGGATTATAGTTCTCACATTGAAAATCATGTGGTTCATGAAACTATTTTAGAAAATTCTGCGGACATCGACACAGCAATTGATAATTTGAATCATTACAGGAAATCTTTCAGTTCCCAAAGCTCAAACTAAATTAAATTCTCCTATCCAAGCAAAGTCTCGGCATTACATTCCTTTTGTAGAATTTGGCCTTTCTGTTTCAACAGACTTCGCAGCCGATTCTTAGTGTACAGAATCATTGCATGGCTAGTACTATGGATTCTACTGACACTAAGAATCCTTCCAGGTCGGGGCTCAAAAACATACGACAACTGGCTTGTTAGACCAGTGTCCTATGCATTGAACCGCCAACCCGGAACAAAATATAGAAATTAAACATAGATTTACTCTTTTGCGAAATGAAAATTTCGCTAAAGAAGTTGAACAAATTAAACCATATTCTAAACCTTTCTGGAAACTTTCTAAGGTTCTTGAGAAACCTCAGAAACCAATTCCTGCTCTCAAGAAGAAAATCAAATACTTTTTACAAATGGCGAAAAAGCTCAAAAACTTGCTCAGCAGTTCGAGAGTGTCCACGTTGTGAGTCCTATTGAAAATGAAGTCTCACTGAAATATGATCAACTCAAGTGTCATTACAAGATGACATTATTGAGACGAATTTTGATGAATTTAAGTCAATTGTTAGGAAACTTAAAAACATGAAGGCTCCTGGTAAATGGATTTTTTTATATTCTTATTAAAAATCTTCTCGATGTTGCCTTGAGACTCCTGGTTAAAATTTTCAACAAGTGTTTTTCATTAGCTTACTTCCCATAAAGATGGAAAAACGCTAAAGTAATTCCTATCCTCAAACCTGACGTTGTGAGTCCTATTGAAAATGAAGTCTCACTGAAATATGATCAACTCAAGTGTCATTACAAGATGACATTATTGAGACGAATTTTGATGAATTTAAGTCAATTGTTAGGAAACTTAAAAACATGAAGGCTCCTGGTAAATGGATTTTTTTATATTCTTATTAAAAATCTTCTCGATGTTGCCTTGAGACTCCTGGTTAAAATTTTCAACAAGTGTTTTTCATTAGCTTACTTCCCATAAAGATGGAAAAACGCTAAAGTAATTCCTATCCTCAAACCTGATGTGGCAGGTTTATTTCTTTAACGAAGAAGTCCAGTTCCCGTCCTAGTTACTGAATGAATGTGTCTTTATTTTCTGCATTTTGGTTTTTATAAAATGTACAAATTTTCTCTGTGTACGTGTAGCTTTGACGAGAAGTCTTGAGACTTGACAATTACATATATCGAAAAGGTTTTGGTAATGATTATATGGAGAAGGCTAGTGTTTAATAAACATCGCTCGACCCGCAGCGATGGCAAGAACAATTGAAGTTATTTATTTTCCTTCGCGCGAGGCGGAAATTCCACGCCAGCGGCGTACATGGTTGAAGTGTTTATATTCATTGCGTTACTTTGCTTGTGCGCTGTAAGCAGTTCAAGTGTTTAAGATAGGAGGACCGTTTTTGGTACCGAGCATAATTTCGGCTGTATCGGTCCAACTCATAAAATATTTAAAGTTTATGATTTGTAAAGTGCCGATGCATCAAATCATAAGGCTGTATGTGCTACGATGTATGGCTGGTTTCCGTACAAAGTATTCTCAAGAAGACGTTTACAATGTAACTACATTGTGTCGAAATGAAATGTACTATTGCAATTGTTCTGAGGGTTTAACGTGGAAAACGTGGTGGTTTTGTAATTCCGCTACACCTTCCCCGTAAATTTAAGTTTACGGAGTCATTTTCGGGTGATAAAAATTAAGGTCTGGTCTCAAGAAATCTCTTACAATATTGTGTGAAGAGTAATGTGTTTTACAATGTTTTGATTTTTCTTCTGTGTTATAATTCCTGGATTTTGATATTATTATGTTATTGTATAATGTCAATAGTGTAATTTGTGTGATATAATGGTATGTAAAGAAATGACAATAAGGTAGATTTGAATGTAACAGGGATATAGTAATAAGATAATGTTTTGGAGTTAATAATTGTATAGTTGTATAATCGTATGAGTTTAATTATATGGTATATAATGTGATATAAAATATAGTAATTAAAGTTTGTTCTTAAGTAAAATTCGTTTTTTTTTTCTCATAAAGATTTAATTTTTTTTTTGCTGTAGTATGTGATAATATTGTTGTATTTGATTACAATTTAACAATTTGATTTTTGTGAACTGTATGAGTTTGCTTTGTTTCTAGGTTTTCTATTGTTGCATTTGGGTGATCTATGCTTTTTACTATATAAGAACCTTTGTAAATTTTGTCTAATTTTGTTCTATTGTGATTTTCTAACATTACTTTATCATTTATTTGAATGGAAGAGGGTTTTGATTTATTTTCTTGATCGTAGTTTCGTTTAATTTTGCTTTTATCTATAAGATCTTTTACTTTCAAGGCTGCAGTTTTTAATTTGTACTTTAATTCTGAATAGTATTCATCATAATTATATATCGGTTCTATGAATTCTGGATTTTTCAATTCGTTTGGTACTGATGCTGTTTTTCCAAATATCAGTTCAAAAGGTGTGTATGGGAAGTCAGTGTGAGGAGTTGTGTTGTAGCAAAACGCGTAGTAAGGCAGCCAGTCATCCCAGTCACCAGGGTTGCTGAAATTCGCCTCACGCAACTCATTAACGTTCATCGCCTGCGAACGATTCAAGAACGGAGACAGCAAAGCATGTAATGCCGGACGAGGCAAAAGCTATGCTCAATATGTGACTGCCTGAGCGACTCGCAAGAGAGAAGAGATCTTGCTTCTTCATGCTGGTTGCTATTCCGCCGTGAGCCATTCTCTACCATTTCAAGAGCAGGTATCATCAGGCACGAGTAGCGCTTACATTGAGTCAATTTTTGACTCACTGTGAGTCAAAATGCCAGCAATCATGAATGCAAGTGTACGAAAAAAATTGAAGACAAAAATTAGCGATGCGATGGAAGCAATTTTTTATTTTGCTTAGTTTAATTGTCTCGTAGATATTGCCCTGATAAAAGGTGTGCGTTGAACATCACAAATTAGCTTGGAAAACTTTAAACGTAATATCATTACTTATTATTGGAAGATGGCGAAACGATTGGGTTGGATAAAAATTAAACTGATAAATAAAACTAATAGTCCACTTCATAACGTCGTTTAAAATCGTATACTAATGTACATATAATGTACTTCCTACTGCAATAAAACTAATGAAACAGTTGATTCAGATTTCACCGAATACTATTCTCACGTTCGTACTCCGTGCTGTTGAAATTTTGCGGCAAGTAATGGCAGATAGATTTTAAAAAAGCTGGAGTTGAATCACCTGAGGACAATCACTTTTGTAAAGTGAAAATTTTGCAGTTTATATGGCTTATATAAGAAATAAAATAAAAGGAATTATTTTCCACATATAACTGTAGCAACACTTTTGATTCTCTTTCGGGTTGGTTTGATATTTATTTTATTTATGATTTTGAAAATGGACTGAAATATCTACAGTGATATTTTTTAAAATCACATATGATTATGAATGATCAAGTCCAATACGCAATATCAATATGCAATGCAAATAGAGTGACAAAAATATATTCTGAATATTGATTATAGAGGCAAGTCTAATCTTTTAATTCCAGGGATGATTTATTTTCTCATGTTTTTATTATATTAAACACAATTTAACGCTTCTTCGCATAGATTTGATTTATAGAAGTAATAGGAGTGCAGGGTTTTCCACAACGTTTGAACCTACTGAGACGCCATGTAACTGCTTGCTCTGCAAAAATCAAAGCAATTAAGAAGAAGCAATTAAGGCTAACAAAGAAATAGTCATTACTAACTAAATACTCATTCAGCATCTTTTACCATACATCTACACAAATTATCGATTAGAATAACTGTACTACGATCAGGAAATTAAGACTTTTAAATTGAGAATCACGGTTGTGGTTCCGGCCAACTGCCACAGGATGTCGAAGCATTTTGTAAAACGCAACATAAAATTGGAGGAATAGATGTTCCATTGAAATTTACTTTTGCATTTTTGTATCGCCTTATTAACTTAGTCCTATTTTAATGCATTCATTAAATTTTTGCATTTAATATTATCATTTTTGGAGTTTCACAAAACTATTGCCTCGTAAGTTTTTCTTCCAAAAGCAAACAGCAAAATAATAACGTAATGTGATATCAGTTGAGAAATTGATGAGCTGAAATCAAATTAAGATTACAATCTGATATTGCTGTCAAAAATGTATTGAAAATAAAATGTTCTACAATTGACTCCCGAAGTGATCGGTTTAGCTTTTTTTTAAAAAGAACATCCGCTAGAAGAAATTGTAAATTCAATTTCATAACATTTTACAATATTCATATTACAGAGGAAACGATTTCAATTTGAAAAATAACACAATCCGCGTGGTTTATCGATTTGTCAGATAGTGCGATTTAGAATTTTTGTTACTCATATCACACATTCAGTTTTGAAACTACTCATTGTATTATTTACCTTAAAACTGTGTTGAGCAAAAAAAATTTTACGTGAATACTTCAAGGATCACATACAAAGAGTCCAAATGAAATATAATTCTGTTATCACATAATCAGGAGATAGTAGGAGAATATAGGATCAAGAAAAAAAATATGCATTTAATTCCACTTTATTTAACGTCACTAATGTCACGAGACAGATAATTTTGTTGTGTTTGATTGTATGATACTTGATTTTTAGATATTTATTTCGTTATTGGAAACTGCGGAAGGTCTTCATTGCACGATTATCCATGGCACAGTTTCCATGGCACAGTTTCCAGTAAAATCTTATGCAATGCAAATAGAGTGACAAAAATATATTCTGAATATTGATTATAGAGGCAAGTCTAATCTTTTAATTCCAGGGATGATTTATTTTCTCATGTTTTTATTATATTAAACACAATTTAACGCTTCTTCGCATAGATTTGATTTATAGAAGTAATAGGAGTGCAGGGTTTTCCACAACGTTTGAACCTACTGAGACGCCATGTAACTGCTTGCTCTGCAAAAATCAAAGCAATTAAGAAGAAGCAATTAAGGCTAACAAAGAAATAGTCATTACTAACTAAATACTCATTCAGCATCTTTTACCATACATCTACACAAATTATCGATTAGAATAACTGTACTACGATCAGGAAATTAAGACTTTTAAATTGAGAATCACGGTTGTGGTTCCGGCCAACTGCCACAGGATGTCGAAGCATTTTGTAAAACGCAACATAAAATTGGAGGAATAGATGTTCCATTGAAATTTACTTTTGCATTTTTGTATCGCCTTATTAACTTAGTCCTATTTTAATGCATTCATTAAATTTTTGCATTTAATATTATCATTTTTGGAGTTTCACAAAACTATTGCCTCGTAAGTTTTTCTTCCAAAAGCAAACAGCAAAATAATAACGTAATGTGATATCAGTTGAGAAATTGATGAGCTGAAATCAAATTAAGATTACAATCTGATATTGCTGTCAAAAATGTATTGAAAATAAAATGTTCTACAATTGACTCCCGAAGTGATCGGTTTAGCTTTTTTTTTTAAAAAGAACATCCGCTAGAAGAAATTGTAAATTCAATTTCATAACATTTTACAATATTCATATTACAGAGGAAACGATTTCAATTTGAAAAATAACACAATCCGCGTGGTTTATCGATTTGTCAGATAGTGCGATTTAGAATTTTTGTTACTCATATCACACATTCAGTTTTGAAACTACTCATTGTATTATTTACCTTAAAACTGTGTTGAGCAAAAAAAATTTTACGTGAATACTTCAAGGATCACATACAAAGAGTCCAAATGAAATATAATTCTGTTATCACATAATCAGGAGATAGTAGGAGAATATAGGATCAAGAAAAAAAAATATGCATTTAATTCCACTTTATTTAACGTCACTAATGTCACGAGACAGATAATTTTGTTGTGTTTGATTGTATGATACTTGATTTTTAGATATTTATTTCGTTATTGGAAACTGCGGAAGGTCTTCATTGCACGATTATCCATGGCACAGTTTCCAACAAGTAACTGTAGAGAGTTTGTTTGTTTTTGATAATAATAGAAATATCATTCTTCAGTAAAATCTTATGTTGGCCTCCAAATTAGTGCCTTATATAAAATTATAGAAGTTCTATTTCGGTTTTAGTTTCTATTATATTGTAGCTCTAACGCCCTGTATATTGAATGTGACGGAATTATTTGGTGTTTATGGTTCTTCTAGTATTTGTACGAACTGATAGTGTTTATCATCAAAGTTGGTCTCAACTTTTTTGGTAGTTGACTTGGTTCGACACAACTTGTCTCGAAGTCAATACAAATACTATTAGTTTATTATGAATGAAATTAAAAGCAATTATTAGTGTCATCACATATGTTTATAATTATTAAGTTAACGATCGTCGAATGGCTTTGTAATCGGTATATAAATAGTTTCACGATCATGAGAAACAATAATAATTGACAAAAACTTGGGACTATTACTTCTCAGGCATAATAAACAACCCTACATTCGACCGAATGAAAAATACCAATTTGGCATTTCGAATGAGGTATAATTTGTTTGGAAAAGTCGAACTCGATCGAAACACAAAATGAATTTATTATAGAACTACGGAATAGGAGTGAAAGTTACATATTTACGACACACAAAAACGCTCCATTAATAACCCTTTACAGTTTGATGATTAATCAATAACATATTCTGGCAGGTATCAAAGTTGTCCCTAATGCTACAAATCACGATTGAAGTATAGCAAACACCGAAGAAATGTGCAGTGAAGACAATTCAAAAAGATTCGACATCTTTCTTATAAGCTTTATACAGGAATAAAATTTTATCCTGGGCGGTCATTCAGTTGTACCACCATACGTCGCAGAGAACGAATCACCGTGAGTAGAAAATTCGGCTCAACGCGAGTCATCATCACCACCGAATAGCTTTCTACCTAAATGCTTCGAAACGAACTCACTGCGAGCGAACAGAGTGCATATATGATGCTTGCTTGCTTTGCCAAGCGGTTCAATTCTCTGAGTGGAAGGAAAGAATGAATAAAGCAGACACGGAATATATACAAACTGCTCGCCGCACGGAGAGCATCGCCGGTGAGTTCACGAGTAATGTTTCATTGATAGGATCAGCAACCTTGCCAGTCACTATGTGATTCGTTGACGAACTGTCTCACGTACTCATTCAGACATCGATGATTTCTCTCTAGACTTCCGATAGTTTGTGGGTGATACGGTGTCGAAAATTTTTGAGTCAATTTGAGTAATTCGCTAGTTTTGTGAAAAACTTCATTTTTATATTCGGTTCCCTGGTCTGTTCGTATAATAGATGGGGTTCCGTAAATTAGAATGCTGTGTTCGACAAAAGCTTTGGCTATTGTTTCTGCTTGTTTGTCTGAAATTGGTTTTACTATGATATATTTTGATAAATCGCATTGAATTGTTAATGCATATCTATTTCCTGAATTTGATTTTGTAAATGGTCCTATTGTGTCCATAGATATTGAAGAAAATGATTTTTGTGGTGTTTGTGTTTGAATAAAATTTTCTGTTGTCCTAAAGGTATGTTTATTTTCTTTGCATTTTATACAATTATGGATGTAATCTGCAATGGATTTTTTCATATTTGGCCATATATAATGACATTTAAGTTTTCGATACTGTCTGTTAATTCCGACGTGTCCGCCAATTGCAGTTAGTTTTGCTTTTATCTATAAGATCTTTTACTTTCAACGCTGCAGTTTTTAATTTGTACTTTAATTCTGAATAGTATTCATCATAATTATATATCGGTTCTATGAATTCTGGATTTTTCAATTCGTTTGGTACTGATGCTGTTTTTCCAAATATCAGTTCAAAAGGTGTGTATGGGAAGTCAGTGTGAGGAGTTGTGTTGTAGCAAAACGCGTAGTAAGGCAGCCAGTCATCCCAGTCACTATGTGATTCGTTGACGAACTGTCTCACGTACTCATTCAGACATCGATGATTTCTCTCTAGACTTCCGATAGTTTGTGGGTGATACGGTGTCGAAAATTTTTGAGTCAATTTGAGTAATTCGCTAGTTTTGTGAAAAACTTCATTTTTATATTCGGTTCCCTGGTCTGTTCGTATAATAGATGGGGGGTAGAATGCTGTGTTCGACAAAAGCTTTCCTCCAATTTTATGTTCGGTTCTATGAATTCTGGATTTTTCAATTCGTTTGGTACTGATGCTGTTTTTCCAAATATCAGTTCAAAAGGTGTGTATGGGAAGTCAGTGTGAGGAGTTGTGTTGTAGCAAAACGCGTAGTAAGGCAGCATGTCATCCCAGTCACTATGTGATTCGTTGACGAACTGTCTCACGTACTCATTCAGACATCGATGATTTCTCTCTAGACTTCCGATAGTTTGTGGGTGATACGGTGTCGAAAATTTTTGAGTCAATTTGAGTAATTCGCTAGTTTTGTGAAAAACTTCATTTTTATATTCGGTTCCCTGGTCTGTTCGTATAATAGATGGGGGGTAGAATGCTGTGTTCGACAAAAGCTTTGGCTATTGTTTCTGTTTGTCTGGAATTGGTTTTATTGTGATATATTTTGATAAATCGCATTGAACTGTTAATGTGTATCTATTTCCTGAATTTGATTTTGTAAATGGTCCTATTGTGTCCATAGATATTGAAGAAAATGATTTTTGTGGTGTTTGTGTTTGAATAAAATTTTCTGTTGTCCTAAAGGTATGTTTATTTTCTTTGCATTTTATACAATTATGGATGTAATCTGCAATGGATTTTTTCATATTTGGCCATATATAATGACATTTAAGTTTTCCATACAGTCTGTTAATTCCGACGTGTCCGCCAATCGCAGAGTCGTGGTTTTCTTGTATAATTCTGTCAATTAGGTTTTTATCATCTATCTCGCGTTGCGGTTGATAGAGTATGATTTGAAGTGATTTCAGATGTTTATTACATGCTGACTTAAAATTATTAATAATAATAAAATTGAAAATTGTATTCGAAAGCGCTAGAGCAATTTTTCCAATATTCAATTTATTAGCTTTTTCTTCGATAATATTTAAATTCTCTCGAGAGATTCATTCATATTTGTGATTATACATCGGGTAAATGACGCTTGAGTCAAGTCCTTTTTGTAATTTTTATTTTGAATTGAAATTTTTAGGCCATTTATATTATTTGTCGACGATTTTTCAATGCTTAATTTTTGCATGTTGTGTACTTCATTTATATTGATTGATTCAAATACTTTGAGTTGATCAGGCTCAGTATCTAACGAATCATTAAGGTTTTTCTCTTTCTGAATAATATTTTCGTCATTTTGTTTCCTTTTGTCGGCTCTAGTTTGAACCTTTAAAATAGACATATTACTTAACATATCTGTGTTTATTTTAATCCTAGAGAGCGCGTCCGCCCCTACATTTAATTTACCTTGTACGTATTCTACTTCGAAAACAAATTCTTCGAGGTCTAAACGCATTCTTGTTAATTTTGAAGAAGGATTTTTCATCAAAAACAGATATACCAATGGTCTGTGATCTGTTTTGACAAAAAACTTTCTTCCATATAAATAAGGTCTAAAGTGTGTGATGGCCCAATGGATTGCTGTCAGTTCCTGTTCAATAGTCGACTTATTTGATTCGCCTTTGGTGAACGATCTACTTGCGTACGCTATCGGCAATTCAATGTTATCGTGCTTTTGGGCTAGAACTGCACCGCAGGCCATTTTGGAAGCATCTGTGATTACTATAAATTGCTTGTTGAAGTCGGGGAATTGTAAAATTGTTGGCGTTAGAAGTTTGTTTTTAAGTGATTGAAAGGATTGTTCGCATTCATGCGACCAATCAAATTTTGTATTTTTTGTAAGTAGTTTGTTTAGTGGGTTTGCTATTTTTGCAAAATTTTCTATGAAGCGACGGTAGTAGTTACAAAATGCTACGAATCGTCTGACTTCATCTGCATTAGTAGGGGTAGGATAATTTTTTATTGCTGAGAATTTGGATGGGTCTGGTAAAATACCTTTTTCCGAAATGTGATGACCCAAATATGTGACATCACTTCCGAAGAAATTACATTTTGTTGGGTTTAGTTTTAGGTTATATTTTCTGAGTTGTTGAAAAACAATTTCTAAATTTTTCAAATGGTGGTTGATTGAACAGCCCACCACAATAATGTCATCAATGTACAAGAACGCACACTCTGGTGGTAAACCGCTCAGAGCGATTGTCATCATACGTTGGAAGCTGTTAGGCGAAATGGTTAGTCCAAAAGGTAATCTATTAAATTCGTAATGGCTTGTTGAACTCGAAAACGCTGTGTATTTTTTTGAGTTTTCTTGTAATTCAATCTGATGAAAGCCTGACAACAGGTCGAGTGTCGTAAAATACTTTGCTAGACCTAGATTATCAAGTATTTCTTCGATTCTTGGTAAGGGAAATTTATCTGCAATAGTTTTTTTGTTTAGTTGGCGAAAATCAATGACTAATCGCCATTTTTTGTCTTCAGTGTTTGATTTTTTCGGTACCAGTAAAAGAGGTGAATTATACGGAGATACGGAAGGTTGAATAATACCTTCATCAAGCATTTTATCGATTTGGTTATTTATTTCTTTTTTGTGAACTTCAGGTGTTCGATAGTTTTTTATGTAAACTGGGGATTTATTTTCTAAATTAATTTCCTGTTTGTAGAAATTGTTTGCACTTAATGGATCATCCTTGAGTGCGAAAATGTCGTTGTATCTTTTGCATAGGGCTATTATTTTATCTTGAGCATTTATTGGTATATTTTTAATATCGATCTGATTTTGCAAATTTTGCAATCGTTGCCCAATTTTTTGTTTAGAATTTTGATTTTCACTTTCGGCTGCTTCATAGTTGCTAGCTGGGATTACTTCAATTTTTTCTAGTAAATCGTTTAGAGATATCTGTGCAAAGCTATCACGAGTATTCATAATATTTACATATTGGGCACCAGGACTGATTAGAGCGTTCGAATAATTCACTCCTGGCATTATTTCACCGGATAGGATAACGCTATCCTCAGTGATATTTCTTAGTTTAATTTCCTTAATTATTTGGCATCGTGGTGGTATAATGAATTTTTCATTGAATTTATCTCTAATAGGTATTTCGAAAATTTCATTATTAATTTCGAAAGTAATTAGCCATGTTTTTAGGCATATATTGCATTCATAGGTTATTAGGAAATCTCTACCCAGGATTCCGTCTGTGAAAATAGGTAGCTTATCATTAACTATTTGGAATTTATGTGGTATTAAATTATTATTTAGTTTAATATTAACATATGTGCTGCCATTTATAATACAGTTCTCATTCATATGAATAAGGCTGTTAGGTTTTAGTGCGCTTTCTTTTAATATAGAAATGTCTGCACCTGTGTCTACAATTAATGCAAACGGTTTGTCACAAACATCTAATTTTAGAATTACGAAGTTTGTATAATTTAAATCGCAATTGTATATTTTCATTGCTGGTTTGCTTGGTTCATTGACCGAGCCTCGATGTGACCTACATTTTGGTTCACGTTTGTTCTGGTGCTCTGATTCGTTTTGGTTGTTCCATCTGCCTGGCGGCCGACATCTTGAGCACCCGATGTTGCCGCAGAAACGTTTTCCGCATACATCACATTTCTGTTTGGATTTGCGTTGCTAAAATTTGTATTGGAGTTATTTCTCCAGTTGTTTTGGTATTGATGCTGGTTCTGTGGATAGAACTGCTGATTCGGAGCAAAAGGAAATTGTCCGTAACCGCACATTTGTTGGGGCATGTTATGCCACTGGTTAAAATTTGGTCGCATTTGACGACCTTGACTTTGATTTGCCTGATAAGGCATTTGCATTTGTTGTTTGTTTTGATAATTCCAAATACGCTGATTTGGAAAGCGTGACTGAAAAGGGAAATTGAATAACGGTATTTGTTGTTTAAATTGCCACCCCTACGGAGGCGGGTGCAATTGTTTTTAATTTGTCCACTATGGACTCGACGTTTTCGGGCTTGGCGGCAAATGCGTTTCGTGCTTTGCCTCTTAGTTTTGATAATATGATGCTGATAACTAATTGTTTGTTATCATTTGTGACTATTGTCTTAATAATATCCAGTGCATCAATGACACTGGTGAGGTTTGTTGGATTTCCATTAAATTCCGGCATTAAAGCCTTCACTGTTTTTATTGTATTTTCCTGATTAGTCATTTTGGTATTTGCCTCACGATTTAGCTTAATTAATTTCTTTGTCGCCCGTTTAAATTTAGGCAATAACGACGGTTTGGCGTATGGGAGTTTAGTGTCTATGATATTGTAAATTTTTCCCGAGATCAATTTTGCTTCTCGGTTGATTAAATTGAAAAGGTCTGAGTCTAGATTGTTTTCTAGCTACGCTTCTTTTCAATTGTAAAATTTGGCTCGAATAGGTTCTATTCGGAGCTTTCCTAAAATTACTTTCAAATTTCTTTTATGTATTCAGGCTTTCTTCAATTTCGTCCATTCATATTCAATAGTTAGTTTGTTGTTAGTAAAACCGTAGAATTTACATCATATAATATAAGTGTTTAAAAAAAATTCTTTTTTTGTTTAGAGGTTATATTGTGCAGGATCCAGGTAAATTCCTTTCCGTGCAAAATTAGCCTTGTTTTTTCGAGTTGCTTCTTTTTTGTTGAAGTACGGCCCCTGCGATACTTCTATTTTAACTATTTCTGTTTTCTCAGGCTGTCCAGGAAAAAATTTAATTTCTAAATTTAATGTGTGATTTTCTGCTTCGGCAAAGGCTTTTATGTTTTCTTTGGTTTTAAAAATTTTTGCCGCTTGCCGGTCGATTTCATTAAAATATTCGGCGGCTACCTCTATTTCTTCAAAAAAATCTTTGATATTTTCCATATTTAACTGTGTACTTTCAAGATTCGTTTAAAAGAAAAATTTTTTTTGCTGTACTCTATAGATATATAAATGAATAAAAATCAAAATCAGTACTTAACTTAGACCTGATTCGCGATGATCCTTCTTGTTGTCCGCTCGGCTGTCCTCTCCGTGTATATGTGGTGTAGCTTGGTGATGAATCTTCCAGCTGTGTAGATCAGCAGGCAGGCTGCTATGATGATTCCTGTCCAGGTTTGGGCGTCGTTTCCAAGCTGAACGTATGTGGTGTTGGTATCGGTCGAGTCGAACCAGCCCATGTTGTTGTTTTTTATTATTATTTTATAACTGGTTTAGCACTTTATAGTTTTGATTTGTTTAGTTTCATCTATTTCGATATTCTTTCAGTTCGTAAAGTAACACATATATTTGTTGCACTTAATTGTTTCTTCCGTTTCGGGGTTAAATCACTGTTTTGGTGTCATTTATTTCGATATTCTTTCAGTTCGGAAAGTAACACACATATTTGTTGAACTTGATTGTTTCTTCCGTTTCGATTTTAAATCACTGTTTTGGTGTCATTTATTTCGATATTTTTTGAGTTCGGAAAGTAACACACATATTTGTTGCACTTGATTGTTTCTTCCGTTTCGGGGTTAAATCACTGTTTTGGTGTCATTTATTTCGATATTCTTTCAGTTCGGAAAGTAACACACATATTTGTTGAACTTGATTGTTTCTTCCGTTTCGATTTTAAATCACTGTTTTGGTGTCATTTATTTCGATATTTTTTCAGTTCGGACAGTAACACACATATTTGTTGCACTTGATTGTTTCTTCCGTTTCGATTTTAAATCACTGTTTTGGTGTTATTTATTTCGATATTCTTTCAGTTCGTAAAGTAACACACATATTTGTTGCACTTGATTGTTTCTTCCGTTTCGGGGTTAAATCACTGTTTTGGTGTCATTTATTTCGATATTTTTTCAGTTCGGAAAGTAACACAAATATTTGTTGCACTTGATTGTTTCTTCCGTTTCGATTTTAAATCACTGTTTTGGTGTTATTTATTTCGATATTCTTTCAGTTCGTAAAGTAACACACATATTTGTTGCACTTGATTGTTTCTTCCGTTTCGGGGTTAAATCACTGTTTTGGTGTCATTTATTTCGATATTCTTTCAGTTCGGAAAGTAACACACATATTTGTTGAACTTGATTGTTTCTTCCGTTTCGATTTTAAATCACTGTTTTGGTGTCATTTATTTCGATATTTTTTCAGTTCGGAAAGTAACACACATATTTGTTGCACTTGATTGTTTCTTCCGTTTCGATTTTAAATCACTGTTTTGGTGTTATTTATTTCGATATTCTTTCAGTTTGGAAAGTAACACACATATTTGTTGAGCTTGATTGTTTCTTCCGTTTCGATTTTAAATCACTGTTTTGGTGTCATTTATTTCGATATTTTTTCAGTTCGGAAAGTAACACACATATTTGTTGCACTTGATTGTTTCTTCCAAGTTCACTATTTTTTAGCTAAGTCCCTTCTTAACTGGGGCTTAGCTTGTCGCGCGGTGAACAGTGTCACGGTCGCCATGTGGCAGGTTTCTTTCTTTAACGAAGAAGTCCAGTTCCCGTCTTGGTTACTGAATGAATGTGTCTTTATTTTCTGCATTTTGGTTTTTATAAAATGTACAAATTTTCTCTGTGTACAAGTAGGTTTGACGAGAAGTCTTGAGACTTGACAATTACATATATCGAAAAGGTTTTGGTAATGATTATATGGAGAAGGCTAGTGTTTAATAAACATCGCTCGACCCGCAGCGATGGCAAGAACAATTGAAGTTATTTATTTTCCTTCGCGTGAGGCGGAAATTCCACGCCAGCGGCGTACATGGTTGAAGTGTTTATATTCATTGCGTTACTTTGCTTGTGCGCTGTAAGCAGTTCAAGTGTTTAAGATAGGAGGACCGTTTTTGGTACCGAGCATAATTTCGGCTGTATCGGTCCAACTCATAAAATATTTAAAGTTTATGATTTGTAAAGTGCCGATGCATCAAATCATAAGGCTGTATGTGCTACGATGTATGGCTGGTTTCCGTACAAAGTATTCTCAAGAAGACGTTTACAATGTAACTACATTGTGTCGAAATGAAATGAAATGAAATGTACTATTGCAATTGTTCTGAGGGTTTAACGTGGAAAACGTGGTGGTTCTGTAATTCCGCCACACTGATGAAAACCCAACAGAAACATCAAATTATCGACCAATTAGCTTACTTTCTTCTATCAGTAAACTGTTTGAAAAAATTATCTTGTTGAGAATGATGTCTCATATAAATGAGAATTCAATTTTTTTACCAGAGCAGTTTGGATTTCGTCATGAACATTCAACTACTCATCAACTTGTCAGAGTAACGAACATGATAAAATCAAATAAATCTTCTGGGTTATCCACTGGAGTTGCTCTTCTATACATAGAAAAAGCATTCGACAGTGTTTGGCACAAAGGTTTAATAGCAAAAATGTCTGATTTCCAGTTTCCGCAGGGTTCGAGCGTAGCTCCAATCTTGTATAATATATTCACTTCTGATCTTCCAAATCTACCCGTTGGTTGTCAGAAATCGCTATTCTGTGACGACGCAAGTCTATTAGCCACAGGTAGAAATCAAAATGGAAAATTAAACCAAATGCAGCAAAAACGCAATTAATTATCTTCCCTCATAAGCCAAGAGCTTCTTTTCTTAAACCAAACAATAATCACATTCTCAAATTGAATGGCTTGGAATTGACATGGTCTGATCAAGCTAAATTCTTAGGTTTAACGTATGACAAAAAAAACTCACTTTCAATGATCACATTGAAAGAATCCAGGCAAAGTGTAATTAATATATCAAATGTTTATATCCTCTTATAAACAGATATTCTAAGCTCTGTCTAAAAAAACAAATCGTTAATTTATAAACAAATTTTCAGACCAGCCATGCTTTATGCAGTACCAATTTGGTCAAGTTGTTGTTCCACAAGGAAGAAAACGCTTCAACGGATTCAGAATAAAATTCTGAAAATGATTTTGAAGCGTCCTCCCTGGTTTAGTACAAATGAGTTACACAGACTCACAAATATAGAACCATTAGATGTAATGTCACATAATATTATAAGCAAATTCCGACAAAAATCGATGCAATCTTCAATTGAATCGATTCGATCTCTGTATTAGTTAGTAAGTTAGTATATAAGTTCCTTTTCCCCATTACACAATACAAGTAGGTTTAGAATTTTCTCTACACAAAAATCTCTCTCAGAATTGCGGAAGCAAATGATGTCATGGTAATAACCAAATCTGTATGTATATATATATATATATATATATATATATATATATATATATATATATATATATATATATATATATATATATATATATATATATATATATATATATATATATATATATATATATATATATATATATATATATATATATATATATATATATATATATATATATATATATATATATATATATATATATATATATATATATATATATATATATATATATATATATATATATATATATATATATATATATATATATATATATATATATATATATATATATATATATATATATATATATATATATATATATATATATATATATATATATATATATATATATAATAGGGCTGGAAAGTCACCACTTGTGGCTGAACTCCCAATCTAAAGTTTAATAATTTAATTTTAACTCATATTCCATTAAATAGTTATTTAAAAAAAATGAAATTTAGCAATCAAATAATTTTTAAGCCTTTTAAATTTGTATGCGCGATCCTAAAAATCGAGTGAATATAAATTTCTTAAAGTTCAAAAAATTCGTATTGTGAAAGAAACATTTCTTGAACATAATTTCAAAATGAAAAGCAATCCACATTATGTGGTTCAGCGATTTGACAGGTTTACTGGAATAGGGGGTGAAGTGATCATTTTTGTCCAACGTAAAATCAAACATAGAATTTAACCTTCATATCCCAAGTAACAATCCGCAACTAGTTCTGATACGACAAAGTCCAAACTATGTTGCAACAAGAGCACGAATATGTTTTTTATGTTATACTGGTTAAAACATGGTCACAGCAATGTTTCATCATAACATAACTAGTTACGAAATAGTTATTTAGGTTTCCAATAATAACATTTTTGTGTCATATTGAATTAAATATAATTTATAAGCTATCGTTACTTAATCCAAACATATCTTTAATCACAATAATGCTTCTAGCTACTAGTTGAAAATAAGTTTATTTTACTTCAATAGTAGCAACCCGTAACTAGTTCTGATACCACTTAGCCCAACTGTGTTGCAACAAGAGCACGAACATGTTTTTAATGTTATATACTGGTTAAAACAAGGTGACAGCAGTGTTTCTTTATAACGTAAACATTGAACTAACTATCATTTGTAAGTTATCGTTACTTGATTCTAACATATCTTTAATCACAGTTATGTGTTTAGCTACTAGTTGAAAAAAGGTTTAGTTTCAGTTGCGAAACCATTATAAATACGTTAACGTTTATGTGAATTGTTACTGTGAATTGATATAACAATAACTTAGATATTATAAGATTATAACATATAATTTCTTCATTGATTCAGATAGTTATCGGTAGATTTTCCCAACGTTATGATAACGAAAATGCAAACATAACAACCTTTGTTGGCTTGAATATGGCGAACACAATATGGAATCTCAAGAAGTGTATGAAACATAAATAAAACCAGGATATTACTTGTTTCAAAACTACTTTTTGCCGAAAATACTGAATTGCAGAATAGTCATTTTTGTTCTATGCACTGTCAAAAACACGAAGAAAATAATATAGGGAATGAACATCGATTGTGATAATATTATAATTCTCATGATATATGAATTTAAAATGATGAGAAATCACTCTACTTGGAATAATTTTGAGCATTCTGAACATAGTGTTATTTTGCTGTTTATTTTTATATCTTTATAAACAGATTTTGATTGAAGGCGCATAAAAAACAGTTAAGTAAAATTTAATTCCGCTCGACAGTTTCAAAATCGTTGTGAAATTTGTACCTTGTATCAAGTTTGTGATTTAAAGTACTCCTCTGCTTTTTTATTGATGATAGAAAAGTGTTCAATGTTTATAATGTCGATGGTGACTAAGTTTCAACTAGTTTACTTGAAAACAAGTTATTTTCAAGTTATGAAAAAATAAGTTCTTTCAGTATGACATTACAACGTAACGACAACTTATTTTTAGCCGACCCAACAACTAGTAGAAACTGCGCTTTTTGAGTCATGCAAGTGGTTAGATGTTAGTAACAATCACTCAAATATCTGGTTGCAAACTAGTCACAAACAAGCTAGCGTAACAAAAATTGTTACTTGGGATAATACTAAAGTTATCCAAAGCTTGGGAATCGAAATAGAAATCATGAAATCTATTTTATCGCTGGATCATATGTGCCATTCCAATGCGCTGGTGAACATATAACAACATTTAACATTTAAATTTAGCTGTAGAAGTTGAACAAATTCTAAAGCATTCTGGAAACTGTCCAAGGCTTTTCAGGAAACCATAGAAATCCGTTCTCAATTATGGAAATTATCAATCAATAGCTTGCTCAGCAGTTTGAGAATGTTCTAAATTTTAATTTGAACGTTGTAAGTCCTATTGAAAATGAGAAAAAAAATCTCACTGAAATGTTATAATATTCGCCGGCGATCGACCAAAATGTTAAAGCCGGGTATAAATAAATGATATAAAAAAGATAATCATATTTTGACTCTAGCATTGTTGAAAGATGCCATTTTTGAAACGAATTTTGATGATATTAAGTAAATTAATAGGAAACTTAAAAACATATATGCTTATGAAAAATCTTCCAGAGGTTTTCTTGAGACTCTTTGTTGCAATACTAAATTTTGCAATTGTAAAATTTTCAAGTGTTTTTCATTAGCTTACTTCTCTAAGAGATGAAAAAATGCTAAAGTAATTCCTATCCATAAACCCGAAAAAGAGACAGGTGGGTAATGTCAGATACATAACTGGATGTTGTGAATACGAAAAAACTTGCAAGCTTCCTTCACAATATCAGTTGATCGATTGTGTGAATTGTGCAAGTATTCCCCTTCGATGAAACGATGCACATACATTAAAGTACACATTAGTTACATTAAACAGCTACTATTCAAACGCTGTATATTCTGAACTTAAAACAACTCCTTTTGAATTTGCAAATGTAGGTAGGTACAATAAATGTATAGTTTTTTTTAAACTATCAAGTGCGAAGATATCTGATTCTTCTCTAAATTTCAGTAAAAGACAGTTGCAATGGTATGGTATAAAATGTATCGATGATCTTGGTTATGCAAGAGTAATAATAATAATAATAATAATAATAATAATAATAATAATAATAATAATAATAATAATAATAATAATAATAATAATAATAATAATAATAATAATAATAATAATAATAATAATAATAATAATAATAATAATAATAATAATAATAATAATAATAATAATAATAATAATAATAATAATAATAATAATAATAATAATAATAATAATAATAATAATAATAATAATAATAATAATAATAATAATTTTACAATAACAATAACAATAGCAATAACATTAAGAAATCATATGGAATATTAACTGAATTAGCGATGCATTTGTTACTGATAATTGAGATGATAATTGATAAATTATTGCTACCGTGTGAATCAGGAAATGTTTTCCAGGTGCAACCTAGTCGAATTGAAGTCGAGCAAAGGGATAAATCTAATGCACTTGGACGTGCAGGAGGTCTTGGGATCCATGTCTCGCTACCCATATTTAATACTGTCATGCTAAAATTGTCTCAAATATTATATGGGGCATTCCACCCAAAATTTTTTTTCATCGAACTATTTTTTTTCGGTAAAGAACTCGAAAATATTCGACACGTATTTTTTTACTTCAATATGGTGCGTGGAATTTTCGAGGTATGATTTTTTGAAATTTCGCGTTTTCAAAAAAGTGCCTTTTTCAACAGCCCATACTATAAAATCTAATAAAGATACAAAAATTCGTCCAATACATGAAATATGCACCTTTTCCTCACCTTTCAAATAAGCGATTTCATAAAACAACGTTTAAAGTTAATTTAATGAAAAAAGTTAAAAATTAATAAACAAATAAAAAAAATCAAACTTGGGCCTAATGTTTTTTCTTTTTTTACGTTGAAAAAAGAAGCCTTAGAGGTTTAACTAAATCTTGGCAAAGGTTCAGAATGGAAAGATCAATACTTTCGGAGCAGTGATTTTTTTTTAATTACGATCCGCACGCACGAAGCGTACCGCAGCGCAATTCGCTCGGATACGGGCTTAACTTTTCGACACATGTCGTGCCACAAATCGAATCCTAACTTTGTCAGTTTAGCAACGTTTCAGGCAGAAAACGAGTACAATAGGATTTACGTGAGTAATAAAATAATGGTGACGAAAAGTTTTTGCACAGTTGCAATTTTTCTATGATTTGGTTTTTCTGGTTTACAAAAACTGAATACTTCAAACGTGTCCTGGGAAGAGAAAACTTTCATTTTTAATTTCTTGTCTCCGTGTGACTCAACATAGTGAAACGATTGTGTTCCAGAAATAATTTTACATTTTGCGAAACGATTTTTAAGACATTTCTCTGCTTTTACATAACCTTCCGAGCATTTGTATATGACTGAAATATTGGGTAGAGAAGATGCTTTCCTAGCCCACTCGTACAATTCATTCGCGGTCGAAATTTGACAATCATTTATAATTTGTAAACTTGCGCGATGTGCCATAGTTCCTCCAGCACCGTCGCATGACCCTTTTCCATGAGCTGTCGCTTGAAGATTCCACTGTGCAAAACGATGAAAATCATGCTCGTGATGAAAAATATTCGCAAAATGTTTTATATTTTTGAATTGCTGAGGAGCGCCGTCAGAAAAATAGATGCTTTTGCGTAGTATTGTGAAAAATATTGAATAAGAGCTTCGAGGAAAACATACACAGCTATTGCGTCATGTTTCTTGCAATCAGAAATAATTACTAATGTTTTATGATCGATTTAGAAAACAATGGGGAATATAGTGGCTTGGTCGTTAGTTCAGTGATAGCCAGTTGTGGCGTTTTGAATAACGAAGGCGTAATTTTCTGCAAAATCGCAAATTATTAAACTTTCATCACACTTCAATTTTTTTTCACATTTTGAAAGTATAAGGTTTGTTATCGAGCAATGAAAGAATGCATGTGCAGCTCAGTCATAGCCGAAGCAGAAAAATGTCAACGCCGGAGAGCTCGGATCGGTCGGATCGGCATAATGCGGATAGCCTTTTAAGCCCGTATCCGAGCGCATTGCTCTGCGGTACGCTCCGTGCGAGTCGTAATTGAAAAATTCACTGCTCCGAAAGTATTGATCTATCCACTCTGAAACTTTGCCAAGATTTAGTTGAACCCCTAAGGCTTCTTTTTTCAACAAAAAAAATCAGACCTAAGTTTGAATTTTTTTTGATTATTATTTTTAACTTTTTTCATTAAATTAACTTTAAAGGTTGTTTTATGAAATCGCTTATTTGAAAGGTGATGAAAAGGCTCACATTTCATGTCTTGGACGAATTTTTGTATCTTTATTAGATTTTACAGTATAGGGTGTTGAAAAAAGGCTCTTTTTTGAAAACCCTAAATTTCAAAAAATCATATCTCGAAAATTCCACGTACCATATTGAAATAAAATAATAAGTGTCGAATATTTTCGAGTTCTTTACCGAAAAAAAAGCTCGGTGAAAAAAAAAATTTGGGTGGCTGGTTTTGCTTGGAATGCCCCATATAGTTTTGGCATGATACTTCGATAATTCCACTGCAGCACAGTGATTGAATCATTTGCGGCAGATGATAAATTATCCATCAAATGATACAAACCAGGCATGGTAAAAACACGGATCCGTTCTACACGGTACTCACCTTCACTCGTGAGCACACCACCAGGAGTATTGAATGCTACGCTTCGTGCCCGTGTTGAAAAACAAACATCGAACGCAACAGAAAAAGTATCCATAGCGGTGGTCGTATAATGACCAAACAACGGTGCTTGGATTATCGGACAGCACTGAAGTCGAGTGTTCCTGACTTCGGCAAACACCGAAGCCGAGTGTTTCCGATTTTCCATACTATAAGTATGGCTTGCTTGAACTATAAGCGCCTAGAGCGCCACGGTATGACGAAAAATGCGTTTGAATGATTAATTCTTTTTTGATCAATACGCGTTTGATTGAATTCAATTGATTGACAATATAACCAACGCATTAGTGCTCTTCGGTGCCTTCGCGAAATTGAAAACACTCGGCTCCGGTGTTTAACGAAACTGAAAACACGCAGTTTCGGTGTATGCTTGAAACATCAGTGCCGAAAATAAAATAGCACCGTGACTTCGGATATTGCGTTTCGTGTTTCTCTTTGTGCCCTGGCACGCAATGGCATTCTCAATACACGCGGTGGCGGTGGTTTTATGAAGCACGCAGTGCAGTGCAGTGTTTGGACATGCCTGATACAAACCCTAAAAGAATTGGCCATTGAGCTGATAACTGCTTCAAAAACGTTATAGCTATTGGGAGGGATGCCGTTATGAGGGTCTTTAGGGGTTCAAAAATATTAAATGCAATGAAAATTCAGTCTACAATTTTCGAAAACTTCAATAATCCTGTTGGTGGCTGTGAAACTGCGCTCACTGGATTATTGTCTTTTTTGTGCTAGTTCCTGGGTTGGTTTGAGAATTTGACAAAACAGGAGGCTCAGTTTTTGGTTTTAAATTTTGTATTTTAGATTTTACACGGGTATCTTTTTTTGAAGGTGTAATTTTAGGTGCCTTTTTGGTAATTTGGGGGAGGACTGCTTCCTCTTAACAGAACCTTGAGGAGTGACAAACGATATATCTTCACTATTTCCATCAGAGTAAGATTCTGTTTCGAGAGGGGGACATCAATGACAGTTTTAAGCATTTCTGCATATGTGCACTTAGACCGTGCTTTTATGGAAAGTTTTATTTTGTCTTTGCGCAACTTAAATGCAGCGCATACTGAAAGATCATGAAGACTCTCCACATAAAATAAATTTTTCATTTTTTCACTGGAATCATTATCCTTTTGGGTCGAACTCTATCGATGTGGACATGGCTAGGCAAGGCAGATCCAGCGACTGTCACTCGGAACGAATCTGAAGATCGATAAGTCTTGTTTCCTCCTTCAAAGAAACTGAGTACAATTGTTTGCAATCGAGTATCCTTACTCCCTCAAGCATTGAGTTTTGTAGCATGATAATATTGATCCGACTAACCCAAACGAAACACTTTCCCACATTCCAGCATTCACACGATCTCTAACCAATCCTTCTCTGATCACAGATCATAAACCAAAACCGAACATGCACTAAAATCCCAAACACCAATCCTTACATTCTTTATCCTTCAAGTACCATGCATCCAAATTAGTAACAGGTCGTAAAAACACTTGACGATCGTTACATTTCCCAAGAGCCAACCATTTGGTTCACATTAAGTTCCCATGCTAGCCGGCCGTGTTGCAACATATGCTGCACACGGCGAGCTAAGCAAGCTTCTCACACTATCCGCCAATGCGACATTTCTTTTCCTTGCGTAATGCGCTGTAGGTTCAATCGCCTTCTTTTGCATTGATGCACCAATCGATATTCTCTCTCTTTTTCCTCTTTCCCGCTAACCATTTACTTAACGAAAGTATTGTAAATGGCTCCTCCCACCTTTATGTACATCGTAGAACAGGTTAGCTTAAATTTGAAACATTTGAATAAAATCAATCTTAACTGAACAATCAAAAGGGGTGGTTCCCTTTATTTTTATCTCTTCGAAAATAAACCCTACACGACAAGTGAAACCAAGTAGACGCCTTCTCCATTGGACTTAATAACTTAGTAGTACTGGTTTACTTAACATAGTAAAAACATTTAGTAGAACACCTAATAGAACATGGCGACAGTGACAACCAACCAACAAAAAAAATGCCAGTAGTGATACAAGAAAACAAGAAACAGTAGATCCAGCAGTGCAAACAGTGGTTCCGTTTTCTAAGTACCAGCAGTAGCCAAAACGGAAGAAAAACATAAAATAGTGATATCAGAAACAGTAGTTACAACAATGCAAACAGTGGTTCCGTTTTCTAAGTACCAACAGTAGCCAAAACGGAAGAAAATCATAAAATAGCGATATAAGAAACAGTAGTTACAACAGTACAAACAGTGGTTCCGTTCAGACAGTGGTTCCGTTCTAAGTACCAGCAGTAGTCGAAACGAAAAAAAAACAGAAAATGACAGTGAATCCAGAAACAACAACCAAAAACCTATTTTAATCCACCTAGTGGTGTAATGATGCCTTTCTCATATTACTCATTACATCATAAATATAACCGTGAAATTCGAAAAAACAACTGTTTATTGAATAGGAATAGGATAATTTGTTCGGATCTAATCTCACAAACTCTATAAATCCTGTATAACCTGTAGTTCCGAAACCGAAAGTAGTATCCACAACAAATTAAGGAATTCCGTATGAAACTGTAAGACTTTTCTTTTGAACCTATAAGTTTGTGAAAATCTATTCGGCCATCTCCAAGAAAAGTGAGTGAGATCCTTTTTGCAGTTTCTAATCACTATTTCCAATTCTCCCGAAACCGGATTCAGATGAACGGAACAGCCGAAGTTGGTTCGTTTGCTATCAACAAATATGACCTACAAATTGGAATAGTTTTAAACGTAGTTAAACTATCTCATGTTCTATTTCGTTTAAACCAATTAAACTAAATCTAACGAAACGAACCTGCGTTTCTGTTACTACTGCGTGCTAAACAGCATGAAACATGTGGTAGTATTGTTATTATTATTATTGACATCACTACACAACGTGTACGAAATAGAACAAAGCACGCCTTGTTCGTTTTGTGTTTTCTTCTTCTTTCGGTGTTGTACATATTGTCACTCTATATGGCGATTTGAAAACTTTGACACTCATCGCCCTGTAACTGCGGAACCGGAAGTCGGATCCGGATGAAATTTCACAATAGGTTTAAAGACAGTATGAACTTTAATTCAAATCAAGATTTGTGAAAATCGGTTCAAGCATCGCAGAGAAATCGAAGTGAATTTAGTTTTATGAGTTTTTCTTCTCCACTTTCGGTGCTCTCGGAACATGAAAAGAATTAAGTTTTTAAGCCCACAAACTAACAAGCTCTGCAAACTAGAAGAATTTATCAGACAGTTTTATGGGATTTGTACCTGTTTTTAACCATCGTTCGTGGAAAAATACTAATAAAATTGGTAATTTTCCACTTATCACGCTTTAGTTCCGGAACCGGAAGTCGGATCCAGATAAAATGTTCCACATATTTTTAGGATATTATAAGACCTTTCATTTGAATCTAAGTTTGCGAAAATCGGTTGAGTTGTTCCAGAGATAATTAAGTGTAAACTTTTTCTCAAATTTTCACATATTACTATATAACTACGGAACCGGAAGTCACATTCAAACGAAATTCAAAAGCAAGCTATGGGACCATAATACCTTTTATTTGAATCTTAGTTTGTGAAAATCGGTTCAGCCATCTCTGAAAAAAGTGAGTGCATATTTTTTTCACTTTTTGGCACATATCATCCTATATCTCCGGAACCGGAAGTCGGATCGGAATGAAATTCAATAGCAGGCTATGGGACTATGAGACCTTTCATTTGAATCTTTGTTTGTGAAAATCGGTTTGGCCATCTCTGAGAAAAGTGCATATTTTTGTTACATACACACACACATACACACACAGACAGTTCGTCGAGCTGAGTCGAATGGTATATGACATTCGGCCCTCCAGGTCTCGGTTAAAAAGTCGATTTTCACAGTGATTGCATAGCCTTTCTATATGAGAAAGGCAAAACAAACTGATAGGCATTACAACGTGGAACACTTTTACTATGTAGAATGAAAGCTTGGTGGAAGTTCATATGAGATGATACGTAGCGAGTGAAACATCAATTCTATTTTTCCATTAACTTGTTCTCGCAAATCAACAATTACTAAGCCGTTTGAAGGAAGGAGGAAAATCAATCAACCAACTAATCGCAACCGTGAACTCGAATGTATGTATACACTCCATCTCCACACTCCATCAGGTAAATAATTAATAAGGCCTCTAGAGATAAGTAGCTAGTAAAGGAAATAGTAATGGACAGACAGGAACTAAAAGAATTCCTAGAATTGTTAGACGAAATAAAACAAGGGAAGGGAACAGGAGCTTTTGCCCCCCTTGAGAAAAAATCGTGCCCTAAGTGGAACGAACTAGTTAAAAGAATTAAAGATTTACCAGGAGATGATCCACTAACCTGGGTGAATTATGTAGAAGAATAGGAAGAAAAACCAAATCAATGAGAATAAATAGTAAAAGTTCTTATATTTATTTTTTTTGCTCTTGCTTATATTATAAATGGAAGACCCCTTCTGGGACAATATAGAGTTGTGGGAATTAATTGACGATTTCCTGCAAGAAGTTCTTAACAGTCGAAGACGCGGCTAGCGCCGTAGATATATTTACTTGTTCAAAAAAAAATTATTCCAGTTCGTTGCAGTAAAAATCAAATACCATGGGGAAAGGGCAATCAAAAGAAACCAACCAGTCTGGTGACACCAATATCCAAATTATTGGGCATATTGAACAGTCTACGACAAGTCACCAAGACGACGAGATCAAATTGTGGATTATTATCGCAATTTCGACGATCTTACTTCTATTAAAAATACATAAAATAATGTAAAAACACTGGACCAAGAAAGGATTTAAAACAGCACAAAGCATAAATTCAATCGCTTAAATCCCAACACAAAAAAATAAATAAAAATATATACACTAATATCATAGTTTTATAATTTTACTAGCTGACTAAATGCCTATGACAATAGAGTAATTACACGAAGTAATAAAAATACTTGTAACTATAGATAACAACTTAAAAAAATCGATTAACAAAAAATTTAAAACAGAAACTCTAACGACAAAATTGAACTATGCCAACGCGCTATATGCTCAAATAGAAAGCAATCTTTTAAAAAACAAAGACTCATTATCACACTCAGAATTAACATTTCTCGTTAAAGCAGCAAGAACTGCAATTACAGACATCCGTACTACAATAACCTCGAAGATACAAGAACAATTAGTTGACGAGAAGAGAGGTACGGACTCCAAAATGACAAACACAACCCCAGCAGTCTTTGACATCCGCCAGGCAACGGCGTTAGTACAATTGTACGACGGCACGCCGTTAGGATTGGATGCCTTCGTAGACTCAATAAACCTATTATTAGAAATTACTACAGCGTAACAATTGCCAATGACAATAAAATTTATAAAAACACGACTATCAGGTAAAGCAAGATTGGGCCTACCTGATAATATAAGTAACATTAATGAATTAATAGAAAACGTCAAATCGAGGTGCATGAACATTTCAACACACGAAAACATCATTGCCAAACTAAAAGCTACCCGACAGAGCGGACCGATAACAAAATTTTGCGAGGAAGTAGAAAATCTAACTACTTCACTCGAACATGTTTACATTAAACAAAGAATACCCCCTGAGGTAGCAAAAACAATGGCCACCAAAGCGGGCCTAAACACCCTTGTATCAGGAATAAACTAACCTGAAACAAAAACAATATTAAAAGCAGGAAACTTCCATTCAATAAAGGAAGCTATCCAAAAAGCACAAGAAAATTTGACAGAAAATACAACCACCGCGCAAGTCTTAACTACGCGAGCTAGACCAAATCATAATAATTTCAAAACCCAAAACCGTTTCTCTGGAGGAAACGGGAGGAATTTCTACACCCAAAGCAATTATAGCGCAAATCAACGCTATAACGAACCACACCGTATCTACAACAACCATAACCAATTCCACACTAACAGACCTGAGCGCTCAAACAGCTCAAATTACTCATACTATAACAATAATAACCGAGGCCGCGGACATTACCAACCTCAACAAACTCGATATGGGTCAAGTCGATTTCAGCACAATCGGCAGAATGTTTCTGTAGCAGGCTCTATGTCATTACAATATATACATCCAATGCAAATGCAAACAGCTGTGCCGGTCAATGCACCAAGCGAGCGGCAACAACTGCAACAGCAGAACCAACCGATGCAAAATCATTTTTTTGGGCAAATGTGTTGACTAAGCGCTTCTAACTTCATTAAGGTCGGAGTACGAATGACTAACTCAATTTGTACTTTACTGATAGATTCCGGAGCAGATATTTCAATTTTTAAAGCCAATAGAATAATTCCTAACCAAATTGTGAATAGAAATGTAAGAACAAAACTGACTGGAATAACAGATGGGGAAATAGAAACTACAGCAATAACCGAAACAGAACTAATGTTCGGAAATAATGTAACCACTAGACATCTATTTCATTTAGCTGGACCAGACTTTCCTATTCAAACAGACGGCATATTGGGCAGAGACTTTTTCATCTCCCACAAATGCCAGATCGATTATGAATACTGGTTATTAAATTTTAGTGTAAATAATATAAATGTATCTATACCTATAGAAGATAAAGTTAATGAAAACTATATTATTCCACAACAAAGCGAAGTGATTAGAAAATTAAGTAATCAAACTATAACAGAAGACATGGTAATCTTTTCACAGTAAATTGAACCAGGAGTTTTCTGTGGAAACGCTATCATATCCCCACAAAATCCTTATATAAAAATCATGAACACAAGAAAATCAACTGTAAATATATCCAACTTAGAATTTACACCTGAAATGGAACCTTTAGCGAATTACAATATAATGAAATTTATCAATAAACCCCTGAACAATACAAGAAACCATAAACAATTGAACGAAGTAGACATGAACAACGTACCTACGTACGCACAAAAGGAATTAAAGAATCTAATATTGAAATATACAGATATATTCTCTACCCCAGAAGAACCCTTGACGACCAATAACTTCTATAACCAAAATATCAACCTAAACGATAACGTTCCAGTCTATATTCCTAACTACAAAACGATTCATTCACAACACGACGAAATAGAAACACAAGTCAATAAAATGTTGAACGACAAAATTATAGAACCTTCTATATCACCTTACAATAGCCCCATCCTCCTAGTACCAAAAAAATCAAACGACACAAAAAGAAAATGGAGACTGGATCAACTTGGTAGAGCAAAATACTTTTCGACACTAGATTTAATGTCAGGATTTCACCAAATACCTTTAGAAAATAATTCAAGAAAATTTACAGCCTTTTCAACACAAAGTGGACACTACCAATTCACACGTCTACCTTTCGGACTAAATATTAGCCCAAACAGTTTCCAAAGAATGATGACGATTGCCATGGCTGGACTTACACCAGAACACACATTCGTTTACATTGACGATATAATAGTGATAGGATGTTCCATCCAACACCATTTACAAAATTTAACAAAAGTTTTCGAAAGAATTAGAAAATACAACCTAAAATTAAACCCAAACAAATGTAAATTTTTTAATACCGAAGTGACATATCTAGGACATAAAATTACAGATAGAGGAATATTACCAGATAGTACACAATACGACGCCATCAGCAACTATCCGATACCGAAAAACAGCGACGACACTAGACGATTTGTAGCTTTCTGCAATTATTACCGCAAATTCGCACCAAATTTCGCAACGATAGCACACCCTCTCAAGCAACTCCTTAAGAAAAACAAACAATTCGTTTGGACTAATGAATGCCAAAACGCCTTTAACACATTAAAACTGTACCTAATGTCACTTAAATTACTTCAATACCCAGACTTCACACTACCCTTTATACTCACAACCGACGCTTCAGACGTAGGTTGCGGAGCTGTACTTTCTCAAATCAGAAACGGAAACGAATTACCTATAGATTTTGCGAGCAAAAGTTTTACCCCGGGCGAAAAGAATAAATCAACAATACTAAAGGAACTGACAGGAATACACTGGGGAATAAATTATTTTAAGCCTTACCTATACGGAAGAAAATTTATGGTCAAGACAGACCACCGACCTCTAATATATCTATTCAACATGAAAAACCCTACTTCTAAGCTAACAAGAATGAGATTAGATTTAGAAGAATTTGATTTCAACATAGAATATATTAATGGAAAAAGCAACGCTACGGCAGATGCCTTATCCAGAATTATAAAAACCTCCGATGAATTAAAAGCCCTCAACATATTTAGAGTCAACACAAGAACCATGACAAAATTAAATAATAATATTAATAATAACAACAATATTAACAATGACAATTTTAACAATAAACCAACAACTGTGAAAGACAAGTTACCAACGACAAAAGATATAAAGACTGATCACCTTGTTATCTATACGATCGAAAACCCGACTGAAACGAGAACCTTACCCAAGATAAGAATTACTGTAAAAAATACATACCAAATAATTAGCATATACAAAGACACGCAAATGAAAAAAATAATAAAGCAAATAGCAACATATGTAAATGAAAGAAGAGCTATAGAACTCATACTTTCAACACTAGAACAAGCAATGACAAAAATGAAAATAAATAAAGTCGCAATGTCGACAGAAGAAGCAATATTTAAAAGGGTACCCATGAATATATTCAAAACATTAGTACAACAAACGAATAAAAACATACAAATAATAATGTATCATCCACCCAAGTTCATCAGTGAACCTGGCAAGATGCAGAATCTTCTAAAAAATTACCACGAAACCCCTACGGGAGGACACGTAGGACAGCATCGCCTGTACCTCAAAATAAGACAATATTACAATTTTAAAGATATGAAAGGAACTATTTCACGATTCATAAAGGCCTGTGAGTCGTGCAAGAGGAATAAAATTTTTAAACACACTAAAGAAAAACAAATATTAACTAACACACCGTCAAAACCATTCGAAATAATATCAATAGATACAATAGGTCCATTACCCAAATCCAACAATAACAACCGCTATGCAATAACCATACAATGTGAACTAACAAAATACATTGCAATAATACCCATCCAAAACAAAGAAGCAAACACAATAGCTATAAACTTAGTAGAAAAATTCATGCTAATATACGGAAAATTTTTGAAATTAAAATCCGATCAAGGAACTGAGTACAAAAATGAAAAACTTGAGAAAGTATGCAAATACTTACAAATCAAACAAAATTTTGCAACTGCCTATCATCCGCAGACTATTGGGTCATTGGAGAGAAATCACAGATGCCTAAACGAGTATCTGCGATCCTTCGTCAATGAACACCAATCAGACTGGGATGACTGGTTACCATATTACGTATTTACATACAACACTACACCACATTCGGAACATCAATTTTTTATTTCCATAAATACGTTTATTTCTTAAGGCAATTTACATAAGTTTTTCTTCGCCGTATCATCACTTTTACATAGAATTCTTAACTTAATATAATACTAATATAGTCACAGCGATTCGAGTTTAATAAAACATATTCCTCTTATTTTTTAAATATCATATTAGCTATTTCGTTATTTATTTTTAAATTTACTTAAGAACATTATTTGAACCAAGCGATTAACTGCTATAAATTATAAAATAAGCTGAAATTTTTATACATTTTGTTGTTGATTTCGTAACCTATTTTGAGTTTGTTTGTATCAGCACATCATTTTTATTGAGATTTTGCTATTGGATGAACTAATGGACGCAGTAGGAGTCAGAACTAACCCTCAAAAGGGTCAATTATTAAATTTAAACTTCAATTGTCTTTATGAAATAATAAAGAAGTTTCGTGTAAGAAAGGTCACGACAAGCAAGAATGTCTCGAACTGGGACATTGGATAGTCTACCTTGGGTACGCAAGGAATTTAATAGTTGAGATCTGACATCACCATACTCCACGCATGTCCAAACGACATGATCAATATCACGATAGCCTTTGCCACAAGCACAATGATTAGTTTCGGAGAGTCCAATTCGAAGGAGATGTGCATCTAACGCGTAGTGATTGGACATAAGTCTGGACATCAAACGAATGAAGTCCCTACTCACATCCAGCCCCTTGAACCATGCCTTTGTCGATATTTTAGGAATAATTGAGTGCATCCACCGACCCAGATCATCTCTATCCCAAGATGCTTGCCAGCTGGCAAGTGTTCTTTGGCGAGACGCGCTATAAAATTCGTTGAAAGCAATCGGTCGCTCATAAATTTCACCTTCAATAGCACCACGTTTGGCAAAACTATCGGCTCTTTCATTGCCTGGAATGGAGCAATGAGCCGGGACCCAAACTATTGTGATTTGATAATTATTATTCAATATGTCGTTCAGACACTGTTTTATTTTGCCCAAGAAAAACGGTTCATTTTTGCCAGCAGCGTTTGAGCGAATGGCTTCAATTGCACTCAGACTATCTGTGAAGAGAAAATAATGGTCTGGAGATAATGTGACGATTACATTCAAGCTATAATGAACTGCTGCTAACTCTGCTATATAAACAGGTTCTTGAAGCTTGAATGAGGCCGAAACATTATTGTTGAACATATCAAACCCTGTCGCTTCTTCAATTCGCGATCCGTCCGTGTAAAACATTTTCTCAGAGCCAATATGCCTGAACTTACTTGAAAATATTGTTGGGATTTCCATAGAGCGTAGGTGATCCGGGATTCCACGCACTTCGCGCTGCATGGATGTGTCGAAAAATAAAGTTGAGTCAGGGACATTTAGGAGCCTGACACGGATAGGGTTGATTTCCTGTGACATATGGTTAAAATATACTGTCATGAATCTTGTATGAGATTGAAGCTCAACTAGCTTTTCGAAGTTATTAATGACTAGGGGATTCAATACCTCGCATCTTATTAGCAGTCGCGACGAAAGCTCCCAAAAACGATCCTTCAATGGAAGAACTCCCGCCAGAACTTCAAGACTCATTGTATGTGTCGTATGCATGCATCCTAAAGCAATTCGCAAACAACGATACTGAATTCGCTCCAGTTTGATAATATGAGAATTTGCAGGGAACCCCACATCATTCCGTGCGAATTGAAATCTCCTAAAATCAAACGTGGAGCAGGAAGGGCTTCGACAATTTCATTAAGCTGTCGTTGTCCAACTTGAGCTCTTGGAGGAATATATACCGAAGCAATGCAAATGTCCTTTCCTTTAATGTTTATTTGACAAGCAACAACTTCTATACTAGAAGTCGAAGGAATGTTTAATCTATAAAAGGAATAAGATTTCTTAATTCCTAAAAGCACTCCACCATACGGAGAGTCTCTATCGAGACGTATAATGTTAAAGTCATTAAAATTTAAGGCTATGTTTGATGTAAGCCATGTTTCGCACACAGCAAATACATCACATTTTTGACTATGCAACAAAACTTTAAATGAATCAAGTTTTGGCATGATGCTTCGACAATTCCACTGCAGAGCAGTGATTGAATCATTTGCGGCGGAATGCCGTTATGATGGTCTTTAGAGGTTCAGAAATATTGAATGCTGCGAAAATCCATTCTACAATTTCCGAAACCTTCAGTAATCCTGATGGTGGCTGTGAAACGGAGCCCACTGGATTATTGTCTTTTCTTGTGCTAGTTCCTGGATTGGTTTGTGAATTTGACAAACCAGGAGGCACAGTTTTTGGTTTTAAATTTGGCTTTTTAAATTTAGCACGGGGATCTTTTTTTGAAGGTGTAATTTTAGATGTCTTTTTTGGTATTTTGTGGTTTGATAATCTCCTCTTAACAGACCCTTGAGGAGTGACAAACGAGGTATCTTCACTATTTCCGTCAGAGTCAGATTCCTCTGGTTTCGTCAGATTTGAAAAACCGTTTTCGGATTCCAAAGGTGGGACATAAATGATAGTTTTGAGCATTTCCGCATATGTGCGCTTAGACCGTGCTTTTAAAGAAAGCTTCATTTTGTCCTTACGCAATTTAAATGCAGCGCATACTGGAAGATCATCATGAGGACTTTCAACACAATAAACACATTTTTCAATATCTTTATCGCAAAGATTATCCTTATGAGGCCCTTGACATTTTGTACATTTCGACTTATTACTACAGTAAGTAGCTGTGTGGCCATTTTTTTTTGCAGTTCGTGCAATTCATAACATTTGGTATGAAAAGCCGAACAGGAATGCGAACTCTATCGATGTGGAATCCAGCATCGAAGGCAGATCCAGCGAATGTTACTCGATACGAATCTGAAGGTCGATAAGTTTTGTTTCCTTCTTCGAAAGATGCTGAGTACAATTGCTTGCACTCGAGTATCCTTACTCCCTCAAGCATAGAGTTTTTAAAACGTCCAACTCCATGCTCAAGCAACTCTTTAACCGAAAGACCCGCTTCGGTGATAACACCGTTTATTTCAACGTCTTTCGAAGGAATATATACGCGATATTCGCGGGTAAATAATTCACAAACAATCTCGTTAGCCTGCTTTAAGGAATCGACTACAACGCGGATCTTGTCTTTATGGACTCTTACTATCTCTTTGGTAGCGGGAAATTGTGATGTCAATTCTTTAGATATATTAAATAAATTTAATGCCTTCATTTTACGCCGAAAATATACTATCCATGGGCCCGCAGAAGTTTCATTGTAAAACTTCGTTCTCTGCGAGTTAGGAACCGTTAAATTTTTGCCTGGTGGCAGAGATGGATCTCCTGGATTCTCATCCATTAGATCATCCATTACATAAATATGTTTCAATAATTGATCTCAACTGAATTATATAAACGAGAATGTTCTTTGAAGTGAAATAAAATAAAATTATAGATCTATCTATTAGTCGCTTTCTGCTTTCCATAGGTACTCGGCATGAAGCTCGCTCCAACTATTTTAAATTTGCTGTCTTCTATCTCGGTTGCTCTGCCGTCGTGGTCTTCGCTGAGCTTGGTCTGTACGCTGCCTTTACCTGGCCTTAGATACAGCGTTGTAGCTCTTGTTGACGATTAAGTGTAATGCTTCTTGTATAGCACCACACGATAATGCTTCTTTCTGTCCACCGCAACCGGTACTGTACACCATACGAACTGATACCTGGTGGTTGTCTCTGCGGCTTTGCGCTGATGCGCCCTAGCACCTCTGTGCCTTAGCACCTCTGTGCCTTTACACCCCTTCGTCTCCGCACCTCTGTGTCTGAGCACTTCTATGCGTTCGCACCTCTGTGTCTCTTCACCTCCGTGCGTATGAATGGGATGGCCTTCTTGGATTGCTTCCAAGTCGGGAACGCCCCGAATATTGGCTGTACACCAGCTTTTGCTGCGTTTGCAATAGGCGCAGGCGGGTTTTGTTTACCTGCAGGTAAAGTTCCTTGACTCGGTGATAGCCGTTGACTCACAAGCCAGTAACACAACCTGTCTGCTTGAACGCTTTTTACTGAATGAGAACATCAATTTACACCATACCAATTAGTCTTTGGAATTAAAGCAAAATTACCACAAGAAAATTACCCAAAGATAACGGACCCCGTGTACAATTTTGAACTTTACAGCAACGAACTCAAATACAAATTGGAAAAATCTAACGTAATAGCAAAACAAAGATTAAATGAAAGTAAAAATTCCAGAAGCAAAAACTCAAATATCCATTTAAACCCACTAGAAGTACAAATAGGCGAAATAGTGTATTTACAAAACGAAAATAGGAAGAAACTTGATTCATTTTATATTGGACCGTACACCATAATTAAAATTTTAGATGTAAATTACGAAATCGAAAACAACATAACAAAGGAACGAATGAAAGTACACAAAAACAGACTTGTAAAAGGTTGAAAAAATCCAAATTTTTATATACATTTTAATGACACACATACAACCCCAATTAAAGCATACATACAGTATATTATATACAGCAGAACACACTTCAACGTTCACTATTCATTAATAATGTTAGGGAGCCAGTTCGATTACATTTGAATGCTTACACTACGTTACATCATTCAACCAAAAGGAGGGTGATGTAGCATGATAATATTGATCCGACTAACCCAAACGAAACACTTTCCCACATTCCAGCATTCACACGATCTCTAACCAATTCTTCTCTGATCACAGATCATAAACCAAAACCGAACATGCACTAAAATCCCAAATACCAATCCTTACATTCTTTTTCCTTCAAGTACCATGCATCCAAATTAGTAACAGGTCGTAAAAACACTTGACGATCGAGCCAACCATTTGGTTCACATTAAGTTCCCATGCTAGCCGGCCGTGTTGCAACATATGCTGCACACGGCGAGCTAAGCAAGCTTCTCACACTATCCGCCAATGCGACATTTCTTTCCCTTGCGTAATGCGCTATAGGTTCAATCGCCTTCTTTTGCATTGATGCACCAATCGATATTCTCTCTCTTTTCCCTCTCTCCCGCTAACCATTTACTTAACAAAAGTATTGTAACTGGCTCCTCCCACCTTTATGTACATCGTAGAACAGGTTAGCTTAAGTTTAAAACATTTGAATAAAATCAATCTTAACTGAACAATCAAAAGGGATGGTTCCCTTTATTTTTATCTCTTCGAAAACAAACCCTACAAGACAAGTGAAACCAAGTAGACGCCTTCTCCATTGGACTTAATAACTTAGTAGTACTGGTTTACTTAACATAGTAAAAACATTTAGTAGAACACCTAATGGAACAGTTTTTAAAACGACCAACTCCATGCTCAAGCAACTCATCAACCTAAAGATCCGCTTCTGTGATAACACCGTCTAGTTCAACGTCTTTCGAAGGAATATACAAGCGATATTCGCGTGTGAATAATTCACATACAACAATCTTGTTGACCTGTATACTGAATATACGATAATGACGAAAACTGCAACTAATCCATAAGACACAAACATGAACACACTCAACTACAATTTTATGAAATCTGTTTGAATCAGAACATGTGTGTGTTGATTTAAAATATAAGATCATAGAAGCAAATCTTATGAAGGATCCAGTGTAGAACTGAAGCAAGCGACTGCTGCCACTGTGATACTTACAAGAAAAAAAAAGAATTTAAAATTCACCAATCAAATAATTTTAAGCATTTTCAATTTGAATGCTCGATCCCAAAAAATCGGGTGAAGATAAATTTTCTAAAGTTCGAAGAATTGAATTGGTTATTTTGAAAGAAACATTTCTTGAACATAATTTCAAATTAAAAAGCATTATGTGGCTCATCGATTTGACAGGTTTACTAGAATAGGGGCCATTTTTACTGGAATAGGAGCCATTTTCGCCCAACGTCAAATCAAACATAGAAATTAACCCTCATGCAATACTATAATTATCCAAAGCTTGGGAATCGAAATAGAGATCATGCAATCCATTTTATCGCTGGATCATGTGTGCCATTCCAATGCACTGTACAAGTTGAATAAATGAAACCCTATTCTAAAGTTTTCTGGAAACTGTCCAAGGTTCTCAGGAAACCTTAGAAACCAGTTCCTGCTCTCAATGATGAAAATCAAACACTTCTTACAAACGGTAAAAAAGTTTAATAACTTGCTCAGCAGTTTAAGAATGTTCAAAATTTTAATTTGAACTTTGCAAGTCCTAATGAAAATGAAATCTCACTGAAATGTTATCATATTCGCCGGCTATCGACCAAAGGTTTAAAGCCGGGTATAAATAAATGATGTTAAAAATAATCATATTTTGACTCTAGCATTGCCATTATTGAGACGAATTTTGATGAAATTGAGTTAATCATAAGGAAACTTAAAAGCATGGAGGCTCCATGTAATGATGAAATTTTCAATATTCTTATAATCTTCCAGAATTTTTCTTCAGACTCTTTGTTACAGTTTGTGTTTTTCATTAGCTTACTTCGCTAAGAAATGAAAAAAATGCTAAAGTAATTCTTATTCTTATACCCGATAAAAAACAAGAGGGTAATGTCAGGGACATAACTTAATGTCGTGAATACGAAAACAACTGGCACGCTTCCTTCACACTTCCGAATAACAGTTAGTTGATCGATTTGTGAATTGTGCAAGTAATCCCCTTATTCACCACTAGAGTTTGAAACGACGCACCTACATTAAAGTACATATTAGTTTCATTAAACAGCTACTGTATATTCTAAACTTAAAACAATTCCCTTTTAATTTGCAAATATAGGTAGGTACAACAATTTTATAGTTTTTTTAAACCATCAAATGCACATTCGGTCAAAACCATTCAAGCGAAGAGCTTGTGTTTCGATTGTACTGGCTTGTGAGTTAACGGCTGCTACTCTAAGGTGCAGGTAGCAGGCTGGTACTAATCGAAAAGGCAATATTCGGGGCGTTTTCGACTGGAAAGTTAGCAACGAATGCCATCACGTTTATACGCACACAGGTGTAGAGAAACAGAGGTGCGAGCGCATAGAACTGACGAGTCACAGAGGAGCCATCGCAAAAAATCTGAAGACGAAGGGGTGCAAAGGCACAGAGGTGCTAAGGCAACACAGTGCTGATCTACCAGGTACCAGAAATTGTACGCTGCGTAGGATCGAAGGAGACGATACATATCGCGTGGTGCTACACTGCAAGCATCACATTTGAATGCCACCAAGAGCAAACACTGTATCTGGGGTCAGGTACAGGCAGCACACCAAGTTCAGTGGTGACGACAATTACGGCAGAGCAACGGAGATAGCAGAAAACGATACCAAAAGACTGCCAATTGGAAATCGTTGGGTGAGCTTCACGTCGTTGTTTACGACAGAGGAACAGAGACAATAGTAACAAGGTAGATTTAATTTAATTTAATTTTTTATTCCTCTTATAACTGAAATTTTACTATATAAAAGTTTTCATTTTGACATTTTGATACAAAAAACAGTAAATGTAATGGAAGATCATCCGAATCCGATTCCGGATACAAGTAAGAGCTTAAATATTTCAAGGGCTAAACATTATCCAGAGGATACCACTGGGCTATGGATAGTCTTTTCTCGACGCAAAGAAAAGGCATTAAATTTGAGGCGAATTACAAAGGATTTGACATCACATTTCTCTGAAGTGATAGAAATCTCTAACGTTAATAATATAAAATTTGGGCTGTTGTTAACGATTTGAAACAGGCAAACGATATTGTAACCTGTGAATTATTTGCTATTGAATATCGAGTTTACATTCCATCGAAGGAGGTGAAATTGGTGTCACTGAATCAACCCTAACAGCCGATGATTTATTTAAAAATGGAGTTGGTTGTTTCAAAAACTTCTTGATTGAGGGAGTTGAGATACTCGAATGCAAGCAATTGTACTCAGCATCTATTGTTGATGGAAATAAATCTTATCATCCCTCAGATTCGTTTCGAGTGACATTCGCCGGATCTTTGTTGCCTAGCCACAAAAAATTCGGGCATACAGTTACTTATGGTAGTAATTAGTCTAAATGTATAAAATGTCAAGGGCCCCAAAAGGATAATCGTTGCGATAATGATATTGAAAAATGTGTTTATTGTAGTCCTCATGATCTCTCAGTATGCGCTGCATTTAAGTTGCGTAAAAATAAAATTGAGCTTTCTTTAAAAGCACGGTTTAAGCGCACATATGCAGAAATGCTTAAAATAATTATTGATGTCCTCCCACTCGAAACAGAAAACGGTTTTCCAAATCTAGAGTCAGAGGAATCTGACTCTAATGAAAATAGTTAAGTCACTCCTCAAGGTTCTGTTAAGATGAAGAAGTCTTCCTCCAAATTAGAAAAAAGACACCTAAAATTACTCCTTCAAAAAAAGATCCCCGTGTTAAATCTAAAAAGCCAAATTTAAAACTAAAAACTGTGCCTCCTGGTTTATCAAATTCACAAACCAATCCAAGAACTAGCACGAGAAAGGACAATAATCCAGTGGCTCCGTTTCTCATTCACCTACAGGATTACTGAAGTTTTCAGAAATTGTAGAATGGATTTTCGCAGCATTCGATATTTCTGAAACTCTATGGACCATCATAATGGCATTTCTCACTATAGCTAGAACTTTTTTGAAGCAGTTATCAACTCAATAGCCAGTTCTCTCAGGTTTTGTATCACACTTTCGGCTTCCGGAACAAGACAAAGGGGGACCAGTACTACCGAATTAAGCTTTTATGCCCACAAACTAACAAACTCTGCAAACTAGAATAATTTATCAGACAGTTCTATGGGATTTGTATCTTTTTTTGACCATCGTTTGTGAAAAATACTTATGATATTGGTAATTTTCCACTTATCACGCTCTAGAGAAAATGGAATGCTCTCTAATATTCACGTATTATCATGTTTTTTTTTCTCTAATATTCACATAAAACCATGTAAATCCGGAACTGGAAGTCATATCCAAATGAAATTCAATAGCAGGCCATGAGAACTTTTAGTAGCTTCTTAGATAGTGAAAATCGGTTCTGCCATTTCTGAAATAGTGAGTGCATTTTTTTTTCATATTTTTGGTGCATATCGTCATACATGTTCGGAACCGGAAGTCGGATCGAGATGAAATTCAATAGCAGGGTATGCGACCATGATACCTTTAATTTGAATCTAAGTTAGTACCCACATACACATACCGACACATACACGCACACACACATACATTTGCTCAGTTCGTCCAGCTGAGTCGAATGGTATATGACATTCGGCCCTCCGGGCCTTGGTTAAAACGTTGGTTTTCACAGTAATTGCATAGCCGTTTTATATGAGAAAGGCAAAACAGTGTTTAGATTAACTAATGCATACCAACATACTGAAATGATGATCGAAATGTGTTAGGTTTAAAGTACTATGTATTGTTAATGCCATGGCGAAGATAAAATTATATATATTTCCTATGAAATAAACATATTTATGAAAAAAACTATCAAGTGCGGCCTGGTCTGGGATGTATTGGAAATAGTAATAATAATAATAATTATAATAATAATATGAATAATAATACTAATAATAATAATAATAATAATAATAATAATAATAATAATAATAATAATAATCATAATAATAATAATAATAATAATAATAATAATAATAATAATAATAATAATATTAATCATGATAACAATACCTATAACAAATCATATTTAATATTAACTGAATTAGCAATGCATTTGTTACTGCTAATTGAGATGACAATACCGTGTAAATCAGGAAATGTTTTCCAGGTGCAACCTAGTCGAATTGGAGTCGAGCAAAGAGATAAATCTAATGCACCTGGACGTGCAGGAAGTCTTGGGATCCGTGTCTTGCTACTCATATTTAATACCGTCATGCTAAAATTGTCGCGAATATTATATATTAAAGATGATCTGCTATCATTGTAAACGGAGCCCCACATCACTCCGTGTGAATTGAAATCTCCCAGAATCAATCATGGAGTAGGAAAGGCTTCAACCATTTCATCAAGCTGTCGCTGTCCAACTTGCGCTCTTGGAGTAAGATAAACCGAAGCTATAGAAATGTGTTTTCCTTCAATGTTTATTTTACAAGCAATAATGGCTATACTAGAAGTCGAAATAATGTTCAATTTATAAAAGGAATAACACTTATTAATTCCTCTATCGAGACCGATGATGTTAAAGTCATTAAAATTTAAAGCTATGTTTGATGTAAGCCATGTTTCGCACAAAGCAAATACATCACACTTTTGACTATGCAATAAAACTTTAAATGAATCAAGTTTTGGCATGATGCTTCGACAATTCCACTGCAAAACAGTGATTGACTCATTTTCGGCAGATGATATATTATCCATCAAATGATACAAACCCTACAAGAATTGACAATCAACTAGTCGTTCGCACCGCACGCGAATAGCTCTTGGCTCCTGGAATTTATTTCTGGCTACCTAGAGTTTCGTTGATTCAAGGCTTTAGTCTTTTACAAGGCGACCTGAATCACTAACAGTCTTTTTGAAGACTAACAATTAGTCAGCCTTTCTCAAGGCTATACAAAGAGTGATAGCATTCCGTACTAAGCTTTCTACTATCCTCCCGGAAGTAAAAGTATCATTTCAAATCGGACGAAGAGGATAATGTCGAGTCTTGGTTGGTGGATTTGAAGACTACGAACGTCTTATCCGGTATTTGTTGGAGAAACTTCGTAAGTTTTATTCATATGATATAAAATCAAATAGACTCTTTAAGGCTGTCTTGAAATGCTTATCAAATGATCAAAGTACTGATGAAATTAAAAATGAACTAAAAGAATTGCTTGGTTTTGGCCCTTTCCTAGTAATACTTATGAAAAAAGAGCGAATGGTACTTCTAAACCACGTTCTGGAATTTCCCATGAACTTTACTAAAAATGCACTTTAATCGAATTGATGTAATCAATTTGAAAACTTTAGAAAAAGTACGTTTAATTTTCCACATTAAAATTTATTGGGAACATTATAAATGGCATAATGGTGTTTCAAATCTAACGCAATGTCGTCGTTGCCAAATCTTCGGCCATGGTACAAAAAACTGTCATATGGATATACGATGTTTGAATTGTGGTAAATCGCATTCGAAAGACGTTTGTCCAATGAATGAAACCACTAATAAATTTTCATGTTCTAATTGTGATGGAAATCATAAATCCAATTATTTGCAATGTCTTGTCAGGGAAAAAATTTTAAACTCTCTTTCGATTAGACAACAACAAGTCAAATCAACGACCTAAAATTTACAGAACATACCTGAAAACCAAAAACACAATGCAAATGACATGCCTAACAGATGGCAATTATTATAATATTATAATGAATTCAAAATTTAACAATGATGTTAAATATTTGAAATTCGAATGCTCGATCTATACAATCGAGTGAAGATGAATATTATAATTTTCTTAAAGTTCACATAATTCATATTACCATTGTGACAGAAACATTTCTTAATTCAAATCTTAAATTGAAAACCAATCCACATTATGTGGTTCATCGATTTGACAGGTTTACTGGAATTGGTGGTGAAGTTGCCATGTCCAACGGCAAATTAAACATCGAATTTTACCTTCTTTCAATACTAAAGTTATTGAAGGCTTGGGAATCGAAGTTGAAACCATTCATGGAATTTATTTCATCTCTGGAGCATATTGCCATTCCAATGCACCGGTGAACAATTAAATTTCTTTAAAGACGATTTGCAAAAAAAAATCCACAAGATATCGACCGATATTTTTCGTAATATGGGACTTAAATGGAAAACATGTCCAGTGGAATGGTAGGCAAAATAAATGTAATGGTAATCAACTCTCTGCTGGTTACTTCACAGTTCTTCATCCCAGTAATCCGACTTGCTTTTCTTACGTGAAAAATCCCTCTACAATTGATTCTAATATATCAAAGTCACATTTGTAGTGCACCGATTACTCACGCTGACTTTGACTCAGATCATCTTCCTGTAATATTAAGAATTTCCAACAAAGCTATAATTAATCCAATTAGTTCTATGTTCAACTATCATAGAGCTAATTAGTTGAAATTTTGGCTAAAGGAGTTGAACAAATTAAACAATATTCTAAACCTTTCTGGAAACTTTCTAAGGTTCTTAAGAAACCTCAGAAACCAATCAATTCCTGCTGTCAAGGAAGGAAATCAAATACTTCTTACAAATGGCGAAAAAGCTAAAAACTTGCTCAGCGAGAGTGTCCACAATTTTAATTTGAACGTTGTGAGTCCTATTGAAAATGAAGTCTTTGAACGCTATTGTTAGCTCAGTTCGAAGATCAAATGGCTGTGACTTTTGGTTCCGAAGATATGATGGTATAAGTGACGTAATCGACAAAACACGTTGATTTAAACCGCTCTCATATATATATATATATATATATATATATATATATATATATATATATATATATATATATATATATATATATATATATATATATATATATATATATATATATATATATATATATATATATATATATATATATATATATATATATATATATATATATATATATATATATATATATATATATATATATTCTTTTTTTTATTTTTTATTCAGGCCTATTTGCGTACAAGCTTTACGTCGCCGATTGAGCCTCGTTGTCACCCTTTTTCTAGGGGGAGAGGAGCTTCCATTTCCCTCCTGCGAGGATTGAGGGGCACTTTGTTCGTGGCTCGTCTCGTCATCCATTGACGCATCGGTAGTATTGTTGATTTCTGTCTTCTTTTCGTTTTCCTTGTTATTCGCAGTATTGATCTCTTTGCTAGTTACTGTAGAAACGCCTTGTTGTACATTGGTTGCAGTTGCTGGTTTGTTAGATGGTGAAGGTGTTTTGAAACAGGAGCACTGCATTTACCAGTTTCCGTTGTTGAGCGGTTGTCCTTGTTTTTGTTTGTTTTGTTTGTTTTCGCAGTTTCAGTGCAAGGTTTGCCGTAGTGTGCAGGTTGATCACAAAACTGACATGTAACCAGTTGATTTTCATACGTAATCAGCGTTTTACACGGATGTGTTCCATCTTGATCACAAACGATGTAAGATGGAATTGCTTTACGTAGTTGCATACGTACCACTAGCACGCCATTCTGGATCCGGGGAAAACATTCAGCCATACTTCCCTTTCGATGGAAAGAACTTCACCGTACTTCTATTGCATTGTCCACCATGTACACAGGGATTTTATATTTAACATTGTCATGATCAACACTATGAACCTCGTTGTTTACCGATGCGAATGCAATTGCATTTCTTTCACGTTTGAACCTAATTTACACAGAGTTAGACATGCATTGAATTTCAGTTACATTATTAGCGTCTAGATGCATTCGTTCTTTAAGTAAGATTTCAATTTCGTTTGCTGCTGGTCTAACTTTGCAGCGCTTGAAATCTATACAAATTGAATTTTTTCTTGTAGGCCAAGTTTCACACTTTGTTAAATCATATTTGCCCATTTCGTGCACTCTATTGTTTACTACGCTGTATTGTCTTTGTTTCTGTTGTCTCGACCGTAAACAATTTGCGACTGTGTCGGCTGAAGGCACAATTGAATCTGATTTTTATTCGTCAAGAAATAATGTTTCAAAGGTACTTAAGAACTACACTGCTTTCTAGGTATGCTTATGTTTGCTGGATTCTTAGCCGTTGGTGTGGTGACTAAGTTATTTACACATGATAATGGTTGAGTCCGTTCGGTAACTGCTTTCTCCTGAAGAACGGACCGTCCCGGTTCGTTTTTGTTATCCTTCGGTGTATATGTTGAATTGAATTTGGATAGGTAGAGTATAAGAATGATGTCAATAGTAAAAATGGCTAACGATGTTCCAAAGGTCGAATATTTTTGCTGTCTATGTAATGTGTATAATTTTTCTTTTGGTTTGGATATGGACTTCTTTCAGTTTTTCGAGGGTAAAGTTTGCGCTGACCGTTTTACTCATGATTTCTAAACCGTGTAATGGAATGAGTAGTGGTTCTTGCTTTGTGACATATTCGATGTCGGTGAATGATGTGTGGTTAACTTTTATCGTACAATATTAGCGTATTTCCGGAAATGTTTCTATCCGAGAGGCCACAGTTAGATGTAATTGGGGTGCTCTCTTCTCCTGCAATAAGGACGTAGTTACTAGAGATTCGTTTGGTGCCTCGATGAAGTCATAGCTGCCAGATACTCCTTTCACTGAATAGCAAGTGTCTTTAGAAACATCTTTTACTTTTTGTTCGTTGCAGATGATACTCTGTCCTATTTTTGTACATTCTCCAGTTACAAGGCATGTTGATTGCTAAGTCTAGGTATTCTAACACTTGGTCAAGGCTTTGAATATTTACATTTTCGTTTTCGAGAAGTTTAGTTACTTCATTAAGTTCTTCGGACGATAAAATGTCTTTAGAAATTGTGTTTACTTTTGGCAATTGAATAGCTTCAAATATGTTATTCATGTGGGATGTTAACAGATCAATATTTAGGTTTAGATTGAACAATTCTTTTACAATTACAAAACTTTTCACATAGTTTTGTCGAAATTTTACTAAGTTATCTTTTATAATATTTTGTTGATCATTTACAATTTCAATGGGCCTGTTGAGCCTGTCTTGGACTTCATAGTTAATCTTAATTTGTTCGTTGTTTTCGGTACTAAGGTCTTTGTTTTGCTTGGTCAATTCATTTAGAAGCAAATTGATTTTTGTTAGATCGTCATTATCCAAATTTCCGGTTATAACTTTAATAACATTACCTAAACAATTTAAAAGTCCTCTCTTACTTCTGGAAATAGGAATAATTTTTCTGTAAGAATGTTCAAATCAATCTATCTTCCTATGGATTAGTAAGAATTATTGTTTTGTAGAGGATTGGTTGGTAAACGACTGGACAATGCGCAATTCAGGCCCCAATGTGGTTCTTAGCCTCTTGTCCAGTAACTCCTATCTCTACCTCCTCGCGGTGCCGGCTGGGGTACGAACAACCATAGGAAAGATCGTGTAACCAACCCCGGTGGGACCTTGGTCGTATGCTGACAGGGAAGGGGGGGCTTACCGCACGAGGGCGAACGAGGAAAGATACAGACAGGCACGGAACAGACAGAACACTGTTTTTCGAAGGAAAAAGCGCCATCAGGAAGACCAAGATCGCGAAGCGATGGAACAGCTGTACTGCGCAAATGACACAGGGAAGTTCTATGAAAAGGTGAACCGCTCACGTAGAGGCTACACGCCACAGGCCGAAATGTGCAGAGATGCCAGTGATAACCTTCTCACGAACGAACGTGAGGTGACCGACAGGTGGAAGCAGTACTATGTCGAGCATCTGAATGGCGAAGCACAAGATACAGAGAACGGTACAGGAATCAATCTGGGTGCACGCTCAGCCAACGACAGATTCCCAGCCCCTTATCTGTCGGAGATAAGTGAGGAGATCGGCAAGCTGAGGAACAGCCGCGGGCAATGACCAGTTGCCAGGTGAGCTGCTCAAACATGGAGGAGAGGCACTGGCTAGAGCGCTGCACTGGATGATTTCTAGGATTTGGGAGGAGGAGATTCTACCGCAGGAATGAATGGATGGAGTGGTATGTCCCGTCTACAAAAAGGGCGATAAGCTAGACTGTTGCATTTACCGCGCAATCACATTGCTGAACGGTGCCTACAAGGTACTCTCCCAAATCCTTCGCCGTCGTCTATCACCAATAGTTAAGGAATTCGTTGGGCCGTACCAAGCGAATTTACAGGAGCCCGCGCCACTACGGATCACATATTCGCGATAAGACAAGTACTCCAGAAGTGTCGTGAATACAACGTACCCACGCATCACCTATTCATTGACTTCAAAGCGGCATACGACATAATCGATCGAGAACAGCTATGGCAGATTATACGGTTTCCCGGATAAACTGACGCGATTGGTCAAAGCAACGATGGATAAAGTGATGTGCTACGTCCGAGTATCTGGGACGCTCTCGAGTCCCTTCGAATCTCGGAGAGGGCTACGTCAAGGCGATGGACTTTCTTGTATCTTGTTCAATATTGCCCTGGAAGGTGAGATTCGACACGAGTGGAACGATCTTCCGAAAGTCCGTACGACTTTTTGGCATCGATGACGATATTGATATTGTAACACGTAACCTTGAGAATATAACGGAAACCTACATCGGACTGAAAGCTAAGCTAGGCGTGTCGGACAGTAGGGAAGAAACACTACGCCTCCCACCACGAATATTGATAGACGGTGACGATATCTAGGTGGTTGACGTGTTCGTGTATTTGGGCTCACTTGTGACCGCCGACAGTGACACCAGCAGAGAAATTCATAGACGTATTTTGGCAGGGAATCGTGCGTACTTTGGACTCAGAAAAACCCTCCGATCGAGAAAAGTACGCCACCGCACGAAATTGACCATCTACAAAACGCGCACTAGACCGGTTGTTCTCTATGGCCACGAGACCTGGACTATGTTGAGGACCAACGCGCCCTCAATGTTTTCGAAAGGTACTGAGGACCATCTATGGCGGAGTGCAGATGAAAGACGGAACGTGGAGACGGCGTATGAATCACGAATTGCAACTGCTGCTAGGAGAACCACCCATCGTACGGACAGCTAAAATCGGACGTCTACGATGGGCTGGGCATGTCATAAGGATGTCGGACGACAGCTCAATGAAAATGGTTTTTGAATCTAATCCGACTGGTACAAGAAGAAGAGGAGCGCAGCGAGCAAGGTGGATCGATCAAGTGTAGGGTGATCTCAGAAGCATCCGTGCCTTGAGTGGCTGGCGATGAGCAGCCATGGACCGAGTTATGTGGAGACGTATGCTTGGTACAGCAAAGGAAACCCCAGGCCTATAGCTGTTAGGTAAGGTAAGGTAAGATAATTATAATTTCCGTTTCCTTTTGATTTTTGATTTTTGTAACATTATGTTTCTGGAATCGATTATTGTTTTTTATCTATTTTCTCTAACCCTGACCTTAGTTTTGTTTTCTTTCTAAGAACTTGTATGGTGTTAAATACTTCTTCATTTTCCTCAAAATTCGGCTCTGTTTCTCTTGATTTATTTTGATAATTGACACATCGTTCCGCTGTTCTACCAAGTTGCAAAGTCACTTCGTCTGTAATGTTTTGTCTATTCTGTAATAGTTTGTCCAAATCATATGGTAGCTCGTCTTCCTCTCGTTGTCCAAAAAGGATTTCGAAGGGTTTTCGTCGGTGCGCCGTGTGAATTGTTTGATTGTAGAGTGCAACTGCCATTTTGAATATTTGTTTTTGAGATAAGTCGTCGTACTTATCTTTTATGCAACGAAATATTTTACTCAGTGTTGAGTTGAATCTTTCCACGATGCCATTGGATTGACTATGGTTTGAAGGGGTGTATACTACTTGAATATTTAGTCTCTGAAAAAGGGATCGGATCTCAACAGATTTAAGAGCTGGTTGGTTATCACAAACTATTTTCTTCGGATTTGTATATCCGGAAATTAATTTTATTAACTCTAAAATACCAAGCCTCGAAAAAAGTTGGAACGGTAACTTTGAGCTGACACAGCTCAGCTGTTTTTCAACGAATCTCAATAAATTTTACACCCTCGAAATTTGTGATTGATTCGTAGATTGATTCAAAAACTTTGTAGGAGATTATTGGTAAAGAAAAACCAATGAAAATTTGTTTTTTCCCGTTCCAAGTATTTTTCACGCGCCCAATATGCCCTATCTGCTTACCTATTTTCTTTCCTTTGGCATAAAAAAGGTGGGTGGGTAATGTCAGAGACATAACTGGATGTCGTGAATACGAAAACAACTGACATGTTCCTTAACACTTCCGAATATCAATTAGTTGATCAATTGTATGAATTAAGCTAGCATTACCCTTTTTCACATTTTTCGCAAAAAAAAGAAGGCTTCACTTGATCTCGATTACTGTGAATTTCACACAGCGAAAAGTGCACAAATCTAACCAAACTGTTCTAGATTTGCACTGAACTGAGAATATTTACCTTCGATTTGCGACCAAGGAATCGTAATAGTTCTTTAGAAAACTTTTCAAACCATTAGAACGGCTAATTTTGTGTAATGCTCTCCACCGTTGCTTTTTCACCAATGCAAATGACTGGCAGCTGTGACGTAATCGCTCTTGTCGAAAGCGAAACTAGCTTTGCAAACGACACACAATACATCTGCTCGCAATGGTGATAGAATCCAAACTGATCCAATTTTTGTTAAGAGGTTTCTTTTTATGTGATTTCGTTTGTCGCTTTTTCACTAATGGGCGGTCCTAACGGCTATAAAAATAGCCGCATACAGAATTTTAATGTCGATTATTTCATTTCGGATTTGCATTTCATTGAAAGTAACTATCAGGGTGCTGTACGGGATTCATTCCTGCCTTTCAGAAGGACCAAATTGTGGAACTCACTACGATATTAAACACTGTTCGGAACATTTTCCACGAACGATTTGTTGTACAGCAGCAGATATTTTGTTCTCTTTCTCAGAACGCGTTCTGTTTGGCTGGTGTTGACATGGGTCAAATGAGACAGGTTTATCAATAATGTACTATTGAAATACTTCAATGCTTCTACTATACACGTTTAAGTTGAAAAATTTCGATTCTATTCTATTAGATTATATAAATCCTTTCACAGATCAATAAGCTATGAGCTTTAAAAATACGAGAAAGGCAAACGCGCCTTATGAGTTATCCTCTTTGATACTCGTTTATACCAAACATTTGAGAAAAGTTTAATTTTGAATTATTTGAGATTATGTCACAAAACTGAAAATTTTATCATAAAATTCATAAATCATATACCCGATGGCATGTAGCAAAAATTATGTTGATTCGTTAGATACAACAATAGATATTCACGATCAAAAACTTATCACTCTCTCAGAGGGTAAATTTTGAAAAGGCACCCCATAGTAAAGTAAGTCGTATTCACGACAAAATATTGAATACTTCAACTTTACCGAGTCATAACTTTGTTGTTAGTCAACCGATCTTCAAAATTTGTTCACCATTGGAAAGGCAATACTTCCAGAAATAAAATGCACTGAAAAAAAACGAAAAATAGGGTTGTCTATCCAAAGTTATAATGAAAACTGTAGATAGATGACCTAAGAGAAGGTGAGACTTTTTACAATGATCGTAAATATCTCAAAATTCAAAACGATGATCTATATATTTTTACACATCATTCGATTGCTAGTGATACCAGTTACAATTTTCGCTCAACTACCATTTCTGCACAATCAAAAGAAAACATTAAAAAATCGATGAATTTATAAATAATTATGTTTTTTGTATTGGACAAAAGATCTAAACAATTTTTATGCACAACGGAATTGATAACTACTTAAATTAGGTTTTTTTTGTTTTAGGTTTCCTGAAAAATCCCAAAAAATCGGTAGAAGATCGGAAATTTATAACTTTCTGATATGTATTGCGTTCTATCGTTTCTGCAAATCAAAGCCATTGAAAATATTGGAATCCGTGTTGATTTCATCTGTTTCAAAGAGACGTAGAATTTGTTTTTTATTATTAAAATATATATTGTGACAACACAAAAATTTTGAATTATTCCAATGGCATTGTACAATAAGAAATAGAACGTAAAATTATATGAATTTCATATACTTACCCATGGCAAAAGGAACCAACTACAATTTAAAAAAATTATTGCTTGATTATTGTTTTACAAGCAATTATGAACAAAAACATATATCTTCAATTTTCCGCTATCCTAAACGACATCAATTATAATCGATAGAATATTAAAATTTAAATATCACAAACTTAGAATTATTTCGGAATGTATAGAATTCGAAAATTATTTGAATTTTCTATTAGTAAACAATTCAGAAAAAGTAGAATTCTGAATTTAGCACGAAAAATCACACGAAATTAAGTAAAACTTGTTTTTATCCACCTAGTTGTGTAATGATGCCTTTCTCATATCTCTCTTATTCTCATATAAACAATGTATTCTTCAAACAGTTTTGTTTGATTTCTGAAAAACATGAAAGCTGGTGCATGAACTAGTGTAACCTACAAAATGAAACAGTTCTCAAATCGGTTAGGCCATCTTTCTCAGTGAAGTGGGTTCCACTATTTCAGGTACTTATGAAACTGGAATCGCCCCGAATATTTACTTTGCAGCAGCCTTTGCGATTAGCACCAACGAACCAATCTATTTGCAGCTTACAGTTGTCTTCGTCTCGAAAAACAACCTCTTCGTTTGAATTCTTTTCACTGAATGAAACCCTGCACCTATGTTATCAGAACTAATTGGCTCAAGTGGCATGTTACCGTACACTCAGGCAAAAAATATATGGAATTTCATAATGATTTCGTATGGTTTTTAGCCACAAGAATACCGAATACGAATCATAAGGCCGCCTTACGAAGTCACGAAAATTGGAATTCCAATAAAAAAACCTTTGAAATTCATACGAGTTTTTAAGGAACATTGCACGAAATTTCTATGACAAACATAAATTCTCTCTCAGTAAAAACCATTCAAGCGAAGAGGTTGTGTTTCGATTGTGCTGGCTCGTGAGTTAACGGCTGCTACCGAGACAATTCTAAGCTTCAGGTAGTTAAACTGCCCATAGCAAACGCAATATTCGGGGCGTTTCCCGACTGGAAAGCTAGCAACGAAGGCCATCCCGTTCATACGCACAGAGGTGTAGAGACACAGAGGTGCGAGAGCATAGAAGTGACGAGTCACAGAGGTGCCACCGCATAAAGGTGCGAAGACGAAGGGGTGCAAAGGCACAGAGGTGCTAAAGCAACCCAGTGCTGATCTACCAGGTACCAGAATTTGTACGCTGCGTAGGATCAAAAGAGACGGCATATATCGCGAGGTGCTACACTGCAAGCATCGCATTTGATCGCCACCAAGAGCAAAAGCACTGTACCTGGGGTCAGGTACAGGCAGCACAGCAAGTGCAGTGGTGTTCACAACGACGGCAGAGCAACTGAGATAGCAGTAAACGACAGAAAACTGCCAATTGGAAACAGCAGAAGACTGCCAATTGGAAATCGTTGGAAGAGCTTCACGTCGTTCTTCACGATAAAGGAACAGAGACATCAGCTACAAGGTAGATTTAATTTAATTTATTTTTTATTTCTTATATCTGAAATTTTACTAAACATAAGTTTTTATTTTGGTATTATTATTTTACAAAAAAATTTAATGTAATGGATGATCTCATGGAAGATCATCCGAATCCGATTCCGGATACTAGTAAGAGTTTAAATACTCCGAGGGCTAAACATTATCCACAGGGTACCACTGGGCCATGGATAGTCTATCTTCGAAAAAAAGAAAAGATTTTAAACTTGATGCAAATTACAAAGGATTTGACATCACATTTCTCTGAAGTTAAAGAAATCTGTAAGGTTAAAAGAGATAAAATTCGAGTTGTTGTTAACGACTTGAAACAGGCAAACGATATTGTAAATTATTTGCTATTGAATATCGAGTTTACATTCCATCGAAGGAGGTAGAAATTGACGGTGTTGTGACTGAAGCAAGTCTGACAGCAGATGATTTACTTAAAAATGGAGTTGGCCGTTTCAAAAACTCCATGCTTGAGGGAGTTAAGATACTCGAGTGCAAGCAATTGTACTCAGCATCTATTGTCGATGGAAAAAAGTCTTATCGTCCCTCAGATTCGTTTCGCGTAACATTTGCCGGATCTGCATTGCCTAGCCATGTCTAGATCGATAAAATTCGTCTTCCTGTTCGGCTTTTCGTACCGCATGTTATGAATTGCACGAACTGTAAAAAATTCGGACATACAGCTACTTACTGTAGTAATAAGTCCAAATGTATAAAATGTCAAGGGCCTCATAAGGATAATCTTTGCGATAAAGATGTTGAAAATGTGTTTATTGTGGGGAAAGTCCTCATGATGATCTTTCAGTGTGCGCTGCATTTAAGCTGCGTAAAGACAAAATGAAGCTTTCTTTAAAAGCACGGTCTAAGCGCACATATGCAGAAATGCTTGAAACGGTCATACATGTCTCCCCTTTGGAAACCGAAAACGGTTTTTCAAATCTTGCGGAGCCAGAGGAATCTGACTCTGACGGAAATAGTGAAGATACCTCGTTTGTCACTCCTCAAGGGTCTGTTAAGAGGAGATTAACAAACCATAAAATACCAAAAAAAAACACATAAAATTACACCTTCAAAAAAAGATCCCCGTGTTAAAGCTAAAAAGCCAAATTTAAAACCAAAAACTGTGCCTCCTGGTTTGTCAAATTCACAAACCAATCCAGGAACTAGCTCAAGAAAAGACAATAATCCAGTGGGCTCCATTTCACATTCACCAACAGGATTACTGAAATTTTCGGAAATTGTAGAATGGATTTTCGCTGCATTCAATATTTCTGAACCTCTAAAGACCATCATAACAGCATTCCTACCAATAGCTAGAACTTTTTTGAAACAGTTATCAGCTCAATGGCCAGCTCTTTCAGGTTTTGTATCATTTGATGGATAATTTATCATCCGCCGCAAATGATTCAATCACTGTCCTGCAGTGGAATTGTCGAAGCATCATGCCAAAACTTGATTCATTTAAAGTTTTGTTGCATAGTCAAAAATGTGATGTATTTGCTTTGTGCGAAACATGGCTTACATCAAACATAGCCATAAATTTTAATGACTTTAACATTATACGTCTCGATAGAGACTCCCCGTATGGTGGAGTGCTTTTAGGAATTAAGAAATGTTATTCCTTTTATAGATTAAACATTCCTTCGACTTCTAGTATAGAAGTTGTTGCTTGTCAAATAAACATTAAAGGAAAGGACATTTGCATTGCTTCGGTATATATTCCTCCAAGAGCTCAAGTTGGACAACGACAGCTTAATGAAATTGTCGAAGCCCTTCCTGCTCCACGTTTGATTTTAGGAGATTTCATTCGCACGGAATGATGTGCAATTGAAGCTATTCGCTCAAACGCTGCTTGCCAAAATGAACCTTTTTTCTTGGGCAAAATAAAACAGTGCCTGAACGTCATATTGAATAATAATTATCAAATCACAATAGTTAGGGTTCCGGCTCATTGCTCCATTCCAGGCAATGAAAGAGCCGATAGTTTAGCCAAACGTGGTGCTATTGAGGGTGAGATTTATGAGAGACCGATTGCTTTCAACGAATTCTATAGCGCGTCTCGCCAAAGAACACTTGCCAGCTGGCAAGCTTCTTGGGATAAAGATGATCTGGGTCGGTGGATGCACTCAATTATTCCTAAAATATCGACAAAGGCATGGTTCAGGGGACTGGATGTGAGTAGAGATTTCATTCGTGTGATGTCCAGACTCATGTCCAATCACTACACGTTAGATGCACATCTCCTTCGAATTGGACTTTCCGAGACTAATCATTGTGCTTGCGGCGAAGGTTACCTTATTCTCTCATATATTGTGGAATTCATAAGTTGTTCGTATGAAAACTATAATAGTGATACATGATATGTACATTGCAGAGGTATAGTTTTCATATTAATCTTATGAAATGGTGATTTCGGTGATTTTTGATGCATCATAGGATTTGCCTTATGATTCTCACTACTCAATTTGCCTGAGTGTAGTTATTGGGAGATTTGTGCCTGTAATGGTGATTTGTACCGAAATGGTGATTTCGGTGATTTTTGATGCATCATAGGATTTGCCTTATGATTCTCACTACTCAATTTGCCTGAGTGTAGTTATTTGGAGATTTGTGCCTTGCCGTAGCTTCTCATCAACTTCCTGATGGGAAGGGAAGGATAAAAGGAACCAGGAAGGGAGTTAAGGATTGGGTGAGGTGAGAAAACAGGACAAAACATAAAGAAATGAATCATCCTGCATCCCCGAATGGATGCTGAACGATCTGCAGGTGCTAAAATGCACGGTTGATAAAACCTACAACCACCGAGTGGCCTTATAAATTTTACAAAAGCGACACCATTCTGCATTCCCAGCAAAATGCAGAACGATTTCTTCCCGAATATGCACTTGAATTAATTTAACACTTTAGAAGACAAAAATACCTTATTTTTATATATAGCTAATAAATGACTTACATGATACGAATATTTTTCAATTAAAAAACCTAATGTTTGAACATAATTTAAAAAAAAATAAAAAAATATCTCCTCCGCCTTTTTTTTATAAACATGTTCGAAAATATTTTCTGTCAAATACAAGAAACGGATTTTTTTCGTTTGCCTCAATGTTAGATATAGCAGTTTAAAACTAACCTGTTTTTGAACTAGTTTTGCTTATAACTTCGGATCAGAAAACGCTACCTGAATGCGTCAGTCATTAAAAAATTGGTTTTAACAAACTCTAAAATATGTTCCAAAATACTTAAGGGGCTGTCGATAAAATACGTCACGCATTTTTTTGGCAATTTTTGACTATCAAAAATTATCACTGCAACAAAGACCCCCATCTCCCCTATGTCACATGTCATGAATTCAGAATAAATAAAATTCATCTCAATACATACTCAATATGTATGACAAACCATACAAATATGAGAGAAAAATCGATTTATTACATGCTGTCATTAGATTAAAAAATATCCCTAAAACTACAAAGCATTCGAAATTTTTTATTAATTCAATCCGCTTAGGGGTACACAGATATATTATTTCTTTGGCTAAGGAGTAATATTTCCTTCGTGTAGCTTTCAGAGTTGAGAAAATAAAGAAAAATAAAAAGACCTCATCAAATCGATATCACTGCCGAAAAAGATCGCTTGTGATTTTTGCCAATAAAGATCACTTCTGATCTGATCTTTTCAAGATCAGTTGACAAGTAATCTTTAAATCACATCAATCAATATCGGTACTGATATTCCGTCACACAAAATCGGTAGTGATTTTGAGCTAAAATGATTCTTGATTCAGGTGTGTTCAATCATTGGATACCCGAGTAGAGTGTGAGATTAAAAAGAAAACTCAATTTGATGTTGTGCTGCTCGTATATATCGATTACTTAATTTGCTATCGTTTTGGTCGTTTTAACGGTTAAAAGATCAAAATTGAAAGCAAAAAAAATGCTGTGTGACATCAAACTGGAAACTAGTTTTGCTCTTAGTGAAAGCACATTGAAAACTTAATATGATGTAGATTTTCTCGAAATGACACGTCACGAGCATAATCTAAAAATAGAACAGCCAAAAAAGGTCCGGGATAGTATACATTTAGGCGATATTACTCGCAAGCAAGAAACAAGATTGTATGCAATTTCCATATTAGTCGCAAGCAAGAAAAAAGATTTCATGCTATCTCCACACTACCGCGGAGAGAATCCGGTTTCGAACTTAGGTGATTTGGAATGTGAACGTTTGGCGATTGCTATGGACTGTAAAGCTAGCTATCAGGAGATGGAAAATGTTCGGTTATATGACAAGCAGTGTTGTTTCACAAAGTTGTATGCAGGTAGTTTCTGTCAGTGCACACTCGTTGCGTCGCTCCCATCCCGCATCCACCGTGAATAGCAGTGTGGCTATTTGAGTACAGTATAAAAATGTTCTCTTTGTTCTTCTCATATCCAAAGCTGTAGCATTCAAACATTATAACATCAAATTGAGTTATCTACTTGATCGCATATAAATCGCACATGTAATCACTTTGAAATACGAATTTAGAGGCTCTGAAGACCGAACCTTTTACAGTGAAGTCTTTTACAACACAGGGAACGTGAATTAGAAATTCGGCAATAAGGTATCCCAGATCATTTGTTTTTTCGGCTAATTGGGACAATGAACGATTATCTCGTTTCTGACCACAGATAGAACCAGAATTTCTTCAGTTCTTGTGTAGACTTATAATTTACGATCATTTGATGCAGAATTAGTCCTGTGACTCAAAATTATGAAGATTTGGTTGGGTTCTTTAGAAAAGTGTATTAAAGTTTCAAGATCTATTAGATGATTGATAAAATACTTCTCATAGCATCTAGCGTTAGTGAGAATATGAAGTTCTAAGCATTTATAACTAGGAATAAGAATTGTTTTGAAGAGGTTCTTCGACACAGTTTGTGGACTACTTAGGAATATTCAAATTAAACATATATTTTCTTGGTGGCTCCTCTAAGCCACTGAAGTATTATTAAGAATTAGCTCTAGGTTCTGAAATCTGAGGCATTCAATATTCGATGTTCGAACTTCGTAAACAATTAATTTTTCTATACTGTTGAATATAAAGTTATGGACATTTTCAGAACGGGTTTGGCGAGTAGATTATTTTCGCCATCCAGGTGCCCGATTTCTGGATGCACTGAAAATAATGGTCTAAGCACTTTGGAATGAACTTCGCAACGTCGTATGATTACAAATATCGAAACATTTTTTTTAAACTGAACGCAAAAATTGTTACAGGATCGGATACTTAACGTAACTAGAAGGAAATAGATGACGTCAAATATATTTCTCATATCAAATTCAGAAATAAGCTACTTCTAGGGCAGACGATCAACGAGATGGGAATGCCAAAGCCACTATTCAGATTAACATGCTTCAGACAAACATGGAAACGATGATCGCCAATTTATCTAATGCCTCACAGACGTGTGGTTTGATACCAATATTCTCGTGGTTAAAAAGAAAGAGCATTATTTGCGTAAAAGTTGAAAAAATGTTGAAAAAAATCGTTTCTTCGCGGTAATGGTTGCGGTCAACTGCAGGATCTTGGCAGGATGTCAAAGCATTTTTGTAAAAGGCAACAAAGGATTGAAGGAATAATTCTTCCATTGAAACTTAACTTTGTATTTTTGTGCTGCCATTTGAAATTTGCTCAATCAACAACTTAGTGGATTTTATATTTTCATTTTTTGAGTTTCACCAAACTTTTGGCTTTAAAGAGCAAAATGATAACACAGTGTGATATTAATTGAAAATTTGATGAGTCGATATCATATTAGGATTTCAATCTGATGTTGCTATCACAATCAGATTTCAATTTGTTCTAATTTTGATGTTAGACTTTACTCGGGTAATTCGATCATCTTTGATCTTGATGGAGGGAATCGTTGATCCCCCGCTGAGGAGTGTGAAAATTAGTAACAACAGCAATCCTACAGGACCTTGTAACTAAGGATAACGTGGTCAATTTTGTATCTTTGGGAAATGCTCTTTTAACACTCCTTATCAACAGAGTTGGGGAAAATACCGGTTTCGTTACGGCACGGCTTACGTAGTTTCAACATACTTACTTACTCTTATTTTTTCAGTCGTAGACCACGCTTGTCTCTGCTGTATACAGGAGGCGTCTCAATTCAACTCGATTCATAGCTGTTCACCGCCAGCCTCGGTAGCTGCGAAAGGTCCTCAGGTCGTCCTCAATTTGATCGATCCATCTTGCCCGCTGCGCGCCTCTTCTTCCCATACCGGTCGGATCATTATCGAGAATAATTTTAACCGGGTTGTTCTCCGACATTCTAACAACATGCTTGGCCCACCGTAACCGCCCGACCGTTTGGACGAGAGTTGGTCCTCCCAGCAACTGGTGCAGTTCATGGTTCATTCGCCTTCTCCACATACCGTCTGCCATCCGCACTCCGCCGAAGATGGTTCGCAACACCTTCCGTTCAAAAACACCTAGTGTGCGTTGATTCTCTGCATGCAATGTCCAGGACTCGTGTCCGTAGAGGATAACCGGTCTTATCGGCGTATTGTAGATAGTTAACTTCGTACGACGACGAATTTTGCTCGATCGAAGCGTCCTGCGCAGTACAAAGTAAGCACGATTTCCTGACAATATGCGTCTCTGAATTTCTCTGCTGGTGTCATTATCGGCAGTCACCAGTGGGCCCAAGTACACGAACTCGTCGACCATTCCGATTGCGTCACCGCCAATCAGAACTCGTAATGGGTGGCTGACATTATTTTTCTCGAACCCCTGCCTTTCATGCAGAGATGGTATTTCACCAGAGTTATACACGCTAGAGTCAGATTTTTGCCACACCGAGGATGCAAAAAACGAAGCACCGCACAAAGAGGAAAGCGCACTTCTTCTCAGTGTCGAATAGACCAGGGTGGCAAGTGAATTGCCGATTTCAATTTCCCGGTTTTTTCCCGGTTTTCCCGGTTTTTTGAGATAAAAATTCCCGGTTTTTGGAATAGGCTCAAATCGCTCCTGTTTAGTTTTTTTTTAATATTTTTTAATTCAAACTTTATACAGATATCCCATGTCCAAAAAGCATCGTTGTAATAGGCCCGCTAATTGAGATTTCTCATACTTTCGAGGCATTTCGATGTATAAATAGAAAATATTCATTATAGCATGTACATATAAGAAAAGTATAAAGCCTTTTTAAAGTCATTCAGGGGTTTTGGTTACACCGATTTCTTCCGAGTGCACATGACTGTTTTTATTATTGTTTTGATATACATATGACTGAAAATAAATCAATAAGGAACAACAATCCCAAAAACGGACGCTTGCCACTCAGAAAAAAACAACAACAATCTATGCTTGCAACTTCAAATCATTTTGAACATTTTTTTTCTTCGCTCCTTCCGGAAGTGAAAGTGGAAATCTCAGTTTGGCGGGAAAATTTAAAAGGCATAATGGCCGGGGATGGTTTTTATCGTATCAAAGAACGCTTGCTAGCAACTCTTCACACGATTCAATCAGTGCCATCAAAGAGAGACGGATATAATCTCAGCAACAAAACACCGTCATGGTTCATATAACATAGAATGGACACCAGTGCGAAAGCGAATTTCTCTCGATAACCTGTCTGAGAATCAAAGGTTAGCTCGCTGCTGTAGGGATTCTCTCTGAAGCAACAAACGGTCGCTTATTCTCGTTTTGCGATCCGATTCTATACGGGCAGTGGATAATTGCGATAGAATCATTTTACTATTGCCGCTTATTCTAACTATGTGCATATAACCTTTGTATGCCGGACTGTACATATATAGTTCCCGGGCTGCGAAATACTCAGAGTATGAAGTGGAGTGAATTCTCTCACGGTTCATGCATTGAGAGACATCGAGTTCTTGTAGCGTCTTCTACCAGATTGAAAATGTTGTATACAATGTTGAGCAATATAGAGCCACTTTCTGCCAAATTATCGGCAATAACAAACACTGATGATGGCACAGCGAATCTAACATAATATCGTCATTGCCAATGCTTCGGCCATGGTACAATAAATTGTTATATGGACATATACTGTTTAAAGTATGTCGCTTGCAAGCACATCTGTTCAATGAACGATATCATCAGATGAATTATCATGCTGTGATTGTGATAAAAACCATAAAACCAATTATTAACAAAGTCCTGTCAGAAAAAAATTTTAAATTTTCATGTAGTAGAATTGAAATTAAAATCATTAGATGTATTAGATGTGTGTATTAGAAAATTTCGCAAACCCGTTCTTCTGCCACGACTTGCTCTTTTAAAACACCAATTTTTTCTAATGCATCTGTTAGTCAATAAACAATATTTACGATTTCAATGCGTTGATGGGTAAATAAATCAAATGATAGCAGTCAAAATGCACAATATATTGATCTATTTTTTCCTAATATGGTTCTAAATGCTCGTAGAGTAATCAGAGAAAACGAGTTCTTCATGATAAACTCAATCAATAACATTCAGCAATGATTAGCTCAATTAGTTATACATTCTACCAGCTTAGAACTTATCGACTAGAAAACTATCGAATGTAAACCCTGAAGTTGTTTTGGGAAAAATAGATATGACCGTATATAATTTAAATCATTACCTTATCGAAGTTACAAAAGCTCAAACTAAATTCAATTCACCTTTATCTACATCAATATTAACGTTCTTGTGATCCTGCTATTGAATAGTTGAAGACCTTTAAAAGAACATTAAACATAGATTCACTGAACAAATCAATCCATTTTCTAAATCTTTCTAAGATTCTAGTCCTCAGAAACCAGTTTCAACTCTCAAAAAGGAACTCAAATACTTCCTGTGAACGGTGAATAAGATCAAAGTCAACAACTCTTTTTTTAATCTTGCGAACCCTTTTGACATCTCACAGGAATATAAGCATAATACAAGTATTGCCTAAAGATGACATTACTGAGACAAATTATGATGAAACTTAAAAACATGAAGGTTCCTAAAAATGTTCAATAATTTTATTAAAAATTTTCCCTATGTAAACCTGAGATTTTGCCATAAATTTTGTAAGTGTGTTGAATACTTATTCAAAAATTTAATAAAAATCCAACAAAAGCATCCAAATTATCCTTATTTTTCAAAATGAGCTTTCATTATGTTGTTATTGATAACAACTTAAAAAAATTCTGATGCTTCCTGTTTGATTTAAAACTGTCTGCAAGGCTCTAAAAATCGTTGGACGAGACATGGGGTGTTGATCCAATTTCCAATGGACAATAAGTTATTTCAATACTTGTACTGAACATTTCGCTCAAACGCAAACTTGGGTATTGTCTCTTACTTTTCAATTGTTGAAAAAAATCATTATGCTAACAACTGTTACTCATAGGTGAGCTAGTAATATTTTCCCGGTTTTTCACTAAAATTCCCGACTTTTTCCCGGTTTTTCCCGGTGAAATCAAATTCCCGACTTTTTCCCGGTTTTCCCGATTTTCCCGGTCACTTGCCACCCTGATAGACAGCATTTGAGTGTGTGCTTGTGGTTAAAGCAGCTGGCGCGAGTGAAACACATTCTCTTCGCATGAATCGCTCACACGCGCTCTCGTCTAAATACACCCAAGTGACCACTGGCGCGTGATGGTGAGCGAACACTTCTGTGAACTTCAATTAATAGAGAGTAGATCTGGCCTTGCTATGAAAAATTTGCAATGAAAACCGATAAATTGTTGTTGATTTTGCGGCCCACGCTTCTTCTACGCAAATCATACACCAGAGTGCTCACTGGCGTGTACACCTCTGTGAAAGTATCTGCATCCACCTCAGAGAATTTATTAGCTAATGCTCTAGCACTTTGGTGCGATTCAGTGGAAGAGGTAAAAGGAAATAAACAAACGCACTCATGATGCGTGCACACTTCACACAACAGTGGTGTATAAATGTGAAAGAGAAGAGCTCTCGTTGAAGTTGTCAGTGCGAGGGGAGAAATTTTGCTTGCTCTTCGTCACATAGAGGAGATAGACATCTCTGCTTTCATGTACTTTGTTTTTAACACATTGATGTCTAACCCGATCCACTTGGCCTCAGCTTCTAGTCCGATGTACGTATCTTCCATCTTCTCAAAGTTGTGTGCTATAATGTCAATATCATCAGCTGGACGGACTTTCTGAAAATCGTGCCACTCGTGTCTATCCTCGCTCTTCTTATCACACCCTCCAAAGCAATGTTGAATAGCAGACACGAAAGGCCATCACCTTGCCGTAGCCCTCTGCAAGTTTCGAAGGGAGTCGAGTCTATCCCCGATACTCGAACAACGCACATCACTCGATCCATCGTAGCCTTGACCAATCGTATCAGTTTGTCCGGGAATCCGTAGTCGTGCAAGATTTTCCAAAGCTGATCTCGATCGATTGTGTCGTAGGCTGATTTGAAATCGATGAATAAGTGATGTATGGGCACATTATATTCGCGGCACTTTTGCAACACCTGGCGGATGTCGAGCACTTGGTCCGTGGTAGCGCGTTTGGCCATAAATCCTGCCTGATATTGTCCCACGAATTCGTTTGCAATCGGTGAAAGTCGACGGCATAAGATTTGAGAGAGTACCTTGTAGGCGGCGTTCAGCAGAGTAATTACAGTAATTACGCGCGGTAATTACAGCAATCCAGCTTGTCATACTTTTTGTGGATGGGACATATGATTCCTTCCATCCATTCCTCCGGTAAAATCTCGTCCTCCCAGATCTTGTGTTTTAGTAGCTCTCTTGGTAGTTGGTCAACGCCAGCGGCCTTATTATTTTTCAACCGGCCTATCTCCTCCACGATTTCTTGGAGGTCTGGGACCGGCCATTTATCGTCCTCCGCACGCGTTGCCAAGTTCGTTACCGTGCCGCCACTTTCGTATTCCGCCACATCGTCTTTGAGGTGCTCGTCGAAATACTGCCGCCACCTCTCGATCACCTCACAGTCGTTCGTGAGAAGATCCCCGTTGGTGTCCTTGCACATATCGGCCTGTGGCACATGGCCTCTGTGCGAACAATTCACCTTGTCGTAGACCTTCCTTGTGTCATTAGCACTTCCTTGTGTCAGCTTCGCGATCTCGGTCTTCCTGTTGACGCTTTTTTTTACGGAATACCGAGTTTAATCTGTTCCGCGCCTGTCTGTATCGCTCCTCGTTTCCTCTCGTCCGGTGTCGCAGCTTGCTCGCCCAAGCTGCATTCTTCTCGGCCACTAACTGTTCACATTCGTCGTCGAACCAGTCGTTCCTTACGTTCGGAGCCGCCGTACCTAGCGTTGCTGATGCTGTGTTACCTATTACAGAACGGGTGTCTCTACAGCCGTCTCCAAGAGTAGCTGCACCAAGCTGCTCTTCCGTTAGTAGTGCCACTGCCAACTGCTGCGCGTAATCTTGAGCTACTCCAGCATCCCGGACCGCGCGATGTTAAACCGCAACGTTCGGCTTCGACGTTTGGTAGCCACCGTCGAAAGTTTTGAGCGCATGCATAAAGCAACCAAGTAGTGGTCCGAATCTATATTCGCACTGCGGTAGGTGCGAACATTTTTGATGTCCGACAAAAATTTTCCGTCGATCAAAACGTGGTCGATTTGGTTTTCGGTTTGTTGGTCAGGTGATCTCCAGGTAGCTTTGTGGATATCCTTGCGGGGATATTCCTCGGTTTCCTAGTTTCAACATATATTCTCGTTAATGCATCTCATGTTCGATTTCGCAACCGTTGTTTCATTCGCAATAAAATGAATACAGGATAAGAGAAATAAATGCTAGATGAAAGTTTCATGATAATAATAAGTTTGGATTGTAATCACATTGATATTGTTAATTTGACAGCATTCTATACGCAATAGCAATCCTTAATGCAAAATTAGTTCAAAGATTTATTTCACATCACATAGTGATTAGAGCGACAAAAGACTTTGTTTTACTTCCAGCTGATTGATGCTGATGATGATGTTTATGATGATGCACTATTTTGATTAAGCTCAAAAAACGCTTTTTAACATGAATTTAATTTATGGAAGTAACAGGAGCACAAGGTTTGAGCACACAGCAGGCGCGTTTGAATTGCCATAGCAAAACCTGCATTCCTCCAGGGTAGATGCGAATAGTGAACAAAAATCAAAACAATAACAAATTTTACCAACATATCTTGTCTTGATGTTCCTGTGCTGTCATAGCAATACTTCATATTTTCTTGATATTTCATCGAAGGAATCTTCTTGATAGATTGGACAACATATATTTAGCATCAAGATTTGTTATATCTTATTTCGTTATTGATGAGGTATACCAATTTCATTAAGTACAATTGATCCAATGGTTCCTTTTTCAAATGGAATACAATTGAATAAACTGCATCAGAATCAGATAAGAGAAATTCATATGATATACTATTCTCAATGCTAGAAAATCAAATTACTGAAAAATTTGTCTTCTATAAATGTTTTGCTCTTGTTTTGATAATACAATGGCAGAATTTTATATTTTGTTGCTATTTTCTCATGCAGACTTTCCAATGATTTTTGATATTTTAACTCTTATTTCAAACTAAATAATGTTATTTTCTACCATTGAGATGTTTTCTTTTAATAATTGGTTTGCAAATCACTTCTACCCGGGCTGTTACTCCTGTGTATGATATTCAAGCAAAAGAGTGTAAATTTATCAACTGTATGACCTGATTTATGATTGAACATGTTTTTCGTATAATTATAATTATTGATAATCACAGCATATATGTTAATATTATTTGCTGGTTTTATTGATATTACTCCGTCAACATGGTTTTGGTGAATAAATTTTCAATACATCAAGAAGTATGAAATTTCAATGCGACCGACCAAACAAACTTTTTGAAATTCTTTTATTCTTTGTGTGGTTATTATGCACATCTGCTTACTACCTATCATTAGATTTCCGAAAGTTAAAAAATCCATAATTCCAAGCGATTGGTGTACCCAAACTTATATACGTTGAATAAAATTGTCAGTGCATAAATTAAGTTAAACCGTGTGAAGGCATCTTTTTTTTACTCATATAAGGCAAAATTTATTAGTTTCGCTAATTTACTCGCCCCTCTGTGCAATTTTTCTGATCACAACAGAAATGATTTCCTGCATCATTCATTTCCGAATTTACAAGAAGAAGCTTTTACATCAACAAATCCACGTTTTTATATATAATGTATAACGTTTATTGTGGAGATTTTTTCAGGAAATAGGGCAAACCAGTAATATAATTAGTTATTTAAAAAATGTCACAAAAGGTCACGTTTTGTGCAACACCCCCCTTCCCCTTGCGGCGTGACGTCTTTTATGGATAGCTGTAACACTAAAACCGTTGCAGATACTACTATGATGTCCTCAGCAAAGCTGCTCGATATAAGTTTATCTACAATTTTGCCGAAGAATGCAGTCCTCTATCTCAACACATCCGGAAAATAAGTTTTGGATCACCTTAATAATAAGAGCCACCCTAATTCAATGTATGGCTTATCTTCACTGATCATTTGTTTTGAAGACATCATAGCTCTAAAGTATATGGTTAAGCCACAAATGTTTTTGTCCCCCTAAATTGTGGATGCGGACCACTGTGCAATGCAATTTAACTCGGAAATTCAGGGTTGTTACGAAAAATTTTAAAATCAAAACGCGCGAAATCCGCGCGAAGTCGAAAACAAAAACGCGTGAAATACGCGCGAAGTTGAAAACTAAAACGCGCGATATTTGAGCGAAGCGTTTACACCACTTTTTTTGTGCAGGTGATGCTTATCGCAGAACTAACAGTGAAAATTAAATTGCTTACAATTTTGTGATTTTGAATGAAGTTAAACAGATTTCAGCAAAGACAATTATTTGCTTCGACATCTCCTTGCTCGGCAAGCTTTTCCTTCTTGGAAAGAATAATTTTAAGTTAGACCACATCAGGATGATCTGATTAATCTTTCTAATGACAGTTTCAATACAATTTATTGCTTCCTGTTTGGCTTCGTTTTCTGAGGCAGCGCCTTCTCCTGTTGTCGGATTTTACTCTGAATATCTTTTTTTCCTCCTCATATTTTATTCTTTTATTTGGAGCAGGGAAACGCTCACTGGAATTAGTTTCTGTCAAACTTGCTCTCCGGCAGGCGTAAAACCGTCATCTCTTACATCAATAATTACAATCATCCAAATGATACATTTCTTTAAATCTAGTGCTTCTAAAGCAACTAAATCTAATGAGACAATAACATGAAGAACGATTTCTTGATAACATTACGTGATAAATGGAAGTCAGAAGAATTGAAACATTTTTTTAATATACGACACATGCTAGCAATGGGCTCGTTTTATCCATAATTAGTTAAAGCATAAGGAATCCGCAGAAAAAGTAGGATCAAAGATTACGACGTCGAAGGTCTAGTTACAGTAGCTCGAAGCAATCGATTCGCGACTGAAGTAGGTCTGCCACAAAACTAGCCTTACAAACATCGCGACGGATAGATGATAAATCGAGGCGAATCAGTTTGCAGCGGTCATGGCCACTCGGTAAGTTTAAATGGAAGACGTCGGAGAACGAGTCGGATGAAATTGAGTTAAATCGCTTCAATGCGTTGGATATCGATGAGGTGACCAGATAACAGCAGCATATTCGAGAGTTGAGCGAACGCAATACGGAGCTTCAAGCAATGTACATCATTCTTCAGTAACGTGGAAAATAAAACCTAATAGCTTAGAGGTTTTAAAAAAAGAGTAAAATCTATGTGCTCTTTGAACTTCAACTTGGAATTCAGTAGAACACCCAGGTCCTTAACAGACGATGCGCGTTTAAGAACAGTTTATGAAATATTATAGTCGAACTTGAATACAAACTTTTTGCGACTAAAAGATATGACGCAGCAATTAGAGGCATTTAAAACCATTTTGCTGATTTTACTCCAATTAGTTAAATTATCTTACTGTTCTTGTAGGTACTCTCGAGTCAGCTACAGATTTGATTATATGAAATATTTGAAGGTCATCGACGAACGATAGTTTCATACACTTGATCGAAAAATTTAGATCGTTGAGATATAGTAAAAAATTTTAAACGGTCCAATGTGACTTCCTTAAGGAACTCCAGAGGTTACAGTCTTGTACAGTCTCTTATTTTCACTATCATTTCACGACCAGTTAGATAAGATCGAAGCCAATTTAAATATGATCCGTTAAATCCAAGTCTATATAACTTGTATATCGTTATTTTATGATTGATTTTGTCGAATGCAGCAGAGAAATCGGTGTTTATGAAATCTACTTGTAGACGTTTTTTTTTTATTTTTTTTTTATTTTTTTTTTTTTTTTTTTTTTAAATAACTATTTATTGGAATATGAGTTGAAATTAAATTATTAAGATTTAAATTGGGTGTTCAGCCACAAGTGGTGACTTTTCAGCCCTGTTATATATATATGATTTGGTTATTACCATGAAGACATCATTTGCTTCCGCAATTCTGAGATTTTTGTGTAGGGAAAATTCTAAACCTACTTGTATTGTGATAAATACTTGTAGACGTGCTTGTAAAGAACATATGATGAAGACAGTTTAGGTTACTAAATTTGTGGAAGTTGAACGATACCCTTGTTACTTGTTACCCTTGTTACTTTTTTTGTCGTGAATACGACTTATTTTATTATGGGGGGGCGTTTTCTAAATTTACACTGAACAAGAATAGGTAGAACTTAATCATGAATATCTCTTGTTGTACTAAATCCAACAACATATTTTTTTCTTCATGCTATAAAAAATATCATATGATAAGTGATAAAATCATCAGTGATCAGTAGCATTAAATAACCACAAATGATTCAAAATCATAGTTTTCTCAAATGTTTGGTATCAACGAGTATCAAAGAGAAAAACTTATGAGGCTTGTTTGTCTTTCTCGTGTTCGGACAATTAATTATTTAATTAGTAAAGAACTTTTTGATACTTTTTCCATAGAAATTCTTGCTCTGGAAATATGTGAGGAATTTTTTTTTCTCGAATAAATGCCTCACAAATCTCAAATAATGTTTCTTGCAATTCGCGCGAAATCCGCGCCATCGCATTAAAATCTGACCAAAAATCGCGCGAAATCCGCAAAATTCGCGAAATCCGCAAAAATCGCGAAATCCGCGCGACCGTAACAACCCTGGAAATTTTAAAATTTCCAATCTTTTACCTATTTTTTGAGATTCTACGGAAAACCTAAATCAAAATCAGATTTTGAGTAGTTATCAATTGCGTTTGGGTTGTGCATAAAAATTGTTTAGATCTTTTGTCCAATACAAAAATATAACTATTTTTAGAGTTTTAGGTTAAATTTTAAATTTTTAAAACTTTAAATCCAAGTTTCAGTTTTTTTTTGTAAATTTAGTTCATAATAAATTTCCAACTCAAATAATAAAAAAAATAAGTGTCATAAAATTTAAAAGTTTCGATTTGATTTTGTTTGGCAAAATTTTCCCAATAATAGATATTCTCTGTATTTGTACCAAATTTCTTGAGATTCTTTGAATGGATATATAATTTTGGTCATCAATACATTGTTTCTGCACGGAGAACCCTTCGATCATGAAATTGCGATATCGCAGTTTTTGATTTTTACGATAGTTGATTTAACTAATTTCTTTTTGATTCAACCAATATGGTTTGTGATTTGCATATAGTCAAGTAGTTGAAAAATATGTTGTTTTGAATGCTGTCAAATGCCGGAGACAATTGAAAGCAAAACAATAATCGCAATGCGAAAGCAACAACTTTTTTAGTTGAAATCTGTTCGCGTCGCTTCAAAATGTCAATAAAAACAACATCGATGGTTAAAGCGTTTGGTGAAATTGTTTTCATTTGATTTGAGAAATTTATTATTCCATAACAAGTGTTTATCTAACAGCGGTGTTGTGATAAAGTTAACCTTGTTTAAGATGAAAAAGATTTGGTGACAAATTAGAAAATGTTAATGAATGATCATCTCGTAATTTTTCAGGTATGCTTCAAATTCGATCATTGATTTACTTCCAGCAGACTGTTTTACTTCGAGCTGTTTGATACCGAAGATGATGTTCATGCATTAGCAATAAAACGCTTTTTGACATGAATGGCGTGTTTGAATTGCCGTCGCAAAATTCCAATTCCCAGCGGTTGCTGCACCCAAGCTCATATAAATTAACTAAAATTATCAGTGCACCCATTTGAAGGCATCATCTTTCAATACTCATTTTAGGTCAGGTATATTTTGATTATTTTCGCAAATCAATAACATCGTTCGAGTTGATTCAACTATTTGCAATGTTTAGAACAAATAAAACCGATTTATTTTTCAACTAACCGAATTTTGTTTCAATAACAACACCAGTTATTTCAACTAAAATATTTGGTGAAATTGAAAGGTATGTGTCCTCACTAATTGACAGCATTTTTTTTCAAACAGTTGAATTAGTTGTTGCAACCATCGTTTCTGCTAATCGAAAAACAAAAATGACAGTTTAGTTGAAACAACAATCGATTAGTTGTACCAAATTTTAACCAATCGAATTCAGAAAATCAACTAATATTCTGGTTGAAATGGGATCGCGGGTAATGATTCCAATATTCTGAATCAAAAAAATCTAGATGTCATTGCTTTAATTTTTTAGTTATATACAAACATGTTAAAAAAATGAAAAGTTCATATTTATCTATAAATTTGTCGATTTTTTTATGTTTTCTTTTGATTGTGCAGGAATGGTAGTTGAGCGAAAATTGTAGCTGGTATCACTAGCAATCGAATGATGTGTAAAAATATATAGGTCATCGCTTTGAATTTCGAGATATTTACGATCATTGTAAAAAGTCTCACCTTTTCTTAGGTCATCTATCTACAGTTTTCATTATAACTTTAGGTAAACAACCCTATTTTTCGTTTTTTTCAGTGCATTTTATTTCTAGAAATGGTGAACAAATTTTGAAGATCGGGCCAATGGTAAACAAATTTTGAAGATCGGTTGACTAACAACAAAGTTATGACTCGATAAAGTTGAAGTTCTCAATATCCGATTCGCGATGCAGGTGCCGCATGGATGCAGATAGGGCACATTTTGAGCTTGAAGAAATCTTGGATCGGGAAAAATCAGATTTTCGTTAGTTTTTCCTAAAAGATCGTCAATAATGATATACTTAAAATAATCTACAAGCTTCACAAAATTCGAGGGTGAAAAATTTATCGAAATTGGTCAAGTAACAACTGAGCTATGATAGCTCAAAGTTACCGTTCCAACTTTTTTTGAGGCTTAGTGCTCTGCGTAACTTTTTTCGGCTTGGTATTATGAGTGTTAAACCAGCTCTTATATCGGAGATTGAACGTGATTTTATGTGAATGAGAATCGCGTAACGAGAAAAGCTATCCACCGCGGTTAAGAATAGATTTGGTTGAGCAATGAAAATATCCAAATGGAGGGTTTCAAAAGGTTTATTCGGGATTTCAAGTTTGTGGAGTGTGATATTATACGGACGTCTCTAGTATTCATTTTCTAAGCATGTTTCACACAAATTAATATATCATTGAATTTATCGCTTCATGCCTGGAAAATAGTACTGTTTAATAATTTGAGAATGATTTTCGGAATCACCTCTATGCGCGCGATCGTGTGTTTGCGCAATTATTTCATTTTGCTCCTCCTAAGAGCGCAAGTCTATTAAAATTTTCTGGCTTTTAAGCACCTTCAAGATCTTGGCGCGGCTAAAATAATTGCAATATACAATTCGGAGGGTATTCATAAGAGATTCTTCGCACATGATGCAATTCACTCTCTTCGGATTCATATAATACTTAAAAATGTTGAAAACTCGAGCAACGGAAAAGTCTGACCAAGTTATGGTTTTTTTATGAATGCTAGGAAATATTTCCTCGTACTCATTAGAATCTACACTACCTTTCTTTAAGATAATTTGGTTACTAAAGAAATTAATGGGCAATTCAGTCATTTAGATCAGGGCGCTTGCATCAGATTCCGCAGAATAGACCGTTTCTGATTCTGATGAGTCTAGTGCGTCGTCATTATCGCTACCACTAGTTGCCTGATTTGAAGTATCACAAGAATTTATCTCATTTTTAATTCGAGAAAACCCGTCGGCAACCACGTTTTGTTTGCCAGGGCGGTATTTTACATCATAGTCAAACTGTTGTAAATAAAGTTTCCATCTGAGCATTCTGTCATTTAGATCCTTCAACCTAAACATGTAACAGATCGGCTGTAAAGTTCGTATCGTTTCTATGAGAGGGCGCCACTAAAATTAAATCCATACCATTTTCAGTTAGTACCAACCTTCAAAAGATACGTGTATAAATTTGACAGCTGTCTGATTATTAGTTTGTGATATATTGCATTTTGAGTGAAGCTACTTTTGTTATTGTGAAAAAATGGAAAAAAAGGAATTTCGTGTGTTGATGAAACACTACTTTTTGATGAAAAAAGTGCCGCCGATACCAAGAAATGGCTTGATGAGTGTTGTCCAGACTCTGCACCGAGCGAAGCAACAATTCGTAAGTGGTTTGCAAAATTTCGTACTGGTCATATGAGCACCGAAGACGATGAACGCAGTGGACGTCCAAAAGAGGCTGTTACCGATGAAAACGTGAAAAAAGCCACAAAATGATTTTCAATGACCGTAAAGTGAAGTTGATCGAGATAGCTGACACCCTAAAGATATCAAAGGAACGTGTTGGACATATTATTCACGAATATTTGGATATGAGAAAGCTTTGTGCAAAATGGGTGCCGCGTGAGCTCACAATCGATCAAAAACAACAACGAATTGAAGATTCTGAGCAGTGTTTGGAGATGTTATATCGAAATGAAACCGATTTTTTTCGTCGATATATAACAATGGACGAAACATGGCTCCATCACTTCACTCCGGAGTCCAATCGACAGTCAGCTGAGTGGACTGCACGCGATGAACCGACCCCAAAGCGTGGAAAGACTCAACAATCGACCGGTAAGGTTATGGCGTCTGCATTTTGGGATCCGCATGGTATAATTTTTATCGACTACCTTGAAAAGGGAAAAACCATCAACAGTGACTATTATATAGCGTTATTAGAGCGTTTGAAGGACGAAATTTAAAAAAAAAAACGGCCTCATTTGAAGAAGAAAAAAGTTTTGTTTCATCAAGACAATGCACCGTGTCACAAGTCGATGAAAACCATGCTGAAATTGAACGAATTGGGCTTCGAATTGCTCCCTCATCCACCGTATTCTCCAGATTTGGCCCCCAGTGACTTTTTCCTGTTCTCAGACCTCAAGAGAATGCTCGCTGGTAAAAAAATTAGAAGCAATGAAGAGGTAATCGCTGAAACTGAAGCCTATTTTGAGGCAAAGGACAAATCGTACTACAAAAATGGTATCGAAAAGTTGGAAGATCGCTATAATCGCTGTATCGCCTCTGATGGCAATTATGTTGAAAAATAAAAACGAATTTTGGCAAAAAATGTGTGTTTCTATTAAACGATACGATCTTTTCAGCCGAACTGTTATATCAAGGGTTTATGGCCCGTAAAAAGTGTAATTTTTTTCCGTATAAATATGCTCTGAAATATTTACAGCCCCAAGTGATTGCAAGAAATTCCTTCTCGATCACTGAATACTTTTCCTCTGTTTTGGTAAGTGTTCTCGAGGCAAACGCAACTGGTCGGTCTTGACCGATTGGTCCCTGCGAAAGAACAGTGCCGATAGCAAAATTACTAGCATCCGTTGTTAAAATAAAAGGTTTTGTAAAGTCCGGATATTGCAGAACATGACTACTAGTCAATAAAATTTTGCACTTGTTGAAGGTTTCAATGAACTCCTTCATGTGCTCGATCATCTCGCCCTTTCTCAATGGTTTCGTGAGAGGTTTGACAATTTTCGCAAAATCCTTTATAAAACGGCGATAATAACCTAGGGTTCCAAGGAAACCTTTAAGTTCCGTTTCCGTTTTAGGGGTCGGCCAGTTTTTTATAGCAATCACCTTATCAGGATTAGGTGTTACACCCTCTGCCTTGACAACGTGTCCTAAAAATCCGACTTCTTTGCATAAAAATTCAGACTTGTTAAACTGATTTTTTAAGTTATATTTTTGCAAGGCATTAAATACCTTTCTCATATTTAATAAATGTTTTTGGAGGGATGTGGAGTATATGATGATGTCATCCATATACACCAAACATACTTCTCCAATAAGGTCACGTAGTACATTGTTCATCACCCTTTGAAAGGTGGATGGCGCGTTCTTTAATCCGAAAAGCATTTTAAGAAATTAATATTTCCCATGATCTACAGTGAAGGCAGTTTTCTTAACGTCTCCTGGTTTTACCTCATTTTGGTGGAAACCCGAAGCGAGGTCAATAGTGGTTGCATAATTGCATCGACCGATTTTATCCAAAACTTCCGTGATGTTTGGGATAGGGTATATATCATCAATTGTCTTCTCGTTGAGCTTTCTATAGTCAACGACAAGACGCCACTTTTTTGTCCTGAACCATCTTACTTTTTTGGTACAACCCAGATGGGTGACGACCAGGGGGAATTAGTGGGTTTTATGATGCCTTGGTTGAGTAAATCTCTAATCTGGCTCTGCACCTCTTCCTTCAAGCAGTGAGGATATCTATAGCTTTTCGTATAAACAGGTATGTCATTTCTGGTATCGATTCTGTGTTTAACTACGTTAGTGAATGTCAGTTTCTCATTTTTCATGTGGAATATTTGTCGATAGTCAGATATTAGTTGGACTAAGCCGTCACGTTCTTCACATTAGTTTTGTGAGTAGATCGTGATCGAAAATTGGTTCTTGATGCTGAACTATCTCAAAATTATTTTTATCAATACTACCCTTGAGCACCTTAATTTCAGTATCCTTATTAGTTATGTTGGTAACGAGTAACATATTTTTGAAGTGTTTGGCTTTATATAAACCGGAATGTATAAACGCTTCGTTGTTGAAGGCGATATATTATTTGTATTTATTTTTGGAATCCTCCGTCTTCTTCACAAGTGGGGAGTTCAATTACTCGCGTTTCGCTAGCGTGTGAATGAAATTTAAAAGAGTTTGGAAATTTTTTTTGCTTGAGTTCCTGGTAATCCTAATTCTGGTAGCCGTATTCGTTCTCGAAATAGTTTTGTACCTGATCTATGTCCTGGGTAGACAGCTCATGGTTCTGTCTAGAGAATACACGTGCCTGTTGATAGAATGCTTTTCCGGGTACCGAAGTGTTTGTTGGTTTTTTATAATTTGATATCATATTTGTGAACTAGCGGATCTGTTATGATTTAAAGGATGGGTTGGGGCTGGTGTCTCGCCATTATTCTGGAAATTCATAGGTCTACTAGCACCTTGTTGAAAGTTATTGTAGGTTCTGGTAAAACCTGTGTTGTAGAATGGTCTGCTCTGAGGTGTAATTGAATTGTTGTTATGAAATTGTCTATTTGGAACTGTAGCCGGATGAGAGTAGTTGGAGATGGAGGCTTCGGAACGTAATTGTTCCATGAAGAGTGAGCATTTTGGCCAGGTTTAAGATTTGCACGAGTGTCTAGGTCATAATCTCCATTCTTTCGGGCGATTTTGTTGGCTTTGTCATTGGTATACTGGTATGCCAGTGTTAAATTGGTGGTTTGTAGGAGTCCCACATGTGAAGAATAGGGTTCGTCTACCATCAACAAATTTTTCTAAACAAAGTTTTTCGACAAATTTGACTAATTCATCTGGATGTTTCCATTCCGCATCCATTTGAATGTGAGTAGAAATTCCCGTATAGCAGTCACTAATTGCAGTGTAAAAAATTTCTTACATTATTTCTATTATGTTTGAGTGAGAAAAGCCTCAGCAGAAGGGTTGATAATTCTCGTTTGTCTCCATATACAGGGTCCGGCACTCGAAGTGTAACCAACTTCAGACCGCTCGCGCAGCTGATGCACGGGCATCAGCTCTCTAGAAAATTGCTAAATGACAGTTCGGAGTTGTATTGTTTACAAACACAAGAAAGCATTTTGCCAAAAGTGAACGCGAAAAAAAAATCAGTGATGGATTTAAAACCTAATAGTGTGATTGCTTTATATTAAGATGGAAAATCACAACCAGCGATTGTTCGTGAGCTCAAACACCTTAAAGTGAATAAAGTTTTTGTTTATCGCACCATAACTCGTTACAATAATACTGGTAGCATCGCAAAACGTCATGGAGGTGGTCATCAAAAGACTGCAACGTCACGTGAGATGGTTCAAAAAGTGAAGAAGCGACTTGAACGAAATCCTCGACGAAGTGCCAATCAAATGGCAAAAGAACTGAAAATATCCGACCGTAGCATCCGCCGCATACTGAAAAATGATCTGAAGGTCAAATAAACCTTGGGAAATAATCCATGTAGACCTTTTCATCTCTCAACCAACGATCTTCATTTCCGCGGTTGATAAGTTTTCAAGATTTGCTTCTATTATCCCCATAAAATCTAGAACTACAGTTGACATAAAAAAGGGCTTAACATAAAAAAGGGCTCGAGAACAGATTACTGATTCTCTTGAACGAAATTAAAACCCAACAAAATGATTTAATCAAAATTTCTGAAGAAAAAAAACATATAGCTAAAGAAACCACTAGGATAGTAACCTTGTTTCAAATAGATTCATTTTACCAGATATTAACATTGATCGAAAACACATTAGCACTAGCACAATTGAATGTTTTGAATCGCCAAATATTGAGTCACAACGAAATCGTTTCGATAGGTGAAGATCTTAGAAGAGAGGGACTAGAATTCAATAGCCTTGACGAGGTCTGCAGCCTTCTTTCAACTACAACCTTCAACAGAGGACACCATCTAGTAATCAGCATCGATATCCCACTAATATACCCAGAACACTATCAGAAGATAAAACTCGTACCGATACCCATAGGAAACCAAATGTTGGCCGTAGAGTACGCAGCACTGCTGGTACATCGCAACCAAACGTTAGCAATATTATCAAAATGCTCAGAATCCATACACACGACCATATGTAAACCAATGCAAGTGCAAGACATCAGTGAAAACGAATGCATTGCACCACTTGTGCGAGAAAGCAGAGGCAAATGCCCTTTCAAGGAAATTACACAAATGCCAGAATTCAAACTGTTAACCCCTGGAACAATACTAACAATAGTAACACATGGATCCGTCATGTTGAGTAGCACATGCGGAATTGATGAAAAGGACATCCATGGAATTACCCTAATTACTTTTTCCAACTGTTCCGTCTGGATCCAAAATAAACTATTCGAAAACTACGAAGTCGAAGTCAAACCAGCTATCATATCACCGTTAAATCGACTACAAATTGATGAAGCATCTCTGGAACCCTTTTTCAATATTTCAGAACTACAGACACTACACATAAAAAACAGGGAGAGACTAAAAGCTGCTGAATTTAAATACAATTCATCCACCATTATAATCATTATCATATTCGCCACAATTTCGATAATTACGATAACACTTTCTTGTATGAGGAAAAAAATACAAAGCCTTTGACCTAGAATTAGGCTGGTTCGATGTCGTGGCATATCGTATAGCAGGTGTTGGTGAGGTAGACTCGATAGATGACCCTTTGGTCACAATTGTTGGCGTCGCAGATTTGTCGTTAATTGCTCCATCCTCAAGATTTGCACGTCCCGTGCAAAGGCTTTGTATTTTTTTCCTCATACAAGAAAGTGTTATCGTAATTATCGAAATTGTGGCGAATATGATAATGATTATAATGGTGGATGAATTGTATTTAAATTCAGCAGCTTTTAGTCTCTCCCTGTTTTTTATGTGTAGTGTCTGTAGTTCTGAAATATTGAAAAAGGGTTCCAGAGATGCTTCATCAATTTGTAGTCGATTTAACGGTGATATGATAGCTGGTTTGACTTCGACTTCGTAGTTTTAGAATAGTTTATTTTGGATCCAGACAGAACAGTTGGAAAAAGTTATTAGGGTAATTCCATGGATGTCCTTTTCACCAATTCCGCATGTGCTACTCAACATGACGGATCCATGTGTTACTATTGTTAGTATTGTTCCAGGGGTTAACAGTTTGAATTCTGGCATTTGTGTAATTTCCTTGAAAGGGCATTTGCCTCTGCTTTCTCGCACAAGTGGTGCAATGCATCGTTTGCATCGAGATTACCAGTTATAAATTTTATTGTGGTTCCAAGTATTTCTAAAGCTCTTCTAGCTCTTACTTTAGGGTATAATGTTTCTAACAGGGATTTTGTTGATGAGAGTTTGATTCTAATGAGTCTTGAGAGATTATTGTCGTTAGTTTCTTCTGTCGTGCTTTCTAGAATTTTCAAAGAGGTTTCGTGTTCTGCTAGGTCTATTATGTGAAGAAATCTTTTGTGTCCGTTGCTTATTCTAGCCTGTCCGTTCATTAGTATTAGTGCTCCTGGATTATTACTTATGTCATGGACTTGGATTGTTTGTGAAGAGGTACCGATAATTAGATATGTGATTATTACCCAGTTAAAAGTTCGCATTTTCCACTTTTTCCTGAAACGATAGACAATAAAATGATTAAATCCTTTTAACGTTTTCTTTATGTATTAATTTTCCCGTGTTATCCACCAAGGTTTTGGTTTGGTTTTCAGTTACTACGGCTGACGCAAAACAGTTCGTCGTTTTGTCCTTTATTCCTTGTGTGCGAACAAAAACTGTTTGTTCTTGTTCCGGGTTAGGGGCTGGTTCTCTGGAATGATTGTGGTATTTTAGGTTTTTTGTATTAGTTTTGGTTTGAGCTGTAATAATTTCTTCAAAGAATTTGTTTCTGTTCTCGAGCATTTTCTCCATGTCGAGTTCTCTGTCCTCTCCATCCTTTAACCCGAAGAATGCCTCACACGGTTTGACTCCTATAGCAGAGTGGATAGTGTTGTTATATGCTATTCTGAAAATTCCTTTCTTTCCCAGGTCGTCGTGTTTATTTCTAATGCATCGGAATATTTCGGCTAGGGTCGAATGAAACCTTTCGACTATTCCGTTGCTCAAACTATGATTAGGGGGAACAAAATGTATTGCAATGTTTAGGCTGTCTAACAAGCTGCGAATTTCTATAGACTTTAGTGCAGGTTCATTGTCACAAACCATACTATTAGGAGTACCGTACAAAGAAGATAATTTCGTTAAGCCCTTTTTTATGTCAACTATAGTTCTAGATTTTATGGGGATAATAGAAGCAAATCTTGAAAACTTATCAACCGCAGAAATGAAGATCGTTGGTTGAGAGATGAAAAGGTCTACATGGATTATTTCCCAAGGTTTATTTGACCTTCAGATCATTTTTCAGTATGCGGCGTCAGCAGTTTAACATAACATTTCGGCTGAAAAGTTCGTATCGTTTAATAGAAACACACATTTTTTTTGCCAAAATTCGTTTTTATTATTCAACATAATTGCCATCAGAGGCGATACAGCGATTATAGCGATCTTCCAACTTTTCGATACCATTTTTGTAGTTCGATTTGTCCTTTGCCTCAAAATAGGCTTCAGTTTCAGCGATTACCTCTTCATTGCTTCTAAATTTTTTACCAGCGAGCATTCTTTTGAGGTCTGAGAACAGGAAAAAGTCACTGGGGGCCAAATCTGGAGAATACGGTGGATGAGGGAGCAATTCAAAGCCCAATTCGTTCAATTTCAGCATGGTTTTTCGTTGTTGTTTTTGATCGATTGTGAGCTCACGCGGCACCTATTTTGCACAAAGCTTTCTCATATCCAAATATTCGTGAATAATATGTCCAACACGTTCCTTTGATATCTTTAGGGTGTCAGCTATCTCGATCAACTTCACTTTACGGTCATTGAAAATCATTTTTTCGGATTTTTTCACGTTTTCATCGGTAAAAGCTTCTTTTGGATGTCCACTGCGTTCATCGTCTTCGGTGCTCATATGACCAGTACGAAATTTTGCAAACCACTTACGAATTGTTGCTTCGCCCGGTGCAGAGTCTGGATAACACTCATCAAGCCATTTTTTGGTATCGGCGGCACTTTTTTTCATCAAAAAGTAGTGTTTCATCAACACACGAAATTCCTTTTTTTCCATTTTTTTCACAATAACAAAAGTAGCTTCACTCAAAATGCAATATCTCACAAACTAATAATCAGACAGCTGTCAAATTTATACACGTATCTTTTGAAGGTTGGTACTAACTGAAAATGGTATGGATTTAATTCTAGTGGCGCCCTCTCATAGAATCGATACGAACTTTTCAGGCGATCTGTTATATATATATATATATATATATATATATATATATATATATATATATATATATATATATATATATATATATATATATATATATATATATATATATATATATATATATATATATATATATATATATATATATATTAGTCTCAAAAAAACCCTAAAAAACTCAATCATAATGCATTACTCTGAAATGCCTTAACGTATCAACATACTTCCTTAAGCAAAATAATAGTATCAAATTAGTTCTACAAGTGTTCCATACATTGTCCATTCGAGAAATAAGACACACAAAAACAACAGCCGAAAATAGATTTTTTGCTGAACAATTATCAAATTTATTACCAAGATAACTGATTCAATTAATTTTGATTTTAAATTTTTATCGCAATAATCGTATCGTTAACATTCAAAATAGAACATAGGACTATAGTTCATTGCCGTTTCAACCTTCCGAGCGAACGGACGTGATTTGGATTTACTGCGAAAGCATTGAAAACCAGTTGTGTGTGTGTGATAAAGTGGTCGGACGATATTGTGTGATAGACAATAGTGCTTTTTCCTCTGAGAGGTTTTTTTTCGCATTATATAATAGAACAGTGCCTTATTGCGAGCGGTCGATCGAAACGGTACCGTTAGCCGATTATTGTTTCGCCGATCAAGACCAAGTGTGAGGATTATAAACAAGCGGCCATTGTGTGAGGATTATAAATAAGTGTGCCTTTTCCTCTCGGAGGTTTTTTGCACATCATCAAAGCGGCGATACGCCGATCGACGAAGTCCAGCTTGGTGTCCCCCGTTGGATCTTAGTTAAGTACCTTTACTTCGTTTATTTTTATTTCTTTATTTGACCATTATATTTCCCCCCGAATCATTTGTTTTTGCGCGGAAGTAGTTCCGCTATGTCTAATTTAAAACCTGCCCCCCCCGCTCCCGATGTTCAAATGGAGACTTCCCTTGTCAGTAAAAAGTCCCGCATAAAGAGCTATCCTGATGGGCTCGCACTACCGGCCGGGCCTTACGCGGTCTATTTCCGGATCAAATCAAAGGAAAAAAAACTGAATATTTTAAAAATATCGCGGGACCTGTATTCGCGATATAATACCATAAAAAGTATAGATAGAATACGGCCAGACAAGCTCAGGGTCCTGTTTACCAGCTCAAAACAGGCTAATGAGCTTGTTCAAAATGATCCTTTTACGCTGGAGTACCGCGTCTACGTGCCAGCTCGTGAAGTCGAAATCGACGGTGTGGTCACCGATTCGAGTTTGACTTGCGAGGATATTCTTAAGTACGGGGCGGGTTGTTTTAAAGACCCCTCACTTAAGAATGTCAAGATACTGGATTGCAAGCGATTGCATTCAGTATCGATCGCCGGGGATGGAACAAAGTCTTATCCCCAATCAGACTCTTATCGTGTGACCTTCGCCGGCTCGGCATTGCCCAACTACATCCTCTTGGACCGGGTTCGTTTGCCTATTCGTTTATTTGTACCCCGGATAATGAATTGTACCAATTGCAAACAACTGGGGCATACAGCTACCCATTGCAGCAATAAGCCACGTTGTGCTAACTGTGGGGAAGCTCATGCGGACGGCTCTTGCGGTAAGGATGCTGAAAAGTGTCTCTACTGTAAGGAGGGTCCGCATGACCTCTCTGACTGTCCCGCTTACAAACTGCGAGGAGATCGGATGAAGCGTTCCCTGAAGGAACACTCCAAGCGTTCCTTTGCCGAGATGGTTAAGAGTGCCACCCCTCCTAAACAGGCAACGAATCCATATGCCTGCTTGTCAACTGACGAGAGCGATTCTGACGACCCTCTGGAAGGTCCATCTTCAGCGGTCCCTCATAGCTGTAGGAAAAGAATGAATAAATCTTCTCATAAGCTACCTAGTAAGGGTTCGAAGGTGTCTTCCGAAGGGCTTCGAAAAGTTACAGCTAACGGGAATCGGGAAAAATCACCGAAGCAAAAAGCTCCTGGTCTCGGAAAACTCAATTCCGAGATGGAATTCCCACCGCTTCCAGGGACTAAAAAATCCCCAAGCGTCCCTGAAAATCCACCAGAGAACCAACTAGGTGCTGGACTTATAAAGTTCTCTGATGTTGTGGACTGGATTTTTACAACTTTCAATATTTCAGACCCTCTTAGAAGCATTTTAATTGCTTTCATGCCAACAGTAAAAACATATTTGAAGCAGTTGACTGCAAATTGGCCCCTTCTTTCAGCGATTGTATCTTTCGATGGCTAAATCATCCACCGAGGTCACGGATCTAATCACTGTTTTACAGTGGAATTGCAGAAGTATTATCCCAAAAATAGATTCATTTAAATTTCTAGTAAACAATCTGAAATGTGACGCATTTGCATTGTGCGAAACTTGGCTAACTTCTGAAATACCCTTAAACTTTCACGATTTTAACATTATTCGTCTGGATCGAGATAATCCCTATGGAGGAGTACTTTTGGGGATCAATAAGTGCTATTCTTTCTATCGCATTAACCTCCCCTCGATACCAGGTATTGAAGTTGTCGCATGTCATGTTACAATCAAAGGTAAGGACCTTTGCATTGCTTCCATCTACATTCCCCCAAGAGCCTCGGTTGGGCATCGGTGGCTCAGTGATATCGTAGAGCTCCTTCCTGCACCGACGTTGGTTTTAGGAGACTTTAACTCACACGGTACGGGATGGGGCTGTCTTCACGATGATAACAGATCAACTATGATCCATGATATCTGCGATAACTTCAATATGACAATCTTGAATACGGGAGAAATGACACGGATTCCTGCACCACCAGCAAGACCAAGTGCGCTGGATTTATCCCTTTGCTCGACATCGCTACGGTTGGATTGCACGTGGGAGGTAATTCCTGATCCCCACGGTAGCGATCATCTACCGATCGTAATATCAATCACCAGCGGCTCAAAACCATCGAAGACAATCAATGTTTCGTACGACCTCACACGAAATATTGATTGGAATAGCTATGCGACCTCGATATCTGAGAAACTTGAAAGAACTCAACAACTTCCTCCGGAGGAAGAGTACACGTTTTTGGCTGGCTTGATTCTCGACACCGCGACTCAAGCTCAGACGAAACGTGTACCCGGCGCGAAAACTAACATCCGTCCTCCCAACCCGTGGTGGGACAAAGAGTGCACAAATTTAAACGCGGAGAGAGCCTCCGCGTATAAAATATTCAGAAAAAATGGAACACCTGATAATTACCGGAATTACGCGGCGTTAGACGTTAAAACTAAGAACTTGATTAGAGCCAAGAAACGCGGTTACTGGCGTCGGTTTATAGACGGCTTAACGAAAGAAACATCTATGAGTACTCTTTGGAACACAGCCCGACGAATGCGCAATCATAACACCACGAATGAAAGCGAGGAATATTCCAACCGCTGGATATTCGATTTCGCTAAAAAAGTATGCCCAGACTCTGTTCCGGAACAGAAGATCACCCGCGCCGCGACACCAAATACAAACGAAACACCGTTTTCGATGGTAGAGCTCTCATTTGCACTCTTGTCATGTAACAATAAAGCCCCGGGATTAGACAGAATAAAATTCAACTTGTTGAAAAATCTGCCAGACCCCGCCAAAAGGCGCTTGTTGAGTTTATTCAATAAGTTCCTTGAGGACAACATTGTTCCACATGACTGGAGACAAGTGAAAGTGATCGCCATTCAAAAACCAGGAAAATCAGCCTCCGATCACAATTCGTATCGGCCGATTGCTATGCTTTCCTGTATCCGGAAATTGTTCGAAAAAATGATTCTCTTCCGTCTAGACAATTGGGTCGAAACTAATGGCTTACTTTCAGATACACAATTTGGTTTCCGCAGGGGTAAAGGAACGAACGATTGTCTTGCGTTGCTCTCAACAGAAATTCAAATGGCATTTGCTCGTAAAGAACAAATGGCGTCAGTTTTCCTAGACATTAAGGGGGCTTTTGACTCAGTTTCTATAAATATCTTATCTGAGAAGCTGCATCAGCATGGTCTTTCGCCAGTTTTGAACAACTTTTTACATAATCTATTGTCTGAGAAACACATGTATTTCGCGCATGGTGATTTGTCGATAATACGATTCAGTTACATGGGTCTTCCTCAGGGCTCATGCTTAAGCCCCCTTCTATACAATTTTTACGTAAACGACATCGATAAATGTATCAACACATCTTGCACGCTAAGACAACTTGCCGACGACAGCGTTGTGTCTATTATAGGACCCAAAGCTGGCGATCTGCAAGGGCCGTTACAAGATACTCTTGTCAACTTATCCACATGGGCTCTTCAAATGGGTATCGAATTCTCTACGGAGAAAACTGAGCTGGTTGTATTTTCGAGAAAGCGAGAACCAGCACAATTACAGCTTCAACTAGGGGGTGAAACCATAGCTCAGGTCTTCACATTTAAATATCTCGGGGTCTGGTTCGACTCCAAAGGCACCTGGGGATGTCACATTAGGTATCTGAAAAGAAAATGCCAACAAAGAATCAACTTTCTTCGTACAATAACCGGGTCGTGGTGGGGTGCCCATCCAGGAGACCTGATCAGGCTGTACCAAACAACGATATTGTCCGTGATGGAATACGGATGCTTTTGCTTCCGATCCGCGGCGAACACTCATTTCATCATGCTGGAAAGAATTCAGTATCGTTGTTTGCGTATTGCCTTGGGTTGCATGCAATCGACTCATACGATGAGCCTCGAAGTGCTGGCGGGTGTTCTCCCATTGAAAAACCGGTTCTGGGATCTCTCATATCGTTTGCTCATTCGATGCGACATTTTGAATACTCTGGTGATTGAAAATTTCGAAAGGTTAGTTGAGCTTAATTCTCAAACCCGTTTTATGTCCTTGTATTTTGATTACATGGCTCAGAATATTAATCCTTCTTCGTTTGTTTCCAACCGTGCTCATTTCTTGGATACTTCTGATTCTACTGTGTTTTTCGACACATCCATGAGAGAAGAAATTCGTGGAATTCCGGCTCACGTGCGCCCTCAAGTGGCCCCAAATATTTTTTATAATAAATTTAGAACAGTCAACTGTGAAAAGGTGTTTTACACTGACGGATCAAACATCAACAGGTCCACAGGCTTCGGCATCTTCAATCAAAACATCACCGCTTCTTACAAACTCAGTGATCCGGCTTCAGTTTACGTCGCAGAATTAGCTGCTATTCAGTACACCCTCGAGATCATTGAAACCTTGCCCAAAGACCATTACTTCATTGTCACGGACAGTCTAAGCTCAATAGAAGCTCTCCGGGCAATGAAGCCAGGAAAGTATCCCCCATATTTCCTGGGGAAAATACGGGAACATTTCAGTACTTTATCTGAACGGTCTTATTTAATATCATTAGTCTGGGTCCCTTCGCATTGTTCCATTCCGGGCAATGAAAAGGCAGACTCATTGGCTAAAGTGGGCGCATTAGAAGGTGATATTTATGAAAGACCAATCTGCTTCAATGAATTTTTCAGTATTTCTCGTCAGAAAACTCTCGAAAGTTGGCAAACTTCATGGACGAATGACGAACTGGGACGATGGCTACACTCCATTATCCCTAAGGTATCGACGAAACCTTGGTTCAAGGGGATGAACGTGAGTCGTGATTTCATTCGCGTTATGTCACGACTCATGTCAAATCACTATACATTCAACGCACATCTCCGGCGTATCGGGATCGTGGAGAACGGGCTCTGCACCTGTGGCGACGGTTATCAGGACATCGAGCATGTCGTGTGGTCGTGCGTAGAGTATCGCGACGCCAGGTCGAAGCTACTGGAATCCCTCAGGGCCCGAGGTAGACCGCCTGAGGTTCCGGTTCGGGATGTGTTGGCGAGTCGGGATAGTTCATATATGCTTCTCATATACCAGTTTCTCAAACACATTAATATACAAGTGTAATCTGTTACATCTGGCTTAGAAAGTTCCTCCTATTTATCGACGTTGTTTCAACTGTGGCTAAGAATTATTTCTCAACTGCAGGTTCGACACTAACTTCCGCCGATTATCCCGATTCCTCATCTGTCCACCATCTTCATCGGAACTAACAAGATCTTTTTGCTGTCACTAACCTCCGCTTCCCCCCTCCCCGTCTCTTCACCATCTCGATGTCAACTAATTAGATCTCTGTCGTTTTTAGTCATTTCATTTCCATATCCCCTTTTTACTCCGTTTTACGCAATATTTACTTCGCTATATTTTTTTTTTTTCATTTTCTTCTGTAACAACACCATCAGCGCCCACGGAAACTTATCAACAGCATGCGGGCCACCCGCCGGGTATTCGTAACCTGGGGGTGTTTCCCGCGGACCCACACGGACCGAAGAATGCGGCCAACATGAATATTCACCAACGCCATATGGAAGACTCTCATGAAATATTCAGATCACCGGCCGATCACCACATGAAGGCTGGATCTGCCAAAGTCAACCACTGCGACCCAAATATGACATTACTTAATGATACAACCCTAGTTTTAAGTTAGTCGTAAATTTTAAATTAGTAAAAGCCCTTGGCATCTTAGAGCTTAAGCAGTGTGCCTTAAACATTATATTCTTGAATAAAAAAAAAAAAAAATAGGACTATAGTTGATGGCGGTTTGGTATGTATTGAATAAATGAAACAATGAATTATTTTATGATATAAAACTAAATATTTTCTTGTAAGGGTGAGTCTTCTGAACTTCTCCTATTTTGTTTGTTTGACAATGCCAAGATAGGGTCTGAAGTTAACAGCAGCCTTCAAAAACATCTTCGATGTTCACCATTCTGCTGAATTTTCTAGCATGTTGCTCTCTGAACTAATTTCATACTATTATTTTACTAAAAGAAGTATGTTGATACGTTAAGGCGTTTAAGAGTTATGCAATGGTTTTGAGATTTTTGAAGGTATTTTAAGACTAATTTAAATATGTTAAAAAAATAATACCCTTCCAAATTTCTCTCAAATTTATATATTTCAGGAACCGCATAGGATACATTTTTATCGATCTGACATCTGTGAATATTGATGTTTGAATGTTGACTAGTTTTTGATGAAAAAACAATCATAACTTTTTACTGGTCACTCATATGAAAAAGCTCTGCATCCTTTGTTGATTATTACCCTATCCAGGATGGATTTTGGGGGAAGAATCTTTTTGTGATCCAGCGACTGAATCTGTCAAATTGCTGTGAGGAAGTGGCGCAAATTGGGAATATCCCTCTTCGGTAGGAGACGAGTTAGTTAGTTTCATCTGTCTGTTTAGTTTATTTGTCGTCAATCAAAAGTAGACCATAAGGATAATTACAATAATCGTCTTAAATTAGTAAACTATTCTAAATAGATCACTAAATAATGTATAATTTTTTATGAGTTAAATAATAATAATTGGCTTACCGAATAGAACTGAAATATTGCTTTAGTTTGTTTTTTTGACATAGTGAAATCGACTGCTTCTGAATGCTTGTTGTATACAGCCATCAATTGATTTATTGGCCCATTTTTTGCATAGCTTGTTCGCTGGTGGTTTGTAATAAAAATATTTCGATTTCTTAAACGCCGAGCTGGTATGTAAAAATTTAGTTTGGACAGGAGTTGACTGGAATCTATGCGATTTGAGACAATGTCATTTACAAATGAGACCATTGAAAATTCTCTGCGTTCTTTTAATGTTTGAATACTGATCAGCATACAGCGGGCTTTATATGACGGAAGAGTAAGTCTTGTCCAACCTAATTTACGAAGTGCAAATAACAAAAATTGTTTTTGAACTGATTCTATTCGATCTTCCCATGTGATTAAGTAAGGTGACCAAACTAAGCTACAGTATTCTAGTACGGACCGAACATAGGCAATGTATAATGTTTTAATTGTATACGGATCGTGAAAACAGTAACAAAATCGTTTTATGAATCCTAGCATGTTATTGGCTCTGTTTATGATTGTATTATAATGGTCAACAAAAGTCATTTTAGAATCTAGTATTATTCCTAAGTCCCTAATTCTTTCGCATTTTTGAACTGTTTGACTTCCAAGAGTAAGTATCAAGTCAGGTGTATTTCGTTTTTTACTGAATGTTATTCTACTGCATTTTTTCACATTTAGTTGAAGAAGACTTTTGTTACACCATGTATAAAAAGAAAGAATTTCTTCTTGATAAACCTTGGCATCCTCACTTTTCTCTATTTCTAAAAATAGTTTTATATCGTCTGCGTATATTAGAATTTTTATTTTTTTTAAAGAAAGGAAATGTCGTTAACAAACAAGATAAATAAAAGAGGACCTAAATGAGATCCCTGGGGGACCCCGGAACTGACGTGAATGGGGCTCGACTTTTTACCCTTAAATTTTACAATTTGTTGACAATTTGTTAGATAAGATTCCAACCAATTAAGAAGACCTGGTAAGATTCCCAATTTCTGTAATTTGAACATAAGCATGGGTATGTCAACACGATCGAATGCTTTGCTGAAATCTGTATAAAGAGCTTCAATGTAATTTCCCTTGTCCATAGCGATCAGGGTATAGTGGACGAATTCAAGCAAATTAGTAGTAGTGGAACGTCCTTTGAAAAATCCATGTTGCATGTGAGTAATAAGGAAAGAGTTTTTCCACGTTTCTGGAAAAACTCCAGACTGAAGCGAATTATTAAAAAGCCAGCACAAAGGGGTTGCAAGATCTAATGCTAATTTTTTCATAAATATGGGTGGAATCCCATCAGGTCCGGCACTTTTAGAGACATCTAATTTGTTTAGGGCATCTATTATGTCTAGCACTTCAATTTGATTTACATTAATATCTTCAGTAAACTCTGGAAAGAAATTAAAATATTCACGATCGCGGTCATCTTCAGAAAACTTCGTGCAGATTTGTTGAAAAAATTTAGCGAAAAGATTACAAATTTCTTGTGAGTTATTACCAGTTCCTGTAGATACATTCTTGACGGAAAGTTTTCTGATTTCAATTTGTTTCTAAAATAACTAAAGAATTTTTTTGGGCAAGACTTTATTTCCTGTTCAGTTCTTGAGTTGTACTCTTTGAATGCAGTATCAATTGCTGAACTTAGTTGGTCACAGATGTGTATGTAATTCGATAAATTGTCACTATTATTTTCTCTTTTGTACTTTTTATGAGCTTTTTGTTTTCGATTTCTTAGGTTTCTAATATGCTCGTTATACCAAACAGGATACTTTGAATTATTTTGTCGATTAATTTTCTTTAATGGGACATGTTCATTTATTATGTCGTACAGCCGTGCGTAGAAAATATCGACTGAAATTTCGACATTTCTTTCGTTTCTAAGGAGTTCTTGCCAATCTATTTCTCGTAGCTTACGATTAATACTATTATAATTTGCTGAGTGGTAATCGAAAATCTCCTCATACTCATAGTCGTCGGGTCTATTAATCTGATGTATAAATATTGAGAATTCGATTGCTGTATGAAAAGCTTCATTTTTCCACAATGGAGTTGGTGATTCTATTACACAAAAATCATCGTGAATATTAGTAAATAAAAAATCTAAATAACAGTTTTGCTGATTTTTTACATGATTAATTTGATTAAGACCTAAACCGGATATTTTGTCGAATAAGTAATGAAGTGTTTCATTCTCCCCAACGAGAGGTAGTAAAATGCTCTCATTTTCAGCGTCTGGAATAAAGTCGATATTGCGCTGATTAAAGTCTCCATATATATGAACTTTAGCTTCCGATGGAAGCTTAGTCATGATTTCATCAGCAACATGCAGAAATTTTTCATATGTAGCTTTTTGGGCATTGTTAGGAGGAAAATATACTGAAACAAAAATATGTGTTTCACCTGCTAAATGAATTCTTACCCATACGTGTTCAAATTCTTTAAATTTCGTAGTCATTTCGGCGTCAAATTCTGCTAAAACAGCAATAAGAACACCTCCCCCCGATTTTTTATCAGATGTATGGAGCTCACGATCGTTTCTAAAAACGTTGTAAATGTTTCCGAAGACTTCCGTGCTGTTAACGCTATCATCCCAACTAGTTTCGGTTGCTAGAATAATTCCATACGAACACCCTAAAATATTTTTATGGATTTCATTAATCTTTAGTGCGCTCTTCATACGGTTAAAATTTTGACAATATGCTACGATTTCTGTCGACGACGATAGATGAGGAGATCTTATTGAACATGATTGTTGACTTATGATAATATTGTCATTATTCTCTTCTTCTGGGTAATGCGTCAAAATTGCCGAAAACACGAATGTTGAGCACGACAGGCCACGCACGTATCAGTTGACGAACATTCAGCAGACATTTGATTCGGCATCGTTAGTTGCAGGTTGTGCTCTCGATAAGGATTAATCGTCGGTCCTCTTTGAAAATTAATTGTAGGTCTGTAATTTGTTGGTGGTCCCGAAAATCGATCCTTAGCTGCAGCAAGAAGTATTCTATCAGGTGGAAGATTATTTCGGCTGTTTTTGTAGTTGTTGTTGTTATAGTTAGTGCAATTATTATTCATGTCGTGACTAATAATGTTATTACAATGTCGTTTTGTAGATGAATGATGCGTTGAAAGAGTATTGGATCTGTTATTGTAATTTTTTCTTGAATTTCGCTTTTTGCACCTTCTTGACTTGTCAGCCTCATTTTGCTAACGTCGGAACCTAGATTGACGTGCGTCGTACTCATTCCAATCAGCTTTCCATACCTTTTTGGTGCCTAATAAACGCCACCTAGAATAGTCGGGTTTTATACAGTTCAATTCGTCATCCAAACTGGGGCATGAGTCAGGTGTCGATGATGATGATACAGCAATTTGGATTCCAGCAATATTTGTTGATAAAGACTTCAACTCCTCTAGAATGTCCAACTCGACCATAGAATTCGGATTGTTAGGTAAACAGGTTGCTGTGTCAAGAGATAGCTGGCTGAGTTGACTTATTTCGTTACTCAGGTCTCGCAAATTTGAAAAAAATTCTGACGTCACGGTTTGCAGTGTCGAGAACACACTTTCCTTTGTCGATTTTAAAGCTGTATCTAGCAGTGCAGTCATGTGATTTTTAATACTTGTCACACTTCCCGGCAAACTGCTATTTTTATTTAGTGCGATCAGCTCATTTTTTATGGTAGTGAGTAAGACTTCTAGTCCGTCAATCGCCTCATGTATTACAGTTGGCTTCTCCTGTTGAAAAGCAAACTTATGCAGCACTTCCGTGTTGGCCTGAAGTTGCTTCTCCAGCAGTTTTTGTTGCTCAACAAGGCTGCTATAATGCATCTTTACTTGTAGTAATTCTTGACATACCTCGCAACATGGCAGCCCATAAGAATTAATATCTGCTTTTTTGTCCTGAGAGAACCGCGCTGAATGGTAACACCGATGCAGGCCGCATGAAATTTTCGAGGGCAGCCAACGCATGTCCACATGATTGTGTCTACGGAGGTATCCAGTGCACAAATTTCACAACTCATGTTGATTACACAACTAAAAACAGTTAAAATAAACAATAAATAATATTTCGCGGGCGGCACTGGGAGCGAATGAAAAACACGTCCGAACTTGACGACGTCTAATGAAGAAAAAAACATTGTGGAACATTCTTGAGCGTTGATTGTTTACGGGACGCCTGTTTTCGAATCTTCTTAACTCAGCACGTATGGGACACGATTTTATAGTAGATGGATAGTCGCCATCACAGTTCACACATTTCACTGCGATGGTAGGCAATCGTTGGTATTGTGGGATTCGGCACATTTATTGAACCGAGTTTTCATATGGTAATTCCTAGCTCCATGACCGTAGTTCAAACAGTACGTGCACTGTGTGATATCCCGATGTACCGGTTTATACTTTTGCTATTCGATAATAATATGAAACAGCGATTTAATCATTTTCAGGTGACTTATGGTGGTGGAGCCCTTCTCCAGATGAATTAAGTACAGTTGATCTCGATACTTTCGATTTTCCGTGTTGTGTCGTTACATTTTAAATACCATCATATGCTTTATTCTGGCAACTGGCAGATCAGCGTATTGGTTGTTACTCAGCAAACGGTCGTTTACCTGTACATCACTTGGCTTCAGACGCTTAGCATTGGGGCAGCAGTGACCATGTCCAAGGGCTTGAGGACCTCTTCCCAGGTCACTGCGAGTTGTAGGGCTCGTCTAGGTTGTGGTGGCGTTTAATAGTGGCCTCTGTTTAACTTTTATAAAAAGCTGCTCGTATCCGCAAAAAAGTCCTACTATAGCGACCGAGTGCCGCTTAAAGTGGACAAGCCCGATATCCCGTGTCCTGATGCCGGATGAGCGGAGCTTAACGGGCATCTGGCGCCCCCATCAGTATAGGGTTGTTTCCCAAGTCTAATCCTGCTCAGTGAGGGGTCTGTACGGAGGGATGCGAAAGGACGGACAAGTGCTTCCAAACCTAGCCCTCCTGGGGGCAGCAGGGACTATGTCTAAGGGCTTGATGACCCCTCCCCCGGCAACTGCGAGTTGTAGGGCTTGCCTAGGAAGTGGTGGGGCTAGGCAGTGAGCTCTGCTAATTCTCTATAAAAAGCTGCATGTATCCGCTAGCAAGTCCTACTAAAGCAATCGTGTGCCGCTCAAAGTGCACAGGCCCAGCAGGAGTGCCGTCTCGGCACGTTAGGACTAACGCCAGTGAGGTCCTAACTATGGCATACTGGCTACTACACAATCCATGGATATGATACGGTAGATCGGAATATATAGAGAAGCTAGGGTTGACAGTTGCGGTATTCTACTCCTTCAGTAAAGCAGGGTGGAACCGGCTTGAAATGGCGAGTAGGCTAATATCGCAGCTGCCAGGGATTCTCCGGGAAGTAAATGCCTGATTTCCAAGGCCAAAAGGAGTAAAGACCATGGCGGAAATGATGGGGCAAAGAAACGTGGCGAGGGGCTCAACCCAAATCTCGACACTCGACCCCCGGATCCGAGCCATGTAAGCGAACCCGGCGAGAATCCATGGGTGAAGGTCGCCAAGAAGAAAAGGGTTCCAAAAGATGCTGGGCCCATTCCCGGGAGGAGGACTAGGGACAAAGACGAGGCTTTGTTGGTTAAGGCCGACAAAGAAAAGTACGCCGATGTGCTCAAGGCCATGCGGAGTGAGGCAAAGCTAGCCGAGCTTGGCAAAGAGGTTCGCAGCATCCGTCGCACGAAAACGGGAGAGATGCTGCTCGAGCTAAAAAAAAGGAGGCACAGGTGGGCGGAACGGAGCTTGTTGCGTTGGCCCAACAAGTCTTGGGCGACACGGCCGAAGTTAGAGCCCTGCGTAGCGAGGTTGCACTCCAGTGCAAACAGTTGGATGAAATCGCCACCGCAGAAGAACTGGCTATGGCCATCAAGGAGCAAGGAGGTGTGGATGTCCCACAGGAATCCATCCGTTTGAGAAAAGGTTCACAGGGCATCCAGATAGCTACATTCAAGCTATCGGCCACGGATGCTAACAAGGTCCTCAAAGTGGGCAGTGCTGTACCAGTCAGTAGCTGAATGGGGCATTGATGTCGCGATTCTCTCGGATCCTTATCACACACCGGTAGATAACGGGAACTGGGTGTCGGACGAATCCAAGACTGTGGCGACCTTGACGACTGGTCGATACCCAGTGCAATAGATGGTGAAAACGCAAGCGGAGGGAGTAGCCATAGCGAAAATAAACGGAGTGTATTACTGTAGCTGCTACGCTCCACCGAGATGGTCAATAGACCAGTTCACCCGGATGGTCGACATGTTGACCGCAGACCTGGTGGGTCGGAAGCCGGTGGTGATAGCGGGTGACTTCAACGCCTGGCAACAGCTTGGGGCAGCCGCTATACCAATAGGAGAGGACAGACGTTACTGGAGGCCCTCGCCAAGTTAGACGTCGTGTTAGCGAATGATGGACTGAAAAGTACCTTCCAGCGGAACGGAGTCGAGTCGTTTATCGACCTTACTTTCTGTAGTCCCGGCCTAGCCAGAGATCTTAATTGGAGAGTTGATGATGGCTACACCCATAGCGACCATCTAGCCATTCGCTACACGATTGGTCAATTGGCGAGAAGCACAAAGAGGAGTAATACTCCCAAAACTCTGTCGTGGAAGGTAGCCAACTTCGACCGCGAAACGTTCTGCGCTGCCCTTGAATTGGAGGAGCAAAACGCGAACCTGAGAGGGGGCGAGTCAGTCGCTATCTTCTCACGTGCGTATGACGCTACCATGCCTAGAAAGGCCCAACCGAAAACCAACAGACCACCGGTCTATTGGTGGAACGAGCAAATTGCACGTCTTCGCGCACCCTGCCTCAGGGCTAGAAGAAGGATGCAAAGAGCTCGATCAGCGGAGATGAGGATGGATAGGCACACGGCGTTCAAAACGTCGAAGTTAGCACTAAACAAGGCCATCAGCGCAAGCAAAAGAGCCTGTTTCGACCAGCTATGTGAGAGAGCCGACTCCAATCCATGAGGCGATGCCTACAGGATGGTAATGGCCAAAACGAGAGGGGCGCTAGCACCCCCTGAACGTAGTCTGGCGTGGTTGAAGGAAATCATAACGGTTCTCTTTCCTCACCACGACACGTCCTACTGGCAGCCAGCCCCGCTACCAGCGAACGAAGTTGAAAAGGTAACGAACGAGGAGTTGCTCACTGCAGCGAGATCGCTCGATACAAAGAAAGCCCCAGGGCCAGACGGTATCCCGAACGTGGCTCTAAAGGCGGCTATAATTACAAAACCGGACATGTTCAGGGAGGTCATGCAGAGATGTCTGGATGAGCGTACGTTCCCAGACAGTTGGAAAATGCAAAAGTTGGTACTACTACCGAAACCTGGGAAACCCCCAGGGGACTCATCGGCGTATAGACCAATCTGTCTGATAGACACTGTGGGAAAGCTCCTTGAGACAATCATCCTCAACAGGCTATCCCCCTTCATAGAGGAGGCAGAAGGACTGTCCAGCCAGCAGTACGGGTTTCGCAGAGGCAGGTCAACGGCGGATGCCATAACATCGGTGGTAACCACGGCAGAGGTAGCTATCCAGCGCAAACGACGAGGAATCCACTACTGTGCGGTAGTAACGCTGGAAGTACCGGAAGGACTGTACAAGATTCTGGAAAGCTACTTCCAGAACCGAGTATTGCTCTATGAGACTGACGAAGGCACACGTAACACTCCAATCACGGCTGGAGTACCACAGGGATCTATCCTGGGCTCGATCCTGTGGAATATAATGTACGATGGAGTACTGAGGTTGAGGCTCCCTCCGGGTGTCAAGATAGTCGGATTCGCGGACGACGTCACACTGACAGTCTACGGCGAATTCATCGAAGAGGTCGAACTGAGTGCATCACACTCAATCTGCTTGGTAGAGGACTGGCTGCGTAGCAGAAACTGCAACTCGCGCACCACAAAACAGAGGTGATGGTGGTTAACAACCGCAAATCGGAGCAGGAGGCGTTGGTACATGCCGGAGATTGCGTGATCCCCTCCAATAGATCACTGAAGCAATTGGGTGTGATGCTGGACGACAAACTCAGTTTCAGCAAGCACGTTGAATACGCCTGCAAGCACGCATCAATAGCGATCGTGGCACTCTCACGATTGATGGCCAACAGCTCGCCTGTGCGCTCTAGTAAACGTAGGTTACCGGTAGGAGTGGCAGTTTCGATCCTCAGGTACGGCAGCCCGGTATGGGCGTCGGCACTTGGAGTGGAACGCAACGCACAGATGCTGGAGAGTACGCAAAGACTGATGTGTCTTCGCGTAATCAGTGCGGTATCGAGGGATGCGGCTTGCTTGGTTGCAAGTATGATGCCTATCGGTCTGATAGTGAAGGAAGACGCGGAGTGCTACAGCATGCGAGGAGACCGGAACGCCCGTAGGGCCTCCAAAGCCGCTTCTCTACGCAGATGGCAACAAAAGTGGGACAGCTCCACCAAGGGTAGATGGACACACCGACTCATACCTAAGGTCTCGAGTTGGTTAGATAGACCTCACGGAGAAGTGAACTTCGGCCTCACGCAATTCCTCACAGGCCACGGGTGCTTCAGATGGTACTTCCACAGGTTCGGCCACGCGACATCCCCTGTATGTCCTGGCTGCCCAGACGAGATCGAGACGGCATAACACATCTTATTCGCATGTCCTCGTTTCGCGGGAGTGAGCTACTGGAGGCATGCGGCATTGACACCACACCGGAGAACCTGATACAGAGAATGTGTCACTGCGTAGAGAACTGGAACGCAGTGTCGACCGCGGCATCCCAAATTGCGGGCATATTGCAGCGGAAATGGAGTGCGGATCAACAACAGGCAACCGCGACCGCTAGCCGCGTGTAACCGTTGTAGGCTCAAGAGGGATCAGCGAATAAACGTCGGTCCGGGAAAACCTCCTTCGCCGGGGAGCTCTTCGTCGGAGTAGTCTAGATCCATCGTCGGGGACTAGACGAGTAGTACGTAAAACTGCTAGGATCGTCGGGGCGCCAGTGAACTGGAAACTATCCTCCAACTGGAATAATTGGATCGACCCAGGCATCCTCTCGGTCGGGCGTTGACGGGTATCGAAAGCGTCGGTTTCGGGATAGCCTGCTTCGTCGGGGAACTCTCCGTCGGTGTAGGCGAGATCCTTCGGCGGGGGCTAGTCGAGCAGTCGTCACAACACCGATTCGAGTCGTCGAGGCGCCAGCGAACCGGAAGCCATGCTCCAATCGGAATCGCCGGACCGACCTCGGCACTCCTTCGGGTGTCCCGTGTGGAGTAACAGAGAACTCGGTGTCGGGAGAACTTCCTTCGCCGGGGAACTCTTCATCGGAGTAGTCTAGATCCTTCGTTGGGGACTAGACGAGTAAATCGTGGCGTATTACCGCTAGGATCGTCAGTGAACCGGAAGCTATCCTCCAACCGGAATCACTGGATCGACCCAGGCATCCTCGGTCGGGCGTTGACGGGAATCGAAAGAGTCGGTTTTGGGAGGGTCTCCTTCATCGGGGAACTCTCCGTCGGTGTAGGCTAGATCCTTCGGCGGGGGCTAGTCGAGTAGCCGCCACAACACCGATTCGAGTCGTCGAGGCGCCAGCGAACCGGAAGCCATGCTTCCACCGAAATCGCGGGACCGACATCGGCACTCCATCGGGTGTCCCGTGTGGTGTAAGAGACTCGGTGTCGGGAGATTCTCCTTTGCCGGGGAACTCTCCGTCGGAGTAGTCTAGATCCTTTGTCGGGGACTAGATGAGTAGATCGTCGCGTCTAGGATCGTCTGAGCGCCAGTGAACTGGAAGTCACGCTCCAACCGGAATCACTGGATCGACTTAGGCATCCTTTCGGTCGGGTCGTAGACGCGTAGACGGTTCGGGAGGACTTCCCTCGTCGGGGAACCCTCCGTCGGTGTAGACTAGATCTTTTGACGGAGACTAGTCGAGTAGTTCCGCGACGTAGCATCAGTTTTGGGTCGTCGAGGCGCCAGTGAACCGGAAGTTACCCTCCAGCCGGCATCACTGGACCGACCTCGTCATCCAACTGGTCGATCCCTCGAGAGCAGGATGCTGATCCCCATTCTGCATAAATCTGCTTTGAGCACCAATAGCCTTCCACCCCGAAGTAATACCTAGCGGTGGTGTCGGGGAGGTAGGGTTTGAGATCCAAGGTGTTTAGTGGGTAGTTCCAATCAACAGTTGGGTAGTCCTGTGGAGAGTCCCACATTCCGTGCGTAAATGCATTTCACCTTGTAAAAAAACTAGCTCTCCTCATTTCGAAGTAGCCGCTGGCTCATGGCTCAAAACAGACAAGGAGAAATACGCCGACGTCTTCAGGGCAATGCGGAGCGGGGCAAAACTTGCCACAGTACCACAGGGATCCATCCTGGGCACGCTTCTGTAGAATATAATGTACGATAGCGTATTGAGATTGAGGCTCCCATGGTGGAATACTGGTTGCGTAGCAGGAAACTGCAACTAGCGCACAGAAATGAAGGTGGTAAACAACAAAAAATCAGAGCAAGAGGCGTCGGCACATGCTGGTGATTGCATGATCCCCTCCAAGAGATCACTGAAGCAATTGGGAGTGCTGCTGGACGACACGCTCAGTTTCGGCAAGCACGTTGAATATGCCTGTAAACGTGCTTCAATAGCGATTGTGGCGCTCTCGCGAATGTTGGCTAATAGCTCGCCGGTGCGTTCTAACAAAAGCAGGTTATTGGCAGAAGTGGCAGTTTCGATCCTCAGGTACGGCAGCCTGATATGGGCCTTGGCACTCCGGGGTTAACGCAACGCAATTCGAAAATGGCCCATTCGACCCGGTTGACGATGATTCTCAGGAATGTATATGATACCGTTGATGCTCAGCTGAATGTCTAATGAGACAAATATTGTCATCTATCACTGGTTCATCGTCGGATGATAGGTGGATAACGTTTGTTCATATTTTCATGAAATCAATTTCCAATGATACTGAAAGAGTTCGTGCAGTCATGATACTTGTTATGATTTAATTAGCTATAATCGTAGTTGAGGGGACGATGATATATGTGTTGTCTCAATGTAAGCTCGAGTCACCATTGTGATAACGAATTTCTTCAGCACTGCTTGAGTTGCATCCAAGCATGCCGGCTAGCTCAAAATGTCTACTGCATTTTTCCAAGCATAATTGTAGTATTCTGGTTAATGCTCTGACTGGATATTGCAAACTCAACCATCACATGGCTACCATTCAACGTGCTTATTCGTGTGATTTGTGTGAATGCTATTACAGTACTTCATACCATCTGATATGCAACTGTCCCGCATATCCGAGGTTTTGGTTGCCCATACATGATTGAATCTGTCTGTGGGATCTAGAATTAAAGTATACTCTATATTTTCTCACCTAATGTAGTAAGAAGCTATAGTCGGAGGGGTTCATCGTTCTTCCTGGAGTGAATGAATCCTTTCTGTATTGATCTTAATAGGTTTTAGCAGATTGTTTGGCATCTCTCATGGCGTGCCAAATTCACTTCTGCTCATACATCTTGCGAATCGTTCTTCATTCTTCCGTGAATGCAGGATGGTGTCACTTTTGTAAAATCTCGAATCCCTTTCGGGGGTTAGAGGTTTTTCCAAATGTGCATTTCGGCACCTGCAGATCGTTCAATATCCTTTTGAGGAGTTGAGTTTGAGTTGGATTGCGAATAACTCTCATCATTTAGAAGCTTAGGAGTAAATGTTTCACTTTCTAACCTGCGAAAATTTATGTATGATTATTTCATCTCTTAATTTTAGATTTCATTTCACTTAATAAACAATAATTTCGGGAAGTTTCGGAATGCATTACAAATATGATTGTAACGGTCCTTTCATATTTTCAGGAAATATTTGAACGATTGGAATCGCAATCACTTGTTCGAAAATTCATTGGATGCTTGCATAAACATCTTCTACAACGTAATGAAAAGTTTGTCGGTGAGTAACAACGACAACGAACTACTATCTTTACTGGTCAACATATTCAAAGCATATCGAAAATGCGCTAAACATATACATATACAGAAAAAGGAATATGCTTTATCCATCGCTCTGGTTGATGCCTATAAAATCTTCATCAAAAACAAAGTAAATTTAACGGATAATACCAACTTCTTGGATTTAGCTATCAAATTGTGCACCTATGAACTAAACTATAGGAAAACATTGGATAAAATATATGAAACAAATAAAACTATTGCTGGAAGTGCCGAGACATCCACAACACTAATAACTCCAATGCGACCAATTTCAGCGGTAAGCAAAATTTCCATTATTCATAAGTACCATACTTATTTTTATTTTATTTCAATGGCCACCGAGTAGACTGAGTGTATTAAAGTTCTAAGTTCTTTGATGAATATCATCTAGGCCAAGGGTTCCCAAACTATTTTGAGTCATGAACCCCTTTACTAAAATTAACATAGGCCTCAGGCCAATTTCTGCGGATGGTCAAATAAACACAACTTTTTTAGCGTAAATATTTCAAATAAAAACATATACCAAATAACGTCGTTTACGTCGACCCCCGCAAAAAGGATATCGACCCCAAGGAGTCTATATTGACCACTTCTTTCTACGTGTCCAGCCAATCTTTCGTGTTTTATTACAATGTCAGTATGTTTTAATGCGTCTTTATATGTGTTACTGGGGAGATACTCTTTTCTCCTAGAACACCTTAGTGTTATATCAGTTCCTTACTGGAACCGCCAATATTGGGAGTTGGGAGGAAACTTCCCGATTCTAGTAGTTGCTCTCACCTTAGATCAACCAGGATTTTTTGGATGAGTCTAGGCTAATTGTCTCGCGGCCGGATAGCACTCGTAGCGGACTATCCATCTTAAAATCAATTTGCACGTCAGCTGATTTCGGATTATTGACGAACCTCCCTCTCAAGTGTGAAATGCAAGTCTGAAATGCAAGTGTTTTATTTTAACAAAATCTTAACTATATATCAGGGCTGCTTTTACATAGGGGCAGCAGGGGCAAGTGCCCCCGAGCCCACGGTCTTAGGGGGGTCCAGCAGGACCAACCGAGCAAAAAAAAAAAAAGACAAGACGGAATGGACCAACCGAGAAAAACAAAAAAAAACAGTTAGCTAGGGGCACACAAAAAACCTTGCCCCTGGGCCCATTAATACGTAAAAGCGGCGCTGCTATATATACAGATTATTTTTGTAACACTGTAACCTATAATTCTAGCTCACTCGTGTCCCTAGCTATACCTACGCGTGCATTTAATTTTGCTGCATGGTTATATGAGCATTATTTATGCTAGCATTTTATTACTCTGAATGTGGAATTTCCTATATTTGGCCCTCGACCCGTTTGAAGAGCTGCTTATCTCGGAGTGCACACAAATCATAAATCTATACCTGCTATATTCAGGCACTACAACCGCTTGAAGAGCAATTTAGTTTTGTTCATTGTTTTCAAAATGCTTCTCACTGCCTAGACCCACTCTTTGGCCCAACGGATGTAATCCCTGATTTGATTTAATGATCAAATTGATTTGATTGAGTTATTAATCTAGTCCGTAACATGCCGGCCCTGATAAATTGAAAAAAATATAAAATGTGTATAGACCATTTATCAACTATTTAGTTTATTTACAGCAGTTACTCTGCTTCTAGGCCAATAGTCCTACATGGATGACCTCTACGACGAACTATTGATGATCCCTCTGCGTTGGATTCGATGATCAACGTCTTCGCTGTATAAGATTTGTGTTTTAAAATTTTGCACATCAGTAGTAGACAAAGCGCCATTATTATCATTCCGGCCATGAATAATTCACTATATTTAGAAAATTCCTGTAAGGATTCACCGACCTAGGTGTTGTTGTTGTTGTCTTTCTATCGTCGTATTGTCAATATTCAATTCGATAGTAATCTCGACAACTGATGCTTCGTATGGCGGTGAAATTATTACATTTTCACACTGAACTACGATCATACTTGGATTATTCGTATAATAAAGTACAGAGTTCAGTCGGTGTTGAACAGTCGTTCGCACCGCATACGTATAGCTCTTGGCTACTGGAAATTTTTTCTGGCTACCTAGAGTTTCATTGATTCAAAGCTTCAGTCTTTTTCAAGGCAACCTGAATCACTAACAGTCTTTTTAAAGACTAACAATTAGTCAGCCTTTCTCAAGGCTATACAAAGAGTGATATTTTAATATAATCAGTCTTTTTCAAGACTAAGAAATTAATCAGTCTTTCTTAAGGCTAGCTATTCAAAGAACTATTCTTCGAACTAATCAGTCTTTATAAGCATTGCCACAAAATCAGTATTTATCAAGACTTTTCCAAACTAGGAGTCTAATCGAAGACTAATTTAGCCTAGTTAATTTAATTTCAAATTTCATTCATTTCAAAAATGCCTGCGTCCAACCGGAAAGGCAACAAGCCAAAGGCTAAAAATAATTCAATACGGAATAAATCACAATCCTTTATTCAACATTTTTTCTAATAACATTCACGATCTTATAGAAACTGAATGTAAAAATAAAAGACAACGGACGGACTTCCCTTCCGTTGATCCTATGCCGTCTAACAATATTCACGAGATTCTTCCTGAATCCGATTGTAGAGACATAGAAGAAAATTCTTCAAAAATTCCCAAAATGGACGCTTGTCGTTCTGGGAAGAAACAACAATCTATGCCACCAGTGACGGTGATGATTTCCGATTTCAAAGCATTCCGTACTGAGCTTTCTACTTTTCTCCCGGAAGTAAAAGTCTCATTTCAAATCGGACGAAGAGGAGAATGTCGAGTCTTGGTTGATGGATTGGAATATTACGAACGTTTTATCCGATATTTGTCCGAGAAACTTCATAAATTTTATTCATATGATATAAAATCAGACAGACCCTTCAAGGCTGTCTTGAAAGGCTTATCAAATGATCAAAGTACTCATGAAATTTAAAATGAACTAAAAGAGTTGCTTGGTTTTGCCCCTTCCCAAGTAATACTCATGAAAAAAAGAGCGAATGGTGCTTCTAAACCACCATCTAGAATTTCCCATGAACTTTACCTAATACACTTCAATCGAAGTGACGTAAACAATTTGAAAATTTTAGAAAAAGTACGTTCCATTTCCCACATAAAAACTCATTGGGAAAATTATAAATGGCATAATCGTATTGCATACTTAACGCAATGTCGTAGCTGCCAAGACTTCGGCCATGGAACCAAAACTTGTCATATGGATATATGTTATGGTGTTGGAATGGTGGTAAATCGCATTCGAAAGACGTTTGTCCAATAAATGAAACCACTGATAAATTTTCATGGTCAAATTGCGATGGAAAACATAAATCCAATTATTTGAAATGTCCTGCCAGGGAAAAAAATTTAAACGCTCGTTCGCTTAAACGACAAGTCAAATCAACGACCTTAAATTTACAGAACATACCTGAAAATCAGAAAAAAAAACGTTACAAATGCCACGCCTAATTCTAAGGCACTTATTTCTTCGAATTTAAAACAAAAAACAGGTACGCCTTCCAATTCGTCTTCTAACGAAAACAATTTACTGACAAGCAGATCTTTTTCTAATCTCAGTTACGCTAGTGTAACAGGTAGAAATCTACCACTTAATTCTTCTAATGTAAATAATCAAAACACAGGAATGCCTTGCAGTTCATTTTCTAACGAAAACAATTTATTAATAGGTAGACCGACCAAATCATCTTCTTTTCATGGCAGTTCTAATGGTAGTCTACCTACAAATATTCCTTCAATGCCATTAGCTTCTTTAAATGAAGTCGATTCAGGCGATATAACTGAAAATAAAATGACCTACCTACAAGATCAACTTTTTCAAATGATCATCCGAATCAATTCGACTTCATCACTTTTTGAAGCATTTCAAATCGGATGGCAATTTGCATGATGTTAAATTATTATTTGAATTAATAGTGATTAATTAATAGTGATGTTAAATTATTATTTGAATATTTTAAATTGGAATGCTCGATCTTTAAAATCGAGTGAATATGAATTTTTTAATTTTTTAAAAGTTCCCAAAATTCATATTGCCATTGTGACAGAAACTTTTCTTGAACCAAATGTCAAATTGAAAAGTAATCCACATTATGTGGTTCATCGATTTGACAGGTTTACTGGAATGGGCGGTGTAGTTTCCATTTTTGTCAAACGGCAAATTAAACATCGAAATTTACCTTCTTTCAATACTAAAGTTATTGAAAGCTTGGGAATCGATGTTGATACCATTCATGGAATTTATTTCATCGCTGGAGCATATTTGCCATTCCAATGCATCGGCGAACAATAAAGTTTTTTTAAAGGCGATTTGCAAAAACTCACAAGATATTGACCGAAATTTTTCGTAATAGGGGACTTAAATGCTAAGCATATTCAGTGGAATTGTAGGCAAAATAACAGTAATGGTAAAATACTTCATAATCAACTCTCAGCTGGTTACTTCACAGTTCTTCATACCAGTAATCCGACTTGTTTCTCTTCCGTGAAAAATCCCTCCTCAATTGATCTGGTTTTAACAGATGAAAGTCACATTTGTAGTGAACCGATTACACATGCTGACTTTGACTCAGATCATCTTCCTATAACATTCAGACTTTCCAACGAAGCTATAATTAATCCAATTAGTTCTATTTAAAACTTTCATAGAGCTAATTTATTGGATTACAGATCTCACATTGAAAACCATGTGGATCACAGCAATTGATCCAGCAGGACCAACCGAGCAAAAAAAAAAAAAAGACAAGACGGAATGGACCAACCGAGAAAAACAAAAAAAAACAGTTAGCTAGGGGCACACAAAAAACCTTGCCCCTGGGCCCATTAATACGTAAAAGCGGCGCTGCTATATATACAGATTATTTTTGTAACACTGTAACCTATAATTCTAGCTCACTCGTGTCCCTAGCTATACCTACGCGTGCATTTAATTTTGCTGCATGGTTATATGAGCATTATTTATGCTAGCATTTTATTACTCTGAATGTGGAATTTCCTATATTTGGCCCTCGACCCGTTTGAAGAGCTGCTTATCTCGGAGTGCACACAAATCATAAATCTATACCTGCTATATTCAGGCACTACAACCGCTTGAAGAGCAATTTAGTTTTGTTCATTGTTTTCAAAATGCTTCTCACTGCCTAGACCCACTCTTTGGCCCAACGGATGTAATCCCTGATTTGATTTAATGATCAAATTGATTTGATTGAGTTATTAATCTAGTCCGTAACATGCCGGCCCTGATAAATTGAAAAAAATATAAAATGTGTATAGACCATTTATCAACTATTTAGTTTATTTACAGCAGTTACTCTGCTTCTAGGCCAATAGTCCTACATGGATGACCTCTACGACGAACTATTGATGATCCCTCTGCGTTGGATTCGATGATCAACGTCTTCGCTGTATAAGATTTGTGTTTTAAAATTTTGCACATCAGTAGTAGACAAAGCGCCATTATTATCATTCCGGCCATGAATAATTCACTATATTTAGAAAATTCCTGTAAGGATTCACCGACCTAGGTGTTGTTGTTGTTGTCTTTCTATCGTCGTATTGTCAATATTCAATTCGATAGTAATCTCGACAACTGATGCTTCGTATGGCGGTGAAATTATTACATTTTCACACTGAACTACGATCATACTTGGATTATTCGTATAATAAAGTACAGAGTTCAGTCGGTGTTGAACAGTCGTTCGCACCGCATACGTATAGCTCTTGGCTACTGGAAATTTTTTCTGGCTACCTAGAGTTTCATTGATTCAAAGCTTCAGTCTTTTTCAAGGCAACCTGAATCACTAACAGTCTTTTTAAAGACTAACAATTAGTCAGCCTTTCTCAAGGCTATACAAAGAGTGATATTTTAATATAATCAGTCTTTTTCAAGACTAAGAAATTAATCAGTCTTTCTTAAGGCTAGCTATTCAAAGAACTATTCTTCGAACTAATCAGTCTTTATAAGCATTGCCACAAAATCAGTATTTATCAAGACTTTTCCAAACTAGGAGTCTAATCGAAGACTAATTTAGCCTAGTTAATTTAATTTCAAATTTCATTCATTTCAAAAATGCCTGCGTCCAACCGGAAAGGCAACAAGCCAAAGGCTAAAAATAATTCAATACGGAATAAATCACAATCCTTTATTCAACATTTTTTCTAATAACATTCACGATCTTATAGAAACTGAATGTAAAAATAAAAGACAACGGACGGACTTCCCTTCCGTTGATCCTATGCCGTCTAACAATATTCACGAGATTCTTCCTGAATCCGATTGTAGAGACATAGAAGAAAATTCTTCAAAAATTCCCAAAATGGACGCTTGTCGTTCTGGGAAGAAACAACAATCTATGCCACCAGTGACGGTGATGATTTCCGATTTCAAAGCATTCCGTACTGAGCTTTCTACTTTTCTCCCGGAAGTAAAAGTCTCATTTCAAATCGGACGAAGAGGAGAATGTCGAGTCTTGGTTGATGGATTGGAATATTACGAACGTTTTATCCGATATTTGTCCGAGAAACTTCATAAATTTTATTCATATGATATAAAATCAGACAGACCCTTCAAGGCTGTCTTGAAAGGCTTATCAAATGATCAAAGTACTCATGAAATTTAAAATGAACTAAAAGAGTTGCTTGGTTTTGCCCCTTCCCAAGTAATACTCATGAAAAAAAGAGCGAATGGTGCTTCTAAACCACCATCTAGAATTTCCCATGAACTTTACCTAATACACTTCAATCGAAGTGACGTAAACAATTTGAAAATTTTAGAAAAAGTACGTTCCATTTCCCACATAAAAACTCATTGGGAAAATTATAAATGGCATAATCGTATTGCATACTTAACGCAATGTCGTAGCTGCCAAGACTTCGGCCATGGAACCAAAACTTGTCATATGGATATATGTTATGGTGTTGGAATGGTGGTAAATCGCATTCGAAAGACGTTTGTCCAATAAATGAAACCACTGATAAATTTTCATGGTCAAATTGCGATGGAAAACATAAATCCAATTATTTGAAATGTCCTGCCAGGGAAAAAAATTTAAACGCTCGTTCGCTTAAACGACAAGTCAAATCAACGACCTTAAATTTACAGAACATACCTGAAAATCAGAAAAAAAAAAACGTTACAAATGCCACGCCTAATTCTAAGGCACTTATTTCTTCGAATTTAAAACAAAAAACAGGTACGCCTTCCAATTCGTCTTCTAACGAAAACAATTTACTGACAAGCAGATCTTTTTCTAATCTCAGTTACGCTAGTGTAACAGGTAGAAATCTACCACTTAATTCTTCTAATGTAAATAATCAAAACACAGGAATGCCTTGCAGTTCATTTTCTAACGAAAACAATTTATTAATAGGTAGACCGACCAAATCATCTTCTTTTCATGGCAGTTCTAATGGTAGTCTACCTACAAATATTCCTTCAATGCCATTAGCTTCTTTAAATGAAGTCGATTCAGGCGATATAACTGAAAATAAAATGACCTACCTACAAGATCAACTTTTTCAAATGATCATCCGAATCAATTCGACTTCATCACTTTTTGAAGCATTTCAAATCGGATGGCAATTTGCATGATGTTAAATTATTATTTGAATTAATAGTGATTAATTAATAGTGATGTTAAATTATTATTTGAATATTTTAAATTGGAATGCTCGATCTTTAAAATCGAGTGAATATGAATTTTTTAATTTTTTAAAAGTTCCCAAAATTCATATTGCCATTGTGACAGAAACTTTTCTTGAACCAAATGTCAAATTGAAAAGTAATCCACATTATGTGGTTCATCGATTTGACAGGTTTACTGGAATGGGCGGTGTAGTTTCCATTTTTGTCAAACGGCAAATTAAACATCGAAATTTACCTTCTTTTAATACTAAAGTTATTGAAAGCTTGGGAATCGATGTTGATACCATTCATGGAATTTATTTCATCGCTGGAGCATATTTGCCATTCCAATGCATCGGCGAACAATAAAGTTTTTTTAAAGGCGATTTGCAAAAACTCACAAGATATTGACCGAAATTTTTCGTAATAGGGGACTTAAATGCTAAGCATATTCAGTGGAATTGTAGGCAAAATAACAGTAATGGTAAAATACTTCATAATCAACTCTCAGCTGGTTACTTCACAGTTCTTCATACCAGTAATCCGACTTGTTTCTCTTCCGTGAAAAATCCCTCCTCAATTGATCTGGTTTTAACAGATGAAAGTCACATTTGTAGTGAACCGATTACACATGCTGACTTTGACTCAGATCATCTTCCTATAACATTCAGACTTTCCAACGAAGCTATAATTAATCCAATTAGTTCTATTTAAAACTTTCATAGAGCTAATTTATTGGATTACAGATCTCACATTGAAAACCATGTGGATCACAGCAATTGATAATTTGAATCATTACATTATCGAAGCTAGAAATCTTTCAGTTCCCAAAGCTCAAACAAAATTAAATTCTCCTATCATCGATGACAATCTTCAACTGCTCATTCGGTTGAAGAAAGTTCGTCGACGACAATATCAACGTTCTCGTGATCCTGCTATGAAAAACATAGTTAAGGATTTACAAAAAGAAATTAAACATAGATTTACTCTTTTGCGAAATGAAAATTTCACTAAAGAAGTTGAACAAATTAAACCATATTCTAAACCTTTCTGGAAACTTTCTAAGGTTCTTAAGAAACCTCAGAAACCAATGCCTGCTCTCAAGGAAGGAAATCAAATACTTCTTACAAATGGCGAAAAAGCTCAAAATTTTGCTCAGCAGTTAAAGAGTGCCCTCCATTTCAATTTGAACGTTGTGAGTCCTATTGAAAAGGAAGTGTTATTACAAGATGACATTATTGAGACGAATTTTGATGAAATTAAGTCAATCATTAGGAAACTTAAAAACATGAAGGCTTCTGGTTATGATGGAATTTTTAATGTTCTTCTTAAAAATCTTCCCGATGTTGCCTTGAGACTCCTGGTTAAAATTTTCAACAAGTGTTTTTCATTAGCTTACTTCCCAAAAAGATGGAAAAACGTTAAAGTAATTCCTATCCTCAAAACTGATAAAAACCCAGCAGAAACACTAAATTATCGACCAATTAGCTTACTTTCTTCTATTAGTAAACTTTTTGAAAAAAATATCTTGTTGAGAATGATGTCTCATATAAATGAGAATTCAATTTTTTTACCAGAGCAGTTTGGATTTCGTCATGAACGTTCAACTACTCATCAACTTGTCAGAGTAACGAACATGATAAAAGCAAATAAATCTTCTGGGTTATCCACTGCAGCTGCTCTTCTATACATAGGAATAGCATTCGACAGTGTTTGGCACAAAGGTTTAATAGCAGAAATGTCTGATTTCCAGTTTCCTATTTATTTGATCAAAATGATTCAAAATTATTTAACTGATCGTACTCTTCAGGTTAGCTATCAGAATTGTAAATCTGAATTGCTACCCGTACGAGCCGGTGTTCTGCAGGGTTCGAGCGTAGCTCCAATCTTGTATAATATTTTCACTTCTGATCTTCCAAATCTACTCGTTGGTTGTCAGAAATCGCTATTCTGTGACGATACAAGTCTGTTAGCCACAGGTAGAAATCTAAGAGTGATCTGCAGTCGCCTACAAAGAAGTTCAAATATTTTCAGTGAATATCTGTCAAAATGGAGAATTAAACCAAATGCAGCAAAAACGCAATAAATTATCTTTCCTCATAAGCCAAGAGCTTCTTTTCTTAAACCAAACAATAATCACATTCTCAAAATGAAAGGCTTGGAATTGACATGGTCTGTTCAAGCTAAATACTTAGGTTTAACGTATGAAAAAAGCTCACTTTCAAGAATCACATTGAAGGAATCCAGGCAAAGTTTAATAAATATATTAAATGTTTATATCCTCTTATAAACAGAAATTCTAAGCTCTGTCTAAAAAACAAATTGTTAATTTATAAACAAATTTTCAGACCAGCCAAGCTTTATGCAGTACCAATTTGGTCAAGTTGTTGTTCCACCAGGAAGAAAGCTAAGTATTTTTTTTCTTTTTCCCTGTTGTTCAGTACCACTAGATTTTTTATTGCCCCCAATATTTACCCGCACGGACACATTTCCGTGCCATGACAAAAGGCACAGAATTGCCTGACCTTCCCCTAGACGATCAAATGTATGCTTCTGATGGCAATAAATCTCGCATTAGAAGCTATCCCGATGGGCTTGCACTCCCGGCTGGACCATTTGCGGTTTACATCCGGACCAAAGCCAATGGAAAAAATTAAACCTCCTTAGACTATCAAAGGACCTGACCTCGCGATATTCTACAGTACAAAAAATTGAAAAAGTACGCTCGGCCAAGCTAAGGGTCTTGTTTGCCAGTGCAAAACAGGCTAATGAGATCGTTCAAAGTGAGCATTTCACGCGGGAGAATCGCGTATACGTACCAGCTCGCGAAGTCGAGATAGACGGCGTGATCACCGATCCGAGTCTGACTTGCGAAGACGTTCTTAAGCATGGGGCTGGCGGTTTTAAAAACCCCCTACTCAAGAACGTTAAGATACTGGACTGCAAGCAATTGCGTTCAGTATCGACCGCTGAGAATGGGACTAAGTCCTATATCCCATCAGACTCGTATCGGGTGACTTTCGCTGGCTCGGCTTTGCCTAATTACGTCCTCCTGGAGTGAGTTCGTTTACCTGTTCGCCTTTTTGTGCCGTGGGACATGAACTGCACCAATTGCAAACAATTGGGTGATACAGCATCCCATTGTTGCAATAAATCCCGGTGTATAAAGTGTGGAGGGAACCATGCGGATAACTCCTGCAGTGGAGACAATGAAAAGTGTCTCTACTGTAAGGAGGGGCCGCATGACCTCTCTGATTGTCCCGTGTACAAATTGCGTAAGGATAAAATGAAGCGTTCACTCAAACAACATTCCAAACGCTCATTTGCGGAAATGTTGCAATGTGCTACGCCACCTACCGAAAATCCTTACGCTTACTTATCAACTGACGAGAGCGAATATGATGACCCCCTCGAAGGTACATCTTCGGCTGCCCCTCATAGCTCATCAATCAGAAAGAGAAGAAATAAATCTTCTCAAAAGCTCCCTAGTAAGGGTTCGAAGATGTCCTCTGATGGGTCTCGAAAAATTACAACAACTGGTAGTGATGGCAAAAAACCAGAGAAAAAAGCTCCAGGCCTTGGAAAACTAAATTCCGAGCAAGAATTTCCATCACTTCCTGGGACTTCAAAACCCCCGAAAGTCCCTAAAGATCAGTCAACGAATTTACCAGATACTGGGTTTGGTAAATTCTCTGATATTGTGGACTGGATAATGTCTACTTTCAATATTTCTGAACCTTTTAAAAGCCTGATAATGGCTTTTATTCCAACGGTTAAAACATTCTTGAAGCAAATGACTGCAAAATGACCCCTTCTTTCAGCGATCGTATCCTTCGATGGCTAAGTCACCCACCGAGGTCACGGATACAATCACTGTTGTACAGTGGAATTATAGAAGTATCATCCCAAAAATAGATCCTTTCAAATTTCTAGTATATAATCTGAAATGTGACGCATTTGCACTGTGCGAAACTTGGGTAACTTCTGAAATACCCTTAAACTTCCACGATTTTAACATTATTCGTCTGGATCAAGATGATCCCTATGGAGGAGTACTTTTGGGGATCAAAAAGTGATATTTTTTCTATCGCATTAACCTCCCCTCGATACCAGGTATTGAAGTTGTCGCATGTCATGTGTTACAATCAAAGGCAAGGACCTTTGCATTGCTTCCATCTACATTCCCCCAAGAGTCTCGGTTGGGCATCGGCGGCTCTGTGATATCATAGAGCTCCTTCCCGCACCGACGTTGGTTTTAGGAGATTTTAACTCACACGGTATGGGATGGGGCTGTCTTCTCGACGATAACAGATCAACTATGATCCACGATATTTGCGACAATATGACAATACTGAATACGGGAGAAATGACACGAATTCCTGCACCACCAGCAAGACCAAGTGCGCTGGATTTATCCCTTTGCTCGACATCGCTACGGTTGGACTGCACATGGAAGGTTATCCCTGATCCCCACGGTAGCGATCATCTACCTATCGTGATTTCAATCGCCTACGGATTAAGACCATCGGAGACAATTAATGTTTCGTATGACCTCAAACGAAATATTGATTGGAAATGCTACACAAATTTGATATCTGAGAAACTAGAAACAACACAAGAACTTCCTCCGGAGGAACAGTACACGGAGTACACGTTTTTGGTTGGCTTGATTCTCGACACCGCGACTCAAGCTCAGACGAAACGAGTACCCGGCGCGAAAACTAACATCCGTCCTCCTAACTCGTGGTGGGACAAAGAGTGCTCAGAATTGATCGCGGAGATAACTTCATCATTTGTCGAGTTTAGGAAAAACGGAACACCTGATAATTTTAGAAACTACGCGGCATTGGACGTTAAAATGAAAAGCTTGATTAAGGCGAAGAAAAGCGGATATTGGCGTCGATTCATGGACGAATTATCGAGAGAAACATCATTGAGCACTCTTTACAACACAGCCTGACGAATGCGCAACAAAAACACCACAAACGAAAGCGAGGAATATTCTAACCGCTGGATATTCGATTAAGCTAAAAAGTATGCCCAGACTCTGCTCCGGACCAGAGGATCTCCTGCACTGTGACGTCAAATACAAACGAAACACCGTTTTCGATGGTAGAGTACTCACTTGCGCTCTTATCGTGTAAGAATAAAGCTCCGGGGTTAGACAAAATCAAATTCAATTGGTTGAAAAATCTGCCTGACTCTGCCAAAAGGCGCTTATTGAATTTATTCAATAGGCTTCTTGAGGATAATATTGTCCCACATGACTGGAGACAAGTAAGAGTTATTGCCATTCAAAAACCTGGGAAATCAGCCTCTGATCACATTTCGTATCGGCCGATTGCTATACTTTCCTGTATCCGGAAATTGTTCGAAAAAATGATTCTGTTTCGTCTAGACAATTGGGTCGAGACTAATGGCTTACTTTCATATACACAATTTGGCTTCCGCAGGAACAAAGGAACGAACGATTGTCTTGCGTTGCTCTCAACCGAAATTCAAATGGAATTTGCTCGTAAAGAACAAATGGCGTCAGTTTTCCTAGGGGGCTTTTGATTCAGTTTCCATAAACATCCTATCTGAGAAGTTGCATGAGCATGGTCTTTCGCCAATTCTGAATAACTTTTTGTATAATCTGTTGTCCGAGAAATACATGTATTTCGCACATGGTGATTTATCGACAATACGATTCAGTTACATGGGTCTTCCTCAGGGCTCATGCTTAGCCCCCTTTTATACAACTTTTACGTAAACAACATTGATGAATGTATCAACACATCTTGCACGCTAAAACAACTTGCCGACGACAGCGTTGTGTCTATTATAGGACATAAAGCTGCCGATCTCCAAGGACCATTGCAAGATACTCTCAACAACTTGTCAACATGGGCTCTTCAAATGGGTATCGAGTTCTCTACGGAGAAAACTGAGCTGGTTGTATTTTCAAGGAAGCGAGAGCCAGCACAATTACAGCTTCAACCAGGGGTTGGAACCATAGCTCAGGTCTTCACATTTGAATATCTCGGGGTCTGGTTCGACTCCAAAGGCACCTGTGGGTTGTCACATTAGGTATCTGAAACAAAAATGCCAGCAGAGAATCAATTTTCTTCGCACAATAACCGGAAATTGGTGGGGTGCCCACCCAGGAGACCTGATCAGGCTGTACCAAACAACGATATTGTCTTTAATGGAATATGGATGCTTCTGCTTCCGATCCGCCGCAAACACCCATTTGATTAAACTGGAAAGAATTCAGTATCGTTGTTTGCGTATTGCCTTAGGTTGCATGCAGTCGACTCATACGATGAGTCTCGAAGTGCTCGCGGGCGTCTTTCCGTTGAAAAATCGATTCTGGGATCTCTCATATCGATTACTAATTCGATGCGACATCTTGAATCCGATGGATTGAAAACTTCGAAAGGCTTGTCGAGCTCAATTCTCAGACCCGTTTTATGTCCTTGTATTTTGATTACATGGCTCATTATATTAATCCTTCTTCGTTTGTTTCAAACCGTGCTCATTTCTTGGATACTTCTGATTCTACTGTCTTTTTCGACACATCCATGAAGAGAAGAGATTCGTGGAATTCCGGATCACGTACGTCCTCGAGTGGCCCCTGATACATTTCATAATAAATTTAGAACAGTCAACTGTGAAAAGGTGTTTTACACTGACGGATCTAACATCAACGAGTCCACAGGCTTCGGCATCTTCAATCAGAACATCACCGCTTCGTACAAACTTAGTGATTCGGCTTTAGTTTACGTCGCAGAATTAGCTGCCATTCAGTACACCCTTTAGATCATTGAAACCTTGCCCAAAGACCATTACTTCATTATCACGGACAGTCTAAGCTCAATAGAAGCTCTCCGGGCAATGAAGCCAGGAAAGTATCCCCCTTATTTTCTGGGGAAAATACGGGAACATTTGAGAACTTTATCTGAACGGTCTTATTTCATATCGTTAGTCTGGGTCCCTTCGCATTGTTCCATTCCGGGCAATGAAAAGGCAGACTCATTAGCTAAGGTGTGCGCATTGGAAGGTGATATTTATGAAAGACCAATCTGCTTCATGGACGAATGACGAACTGGGACGATGGCTACACTCCATTATCCCTAAGGTATCGACGAAACCTTGGTTCAGGGGGATGAACGTGAGTCGCGATTTCATTCGTGTTATGTCGCGGCTCATGTCAAATCACTACACTTTCAACGCACATCTCCGGCGTGTTGGGCTCGCGGAAAGCGGTCTCTGCACCTGTGGCGACGGTTATCAGGACATCGAGCATGTCGTGTGGTCGTGCGTAGAGTATCGTGACGTCAGGTCGAAGTTACTGGAATCCCTTAGGGCCCGAGGTAGACCGCCTGAGGTTCCGGTTCGGGATGTGTTGGCGAGTCGGGATAGTTTATATATGCCTCTCATATACCAGTACCTTAAACACATTGATATACAAGTGTAATGTGTTATCCCTTGCTCAGAAAGTATAAACTTCACCTACAGGTTCGACACTAACATCCGCTCGATTCTCTCGATCCCCGTCCCTGTCCACCATCTTCATTGGAACTAACAAGATCTTTTTTTGTCACTAACTTTTTCGTTCTCCCTTCCCTGTCTCTTCCCCATCTCGATGGCAACTAATTAGAACTCTATCGTTTTCAGACAGAACAATGCGGCCAACATGGATAGTCGCCTGCTGAAAGCTGATTACTCGAGAATCCGTTACCCCGATACTACATTACATAATGATACTATTCTAGTTTTAAGTTAGTCGTAATTAAGAATAGTAACTACCCTTGGCATCTTAGAGCTTAAGCAGTGTGCCTAAAGATTATATTATAATATGGAATAAAAAAAAATTAATTTTAACTCATATTCCAATAAATAGTTATTTAAAAAAAAGTACAGAGTTCCGCATAGGAAGATGTATTAGTCGTGTATAGTTACCAGGTAATCGATTAACTATGTTCAGGCCCGTGCGCAGAAATCGTTCTTCGCATGGTATTATGACATTTGCCTTGGAGAGATCCTGTAAACTTTCCACCATATCCGGACAGATGCCAATTATTGGGAATCGATACTTTACAGCGCCGAAGAAAAATTCAACAAGCATTGACCATTGGGAAATTAATAAACGGGGAGATTGATGCTCCAGAAGCAAAATTAGTTTTCGAGTGCCAAGCAGATCATTGCGATATACGACTCTACTTCAAAACGAATTCCACAGGACTATATTTGGAAGTAACGATCCTATAACTGCGTTCTCACGAGCTTTTACTTCTGTTGAAACAATTTTTGAGTTTGATGAGCCTTCCTGTCGCTTCGCAGAAAGAGTGAAACGAACTATACTATAAGGACATTTTTTCATGTGTTCACTTATTTTATTTGACTTAAGACGCATTGTAATTACATTTTGTTTTGCGTTTGTTGTTTAAAAGATAGTAAAGACTGTCCCAGAAATTATGGACGCACTTTGATTTCGCTGTGAATAATTCACAAGTGTTAGATATTCAAATTTTATTCGATATACTGATAAGGTTAGACTACAACAGAATATTATTCTCAACATTTGCTACTTAGCCATTGTAGACTAGCTGGCGCACCTTCTTGCGAACGTTCCTCATAAAATTCTGTACAGACTTCTTGGCGACAAGTTTTGACACTTTTTCCAATCTTTTTTTAACTGTTGAATGGTTTCGGTAGCCGAGACATGTTTCCTAAGATGTGCCTTCGTTAATGCCCAAAATTCCTCAATTGGTCGAAGTTGTGGGCAATTTAGTGGATTCTTGTCTTTTGGAATAACTGTAGGTTATGGTGTACTGTGGATTTATACAAATTATCATGGATGAATAGCAACGTTTGGACATCACATAAGTATGTTATTGGTAAAACATTATGGTTTCTGTCAGAGTATAACAATAGACTCGAGAATAATAAGGGTTTATTGAAAATGATTTTTAGGCATCTGTTTTGTAGAGTTTGGAGTTTCTTCAGATAAGAACTTGCGGCTCGCCCCCACACCGATACCAAGTAGTTGAGCTGTGAATGGATGTAAGCAAAATAAAAATTTAACAGCACACGCTGGGGAACAAAGGACTTGACTCTCCATAAAACACCGCAATACGACGCCACGTGCTTGGCAACAAACTTTATGTGGTGAGCCCAGGTTAATGTGGGGTCGAAATATTGTAAGCCCAGATACTTGAAATAGTCAACTTTTTCAGTAATATTGTGTCCAAGCTGGGGATGATTATGCGTTGGTATAATTTTCCTTGAGGAACGGAAAATCATATACTTAGTCATTGTGGCATTTAATGATAATAAGTTCGCATTGAAATATTGATCAAGAGTTCTTAAATCACTTTCCATTGAGTTAATAATAGCATTGATGTCACTGTCAGGATAGAACAGAGCTGTGTCGTCGGCGAATAGTCGTGGAGTTCCTTTAAGATGTAAATTACCTATATCATTAATATATAAAAGAAACAATAGTGGACCAATATTACTTCCTTGTGAAACACCAATGTTTATTGGAGCAAGGTTGCTACTGTCACTTTCGATGGATACAAATTGTTTTCTATTAGTCAAGTAACTATGGATAATTGAATTAGCAATGCCCCTGATCCCATAGCAATCGAGTTTGTCCAAAAGTATACTATGATCTAATGTGTCAAAAGCTTTTTTAAGGTCTAAAAATTATGCACCAACTATATTTTTACTATCTATCTCGCTTATAATTTCGTCAACTAATTCAATTATAGCGGTTTGGGTGCTAGAACCTTGTCTGAAGCCATATTGGAATTTAAAGAGGATATTATGCTTACTTAGGAATTCGATAAGTCTAGTGACTAGAAGTTTTTCAAATATTTTGTTGAATACGGACAATGTAGATATAGGACGGTAATTATTACAATCACAACGGTCACCCGATTTGAACACAGGAATGACTTTAGCCACCTTGAGGCAATCAGGGTAGTATCCGGTCTGAATAATTACGTTAAAGCACTGAGAGAGTATTTTAGCGAATGCAAATGAATTATGTTTTAGTACACTGACAGAGACGTTATTAGGGCCGTTACTCTTCTTATTATCCAAACCTTGTATTAACAGTATCACTTTATTTACAGATGGACGTAGAAAAATAGAATCACAAACACGACGAACGTTACTTATTGGACAAAAAGATGAGTTTACAGGAATAGCTTTAGCTAATTCGTTACCGACATTTGAAAAGAATTTGTTGAAAATATCACAAACTTCCTTGTTGTCATAATTGTTGTTGCCCCTATCGATCAAGCGTATCTTATCCTTTTCTTTTGTTAGTCCGAACGTAGATTTAAGATTTGTTTAAAATATCGAATGAGGTACGTTAATGAGAAGGTTTTCGTAATATTTTTTTTATTCGCCTTTTTCATGGAGTCGACCTTTTTAGAGATATGTGATAGCATTTGTTTGAGATGCTGATCGTGGGGGCTTGCCTTAATACGTTTGAGGTAATTGCTTTTTATTTTCACTAGTGTCCATAAATCAAAGGTCATCCATGGGCAATGATTACCTTTCACTGTGACTGTTTTAGTTACTATTCTTGTATGTTGTTCGAGTAGAGAGTTATATACGAAAACTATAGATTGAAGAACTGTTTCAGCGTCCTCAATGACATCAATACTACTAATAAAATAGGAAAAAAAGATTAACCTGACGATAGTTAATTATTTTTTTCGTTAACGTCATAGGTTCTTTATCAGCCAGTATTTTGAATGTTGTTAAGATTTGAGAGTGGTCACTTAGTTCATTAAATATTGTGTCGTTGCGAATACTATTAACGTCGTCAAGTCTACAAATAATATGGTCAAGTATATTGTCGCTAATTGGTCTTGTAGTAAAACAATTTGTATACGAAAAGTCATATGATTCTAGCAGAGCCTTATATCTTGTCACAATGTTGATATGAATGAGATTTTTAGGAACATTTATATCACCTACAATAAAAACGTATGCTTCGGTTGAATTGAACACATCAAGCTTTCTAGGTAAACGGAAAATTCGTTAAAATCAAAGCTAGGGGGACGATACACACCATGAATATTATAAAAGTGTCCTTTGATACAAAGCTCGATGTGTATATGGTGAAATCCATCGGACGTGTAGTTCTTAATCAGTCTATGTTCAATATCTTGTTTGACATATATTGCTAGGCCTCCACTAGAATGTTCTTCACAAGCATAAAATGCTTAATAATGCGGTATTTTATAGAGAGCACAATTTTCATCTTTCAACCATGTTTCTACGATTACTATAACATCTATAGGAGTTTTAAAATTGTCAATATCAATTAATATATCACCAAATTTTGAAATATCGTTAATACCTCTTACATTCCATTGCAAAATCTTAAGTGTTTTTTGTCGTTTAATATATAGTTGTTATTGAACTTATAAATATTTTCGTGAAAAAAATTTTTTGGTAGTCGTATTATCCATTTAAAAGAGAAACAAATAACAACACATGTAACATCAATATAATAGCTAAATTAAGTTCTTTTACGCTTGAGTGGTACTTGATCTGGGGAAGGAGACGTCAATTGTGTGGATCGGTAAAAATGTATAACACGATCAAGATCTATTTTATTACGAATTTTTTCCAATTTAAAATAGTCATCCTTTTTTACTAATATAACTCCTCCACGACCTGGCCATACATACTTAATATTTAATAATTTTTGAGATTTTCGCATGTTTTTTAACAGTTCCAAAGAAGCAGTTGACAGCTCCTCACGAACTGCCACTTTCATTTCAGTTCCATTAGTCTTGAAGGATTTGTCAACAGCAGTAGCAATCAGAGGGCCATGTTCCTGCTTCTTGTCTAGAACTGTTTCTCTAATGGCTTCGTCTTTGAAGACCACTCGTATTGGAATTGGAGCGCCGCTGTTTTTATTACCCGCATACAATCGGGATGACGAAACAACGGAATCGCGGGACAAACCATTTGAACCAAGACATTTGAATGTTTTTAGCACAAGCTCTCCCACATTTTCATTGGGGAGTGAGGGCAAGCCGAATATCATCGCGTTATTAGCTACTGTTTTTTTTTATTTTCCTTAGCATAATAATTTTCAATTTTATCAACAGTAGTAGTCAGCGAAGATAGTGAAAGCTTCAATGTATCGATTTCTAGTTGTAGACGCTCATTCTCAGACTTCAAGTCCTTGAAATCCGAAACTATTGAATCGAACTTCTCAGACAAGAAATTCTTCGAAGACTCCACAGCACTAGTAATAACCCTAACTTCATCCCGAACTTGTTGCATCTGCTCAGCCACCGCGGCAGAGACAGTAGCATTAAGTTTATTGCTCATTGATGAGATAAACGATTTTTCATTTTTATGCATATCAGTGATACGTTTGTAAATGTCAGTACACTTGACTGAACAAAAATAGGGGTTTTGTTTGGCTCGTCAAGCCGCTACACCCACTATACTCCGACATTTAAGATGAACAGACGTAAAACAGTACAAACATGTCGAAAGATCATTCTTGTCGGTCTCAGGCTGATGACAAATTCTACAGGACATTTCATCAGCCATACCATCCTGTTCCATTACAATGATCAGCAATCTAGACGCAAGCACACAATAAACACAGATGACGATATTTGATGACGATATTTGATATTGATTACAACAATAAAAAAAAACACTGGATCAAATGCACACCAATATGGTAAAAAAAAACCTACTAATTAAACTAATATTTATTATTAGAGAAAATCGCCGAACTGCAAACTAATGACCAAAGCACGGCAACCGGCACTGGCCAAATTGTCGACAAGAATAATGGAGCACACCTACCTTGATCAATCGCACAGCCAGAGGTGCGCCCAACCACCCACAACACCGCAAAAGAATCGCGCTGAACCTGTCGATCAAAAAAACGTGAACCGGCAAGACAGTTACCAGTATTACCGCCCACTAAATCTACTTCTACCAAGCCTCACTCGTATAAAAGTACGCACTAACACGCTTACTGCCTGTTAACAGCACGCGCCCAGCGAGAACCTTCTGCACAAAGATGCTACGAGTGTCGTTGCCGAAAAAGCAAAACCACTGCACCGGCACAATCCCAACCACTGCCACCCAGTAGAACTCAAGCTATCACTATTACTATTGGTAAACAGCGTTAGCGAAGTGAGTCCCAGGCACACAGTGTGTGTTGAGCGTTGGTACACCAGAAAATAAACACAATGTACTAGCACCGGCAGCGTACGGATCGATATACCGAATCACTAATCCCACACACCACTACACGATCGCCACTAGGCACATCAATTGCAGCGCTACCGGTCAGGAAGGAAAAAAACACAACGGCTGATTAGAGTAATCCGATAGGGGCACTACCACTCCTCCGATCACAAAATGGTCAATCGAAAATGATTCTTAGGACAAAATCCACAGAACTAAATTCGTCCAGCACACCGATAATCAGCCATCAATTCACAATCCTACAACTAGCTCTGAACAAAAATACACTTAATAACAAGTTAAATATAAGTTGACGTTTGAAAATTTTAAACGAACACTTTTAATTTGGTTCCAAATGTAGCTGTAGAAAGCAGCAACTATTAAAGTCAACAGTGTTGCCGTTGATTTCGAGTAGTGGCAAGAAGCAAGACAAACAACATTCCTTGATGTATATTTCGCTGTTCCTTGAGGCAGTGGCGATGAATTGTTTCGAAATCCTACCGCAGCTACAAATTGCTCACCAGACCATAGCTTTCATACCAAATTTTTCAACTTCAATCGATGTCTCGGACTGGTTTAATACTAGCTTTCGAACCCTCGGCCTGATCAATGCTTCTTGTTTCGGACTACGTTTTGGTTGTTTCTGCTTCTTATAGGTTCGAAGATTCAAACGTTCTTTAGCACGAAGAACATTTGACTTCGAAGTGTCCACTTTTGTTGGTCACATCCCAAACTGAAACCTCCTTCTTTTGCTCGAACGACTTCAGTATACGTTTATCCAACTGAGGGTTAGTAGGACCTTTTTTTCGATCCGTTTCCGGTTTATCCTCAAAAGTGTTATCCTTACCAAACTTCCTGATTGCATTTCGCACGTCTTTTTCACTTACTCACACTCCTTATCCTTCAAATATGGATATTAAGTCTGCAGTTTTGTAAAATTCATTGATTGCTTAGGCAGTTGAAGATTGCTGATCGTACTTAAACCCTTAATAGTAAATTCCTTATTGGATTCACCATGAATTTTCAGCTGAACTCTGCGGCTCTCCTCTTCATTTCTGGTAACATTTTGTATCCATTTAAGTGTAAGTGGATCAGACCTTCCTTAAAGTTCTAGTTCTCTTGCCATATTTTTATCGAGAAGCGTTAGTAACGAACCGGCATCCAAAAATGCCTACGTATCAATTTTCTTATTGCCGTTGCGCAGAATAACGGGTACTGTTCGTAATGATTACCACCTCTCGAGTACACGTCTTGAAAACGATGATGCATTGAAGCTACACTCCTGATCGACTTAACATCCGATGACAATCTAATTGTGACAAACGAACACGATAGTAGCGAGTGTAATTAACGTGTTCAACTAGTAACAGTAAATTTATATTGTGTCCTTTTTATTGAACTTCATTCTTGAAATTACATTTAAATATTTTAAATTCAATCTGAAAGCAAAACAGGTAAACTTTGAAGTATTTGAAGATGCATAAATAGTATGACAGAATTTCTATTAGCAGTTGAGAATTAGCAGCAGCTAGACTGAAGAACATTTAGCACACCACGAGTAAAATTGTGCTTATTGATTGTAAGTACAATATATTAGGAAGTAACAAACAAGATATTAAACTATTTATAATTAGGTGTAACAAATTCCAACGATTGTTACGTGAAACGGAAAATCAAACTAATAGGACTAAAATTGTAAGTAATATAAAACATTGTAACCTAACCTATGAACTAATGGATTAAAATATTTAGCTTGAAGCTTACTCCGATAAAACGACGAGTTTGACTAAAGATAGCCTGAAAAACGATTCCGTCCGTAACAAACTTCAAGAATTTTATTATGCCTCCTAAAAGCAAACCAAAAAAACTAAGCGCCGTGCGTACACTATCTTCAGAGGAACAACTTATCGGTGAAAAATGTCCTACTTGCAACCAGTCGGACATTGCAGATAGTATGATGGTTCAATGTGACAGATGTGATCAATGGTATCATTTCACGTGTGCGGGAGTCGATGAAACAATAAAGGATAATAGTTACATTTGTGCTGTTTGTAGTAAACCCTCGGGGAATATACGCTCAGTAGGATCTGAAAATTCGGGAATTTCAACCAGAATAGAACTCGACTTACTTCGCTTAGAGGAAGAAAAGACCATACAGGAAAAGTTGCTTGAGGATAAATCTAACCTGAATCGAGAATTCATCGGGAAAAAGTATGAGCTACTACATGCCGAGCTGATAGATGGGGAAGACAATGCGAGCGAGAAGAGTCATCGTAGCATCCGAAGTGTTACTAGCAAGGTCCAACAATGGATACAAACCCAGAGACTGTCGACTATGGGTACCAGTACGGTGAATGGAAAAGAACCCACTGGTCTCACAACGAACACTGGCGCAATTTCTAAACGAACCGCTGCTGTAAACAATGATGTGGCCGTGACATCTTTTTCTTTCAGTCAAAATAATGTTCCTCACTCTCAAGCAGGCATTGCGAGTAGGCAATATACAACACCAAATCAGTATAATGTATTCTTAAGAAATCAAATCGAGTCTCCGAAATCAATCAGCTTACTGGTTTCAATGCCTGAAGCAATCGATCAACAAATCTCACCTATTACTACGCAACAAAGTAATTTTATGCTTAATAGAGAATCCATCATCTCTCCTAATGATAAAACTATTATAAGGGATCTGGAACGACAGGTGCAAGAGTTGCAGCAGCAATTGGTCCAGCTGCATCCACCTTCACAATCTCCAGTTTTAGCTAGAAATAATAGAAAAAGTGATACCTTTGGATTATCTCAGCATTGTGTTACATTTCCAGATGAAGGGAGAGGAATACTTATGGACAATCCTATGGGAAATTCTACTGCAGCTACCTCACAAAGCAAAATATCTGCAGCATCTACGTACCTCACGGACTCTAACGCGTCGCTAGTGGTGCACCCTAGTAAAAGTCCCGCTACGTACTCGTCCACTCTGACTAGCGTTCCGTGCTACACTAATCCTATTTCTTCCTCCTTCGTATCGCAAACACAAAGTGTAAGCCCACCAACACATATATTTGAACCAAGCACTCAACAACTCACTGCCAGACACGTTATTCTAAAAGATCTCCCCATCTTCTATGGTGATCCAGTCGATTGGCCGTTGTTTTTCAGTAGCTACACTAACTCAACGAAAACGTGTGGTTATTCGGATGCCGAAAATCTGATGAGACTGCAAAGATGTTTGAAAGGTAACGCTCTAGAAGCAGTCCGCAGCTGTCTCCTTCATCCATCTTTCGTTCCGCAAATTATTATAACGCTTTAAACGCTTTACGGAAGACTTGATTTGATTGCAAAGTGTCTCCTCGATAAAATACGCTCTACGCCACCGCCAAAAGCAGATAAATTAGAAAGCCTCGTTAATTTCGGTTTGGTAGTACAAAATTTTTGCGGGCATCTGAAATCCATGGGTATGGACGCGTATCTAACAAACCCAATTCTATTACAAGAGTTGGTCGATAAACTACCCACGACCAACAAGCTCGATTGGGCGCTACACCAAAAGCGTGTACAGATAGTGAATTTAGGTACCTTCGGCGAGTATATGGCATCTCTTGTTTCGGCGATCAGTCAAGTAACATTCTACGGTGAGACGGCGTCAAAAATAGAAAAATCGAAGGTCAAGGACAAGGGCTTTCTCAACACTCACTCGACAGATCACGAATCAAACCAATGCGAAACCGATCGAAATGAGATCCGCGAGCGAAATATCGATAAACACTTCGACTCTCCGAAACCTTGTCCGGTATGTAAAAGAGATGGACACAGAGTAAGAGATTGCAAAAATTTCAAAGAGAGCAGTTTGGACGACCGGTGGAAATTAGTGCAGGAAATATCTCTTTGCGGACGGTGCTTAGTTGCTCATGGAAGATGGCCATGTAAATCTCCGGTTTGTGGGATAGATGGGTGTGAGGTGCGCCATAAGCAATTGGCGAGCAGCAATTGAATATAAATAATTGTACTGCTCCACTGCTACCCGTTGCCCTTCATCACCCTCCCTTGACAATATCGTTTTCAATTAACTGTGATGAAGATATTAGTCGTGCTGCTCCTTTGAATAAACCGAGAGCATTAAACTACAGGAGAATTAATTTTGATTCTTTAATTTGTTTCTTCGAAACATAAATTGGGAACCTCTCAAGGAGCTCGATCATGTGGATGATATGGCTGTGCAGTTTCGAGATCTTTTGTTGGAGTGGCTAAATTTAAATTTGCCTTTTGTAAAGTGTGCGATTTCTCCTCCGTTAGCAAATTCTCGTCTTCGAGCTCTGAAACGTGAACGGAATTCATGGCAGCGTAAACACCGTCGTTGGCGTTCTACTGAAACTAAGAAAAACTTCAAAAAGTCCAGCGATGAATATCGTTTACTGAATACCGGATTGTACAAAGCTTATGTTATGCGAGTGCAGAATGACTTACGACGGAACCCTAAAAAATTCTGGAGCTTCGTCAACTCGAAACGAAAATGCTCGTCAATTCCTCTTGTACATTTGATTCTTGTGAACTGTTTGCAAGTTTCTTCGCATCTGTTTTTGCTAACAGTACCGCCTCTGCCACGCAGGCTGAAACCGCCGCAATGGACGTTCCTGTTAGTCTAGTGGATTTAAGCACATTTGAAATCACTCCGGATATGATCGTCACCGCTGCAAAAAGGTTGAAAAAATCATACTCTACTGGACCTGATGGTATTCCAGCAGTAGTTTATAGTCGATGCGTCCACGTCTTGACTGATCCTTTGTGTGTGATATTCAATAAGTCGTTCGAGCAAGGCGTATTTCCGACAATCTGGAAACAGTCTTATATGTTCCCAGTATTCAAAAGTGGCGATCGCCTAAATGTACGAAGTTACCGTGGTATAACCAGTTTGTCAGCAGCGTCGAAGCTTTTTGAATTGGTAGTTAGCACTGTCGTACTTTCCAAAACTAAAACGTACATCTCTACTGATCAGCATGGTTTTATGCCTGGACGATCGGTGAACACGAACCTGTTGGATTTTACATCTACCTGTATCACTCGGATGGAAGAAAAATCTCAAATTGATGCAATTTAAACTGATCTGAAAGCAGCGTTTGATCGAATAGATCATGAAATACTTGTAACAAAATTATCCCGACTAGGCGCTTCGAGAATGTTCGTTAAATGGCTGAGCTCTTATTTATGCGACAGAGTGCTACGTGTGCAGTTAGGCTCGTGTATTTCTTCTCCTTTCACGAATAAATCTGGTGTTCCTCAGGGTAGTAACCTAGGTCCACTATTGTTTGTGCTGTTCTTTAACGACGCTACTTTACTACTTGGCGTTGGATGCAGACTGGTTTACGCTGATGACCTGTAGCTGTATCTGGCAGTTCGGTCTATTGAGGACTGTGTTCGTCTCCAGGAACTTTTAAATATTTTCGTTGGCTGGTGTAGAAGAAATTTTTTAAAAATCAGTACCGTGAAATGTCAAGTTATAACATTCCATCGCAAAACCAACCCCATAATATTCGACTATCAAATCGATGGACAAACTCTTGGAAGAGTCGACGTTGTCAATGACCTCGGCGTTTTGCTGGATGCTAAGCTTACCTTTAACCAACACCGATCAACTTTGATTTCCAAAGCAACACGACAACTCGGCTTCATAGCAAAAATTAGCCGAGACTTCAAAGACCCGTACTGTCTAAAAGCGCTATACTGTTCGTTGGTGCGTCCATTACTCGAAAATGCGTGTTTGGTTTGGAGCCCGTACCAACTCGTTTGGAACTTACGAATAGAACGTGTACAGAAGAGATTCGTCCGGTTGGCTCTGCGGCACCTCCCATGGCAAAACCCTCTGGATTTACCACCGTACCCTGACCGCTGTCGTCTGATTGGCCTGGAATCTTTAGAGCGACGAAGAAAGATGCAGCAAGCGTTACTTGTGGCTAAAGTAATCAATGGCGATATTGATTCACCAAAATTGTTATCTCTTCTTGACTTCCGTGCTTCTCAGCGATCTCTACGCTCTGATTTCATCGTACTACTTTCGGACAACATGAACCAATGACAGCATGCATACGTGCATTTTCCAAAGTTGAGCATCTCTTTGAATTTGGTGAGCCGACGCACAAGTTCTCACAGAAATTATTAAGTGTATCCTTGTTATAAGTTTGTTCGTTGTACTTCGTGTTATTCATTAAGACTTTTAATTGTCAGATGGATTATTTTAACAAATAAACAAATAACAGTCTGTTGCACCCTGGAAGTCGAGAGCTCTCAACCCAACAAAATATTTTCATCATCACTTGCCATGCGTAACCTTATTTCGCGTAATCCCGGTTACACTGCATGGGAAAAACTGCAAAGTGAACACTTTGGCGTTTCTCGATAGTGGATCATCCTTGACCCTATTAGAAAAGGAAATAGCTGAGTTATTGGGTGTTGAAGGAGATGCAGAACCACTCTGTTTGCAGTGGACGAGCGATGTGAAACGTATGGAAAAAGAATCAAAATCGATACACTTAGAAATGTCGGCGTCCAATAGCGATAAACGTCACGCAATTGAGAATGTCCGAACAATCGAAAGTTGCGCTTCCAAAACAGTCGTTAGATTTTGATGAATTATCGGAAAGATTCCCTTACTTGAAAAATATACCTGTGAAAAGCTTTAATGAGGGAACTCCTCGTATCTTAATAGGGCTGGACAATGCTAAACTCATCGTCGTATTAAAGAGGCGAGAAGGTAAATTACATGAGCCCATCGCAGTCAAAACCAGACTTGGGTGGACTATATTTGGTTCAATGCACGGTGTAAGCACGAACAGTTCTATACATTCAACTAATCACCATATTTGTGCTCGATCATCGGATCAAGAACTGCACGATAAGGTAAACGAGTTCTTCAACGTAGAGAACATGGGTGTTAGCACGTCGTCGCTGATTGAAGCGGATGCCGATCTACGAGCTCGGAATATTTTGCTAAATACGACTAGGCGCATGTCAACTGGAAGGTTTGAAACTGGCCTATTGTGGAGGTGCGATTACATAGAGTTTCCGCCCAGCCGATCGATGGCGAAGCGGCGTTTGAAATGTTTAGAGCGTAGGCTTGAACGACAACAAAAGTTATACGCCAATATCAACCAACAGATTATTGAGTATCAGGAAAAAGGTTACGCACATAAAACAACCAAGGAAGAATTGGCCAATTCCGATCCCAGGAGAACTTGGTATCTTCCATTAGGGGTAGTTTTAAACCCGAATAAGCCTGACAAAGTTCGAGTTGTTTGGGATGCGGCTGCGAAAGCTGATGGCATCTCACTTAATTCTATGCTGCTGAAAGGGCCTGATCTGCTAGCATCGCTACCGACTGTATTATTTGGGTTTCGTCAGCGCCAGGTCGCTATAGTTGGTGACATTAAGAAAATGTTCCACCAAATAGTTATTCGTCCTCAAGATCGTCAAGCGCAGCGTTTCTTGTGGCGGGATCGTTACCAATTCAAGAGTACGTTATGGATGTTGCAACCTTCGGCTCGATATGCTCTCCATGTTCCGGGCACTATGTCAAAAATCGGAATGCTGAATAATGGAAGCATCTTTATCCACAAGCTGCAGAAGCCATAATAGGGAAGCACTATGGGAACGATTATTGAGACAGCGTTGATGTATAGTTTAAACACTTTGGAACTTCACGTGTTCGTCGATGCAAGTGAAAGTGCCTACGCTTGCGTAGCCTATTTTCGTATAGTTGACCAAAACCATGTCCGCTGTGCACTGGTGTCATCAAAAACAAAAGTTGCTCCTTTGAAAACCATGACAGTGCCGCGATTAGAATTGCAAGCAGCGGTATTGGGAGCACGTATGGCAAAATGCATTCAAATAAATCACAATATTTCAATTAAACGACGTGTTTTGTGAGGCGATTCAAGCAAAGTACTGTCGTGGATACGATCTGATACGCGACGATACCCTCGATTCATAGCGTTCCGCGTGAGCAAGATTCTCGAAGAAACGAAACTGGACGAGTGGAGATGGCTTCCAACAAGGTTAAATGTTGCAGACGAGGCTACAAAATGGGATAAGGGACCCAGCTTCCGAAAGGAAAACCGATGGTTCCGTGCACCAGACTTTCTGAATGAATATGAGATAAAATGGCCGGAGAACAACCTACCACCACCAGGAACGGATGTCGAGTTACGTCCTATTATTGTTCATCATAGACGAATGTTTGAACCGCCATTGGACTATCAACGATTTTCTAAATGGGAGAGATTGCTCCGCACAACAGCATTTGCATATCGGTTCAATGGCAACAGCCAGAGGAAACATTTAACCTCCGATATAGAATTTTTATCTCAAGATGAATTACAGAGAGCAGATTAATCAATTTGGCGTTGGGTCCAATTGGAAGTGTATTCAGAGGAGATAGCTATGATCAGGAGATGTCAACAACAAAATCCGAGTGTCGCCATTAAATTAGGAAATACAAGCGAGTTACATGGGTTACCTGCGTTCTTGGACCAAAGTGGAATACTGAGAATGGAAGGCCGTATAGGAGCGGCTCAGTACGCACCATATTGCTCTAAATATCCTGTTTTCTTTCCTAAAAAACATCACGTTACCGGACTTCTCATAGACTATTATCATCGACGATACGGACACGGTAGTGGAGAGACTGTAGTAAATGAAATTAGGCAGAAATTTCACATCACCCGTTTAAGAACCACGGTTCGGAAAATATCCAGGCAGTGTACATGGTGTGCAGTCTATAAAGCATCTCCACAGATTCCTCGAATGACTCCCCTGCCAGAATCCAGATTAACCCCGTATGTACGACCTTTCACATTTGTAGGAGTTGATTATTGTGGACCATGTAAGATGGCGTTTCGTAGGTTCATAGCTCGTAGGGGGCTCCACAGCAGATATACAGCGACCAAGGCACTAATTTTCAAGGTGCAGGAATCAGGAATCAGAACAAATTGGCTCAAATGGCACGTTCCCCTTGATATTTGGAACGTGCCATTTGAGCCAATTTGTTCTGGTTCCTGCACCTTGAAAATTAGTGCCTTGGTCGCTGTATATCTGCGACCAAGGCACTAAGGAAAGAAAGGAACTAAAAGAAGAACTGAAAAACATCAACCACATCCTGGCTGAAACCTTCACCAACTGTGCTACACAATGGCATTTCAACCCACCGGCTGCGCCTCATATGGGTGGCGTATGGGAACGCCTAGTTCGTTCGGTAAAAACTGCGTTATTCAGTCTCTCACCTGTCAAGAAGCCCGACGAAGAAACCTTTGGAACGTTACTGTCAGAAGTGGAGGGAATAATCAACTCTCGACCGTTGACCTATGTTCCTCTTGAAACAGCAGATAATGAGGCTCTAACTCCTAATCATTTTCTGATGCTCAGTTCAAATGGTGTAGTTCAACCTATCAAAAGACCTGTAGATAGCAGTACAGCACTATCAGATCAAACTGGAATCAAATACAAGTTTTGATGGATCAGTTTTGAACCAGGTGGATCAAAGAATATTTACCGAATATTAATCGACGAACGAAATGGTTGACCGATTCAAAACCACTCCAGCCTGGGGATTTAGTACTTATAGTTGACGATAGAACACGAAATAGTTGGATACGTGGTTCCAGGGAAAGACGGTAGGGTTCGCCGAGCTGAAATAAAAACTTCGACCGGATCGTTGGAGAGACCAGTTTCAAAACTAGCTGTACTCGATGTACTCAAAGACAGTGTAGCAGAACAAAATATGCAGCAACACGGGTCGGGGAATGTTTGTAATGATTACCACCTCTCGAGTACACGTCTTGAAAACGATGTAGCATTGAAGCTACACCCCTGATCGACTTAACATCCGATGACAATCTAATTGTGACAAACGAACACGATAGTAGCGAGTGTAATTAGCGTGTTCAACTAGTAACAGTGAATTTATATTGTGTCCTTTTTATTGAACTTCATTCTTGAAATTACATTTAAACATTTTAAATTCAATCTGAAAGCAAAACAGGTAAACTTTGAAGTATTTGAAGATGCATAAATAGTATGACAGAATTTCTATTAGCAGTTGAGAATTAGCAACAGCTAGGTTGAAGAACATTTAGCACACCACGAGTAAAATTGTGCTTATTGATTGTAAGTACAATATATTAGGAAGTAACAAACAAGATATTGAACTATTTTTAATTAGGTGTAACAAATTCCAACGATTGTTACGTGAAACGGAAAATCAAACTAATAAAACTAAAATTGTAAGTAATATAAAGCATTGTAACCTAACCTATGAACTAATGGATTAAAATATTTAGCTTGAAGCTTACTCTGATAAAACGACGAGTTTGACTAAAGATAGCCTGAAAAACGATTCCGTCCGTAACAGGTACTATGTGGTTAATGAACGTTTGGTTTGGTGTGTTCGTGATGGTTATTTAATTCCACCTCTTGAATTTCTTCATCCTTTGGTATTTATTTTTTATGTATTTGTTGTGTTGTAATGGGTGGTGATTTTTGTTGCATCCATATATTTCTCAGCATTTTGTTTTTCTCCAGTCTCGCATTTTATGATTTTTAAACGCAAGACAGCCGATTTGAAAGCTGAATTGTTTCTTTCTTCTGGTTTCATAGCTTTGAATATGGTGCATTCAGGTAGTTTATGACTACCACCACACATAACGCATTTATCTGCATCCTTACTTTGATGCATGTTTACTTGTAATTTTGATTTTCGCTCTGGTTCATTGTATGATGCGTTCATCAACCGGCTAGTTCTAGCATGAGGCTTTAGCCATTCATTCAGTTCCGATAGTGTTTTCACTTCGTAATTGGGCATGTTTTATCTAAATATTATCTTTATAGAGAAAGACAAAAATCAAGCCCCAGTTTAATAATATTTAGATGAAATTCTACGTCGGATCGTCCAGTAAATGGTAATTCTGGCACGACCTCCTTTGAATTGCAGAGGAGAACAAGATCTATTTTGTACAATGGATAACTACTGATAAACGCAATCTACAAACAAAACCAGTTGATGATTTTGTAGCATATTTAACTTGTAAATTTTCATTTCCAAATCTATTATTGATATGGAGTGATAATTCTTCGAAATCTTGCACGGTACAAGACCATGTGATGCAATTGGTGGAACATTGAAGAAAATGGCAACAAGAGCTAGTTTGATAATAGAACATGAACATCCAATAACAAATGCGAAAACTTTATACGGTTGGGCTTCTAAAAGGAATCAAAGTAATTTCAGAGCATTTCGTTTTGTTGTCACAAGAGGAATATGACGATGGTGCTGTTGAATGAAAAGGTAACAAACAAAAATGACTCAGGGTATACAAAATTATCGTTCCAATAACAGAAAACAAGATTGCTGCGAAGTTATTTCCAATAGACTTGCACGAAGATAGATATGATACCTAATTTCTAAGAAGATAATTTCTAGTTCGAAAGCTAGTATTAAACCAGTCCGAGACATCGATTGAAGTTGAAAAATTTGTGAAAGCTATCGTCTGGTGAGCAATTTGTAGCTGCGGTAGGATTTCGAAACCCTTCATCGCCACTGCCTCAATGAACAGCGAAATATACATCAAGGAATGTTTACAAAAACGACTTCTACCCATGATTCGAAGCCACTAGGATCCTGTTGTCTTCCCATAGACCAATAGTTGTTCCAATAGACTTAGAATATATATATATATATATATATATATATATATATATATATATATATATATATATATATATATATATATATATATATATATATATATATATATATATATATATATATATATATATATATATATATATATATATATATATATATATATATATATATATATATATATATATATATATATATATATATATATATATGAATAAAACTGCAGACATCATTCTTTGTAATCGCATCACGTAAGAACGGAGGGACGGATTTTCATGATTCGTTTTTTATTCGATCAGTTTCTATCCCCACCGGGTTCGTACATCAAAAAAAATTAGAAAAATTCACCGGAAAAATCCATAAAGTTGTTTTGTATGGACAATGGAATTTTCCGTTGAAATAGTCGTCATTGATTGCTAGATCTACGATTGATGTTTGGCGCGCAAAGAGTCGAAGAAAAGAGTACTAGATCGTAGAAAAAATCGTTTGGCGCGCAACGAATAGTTTTGTGTGGAGATTTATTTCACATGCATGCATAGAGATTTCACATGCATACTTGATTCGCTGTAGACAGGAGAAAAAGTTCTGATATCGTTTACCAGTTGATGGATTGTGTGAGATGGAGTTAGATACATAATATTGGTCATTGTGGGCGGGAGTTTAACAAATAGCAATATTTTTGAATGAATCAATGAAAAGATTGTGCTGTAGAAGCGCTAATGTCAAACTAATAGATTTTCCTTGCATTTTGCTTTCTAATGATTTATCGCACACAATAAGTAGCGATTAGATATTAATGTTCTATATGATTATCATAATGAATTTATACTGCCATTTAAATTTCATATTCTGAGAAGAATGTTCAAATTGGTAAGATCAATTTTAAATTAAAATTTAATCGACGTATCTCAAAGCAACCATAAGTTCCACAGTACCTGACAGGCCCGTGTGGGGTTTCAAGAGAGGGTTCTATGGAGGTTTCAATGGAGGGTTCAAAAGAAGGGGGACAGGTGCTCAAGAGGGGGAGTGGTGGTTCAAGGAGGGTGGAGATTCAAGGGTGGGGAAGGCGCACAAATTTGTAGGAAAAGTCAAGTTATTAGCACTTTTATATAATAAGTACTCTATTGTTCAACCTAATGTTGAAAAATATTCTAATGGTAGTAGAGGGGGGAGGTGAGGGGGGAATAGGTAAAAAACTCCTCACCCTGAACAATATCATTTTTATTAGAGCCCTAAAGTACGCGTGACACTTTTTGGCAACTTGAATATACAGAACAAGTTCTGAGAAAACTTTCTCGCTGCTTTAAAACTGTACAAGGAACTGCTTCAAAGTGTATTCTGTTGCGTCGGGTGAACGTTCAAGTATGAGTAATTCCTTAAAACGGACTGTTCATAATGCTTTGTATGCATGTGTTAAGTTTATCAATACAAAATTATGGTTAGTGATTATTTTTTATCCATTACCGAAAGCAAGAATCACATCTGAAAGAGAAAGCGTGGAACCTTATATCCATTATGTCGAAGCCATTAGAGAGAGATCCTTTATTGGCTCAAAGGATGGGATGACAATCTGAATTTGCTCAACTTTTTCTTAACAGAATTATTTCACATTTTCACATTAATTTTTGGTGATATTGCTTTTTTGAGCTAAAGCGAATGTGTGTCGCATTCCGTTGATTGTAGAATAAGTACAGTACTAGCAGTTATTTCGATATTGGTAACCTTAATGTCACTTCTGATTTGACAGAAACTTAGTTTTATCCTTCCGCTGAACGAAAATGGTTGTGTACGAGACCATCCGATGCGTTATTGCTTCGCCAACTGGGCTTGCGATCAGCTTGAAGAAGACGCCGATTTTTGCCAAAAAATGATCTTCTCGGATGAGACACATTTTCATCTCGGCGGGTATGTTAATAAGCAAAATTGTCGCATCTGGGGGACGGAAAACCCGCACGTTATCATGGAGAAGCCGATGCATCCTCAGAGAGTGACGGTTTGGTGCAAATTTTGGTCTGGAGGCATCATTAGGTCATTTTTCTTCGAAAATGAGGCAGGAGCCGTCGCCACGGTCAATGGCGAGCGCTACCGCGATTGGTTCTTCCCGTTTATTAAAGAGGGGAAGACTTGGACACCATTTGGTTCCAACAAGAAGGTGCTCCAAGCCACACAGCCAACGCTACGATCGGTTTTCTGCGCACAATCTTCGAAGATCGAATTATCAGTCGAAATTCGGATGTCGTTTGGCCGCCTCGGAGCTGTGATTTGACGCCGTTAGACTATTATCTTTGGGTGCTGTCAAAGGTATGTGTTATGTGGACAAGCCAGAGACAATACAAGCCTTGAAGGACAACATTCGTGCAGCCATAGCTAAAATAAAGCTGCATACAACCGAAAATGTACTAAAAAACTGAACCGACCGCATGGTGAACTGCGAGGCTAGCCGAGGCAGCCATTTTAATAAAATTATATTCCACAATTAACCGGAACAATTGTACTTTAATATGAAAAATTAAATTTTGAAATCGGATGAACCGTTTGTGTTTTATTGCATGTTTAAAAAAAAGTTACATGGCTGACCCTGTAATCAGAAAAATAATGGAGATAAACGTTAACTACTTAGTCGTTCGACAACTCTGCTGTTCGAAAACGTAAATTCGAACAAAACATAGACTATATAATTACTAAGATAATCAAAACATGAAAAATTATAATATATATGTATATATATATATATATATATATATATATATATATATATATATATATATATATATATATATATATATATATATATATATATATATATATATATATATATATATATATATATATATATATATATATATATATATATATATATATATATATATATATATATATATATATATATATATATATATATATATATATATATATATATATATATATATATATATATATATATATGTAGATGGGAAATAATAAATTTGGTTTGCAAAACAACAATTGTATTTTTCGAAAAAAAAATTTTCAATATTGCAACTTAAATACAGTCCGTCTTATTATTGATTATGAAAAACCACACCTAATTTATTTGTGTATTTTTACAAACCAGCAATATTTCGAAAACAACTGCTCCTATTGTCGTGCTATCAAAGAAGAAATTGTTCAAAATTTCAAGATTCCATAAATAAAAAATACAATTAAGAACCTCGACTAATTTATAGAAAGGCGTTCTTTCATTAAATATCAATTTCCTCGATTTTGTTTCTCATATATCCCGAAAATGATTGAACTTAGGATGAAGCTCTCTACGTGCTTTTCCGTAGCTAGCGTAGCTTGGAGAATATTATATCATTGCACAGTGGTCCGGATCCACATTTTAAGGGGACAAAAACATTTGTGGCTTAGCCTTATACTTTAGAGCTATGATGTCTTCAGAACAAATGATTAGTGAAAGATAAGCCATATTTTGAAGCACATAGTATTAGGGTGGTTCTTATTATTAGGGTGATCAAAAAAAAATTTCCGTATGTGTTGAGATAGAGAACTGCACCCTTTGGTAAAATTGTAGGAGAACTTATATCAAGCAACTTCTCCGAAAACACTATTGTAGTATCTCTAACGGTTTGAGTGTCACAGCTATTTTAGTAGAGCAACTTAGGGTGTTCCTAAAAAATCAGATTTTTTGCTCTAGCTTTCTTATTTTTCACTTCTCGTTTTTGGTGTCTTTGAATATCTTTTAGAGTTTGTCGAAATCAATTTTTTGATGACTAGCGCATTCAGGTAGCGTTTTCTGAACGGATGTTATGAGCAAAACTAGTTCAAAAACAGATCATTTTTAAACTATATGCTATATCTAATATTGGAGCAAATAAAAAAAATCCGTTTCTTTCATTTATAATGTCATGTTTATAAAAAACCTGTTTTAATCCACCTAGTGGTGTAATGTTGCCTTTCTCATATCAATCATACTATCATACCTATATAATACTGTGGTATTCTTCAAAATATTTTTCTTCGATTCTTAAAAGAATAATCGAAATAGATTTGTTTGACCGTCTACTGATAAAAACTATCAATTGAAAAAGATTTGAGGTCGATTTAGAAAACTTTTTACGGTTTTTCGCTCTTTTCAGTGATGGTATAAAATTTTTAACACATTTTACCCTATATTTCCGGATCCGGAAGTCGGATCCGGATAAAATTCAGGAATTACGTATGGGACCACAGGAACTTTTATTTGAACCTAAGTTTGTGAAAATCGGTCACGCCATCTATGAGAAAAGTTAGAACACATATTTTCATTTTTTTTTGTACATTTTACCCCATAACTCTCGAACCGGAAGTCGGATCTAAATAATACTCAGGAATTTCGTATGGGACCTCAAGACCTTTCATTTGAATCTAAGTTTGTGAAAATCGATTCAGCCATCTCTGAGAAAAGTTAGTGCAAAAAAACGTTACATACACACATACGCACATACACACACAGACATTTTGCGTACTCGACGAACTGAGTCGAATGGTATATGACACTCGGCCCTCCGGGCCTCGGTTTAAAAGTCAGTTTTCACAGTGATTGCATAACCTTTCTATATGAGAAAGGCAGAAAATTTAAATTTTTTAAATTGTGTTTTAAATTTTTTAAATTGTGTTCAAACATTGGGTTTTTCAATTGAAAAATGCTGTTTTATGTAAGACATATATTAGCTATATATATATTTAAATAAGGTATTCCTGTCTCCTAGCGTGTTAAAACTAATTCAGCTGCATAATCGGGAAGATGGAGTACACTTACGTTGGTTGTTACTCTATTCGATAATGCTATTACAGGATCAGACGTTCAAAGAAATCGTTTGAATACATCCTCTAGATTCACTAAACGACTGAATTTCTGCGGATGGAACTGTCTATACTTGCGAATTGATTTATTTCGAGTCCTCGCGCTTCCTTACTGTACAATATTTGCTATCTGTTTGGTTCCCTTGTGATTGATTGTTGAGCAAGAAGGCTGGATAATCTGGAACAAGAATTATCCTTCATATGTTTCCCTTTGCCGCCCAAAATAATCATCTTTCAAAAGGAAAACACGGAACTAACAAAGCAGGAAGTGGACAAAGTAAATGCAGAAATTGCAGAGCTTTCTCTCACAGTACTTGGGAAAGTATTTGTATCAACGAAGCTAGTGTTATGCCTGAACGATACGAAAGTGTTAAACGACATAACAGACACACACTCCCAACCTTGGTAGATATACAAGCGCTCAGGAAAAGCTCTGAATTTTTCAAGAACTGAAACAAATGAAAAACATCCAGACAAATATCAATTGGGAATTTCGCCTCTCCACGCATTGATTCGATCTATGGAACTTTTGCTAAAAGTGAGTTATTGTTTGCACATTGAGAAACCGACATGGCGCGTGTCCCGACAAAATCAGCATGTCAAGGAGCGAGAGACAAACATACGAACAGCATTAAAAGAGCAGCTAGGGTTGCGTATTGGCAAAGACATCATACTAACAAGATATCCAACTCTCACAGTTTTAGAATAAATCATTGACAACATCCTTTTTTGCGAGCATGGTGCCCTCAGGTGAGTCCGCATCGAATCTCGTACATAGAAGTAGGGAAGAGAAATGTCAAATTCATGCGCGCCAAAATAGCAGCACTGCGCACCCACACAATTGACATGATATGTTGAATGTGATGCCGTGCGATGGCGATCCTATACTGAAGATTGATTTCGCTTCAAGCTGACAGGGTCTGACATTGGTGAACCATTACCTGGAGGCAGCAACTCGATTGATGGAATCTGTGTCCGTAGATTTCTCAAAGAATATAACACAGTAGCGAAAATCACCGAGTTAACAAAACAAAAACAAAAGCTACCGCCGGTATGAAAGAATACAATTATTGTTGACTTCGGGCAGTGCAAAATTCGAAAATTTGAAGGTTTGCTTAAGGAGCAAATGCATCTTGACATTAAACGTGTGCATTTACTTCAATGCAATAAGACAAATAATGTTGTTTACATCCAGTTTTATAAAGAGTTGGATGCAATGCAGTTCGCAAAAGACAATAACAATGTGCACTATGTGGAGCACGAAAACATTAGGTACAACATTCCAGTATATATGGAAGATAGTGCTATAGAAGTGCGTGTGCATAATCTTCCCACAAGCGTCATCGATCTTTATATTCGCAAAACTATGTCCCAATACGGAGAGATTCTCTCTATCGAAAAACAAAAGTGGAAAAACTTTTTCCCCGGTGTTCTAATTGGCGTATGTTTGTTACGCATGCGCTCGAAGAGGCCTATACCTTCTTATGTGACTTTCGGTCAGGATACAAGAATCGCGTGCAAATCACTTGTTACCTATGACAACCAGATGGCCACATGTCAATATTGCCAAAAAGCTGTTCATGCCATGTGATAAACTGGACAAGGAGACAACTACACCGAAGGACAACGGTGCTCCCTTCACATCAACCCCAATCAACCACAGTACACCTGTGACAGCCGCCAACAACAATGACCATCAGTATCCCCTATAGAAGAAAGTACACCAGCTGCAGTTAACAACTTACCCTCCAACCAACCAGCAACTGTAACTAATGTACAACAAGACGCATCTACAGCAACTAGCAACGAACTCAAGACGGAAATCAACAGCAATACCACCGATGCGTCAATGGATGACGAGACGAGCCACGAACAAAGTGCCCCTCAATCCTCGCAAGAGAGAAATGGAGGCTCCACTCCCCATAGAAAAAGAGTGACAGTGAGATCCAATACCCAAAAAAAATATTTAAAAAATCGGTTCAATCGGCCACGTAAAGCTTTGGGAAATAGGCCTGAATAAAAATATCTTATAATATATAACTGCTATTAAGAATGCCAAATTGGGTTTTGAGTACCCGGCACATTCCAGCAAGAATATCCGGCTATATAATAAAGAATTTCGCTATACCAGCTTAAACCCGCCTGATGGTTTGTTTGTTAGAAGTGTGCGTCTTACTCATTTCAGACCTTCAGGGAGAAAAACAAAGCTTCTCCCACGTGACTCAGGTTGGCAATCCACTCCATCATCAAGTCATTCACTTGTAATATACCCTAATGCACTCCCTGCCTCTCCCCATTGTCGATATAATTAAGCATAGTACCATATAATATAATATAATATAATATAATATAATATAATATAATATAATATAATATAATATAATATAATATAATATAATATAATAGATTATATTATAATATATAATATGATATGATATAATTTAAGGGGAACGTGCCATTTGAGCCAATTTGTTCTGAATATTAGACGATAATATATGAGATAATATGCTATGATTCAATATAACAGTTAATGTCGTAGTGTAAGTTATGCTCTTCTTTCGTCGCAGTACTGTAGGAAATATAACATTTCTCTTTAAATAATAATAATAGTAGTAATAATAATAATAATATACAATATAATGTAATATATTTCAATTCAATATATATTAAATAATGTAATAAACAACAGAATTACATTTTGCTACACACCATGATAAACATTGCACTTTTGGATGGGCTCTAACTTATAAGCCATTTCGCACCCTCTCATTCTACCTTATTTATTCTGCCACTAACGCAGAAGGCGACAGCACCCAGTCGACCCCGTTCTATTGACCAAATGTCATCATAGACACCAGTGAAAAATACTCTATTTTCCATACCGATCTCACACGAAAAGTTTCATGCAACTAGAAGGGGTTCGTACAAGAATTTTGCCATTTTGGACGATTTGGTGTAGAAATTTATCGAAATATTATTGAACTTAGGCTGGCTTTTTGCCGTTCTCTATATTAAAAAAGAAAAAATCAAGGCCAAATATAATTTTTTTATTCAATAATCTAATTTTCAAGGCAAACTGCTTAAGCTCTAAGATGCCAAGGGCATTTTCTGATTTTAATTAAATTGTTACTACAAACTAGAATAATTCCAATAATAATTGTGATATCGCATTTGCGTAATGATGACCTACTCTGGGAGATCCTGCCTCCAGGTTATGGTTTGCAACAGTACCTATCCAAGTGATTATCCACATATCAATGGTGGCCGCATCCTTCTGTCCGTCTGGCTCCGCGGGAAACACCCCCGGATCACAAAAACTCGGCGGGTGGCCCACATGCTGGTCATCGTCAAGAGCGGCCCGCGATTTGTGACGGTTGGTAATTGTAGACGAGAACAAAATAAACGGAGAGAAGTAAATAATGCAGAAAATCGAATTTAATAGCAGGGAGGGGAGCGGAGCGAGCTAGAATCGGCAAAAAGATCTTATTGGTTGACTGCAGAGATGGTGGAAAGGCGGAGAGGAAAGGGGTGAATAGATTAGTGACGTCATAAAGATCAAGTTGATTCCGATGAAGATGGTGGACAGTCATGGAGTGGGGAGCATCGAGCGGATGCTAGAATCGAACCTGAAGGTGAAGACTTTTTTAGGAAGACAACAACATATTAGACTTGTAAGTTGATAATTCTCAAGTACCTCTAGGTGAAAAGCATATAAGAACTATCCCGACTGGCTAATACATCCAAAACTAGAGCTTCAGGCGGTCTACCTTGAGCTTCGAGGAATTCCAGAAGCTCTGACCTGACGTCGTGATACTGTACGCACGACCATACAACATGTTCGATCTCTTGATAACCCTCGCCACAGGTGCAGAGACCGAGAGCGCAAGCCCAACACGTGGATGATGTGCGTTGAAAGTTTAGTGATTTGACATGAGCGTGACATTACACGAATGAAATCGCGACTCACGTTCATCCCCTTGAACCAAGGTAGCGTCAATACACTAGGGATAATTAAGTGTAGCCAGTTCGCCATTGCTCCATGAAGCAACTTTCGAGAGTTTTTTTGGTCTTTCATAAATATTACCCTCTGATGCGCTGCCTTTTCATTGTCCGGAATTCAACAATGCGATGGGACCCAGACTAAAGATATTAAAGTCCGTGACAATGAATTAAGGTTTCAATTATCTCAAGGGTGTACTGAATAGCAGCTAGCTCTGCGACGTAAACTGAAGCCGGATCACTGGGTGAGACCTGAGCTATGGTTTCACCCCTTAGTTGAAGCTGTAATTGTGCTGATTCTCGCTTCCATGAAAATACAACCAGCTCAGGTTTCTCCGTGGAGAACTCAATACCCATTTGAAGAGCCCATGCACACTTAATTTCCTGTACCAAACTCAGCAATATCTTTACCGGCTTTTACACAGCTGAATGTCCTACAATCAGTTCAGTAATTCATTTATTGACGAACGTTCAGTGAAGCTGAAGTTTGTTCGAGCTGTCATTTTAATTCATACTGGTCAGTAATTCGTGATGAGGATTCGGTAAATATTTTACTGTTTGACCAGCATGGGAAGATTCTAAAACAACCGTTCAGTACAATATCAAAAAAATTTTGAATTTTATTTCGTTTAATGTTTGAAATTGCAGAAAACAAAATAATTGAACTTCGAATTCATTTTACTATTTTATTGAAAATACAAAAATATTGTTATTTTTATATGAATTCCAAACTTCGTTGGAATTCCAGTTGTAGTTAGCGTTCTGATTCCAAATATTGTAGCCGCGTAGATTTTTCTTGCATTTGCATGGAACCAAAGTGTTTGAGGAGCATCGCCTGTCACTGATGCAAGAGCTGTATATTTCACTTTGGAAGCTATGGACGATGGAAATTATGTAGAAACTCTTTATACTGACTTCAGCAAAGCTTTCGACAGAGTTTACATACCATTATTACTATTCAAAATTAAAAAATATGGCATTGAACAAAAAATTTTGGAATGGCTTGAATCATATCTCACAAAACGTAAACAAATTGTACGCTATCAAAACACATACTCCTAATCAATAAATATCACTTCAGGTGTTCCCCAATGTTCACATTTAGGCCCTCTTCTTATTATCTTGTACGTAAACGACAGACGACATGAAGCTCTTTATGGAAATAAAAAAAGGCGGTTGGGTAATGTCAGAGACATAACTGGATGTCGTGAAAACGAAAACAACTGACATGTTCCTTAACACTTCCGAATATCAATTAGTTGATTAATTGTATGCATTATGCAAGCATTCCCCTTTTTCGCAAAAACAAAGAAGGCTTCACTTGATCTCGATTACTGTGAATTTCACACAGCGAAAAATGCACAAATCTAATCAAACTGTTTTAGATTTGCACTAAACTGAGGATATTTACCTTCGATTTGCGAAGAAGAAATCCTAATAGTTCTTTAGAAAACTTTTAGAGCCATTGTGTGATGCTCTCCACCGTTGTCCCCTTTTCGTTGTTTTTTCACCAATGCAAACGACTAGCAACTGTGACGTAATCACTTTTGTCGGAAGCGAAACTAGCTTTGCAAACGACACACAATACATCTGCTCGCAGTGGCGATAGAATCCAAACTGACTCAATTTTTGTTAAGAGGTTTCTTTTCACGTGATTTCGTTTGTAGCTTTTTCACTAATGGGCGGTCCTAAAGGCTATAGAAATAGCAGCATATAGAATTTTAATGTCGATTATTTCATTTTGGATTTGCATTTCATTGAAAGACACTATCAGGATGGTTTACGGGATTCATTCCTGCCTTTCAGGGGGACCAAATTGTGGAGCTCACTACGATATTAAGCACTGTTCGGAACATTTTTCTCGAACGATTTGTTATACAGCAGCAGATATTTTGTTCTCTTCCTCAGAACGCGTTCCGATTGGCTGGTGATGACATGGGTCAAATGAGACAGGTTTTTCAATAGTGTACTATTGAAATACTTCAATGCTTTTACTATACACGTTTAAGTTGAAAAATGTCGAGTAGTTAGATTATATAAATCCTTTCACGGATCACTGAGCTATGAGCTTTAAAAATACGAGAAAGGCAAACCCGCCTAATGAATTATCCTCTTTGATACTCGTTTATAAGAAAACATTTGAGAAAAGTTTAATTTTGAATTATTTGAAATTATGTCACACAACTGAAAATTTATCATAAAATTGTGATCATATTTTCGATGGCATGTAGCAAAAATTATGTTGATTCGTTAGATATAACAAGAGATATTCACAATCAAAAACTTATCACTCTCTCAGAGGGTAAATTTTAAAAAGGCACCCCATAGTAAAGTAAGTCGTATTCACGACAAAATGCTGAAGATGCGGAAGTATTCTAATATGAAATTAACTTACTCCAACTTAACGTTAAAAAATGTAGTTCAGTAACGTTTAGTATAAAAACCTGTCTTAATCCACCTAGTGGTGTAATGATGCCTTTCTCATGTACATATAATATTGTGGTATTCTATTCAAAAATTTTCTCTTCGATTTTTGAAAGAAACCAAGTGATTGTTTATGCATAACATACAGAATAAAACAGTGCTTTGATTGCGTAAGCCATCCTTAAGAGAACGAAATGGGTTCACTATTATATGCACTTCCGGCACCGGAACCCGAGAACCGGTATAGTCAAAGTCGGTTCGTACGGCCACCAACTAACATGACACACATACTCTTCTAGTACGCACTCTATAACTCCGGATGCGGAAGTCGGTTCCGGATGAAATTCAGGAATTCCGTATGGGACCAGAAGACCTTTCATTTGCATATTAGTTTGTGGAAATTGGTCAAACCATCGCTGAAAAAAGTGAGTGAGATCCATTTTGGTATATATGACCACTATTTCCGGTATTTTCGGAACCGGATACCGCGAACAAGGGAATCGGATTGTTTAGTTGCCTACTGATAATGACTATCGATTTGTGTAGTTTTGAGACCAGTTTAGAAAAATTTTCACGTTTTTTGTTTCGCCGGTTTAAGTGACGGTGTACAATATTGAACACACTTTAACCTATAATTCCGGAACCGGAAGTCGGATCCGGATGAAATTCAGGAATTCCGTATGGGACCACGAGACTTTTCATTTGAATTTAAGTGTGTGGAAATCGGTCAAACCATCGCTGAGAAAAGTGAGTGAGATCCATTTGAGTATATATGACCACTATTTCTGGTACTTCCGGAACCGGATACCGGGAACCACAATAGCCGGAATCGGTTTGTTTTGTTGCCTACTGATAATGACTATCGATTTGTGTAGTTTTGAGACCAGTTTAGAAAAATTTTCACGTTTTTTGCTTCGCCGGTTTAAGTGACGGTGTACAATATTGAACACACTTTACTCTATAATTCCGGAACCGGAAGGCGAATCCGGATGAAATTCAGGAATTCCGTATGGAACCGGAAGACCTTTCATTTGAATCTAAGTTTGTGAAAATCGGTCAAACCATCGCTGAGAAAAGTGAGTGAGAACCATTTTGGTATATATGACCACTATTTCCGGTACTTCCGGAACCGGACACCGGGAACCAGGATAGCCGGAATCGGTTTGTTTAGTTGCCTACTGATAATGACTATCGATTTGTGTAGTTTTGAGACCAGTTTAGAAAAATTTTCACGTTTTTTGTTTCGCCGGTTTAAGTGACGGTGTACAATATTGAACACACTTTACCCTATAATTCCGGAACCGGAACTCGGATCCGGATGAAATTCAGGAATTCCGTATGGGACCACGAGACTTTTCATTTGAATTTAAGTGTGTGGAAATCGGTCAAACCATCGCTGAGAAAAGTGAGTGAGATCCATTTTAGTATATATGACCACTATTTCTGGTACTTCCGGAACCGGATACCGGGAACCACAATAGCCGGAATCGGTTTGTTTTGTTGCCTACTGATAATGACTATCGATTTGTGTAGTTTTGAGATCAGTTTAGAAAAATTTTCACGTTTTTTGCTTCGCCGGTTTAAGTGACGGTGTACAATATTGAACACACTTTACTCTATAATTCCGGAACCGGAAGGCGAATCCGGATGAAATTCAGGAATTCCGTATGGAACCGGAAGACCTTTCATTTGAATCTAAGTTTGTGAAAATCGGTCAAACCATCGCTGAGAAAAGTGAGTGAGAACCATTTTGGTATATATGACCACTATTTCCGGTACTTCCGGAACCGGACACCGGGAACCAGGATAGCCGGAATCGGTTTGTTTAGTTGCCTACTGATAATGACTATCGATTTGTGTAGTTTTGAGACCAGTTTAGAAAAATTTTCACGTTTTTTGCTTCGCCGGTTTAAGTGGCGGTGTACAATATTGAACACACTTTACCCTATGATTCCGGAACCGGAAGTCGGATCCGGATGAAATTCAGGAATTCCGTATGGGACCGGAAGCGTGGTCGAACAACGGGGTTAGAATCGGCATGTAGATCTAATTAGTGGTCGAAAAGATGGTGGAAGACGGAGAGAAAGACGGGGTTAGAATCGGCAAGTAGATCTAATTAGTAATCGAAAAGATGGTGGAAGACGGAGGAAATAAGGAAGTGCGACCGGGTTAGTATTTGCAAGCGAATCTGATTAGTTTCCAATAGAAATAAAGAAGACGAAGAAAATGAGAAGGGGAGCGAAAGGGTTAATATCATCGAGCGAATCTGAGTAGTTTCCAACGGTGATGGGAGAAATTTTTGTATTTTTGTTCAACCAAGGTTGAACAAAAATACAAACAGTTACAGACAAAACCTGATCCAAAGTTAATCTGACAAGTGGCAGTGAAACAATCGTTTGATCATATTTCGGGATAGATGAAAGTCGAAAACATTGGAGCAGCTATTGAATGTCCTGCACATACTGGAAAATGGTTCATTGTAACCATAATTTGTTCGTGCAATGGGTAAACTCAAGAAACGATGAGAGCGTAGATTACGTCGATGAATGTCCAGATTGATCAATTGCAGAAGTTCGGGACAATCGATACGTGATTGCAATAAATCAGCAACAATAACGGCTTTGGAGACATTCCTACGAACAGATAGTAGATCCAGGTCAATAAGCTTACAACGATCTTTGTAGCTAGGAAGATTAGTGGGATCCCTCCAAGGTAAATTGCGCAGAGCGAATCTAACAAATTTACGCTGGATAGTTCCGATGCGTGCAATGTCGATTTGATAGTGAGGTGCCCAGACAACAGCTGCATATTCTAGCGTCGAACGGATAAGAGCACAATATAATGCCTTAAGACAGTATACATTAGTAAAGCTCTTGGTAACACGAAAGACGAAACCCAATAGCTTGGAGGCCTTCGAAATCACATAATCGATGTGACTTTTGAAGTCCAGCTTGGAATCAAGAATGATACCCAAATCTTTCACGGAAGATTCACGTTTCAGTATATTGTGCGAGATGCTATAGTCGTAGGTAATCAGTGAGCGTTTACGAGTAAACGACAAAACGGTACACTTCGAGGCATTCAAAACCATTCTATTATCCTGACACCAGTTTGTGAATAAGTCTAACTGTGACTGCAAATATATAGTGTCTTCTTGACATTTAACTAAATAAAATAGCTTGAAGTCGTCTGCGAAGGATAGTTTGTGGCATTTTAATATGAAGTTGAGATCATTGAGGTAGAGTAAAAATAAGAATGGACCTAAGTGACTGCCTTGAGGGACTCCAGAGTTGACAGCGAAAGGCACTGTAATGAAGTCTCCGATCTTTACAGACATTTCGCGACCAATTAGATACGACTCGAGCCAATTTAGCAACGATACACTGAAGCCAAGTCTATTGAGTTTTGCTACTGCTATTTGGTGGTTTATTTTTCCAAAGGCTGCAGAGAAATCAGTGTAGATTGCATCAACCTGTAGGCGTGCTTGTAGAGATCGAACTATAAAAAAAGTGTAGCAGAGTAAGTTTGTTGTAGTTGATCGTTTCGGCATGAATCCGTGCTGAGTTTCTGAAATGTAGTTGTTGCTGTTGTGTTTCAAGAAATCCAGAACTATAGTTTCAAATAATTTAGATACGGCACATAATGCAGCTATACCACGATAATTGGATACATCGGCTTTATTTCCCTTCTTGAAAACTGGGAAAATAAATGATTTTTTCCAAATATTTGGAAATGTTCCTGATCTGAGAGAAATATTGAACAACATCGACAGTGGAATAAGAAGACTCTTTGAGCACTTTTTTAATACTAATGAAGGAATACCATCCGGTCCAGGTTTGGAAGATGATTTCATCTTAATACACGCTTTTTCAATCATAGCAGTAGTTATGAAAGGGTGAGAACTTGTTGGAGACCGGCTAGGAACATTGATGATAGCTTTGGAGATCTGATCACTCGAAAGAATTTCATTGGAGAATACACTGCTGACATGTCGTTGAAATAAGTAGCAAATCTCAGATATCGCCGATGATTCAACGTCATCAAGAAACATCTGATCGGGTAGTCCTGATTCTTTCCTTTGTTCGTTCACGTGGTTCCAAAATCTTTTAGGGTTGATTTTCAGATTATTTTGTACTCGAAGGAGGTGAGCATCGTATAACATTCTGTTCAGTCGTTTATAGCGGTTGTTAAGGTAGATATAGTGAGATCGCAATTGAAGCGAAGGCCGTTTGGATAATTTTCTTAGTGCAGACCGTTTAGCGCATTTACAACGTTTCAAGGTCGGATTTGCCCATGGGGGATGTATCGGTTCACGATGAATTGTTTTTGGTATAAATTGATCGATGGAGTACGAGATTACATGAGACCATAACATAGCAGCAGTGTTGCAGTCGCCACTAGAAAATATGTTTTTCCAGTTCAACGACAGCAGAAACTGGTTCATAGCATCGAAATTTCCATTTTTGAAATCGTAGTATGTCGCTTCGGAAATGGCATTGAAAACGACGGGCGTGTCTTCTGGTATAGTGATTTGAAGGGGAGGGTGATGGCGACAAGTTTTAACTAGTGGAGAAGGTGCAACGGTTATGGAACATTTATCCGATAATTCATTACTGACAAAACATAGGTCCAGAAGCCGATTGTTGCTGTTGTAGTTATTGTTCAGTTGAACTAACCCGGCAGTATTGTAATCGTCCAGGAGTCGTGATGTAATATTCGTTTTTGAAGAAGATGTAGCATCTGGGTGTAGATATTTACAAGAACCGTGAATCCATTTAATGCCTGGTAGATTAAAGTCTCCCAAAATAATGATTTTGTCGTTTAAACTCATTCGATCGCTTATCGACAAAAGTGAACATAAGTGTTGTTCAATCATGTCAGAATCATTCACGCGATCAGGCGGAAAGTAAAGCACACACATGTATAATGTATGATGTGAGAACAAAAGAGCAATCCAAACTTGCTCAACATTGACACAGTTTGAAAAAGTTATCAAGCGCGAATTGAATTTGGAACGACAAGCAATTAAAATACCTCCGCCGCTCATTTTGCAACTGTTAGTTTCGTTCCGGTCTTGTCGGTACACAGAGTATGAACTATCGAATATCTGCTTGGATAACGTGTTATCATTCAACCAGGTTTCAGTGAAAGCATAAATATCGTAAGCAGCATCAGAACAGGCGAGATAGTAGTCAACAAGAGAGCGATTCATTCCACCAACATTCTGGTAGTAGATATTCAAACCAGTGTCTCTGCTACTGCCTGATACGGTGTGGGTAGATCGACGGTGTGCGGGGGGCGATTTGATGAAAAGGAACTGGTGCGGTTTGCCGAATGAGACGAGGAGCGGGGGGAAGCAGTCGAGGTGATTGAATTTGCGTGCTGGTCATATGATAGTTTTGCGATCGTTTGGGTAGGGGCCGAGACGAACTCGGTCGGCGAAGGGGTAACGATTGAACAGTTGATTCTGCTCTCCTTTCGGATTTGCGCTCTAAAAAAGGGGTTATTGTCACTCCATTTGGCCAGAAATTATAAGATGTGATAAGTTGCTCAAAATCTTACGGAACACTTAATTTAAACGAAATAAATGACAGTGGCCTATCCTGGTGCTGACTAACAAGCTTAAAGCACAAAATGTCGCTACGGTTGCAAGTAGTTCGATTTTGAATATATACACATATATTCAATATATACAGTTCGATTTTGAATACACACACACACACACACACACAGACATTGCTCAGCTCGATGAACTGAGTCGAATGGTATATGACACTTGGCCCTCCGGGTCAATTTTCACTAGTCGGTTTTTCAAGTGATTGCATAACCTTTCTATATGAGAAAGGCAAAAACATGTCTTCTTCTATTAACATATATTTGGTAAACCAACCTGTAGCAAAATGTAAGATTATTAGAGACCTAGGCGTGATTTTAGACTCTTACTTTCGTGGAGCATTACAACTTAATTGTCAATAAAGCAAATAGTATGTTAGGCTTCATTAAAAGTTTCAGTCATAATGTTCAGAACTCTTACACAATGAAATTATTATATACAACTTATGTTAGGCCAATTTTGGAATACTTCAACATAGTATGGAACCCATATACCTCCGTACACGTAGAACGCATCGAATCTGTCCAAAAACAATTTCTACTGTATGCGCTTCGTAGACTAAACTAGACTACATTTCCTCTTCCATCATATAAAGAACGTTGTATGCTCATAAACTTACAAACACTCGAAGAACGCCGCAATGCTACAATGCTTTATTTTATCAACGACATTATTTCTCAACGAGTTCAATCTGAATCATTGCTTTCACAACTAAAATTTTGTGCTCTTAGTCGCCATCTCAGAAGTCATCAAATATTCTCGGAAAAAAATATAAAACAAATTATGCCAAAAATAATCCTGTTAATCAAATGATGCGCTTTTATCACGAAAACTTCCAAAAAATCGATCTAAATATGTCAAGGAAACAAATAAAAGAAAAATTGAAACCAAATCGTATAAATAATGTATAGTATATAAGAAACCATTGTAACTTTTTTTGTCTAGTCTTCATTTGTTTGACGAATAAATAAATAATCTATGATTGATCTTGTCATGTAACAATAAAACCTCGGAGCTAGACAGAATTAAATTCAATTTGTTGAAAAATCTGTCAGACTCTGCCAAAAGGCGCTTGTTGAATTTATTCAACAAGTTCCTCGAGGGTAATATTGTTCCACACGGCTGGAGCTAGGTGAGAGTTATAGCCCTTCCAACAACCTGGGAAATCAGCCTCCGAATACAATCGGATCGGCCGATTGCTATGCTTTTCTTTATCCAGAAAGCTATTCGAAAAAATAATTATCTTTCGTTGAGACAATTGGGTTGCGACTGATGGCTTGCATTCAGATACACAATTTGGTTTCCGCAAGGGCAAAGGAACGAACGATTGTCTTGCGTTGCTACCATCAGAAATTCAAATGCCATTTGCTCGTAAAGAACAAATGGCATCAGTATTCTTAGACATCAAGGAAGCTTTTGATTCAGTTTCTATAAATATCCTATCTGAGAAACGGCATGGTCTTTCACCTTTTTTAACAAATTTAATAATGGTATGTAAACTCTGTCGAAAGCTTTGCTGAAGTCAGTATAGAGAGTTTCTAAATAATTTCCATTATCCATAGTTTCCAAAGTGAATGTAATAAATTCCAAGAGATTTGTTTACGTAGAACGACTTTTGAAAATGCTGTGTTGATTTGGAGTTTTGTAATTTTCTACTTGTTGAAAAATTTTTCCATTGATAATTTTTTCAAATAATTTTGGAATGCACGAGATAATGGCAATTCCTCGATAGTTACGTATATCTGATTTTGAGCCTGATTTAAAGACCGGTACTAAGAAGGAGGATTCCCATGTTTCTGGAAATATTGCTAAGATAAGTTGAAGAGATGGTGTAATGTTGTGAGTTCAGTAGCTAATTTGATTTCTATATATATATATATATATATATATATATATATATATATATATATATATATATATATATATATATATATATATATATATATATATATATATATATATATATATATATATATATATATATATATATATATATATATATATATATATATATATATATATATATATATATATATATATATATATATATATATATATATATATATATATATATATATATATATATATATATATATATATATATATATATATATATATATATATATATATATATATATATATATATATATATATATATATATATATACATATATATATATATATATATATATATATATATATATATATATATATATATATATATATATATATATATATATATATATATATATATATATATATATATATATATATATATATATATATATATATATATATATATATATATATATATATATATATATATATATATATATATGCTTTGATAATTGATGTCATTAGCAAGCTCCGGTATGAAGGAAAAGTAGTCACGTTCACGATCTGTCTCGGCATATGATGTATATATTTCTTGGAAAAAAATTGCAAATTTCAGTGCTATTGTTTCCAGTAGTTCTGTCTATGTTCATCTGGGAAGGAAGGTTGTTATTCTTCAGTTTTATTTTAATAAAGCTAACGAAATTTTTAGGATGCTCTTTGATTTCGCTTTCCACTTTAAGATTATATTCTTTGTGTGCCGAGTTAATTGCTATTTTCAGGTCATTGCAAATGTCGAGGTAGTTTTCTAGATTGAAAACACTTATCTTTTCTATAAGTGTTATGTGTTTTTTGATTTCTATTTTTCAGGTTTTTGAATTGCGGGTTGAACTAGACAGGCAATTTGCTATTGTGACTTCTTTTTCTTCCTTTTATTGGTACAATTTCCGAAATTAAGTAGTTAAAAATTAGATAGAATTCTTCCACTTCTTCATTGACGTTTCCTTCCATACTCAAAATATTTTGCCAGTTTAATGTACTTAGTCTAAGTTTTGCTTCTTCGAAATTTGTTTTGTGGTGTTCGGGCACTTCCTCGTATTCTATTTAGTTAGGGAGCGATATGTTATGCATAAAGATGGAGTATTCAATTGCTGTGTGAAATGCTTCATTTTTCCAGAGTGGATTTGGTTAGGCATTCACACAGTCTTCGGTACATTTTTTGAAAAGAAGATCATGATATGAATTTTGTTTATTTTTCACCGAATTTATTTGATTCAAGCCGAATAAAGAAATTTTGTCGAAAAGAAATTGTACAGTTTCATTTTCTCCTGTGCGTTGCCCGTTTGCGTTTCCGGACGAGCGGCGGAGGGAGAAAAATCACGAAAAAGGGGTGGGTCTTTTCCACAGTTAGAAAAATAATAAATTTTGTTTCTTCTGTTCTTCTTTAAACTTTTATTTGAATAACGTCTTTTACATAGTGGTAGGAAACTTTTCGCAAAACTATTATCATTTGTTATCTTTTCACGATAACACTACAGTGGGTCTATGCTTCTTGTGCTATTTGTTTTGTTCACGCAATCTATCTTATTCCTTATAGAAGGTTTCTTCTCCCACTTGCTACCATCAGGTTATGTGCTTACAAATTCGATATTTACTTCTATTTATCACTATTCAGAAACTGTTAACATGCTTTCTGTCAATCATATCTTGTGAATTCTCTTCTTTGTAACGGTATTGTACCCGAATTGATATCACTTAAAACCGATTATTAACACGAGAACTCGGACGAGACGGACTAACTTATTTACGGGTCGACTCCTATTTACCGCGCACTCTTTAAAACTTAACTGATTAACAGACTACTTAATAACAACTCATTAATTTGTCCACGGGCCGACGCCCGAGACTAACGGCTATTTACTCTTTAAAATTGAACTAACTCCTAACTCTTCCCAACTATGGGTTTTTAAGCTCCTAAGATTTACTTTCGGTAAAGCCCGAAGATTTTAGTTCAAGCCGAGCTTGTGATTCTAAGTAGAAAGTTCATCCGACTTTCTTCCGAAGTTCTACCGAAAGCCGAGACCACTGTCACTATGCCAAAGGCAGTGACCAGTGTCCGTGAAAAAAATAGCTTTGTTTTTACAACATTGCTGCGCTGACTAATGCTCGGAACTGTCTATGGTTTTATAACAAAGTTTCGATGACTAATGCTCGAAAATGTGCACGCTTCTATAACAAATTTTATACCTGAAGGTTGCGGCTACGCTGATATGAGAGTTTCCTTCACAATTTCCTACTTTTTCTACAATACTAGCAAATTCGAAGGAAAATTTGCTAAGGGCGCTGCATACCCCCTTACTTACTGAGCTTGATGTTACCTGAAGGGTAGACATCAAGTCGAATGCGCCGGCTTATAACATTGAGGTTTGTAGCTGGATCACAAATTTCCGTATTTATAATTACTATTGCCGGATTTTTTTTTTTCGTTTTTGGCTATACGTAAATTAAATTCTCTAACCTTACGGTGGTCCTCGTGTGTGTGTTCTCCTCTGACGCTATCCTGTCTCATGGTATGCTTCTATTGTTACTTTATCTGTGGGGGTGATCGAACGGTTGCTAGTCTCGGACTGATCATTGGGATTACTGCCAGTAGTAATAATAGTTCCGTAAAAATATATGTGATGAAGCTTCTTCGTTGATTAGTCATGTATTGGTATTCTGTATTGTTGCTTCTCATCATGGCTTCTCGTTGGATACAATGTGTTGAGGTTCCTAGCAGCTTTTATACACGGAACGCCCGAAATTAGCTCTGCGCCTAATTCGTATTACTGTTTTTGAATTAGTTGATTTTAACAACAAAATTTCCAAAATAACTATAAAATTAGTTAAAATTTAGAATTTACTGTGCTGAAAAAAACTCTTATTTTTAGAGAATGTGTTTAGTTGGCGAATATTCTGGACACAAACCAGTAATATTTCAATCCAACACGAAATTCTCATTGACAACTAATTTCGTTATTAAAATCAGAAACTTTGATTCTATTTATCTATCACCGTCATTACTGAAGGACAGCAGTGTCAAAGCAAAACAATCCATTCAAAAGCTAAAAGGGACAGTCTTGTTGAAACTGCTCGCAAATTGTTTAGATGTTTTTCGCATGTGTTACGATAAATCCCTATATAAATTTCTAAACCGATATGTAAAAATGACGTAAACTGTTAGTGGAAAGTGTATTTATTCAGAATTTGTGCGCAGTTGAAGCGATTGTGGGTAATAATGTTTTTACGCGAAACAGTGAAGTGAGTTTCGAATGTTGCACTCTAATTGTACACGTCAAATGATGTTTTTTTGTATCTTCCCATTCCGGGCTACGCCTTCCGGTGTACTACTTGTATTCGGTTTTTGTTTTCCGAGTGCTCAAAGTTTTCAGTGAAAATGAAGAAAACAGTGATTTAGAAGAAAAAAATTCAAAAAGATGTTTATGTTTCGTTTATGTCTTTTTCTCCAATACAACATCGTATTTATACCTGCCAATATAGAAAAGACAACCGCGTCAGAAATTTTTTCGGCAGTACTGTGCTATCTAGTGGCTAGTAGTCATTACGGTGTTACCGCTTCAGTGACAGGGCGCCACATAGCTGCAGATTGCAGAAGCCAATTCAACCATTCATATTGGTTGAAAACAACATTTTATTTCTTTAATTCAACTAAAAAATTAGTTGAATGGAAATGAAATGTGCCTTAGCTAAGAAATGACAGTACGTTTAATTTGTGAATTCAACTAAAAAAAATAGTCATTTCAACAAATATTTTATTATTATTAAGGGAATGAGAATAAAAAATCTAAATTAGCTAAAGTAAGATTTTTTTAGTTGTCTCAAAAAATAACTAACTAAAATCAGCAAATCAACTAAATTTTTCGCGAAAATGCTGATTTCGGTCGTTCCGTGTATATTTCATTTGATCTCGTGGTTGTTTTCTTTGTAGTGTTTTTAGTTTTCCACGTATTAATAAACTTTGATTTTCCTATATTTGTTTATGGTATTCAGCTGAGCTTTGACGATGCTCACTGAATAAATTATAGGGTAGCAATTTGTAACGTTGTGGCATACCCACGCAAGTCATCTTTAACTGTGTTGACTGCATTTACTTCCTTCTTGTTTTGTTATCATTTGTACTTGTTGATGGAGCAATTTGTAACATTGCCATTACTTTGATTTGTTATCACGTCTTCCATGTTAAATTTTTTTCGCAATTTTTCTGCCTCGATTTTTCAACTCGTAATTGCCTCGATTTTTCAGCTCTGCTGTTCTTCCTTCTGACATCTTGGTGATTCCACAATTCCCATTGTCTTCAACTTGCCACCGCATCCGATCACACCCTCTCGTTCTCTTAGGTAGCTTGGCTAAACTACTGATATCCTTCCTTCTGCGATGACTATTTTCGGGCACACACACAGCTTGGGACTTAAAAAAAAAGTTTTATTCGTTTTGTATCATTCTGTGCCTTTAGTGTAATCAATTTTCTATTCTGAGATTGTTATTATTATTATTATTATTATTATATACGTGCTACGTAATCTATTGTCTACTCTATTATTTGTATATACGTATTTTCTTTTTATAATCGCATTGTGCATCATATTCTCTTATTTTTTTCATTATCATATCTTTGTGCATCGTAAATATTTTGTTTTCGTTATCATATTTGTTCTTTCTATTAGTTGAATCCATGTTTTTTTTCAAATGCATATTTAACCCGCAGATACAAGCCGACTAACCGTTTTGTCTGTGGAAAGAAAATTGTTATTAAAGTTGCGGCATGCGAATGCTTGTTGCAGGTTATAATGAATCTTTTCTAAACCTTTTTTTTCTAAACTGTCCCGCAACTAGCTTCTATGCCGTGTTCATTTTAATGGTGTCTTACCATCCTTGCCTCCATAGCTTCAGAAGTCGTCCTTCCGTTCAATTATTGAAATTGCTTCTAACCTGGTCGGTTGTGTAATGTCCATGCCGCAGCTTCTCTCCCCCACTACCTGAGCTGGTTCTTTCGGTACGTGTTTCTGTTTTTCCTTTCTAAAAATAAACTCAAATCTGGGTTATAATATTTTTCCAATAATAACAGTAACCCATGAAGTAACTTAGATTCCAATTCCGTGCTGAACGTGTTGTTTTTCAAAAAAAAATTGTTCGTTATGTTCAGATCACCCACGTGCTACTTTTTGGTGTTCGTATTGTTTCCGAACTATTCCCTTTTATGCTGCCAATTCCTATCTCTCTGTTTCTTGAGTATAAAAATATTATTAATTTGTTAGTGACAGCGTATTTTTTCAATCCCCCATGAATTCTTTGGTATATAATATTTTAATTACTTGTTGTATCTTTCTTTCATTGTGTTTCATGTAAAAGTTATTATATGTCCATATTGTCGTATCTGTATTTTATTGACATTTTGATTTGAGTGCGTAATTTGCACTTAAGAAATCCTCAATTCATTCATATAGTATGCATCTCTTATTTTGTTCATTCCGGGGTCGCGATCCCCTTGTCCACACACACTTGATCACTCATACTAAGATCATTGCATAAATGCATACATTAGATAGAAATTATGTGCTGGCCAGCGTCATTTTGATAGTCGTCCGCTTATGTCTTATCTTTTCTTGTCGTATCCGTCATATCTAATCACTATTTTCTTTTTAGTTCGAAGTATTTTTTGTTTTAGTATATTTTTAGTGTTAGTTTTATGTTATTTAATGATAAACCATCTTATTTCACCATAGAAATTCTCCTGATTTATAACATTATTTCCGTATTACTTGACATTATGTTTACCTCTCTTGTGTAATGTACTCATTTTTTTCTAAACGCATTGTAACTTTTCCCCAGTTCATTTTAATTTGTAGCATTATAGCTTCCTACCAAAAACACATTTTGCTCACGTCTATAATCTTCCTCTTGAATTTGACTTTTATTTCTTATGAACGGCACGGTATTGCGGTGTATGACATGATTCCCATGTTTATAATATATTTGAATTTTCTTGATTGGTTTGAGTTTCTTTAAGTATACTCTCTTTTTTTTCTTCTTCATATGTTTTCCCCCCATTATATATCTTCTTTGACAATGTAACCTATTGCTTTATTGTCCCTCTGATGTATCTTTATCATCATCAGTTTCACCTTATTTTTCTTTCTTCGTTTGGTGTCCATTTGTTTTCATTGTGTTCGTTTCATTGCATAAGTAAAATTTTATTTCTTATTGACCCCTTCTTATTACCCTCTTAACAGTTTTAATATCCTTCTGCTCGCATTCATGTTTTATTTCAGGTGTTCGAATTGATTCATTTCGACTTTCATCCTACATATTTCGCTGATATTTTTCCCTTCTTGGTATATTTTTCATGTTATTATCTTATCCATTGTTTTCCTTACACTGTGTTTTTAAGTTTTTCGTTGAATTCTTATGTCAACGTATCATTGTATGATGTTTGCTGTTAATTTTTGTTATAATTGTATCCTATTTGTCCTTATTTCAATTACTCTCTTTTTATTTAGTTTTCCGATGAAACTCCTAATACAATATGTTTATTTTTGTGTATTACTTTGTATACATTTTGAATCTTTTTGTTACTTTTCTAATGTTTCTTGGATAATTTCTTTATTATCGAAATATTCTGTGGAAAGATTCAGTTTCTCAATCCGTATATTTTCTCAATCGGTTATTGTGAACCTTTTCTAGTCTATTCCCATTCTTTATAGTTGTTGTTTGCTCACTAGGAAGAGCGACTACTTAATACGGTCCTCTCCAAAGTGATTGTAACTTCTGTCCTGCGCCTGTGGGATTGGCTTTTACTAGCACTAAGTCTCCCCACATTGGCTGCCATTCGTTGGAGTTTTTATCATATAGCTCTTTGCGCTTGTGTTTAGACGCAATTAGATTCTCCCGGGCTTGATGGTGAAGTCGTTTAAATGTAGATCGCATTTCATTGACGTAGTCCTCAGAGTAGAGGCCATCATTATCGTATTTGTAGACGGAGTTTGGGATGTTCGCCCGTCTTCCGTATAATAATTCAAACGGTATTATATTCGAAACTGAAGAATGGGAGTAATTGATCCCATGTTTTCGGTTCGTTACCTACGTATTGTCTTAAATAGGTTTTCAGTTCCCTATTCGATCGTTCCACCAAGTTTGCTTGTGGATGATATGTACTTGTAGTAATTTTGGTAATTTTTAAAAATTTACATACATTTTTCATAAGAGAACTAACAAAATTGGTTCCGTTATCGGTTACCAATTCGGCGGGTGTTCCATATTGACATATATAATTATTCACGAAAGTTTGCGCGACCGTGGCACTCTCTTGATTTTCCATCGGTGCCACAATTAGATATCTAGTCAGATTCTTGCATCACAAGTCCGTATCTGTTCCCCCATTCTGACTCAGGTAATACCACTATGTCCATATACAATTTCTCGAACGGTTCGGACGATGTCGTGGTAATTCTCATTGGAATTTTGTTCGCTCGACCGCTTTTGTTTTTCTGGCACGAGCTACATTGTTTAACATAATTTTCAATATCCTTCCGCATATTAGTCCAATGGAATAGTGGACTCATTCTTTTCAACATTCGTTTGCTTCCAACATGTCCACCTAGAGGAGCATCGTGGAATTCTTTCAATGTAGTTTCGCGGTCTTTTTCTGGCACCCACATACTGTCCTTTTCCGGTGCATATAGTGTAAAAATTTTATCAAATTTCTCGGCAATAAATCTCAACACATTTGCCTCAGGGGTTTTCTGCATGTTTCGAAAAGAGATAATTTGCATGTTCTTTGCATTTTTCATGTCTTCAGGGCAGTTAGTGAATGCATCTACTAACCCATCTATTAGAATTCTTGTATCGGTTATTGATCTACTCGAGCCATTTAGAACCAATCCCCATATTTTACGATCTGGAATTGAAAATACTCTTCCATTCAGGTAGTCTTTTAAACCGTGTGGTAAGTGTATCAGCTCGGCTAGTTCTTTATATGCTGATCTACTGTTTACTATTACGAAAGTACCATCAAAATCGCTTTCGTTAGTTTTTTGTTTTGAAAATTTCAGTAGATCAAATTTGATGTCATTGTTTTTATGCATGTTTCATATTCTTCGAAATATGAGAGTGCTCCCAAATCTTCCTTTTGGTCCCATCCAAAATCGATGTTTTCTAATCCGTCCATGTGCGGATTCCATTCTGTCTTTTGTTTATTTTCAAATAACGTAAACCTGCCTGATTCGTCTTTCAATTGTTTTGGGGAAGTTGTTTTGTTTTCCGCGTCTTTCCGCTTCGCAAGTTCATTTTTTTCTGCTTGCTGCTGTTGACGCTTTTACTGTCTAGTGACTATTGAAATAGGGTGTAAGGGCTCGGCCTGTTCGGGCAGTCTGGATAAAAAGTCTGCCACACATTGTCTTTGCCTTGTTTATAGCGAATGTCCATTTCCAACCCTTGAAGTTTCAGACGTAGACGCGTTAGCGTAGGCGAAGTTTCCTTCAGATGCCATATTGAAATCAGCGGTCTATGATCAGTGTATACAATAAATCTCTGATTGTAAATAAAATGTTTGAAGCGGTTCACTGCCCATACGATGGCTAACAACTCTTTTTCAATCGTATAGTATTTTCTTTCAGCACCTACTAGACCTCTGCTCGCATAAGAAATAGGTCTGTCGATCGATTTTTCATTCGAGAGTACTGCTCCAATAGCGTACTCGCTTGCATCTGTCGTGATCACGAACGTATCTTTATAGTTCGGTCTAACTAACAGTGTGTCAGAAGTTAAAAAATTCCGCAATACCTCAAAAGATTTTTGACACTCTTCTGTCCAAGTAAACTTAACATTCTTTCGCAAGAGATCGTTCAAAGGTTTACGTTTCTCTGCGATGTGAGGTATGAATTTTCCATAGAAATTTACTGTTCCTAAAAATGACCGAACACCTTTGACTGTTTTTGGTGCCGCCATCTCTTTTATTGTTTTTATATTGTCCTCCATAGGACGAATTCCTTCTTTGTCAATTACATGTCCTAAATACTTTATTTCATTTTTCAAAATTTGGCATTTACCTGGCTCGACTTTTAGATTATGTCGACGGAGAGCCCCTAAAACTTTGCGTAAGTTTTCATTGTGTTCTTCGACGGTAACACCGAAAACAATTATATCATCCAGGTAGACGATTGCTTTAACCCCTTCTATCTCATAAAGTACCGTATTCATTAATCTTTGGAACGTCGACGGGCTGTTACGCTGGCCCATAGGCATTATTGTAAATTCAAAGTGGCCTTTTGGAGTTGAAAACGCTGTCTTGGCTGCATCTTTTGAGTTAATCGGTACTTGGTAAAACCCTGATTTTAAATCCAAGGTAGAAAAGTATTTACTGTTTCCAAGATGATCTAGAATCTCATCAATTTGTGGAATTGGGTATACAAATGGCTTCGTAACTAAATTTAAAGCCCTGAAGTCAACCACGATTCTTTATTTCTTGTTACCAAATTCATCGTCCTTCTTGGGAACACATAGGACTGGTGCACTCCACGGACTTTTGCTAGGCCTTATGATACCTTGTCTATGCATTTCTTCAATTTCTTCATTAATATGCTTCTTTGTAGCTTCCGGAAATCTGTATTGCCGTTTGTTGATAGGCACGTTTGACGTGGTCTCAATTTCGTGCACTGCCGCATCCGTGATAGTTAATTTATCCCCCTTCAGATAGAATACATCGCTATATGATGCCATAATTTTCTCTATATCCATAAAATTTTCTCTTTTTAAATGATTCATATTTAGTGATTTTAATACTTTATCCGTTCGGTCTCGTCCAGTTATTTGACCGTATCGTTTATTTTCCGTAAGAATTACGTCTTGATTTGTATCTAAATCAAGGAAACATTTGTCTTCCTCGTCACACTCTCCGTCTATAAAGACTTTTTCTTCTTCATGAGTAATATTAGTCCCACATCCGGGGAGCATACTATCTGAACGATCGTCGTTTTTGTATAACTCATAATTGCTCTGATACGATGCATTAATGTTATCATTTTTATTCACTTCATATTTATTATGCTTTGCTAAACTGCCTTCCAAGACATCAGCGTTTACAATAATTACTTCATCTTGCCACTCTTTGCATTAGTTTCTATATGTTTTTCTCTTGTCCTATTTGTACTTGGAGATTTTTCTATTTCGTCTAATATTTTTCCCATATTTAGCTTGTCTAGTCGTATCTCTGTTTGTTTATTAGTGCCCGTTGGCGTTTGTCTGTGTACCCTCTCCTGCGTGGGCTCTTTACCCTGTACTAAATATAATGATCCTCTTGTGCAAGGTCTCACCTTCGTGCTGAACTCTATAGGTTCTGCTTGCATGTATATTATCCCGTTTTTGTTGTCCAAACTCGTAACGTATCTATTTATGAATTCCATCCCGAGGATTCCATCGAACCCCAACTCTTCGACTACGTCAAATTTCACTTTTAGATTTACGTCTTGGATTATAAATTCTGCTTCGGTTGTACCTAGACTTACCCGCGGGATGTTTACCACCCCCGTATAACGTATTCGCTCTTGTCCGTTTATCTTACCAGAGCCTATTTCCTCTGCACATTTTCTACTGATTAAGTTGGAACTGGCCCCCGTATCGATTAGAAATTTCTTTCTTATATATGGGTTAGCTGTAGACCTCAATTCAATCTGATATGCATTGAACCAATTTCTAGTCATTGCAAGACTTGTGGTTCCTGACTTCCTTTCTTCTCGGATGCGTTTTTGATTTACTGACCCAAGATTCGTCTTGGCCGCCTCTTGCTGTCTCATTTCTAGCATCATATCTGTGATTTGCCCGACTTGATTTCTCAACTGTGAAATAGATCTTTGAAGTACACATATATTCTTTTTTAAGTCTTGCTTTTGAATAATGTCATGGGGTGTTCGGTCCTTCTCGAATGACCCCTTGTTTAGTTTTTTCTGTAGTTGTTGTAGTTGTTACAGTTGCTATCTCGATTGTTTTGGCGTTCCTGCCGGTACGAGCGCTCCGCTGTTTCGTAATTGTTCCAATTGTTAGGGCCTCTGCTTTGTGTATGAGTATTTTGTGGTTGGTGCCCATACATTCGAGCACTTGGTCGTTGTTGATCTTCTCTCTCATAATCTCTTCTTGTTAGTTGGTTACACGGTTCTTGTCGGAATGCCTGGTGTGATTCGCCATAATGTCTCTGGTTGGAACCACTGCTTCCCGCATTATATCGCCGCGGTGTGCTCGGTTCCTGGCTGTGTCTCGTAGTTTCCCTATGGGGAGCCGGACCTCCATCACGTGTGATTCTGAAATTATCTCCCTGGTGGTATGTATAATTTTGCCTTGCGCCGCGATTCGTTCTTGTTTGCGCGATGCTATAATTACTATTTTGATTATAGTTTCGTCCCTGCCTATTACCATTCCCGTGTCCGCCATACGCCTTTTGGTTCCTTGGGCCACTCCTATTTTCCTGTTGGTATGTTCGGTTGCCATTTCCATTCCGTAAGATTCGACAGGTTGGAGTCTCTGCTCTATTTCTTCTAGGTGATCGCAGTCTGCATGCAGTCTCTTGAAAAAACTGAACAAGATCCCTGAACGTGGTGTTTCTTTGACTTCTTGCCACTTGCTTCAAACTTTTGTTTCTCAATCCTCCAATGAAGTGGCTTCTCAAACATTTTTCTGCATACGAGATCTCAGTTTGATTATCCCCCTGCATCTCATCTGTTGGCGTATGCTGTAAAAGACTCTGTCTGCAGCTGCTCAAGTGTTTCCACTTCACTGAATTCACGTTTCAGGTTGTGAAACATAGCCTCCCATGTATTTGCCCGTATTTTATTGATAGACCGGATGCTTTCCCCTTCAACTTCATTAATACGATATTGAGTAGTGGTCTTTCGCTTTCTCCTTCCGGTATATCATCTGCGAAATATTGTATCTGGTCCAAAAACGGCTCTAGTTCGTCAGCGTTACCCTGGTACTCAGGAATACACTGTATCGCCTCCTGCATAGGAAATTTATATTCTCTGTTTACATTCTGCATTTTGTCTTCTTTATCTTTGTTATTTCCGCTTTCGCTACTACTGTTTCCTTGCTCGCGTTGCAATTTCTCACTCCCACCACCTGATTGAGTTCTCCGTCGTTCTATTAGCGTCTCTTTTCTGATAATTTCCCCAGATATGCTTCCTCTGCGTGTTGCTGGGCGGTCTGGATTTGGTCTATTACGATTGAACCGCCCAATATCTTTATCGAGGAGTTAAACTTCTCCTTTATTATACTATATCGATCTGTTAAATTGTTCCAATCATCAATTGTTAAGGGAAATTCGCAACGCTCCACTAGATTGGTATATTCCTCGAAGGCTTCTTTCAGCGCTTGAGTTTTTCCTAACACGCCTTGTAATGATCTTGGTAGTGTTTTGTTTTTATATACATTATCGTGTTCTTTTTTTATGTACTCTTCGATTTCGCTCAGTCTGTCCATTTGCGGGGACACCTTAAAATTTCTCACGAGTCCTTGCTATAGCCCCACATTTTCTTAATCAAAATTCCCAAACAGAAAAAAAACACACACACACCTGGCGGAAAGTGTAGTGGCCCTGAGACAAATAGCTTTCTTGATAACTTCAATAATAATTAAATTCATTGACGGCATATGCTGCAACGAAACATCATACCATACTCGTGGTTGACCGTTATTGTTTACCGTAAGCGTCTCAAAGTCAATGTCGGCTTATTATTATTATTGTCTCGTACCGCCTCTTTTCCCCGTGCTATGTTCTTATTTCGGTTGCCAGACTTTTAGCCGCAAATATGGCCGCGATTGTTTTGGTGTGTCGCCTAGAAACGCATTTTTCGGTAGGCTCCGCCCATACGGGTTGGTTCACCACCGTTTTAAATATATATACCTCGTGGCATGCACTCCTGGTGCCTAGCTGACTTGCTTTGTTATGTCATTCGAAGTACGGCTACTTTTGCTTATTCGCAAAATGATGCGTCAAATTACCGATTCCTTCGCTCATACGCGTGAGGTTCGGTTGGTCACCTTGACCTTATAATCATTACACCAGTGCTAACTGTTCAGCTGGTCGTGATATTCGTGTCTCTTCAACGAAGGCAAAAAAAAAACTTAGGCCTTCATGCTAATATGGCCACTTTTGTAAGTATTATCGCGGTGTTTTTTTTTTTCTCTTCAACACATGCGCTCGTATTGACCGTGATCAAAACGTAAACAAATCAACTGTGAGCGTAATCTATACGTCCGCAGTTTTCAAGGAAACTTGAACAAAATTATTGCTTGCCAAATGACTCAACAACGGAATGTATACTGTTCTAGAAACCCGCTGTAGGCATGAGAAAAAGTTCTGGTATCGTTTACCAGTTGATGGATTGTGTGTAATGGAGTTAGAAAAATAATATTGGTCATGGGTCTTTTCCACAGTTAGAAAAATAATAAATTTTGTTTCTTCTGTTCTTCTTTAAACTTTTATTTGAATAACGTCTTTTACATAGTGGTAGCAAACTTTTCGCAAAACTATTATCACTTGTTATCTTTTCACGATAACACTACAGTGGGTGTATGCTTCTTGTGCTATATGTTTTGTTCACGCAATATTCTTCTCCCACTTGCTACCATCAGGCTATGTGCTTACAAATTCGATATTTACTTCTATTTATCACTATTTAGAAACTGTTAACATGCTTTCTGTCAATCATATTTTGCGAATTCTCTTCTTTGTAACGGTATTGTACCCGAATTAATATCACTTAAAAACGATCGTTAACACGAGAACTCGGACGAGACGGACTAACTTATCTACGGGTCGACTCCCGAGACAAACGGCTATTTACCGCGCACTCTTTAAAACTTAACTGACTAACCGACTACTTAATAACGACTCATTAATTTGTCTACGGGCCGGCGCCCGAGACTAACGGCTATTTACGCTTTAAAACTGAACTAACTCCTAACTCTTCCCAACTATTGGTTTTTAAGCTCCTAAGATTTACTTTAGGTAAAGCCCGAAGATTTTAGTTCAAGCCGAGCTTGTGATTCTAAGTAGAAAGTTCATCCGACTTTCTTCCGAAGTTCTACCGAAAGCCGAGACCACTGTCACTATGCCAAAGGCAGTGACCAGTGTCCGTGAAAAAAATAGCTTTGTTTTTACAACATTGCTGCGCTGACTAATGCTCGGAACTGTCTATGGTTTTATAACAAAGTTGCGATGACTAATGCTCGAAAATGTGCACGCTTCTATAACAAATTTTATACCTGAAGGTTGCGGCTACGCTGATATGAGAGTTTCCTTCACAATTTCCTACTTTTTCTACAATACTAGCAAATTCGAAGGAAAATTTGCTAAGGGCGCTGCACCTGCAATTGGAATCAGAATTTATTTATTTTGTTCATCGGTGATGAAGTGAGCATTTCGTTGGTTAAAGTCACCGTATATGTGTAACTTAACTTTTCTGGTTCCATATTCGACATAATTTTTTCTACGGTTTGAAAGAATAACTCGAAAGTTGTTTTGTTAGCATTTTTAGGGGGAAAATACACAGAAGCAAAAATATATTTTTGTCCTGATATAAATACTTTCGTCCAAACATCTTCAAATTCTTTGTGTTTATTTGTTTCAATTTTGTCGAGTGAAAAAAAAAGTACGGGTGTGTAATGTCAGAAGCATAACTGGATGTCGTGAATACGAATAAAACCGACATGATTTCTTTACACTTTCGAATTCGAATTGATTGGTGATCGATTGTGTGAATAGCGAAACTTTCCCCCTTTTCACTACTAAACTTTGAAACGATTTTTGACGTCGATTATCTCATTTCGGATTTGCATATTTCATTGAAAGTAACTATCAAGATGCTGTACAGTATTCATTTCTGCCTTTTAGAAGGACCAAATTGTGGAATTCTCTACATGGGCAAAATTCCTATTCTTGAAATGAGCAAAACGAGTCATAATTTGGGGAAATAATATATTTCGGATCTCCAGCGATTATGTAATAATTCCTTTCCTTAAGATTTCCATGAACAATTCACATGAAAACGGGGACAGAGGGTAACCAGCACCTTGCAATTGTTTGTAAAATTCGCCTCTGAATTTGAAGTAGTTTACATCCATAAAAAGGCGAGTTAGGTTCCGGTAAGCTCTAACTTGGCTTTTCCATAAATTGTTGCTATGTTGTTGAAGTAACCAATCTTCTAATTAATTGATATGATCTTATGATAATACACCATGATTAAAATTTCTCGGATCATGATCCATTCGGACTGATTTCTATGAAATTTAAATGTAACGTACTAGAAGTTGTTGGGTATAACTTCAGGCGAGTTTCTGCTACGATGGTAATTTTTGCAACATAAATTCAGACGTTATGTGTGATTTTTGCAACGATGGCCATTTTTGCAATATAAATTCAGTGAAAAGCACGACGAACTTGTTTTAAAATGAAAATATTGTTTTTGAAAAACGACAACGCAAGAGATAACGTGTTTACTTGCGTTCATTACTTCAGTTTTGATTTTGTGTTTCACTTAAACGAACTGCATGAAAAAACATTAGTGAATCAAACCTCTTAAAAAGAAACTCTATGTCGAATTCTTGCAAAAAAATCGTCTTATTCATAATTTTTAGTCGCATCAATATAGCTTGTGTTGTTATATCTATGAAACAAATTAATCAAAGTGGTTGCACAAAATATTTTTAAGATTTTCGTTAGATGGTGTTACAAATTCACAATCGAATTAAACGCTAGCTCTCGGAATATTATTCAAGCAACAACGATCACATCAAATATGTAAGAATACATTCGAACAAAATGTAACATTGATGTTTGCCAAATGAAAAGCATAGCCGTGCTTAGTCTCTTATGATGTCAATTTTCGGTTCATTATCTTGATTTTTATGTTATGTTCAATTCTCTATCAGCCGGTGGATAAAACAACACGATTTTTAAATAACATGCTTCAGGACCAAGTAAACATTGTCAGAAGGTTTTGCTTTTCAATGTCTGCTTTTTGCTTTACCATTAATCTATTAATCTATCACATCACTTGATGCAGAGGGTTCAAAGTTATATCCGGGTAGAAAATTAGAGTTACGAGCTTTGAAAGAAAGGCATTCTTCAAGTAACGCATTTTCGAACCATGATTTATTTTCGTGGGAGAAGAGTTATTGCTCATGATTTCATGATAAGTCGAAATGATTATTTCCATGATTTTCTAATCATAACAGCAGTAACGGATTCCTTTCCGTGTACGATATTTAGCACAGTTCGGAACATTAATCTCGAACGATTTTCGCACAGCGAAGAGTGCACGAAGCAAATCAAATTATTTTGGATTTTTACTAAACTGATGAGTTTTACCTTCGATTTGCAGGAGTTGCATGATACAATGGAGCCAGTGGTACTCAACCGTGGTTCTTGGAGGAATGTGGATGGAAGCAATGCAAAGGTTCTTGTCTTTCATTGTGGCATGGCATGCGACAACTTCAATACCTGTTGTCAAGGGGAAGTTATTAGATAGAAGAAATAGCACTTTTTGATCCCCAACAGTACTATAAGTCTGTAAGGATCATTTTGATCAAGTTGAATAATGTTGAAATCGTGGAAGTTTAGTGATATATCAGAGGTTTCACACAATGCAAATGCGTCACATTTCAGATTGTTTACTAGAAACTTGAAAGGTTCTATTTTTGGGATGATACTTCTACAATTCCACTGTAAAGCAGTGATTAAATCCGTGAATGACATAGCCAGCAAAGGATACGATCGCTGAAAGAAGAGGCCATTTTGCAGTTAACTGCTTCAAAAATGTTTTAACTGTAGGAATGAAAGCCATTAATAGTCTTCTAAGACGTTCAGTAATATTGAAGATAGTCAGATTGGATAGTTCACAATATCAGAAAATTTAACAAAGCTAGTATCTAGTAAACTTGATCTACAGGGACTTTTGGGGGTCCTGAAATCCCAGGAAGTGGTGGAAATTCTTGCTCAGAATTTAATTTTCCGAGCCTGGACCTGGAGTATTTCTCCGGTTTTCTGCGATCACTTCCAGTATTTTTAATTTTCTGAGACCTACCAGAAGACACCTTCGAACCCTTATTAAGGAGCTTATGAGGAGATTTATTTCTTCTCTTTCTGGAACTAAGAGGAACAGCCGAAGATATACCTTCGGTCATCAGCATCGCTCTCGTCAGTTGACAAACAAGCGTATAGATTTTTTGGAGGCGTAGCACTCTTCAATATGTCCGAAATTGGGGACGCAGTTTGTACGCGGGACAATCAGAGAGGTCATGCGGCTCCTCCTTGCAGTAGAGACATTTTTCAATGGCTCCACCGCAGGAGTTATCCGCATGACTCCCACCACACTTAATACAACGGGATTTATTGCAACAATGGGATGCTGGTTGTCCCAATTGTTTGCAATTGGGGCAGTTCATGACCCGCGGCACAAAAAGACGAGTAGGTATACGGTCCAGGAGGACGCAGTTAGGCAACGCCGAGCCAGCGAAAGTCACCCGATACGAATCTAACGGGATATACGACTTACTCCCTCGTCAGCGAAAGGTTGCTTGCAATCCAATATCTTAATACTCTTGAGTAGGGGGTTTTTAAAATCGCCAACCCCATGCTCAAGAACGTCTACGCAAGCCAGACTCGGATCAGTGATCACGCCGTCTATCTCGAATTCGCGAGCTGGAACATATACGCGATATTCCCGCGTGAAGAGCTCACATTGAACGTTTCGTTAGCCGGTTTAGCATTGGTTAATAAGACACTAAGCTTGCTTGTGTGCACTTTTTTAATCTTTTGTATTGTAAAATATCGCATGGGCAGATCTTTCGACAATCTAAGTATGTTCAATTTTGTTCCATTCGATTTGGTCCGGCCGGAAGTTCAAGTTCATTGGGATAATTTTTAATGCAGGATTTATTGCCATCAGATGATTCCATTTCGTGATCTGGAGGGAGGACAGGTAAATTTGAGTCTTTATTCATGACACAGAAATGTGTCCGTGGGGTAAAGATTGGAGGACAACGGTTTCTTGCAATCTCTCGCTGCACTGTCATAAACAATGTAGTTGTGCATGTGTGCAAAAAAGCACATAAAACCAATCCACTGTCCACTCGAAGCGTTCGATCACTATTCAAAGTCTTTAGAATTTCAATACACTAGCACATGAAACTGCCTAACAGCATTGTTTCTACTGTTTTGTGTTGGTCTGGTGCACTAGCTCAAAGAAACAGAAGATTAATCTTTAATTGACCTTGAAGTGGATTAGCACGGATTAACACACAACTCACAACTGCTCTACCAAATTAGCAACCGAACAGTGCGACGGTCGCGTAAGGAAAGACAAGAGAAGATAATGATTCCATTTTTTATAGTCCAAGTATAACAATATTTAGATAAAAAACTGCCCAAGAGATTTGAGTATGCTACTTTTGATAAATACTTTTTAAACTTTCGTAATTTTCCATAACTAATTGCGAGAAAATGGAAATATCAAATCATTCTGCAGATCCAATATTAATTTTGAAAATCAAATCATGCTGAATTCAAACCGGAAGCGTCCATACTATCCGTCCCATAAACATAACACAAACTTAGGACTTATAATTAATTCTTCGACTAATTTAGCGTATAAAGAGATTTACAATTATTTATATGAAATCGTAAAATTAATGAGCAATTCCAGAAATGCTTAGCAGATCATCAGACTCGACCTTCTCCGATTTGGATGAAACTTTGCACATGGATTCAGTATGCAAACCATAAGTTTTGAACCGATGGAGAGATCAATCCGACTCTCGACTGATTTTTGAAAAGGGCGTATGTATTTTTGCATTTCACAAAAATTGCCTTTTTCAAATCGTTGTAACTCGGAAACCGTTAATTGTACAAAAATGGCGTTCAAGAAGAAGTTGTCGATTGGGCACTTTAAAAAACATATACACTGAAAAAAAAATTTGATTTTTTTTCTCAATAATTACAAAATAATCCAAAAAAGTTAAATAAAAAAAATCAGGATTTTAATTTTTTTTTTGATAATTTTTATTTTAAAGCTGTTATTAAAACCTACAGATTGATGGCTTTCCCATCCGTGCCATTTGAAAAATGAAGAAATTACAGCTAAAACAGTTTACGGGTGCATGCAAATTATCAAGTTCTTCTCGTTGTAATTCGGAAACCTTTCATCGTACAAAAATGGCGTCCAGGAAAAAGTTGTAGGGAATCAGTAGGGCACCCTAAAAAAATATACACTGAAAAAAATATTTGATTTTTTTCTCAATAATTTCAAAATGAAACAAAACAATTAAATTAAAAAAAATCAGTGTGTCGATTTTTTTTTGAAAATTTTTAATTTAAAGCTCTTACATTTTACAGATATGTTCGAAATTTCAAGTTATCGTTGAAAGATAATCATTTAAACAGTAGAACTAATGTAACTACGTCAAAACGAATAAACACATGTAGAATCAAAGAGGTGTACCAGTTGACTACCTACTGTTTACAACCAACGTACGTACCGGCGAATTGCTTAGGGGCTGTGCATAAAAGACGTCACGCCGAAAGGGGGAGGGGGGTGTTTCACAAAACATGACCTTTTGTGACAGGGGGAAGGGGGGTGGGTTGTTGAAATATGACTTCCAATATTTTCAATGAGCGCATTTTTGAAATACCTAATTATATTACTGCTTTGCCCTATTTCCTGAAAAAATCTTCACAATAAACGTTTACATTCTATAAGGAAACGTGTATTTGTTGATGTAATAGCTACTTCTTGTAAATTCGGTAATGAATGATGTAGGAAATCAATTCTTTTGTGATCAGCAAAAGTGGGGTCGCAGTGAAATTTCATGCTTCTTGATGTATTGAAAATTCATTCATCAATACCATGTTGGCGGAGTAATATCAATAAAACCAGCAAACAACATTAACATATACGTTGTGATTATCAATAATTATAACGATAAGGAAAACATGTTCAATCATAAAGCATGTCATGCAGCTGATAAATTTACCCTGTTTATTGCAAACCAATTATTAAAAACCAAACATCTCAATGACAGAAAATACCATTATTTAGTTCGAAATAAGAGTTTAAATATCAAAAATTATTTCAAAGTCTGCCTGAGAAAACAGCAACAAAATTTAAAATTCTACCATTGTAACTTCAAAGCAAGAGCAAAACATTTATAGAAGACGTATTTTTCAGTAATTTTATTCTCTAGCTATGAGAATAGTATATCATAAGAATTTCTCTTATCTTGTTCTGATGCAGTATATTCAATTGTATTCAATTTGAAAAGGGAACCACTGGATCAATTGTACTTAATGAAATTGGTATGCCTCATCAATAACGAAATAAGATATAATAACAAATCTTGATGCTAAATAGATATTGTCTAATCTATCAAGAAGATTCCTTCGATTAAAGATCAAGAAATGCTATGACAGCACAGGAACATCAAGACAAGATATGATAGTAATATTTGTCATTATTTTGATTTCGTTTACTATTCACATCTACCCGGTAGGAGTGCAAGTTTTTCTAGGGCAATTTAAACGCGTCTTTCAAACGCAGCGCCTGCTGTGTGCTCAAACTCTGTGCTCCTGTTACTTCCATAAATTAAATTGATGCCAAAATCGTTTTATTTTATTGCGAATGAAACAACGGTTGCGAAATCGAACACGGGATGCAACAAACGAGAATATATGTTGAAACTACGTAAAACGCAACGTAACGAAACCGGTATTTTCCCCAACTCTATTGAGTGTTAAAAGAGCATTTCCTAAAGATACAAAATTGACTATGTTCCATGATTTTGGAAAAGTCTAATTGACACGCGTAATCCTTAGTTATAAATTCCTGTAGGATTGCTGTTACTAATTCTTACAACCCTCATCGGGGGATCAACAATTTCAGACGTAGATCATGTCATGTCTTATCTTGATCATGCATGATTTTCCTCCACCAAGATCAAAGCTGATCGAACCATCCAATGATTGAACTTACATGAATCAAGAATCATTTTGGCTCAAAATCACGACCGATTTTGTGTGACGGAAGATCCGTACCGATTTTGATCGATGTGATATAAATATCACTGTTCACTGATCAGAAGTGATCTTTATTGGGAAAGATCACAAGCGATCTATTTCGGCAGTGCTCTCGATTAGATGAGGTTTTGAACTTTATCTTCTCAGCCCTGTATGCTACACTAAGGAAATAATAATTCTTAGCTAAAGCTAAATTATATAATTAATATTGATAAAATAATTTCGATGGTTTTGTAGTTTTAGAGATATTTTTTAATCTAATGACAGCATGTAGTAAATCGATTTCTCCCTCATATTTGTATGGTTTGTCATACAGATTGAGTAAGTATTGAGATAAATTTTATTTATTTTGAATTCGTGACATGTGACATAGGGGGAGGGGGGGGTGTTGAGTCAAAAATTACCAAAAAAGCGTGACGTCTTTTATGGACAGCCCCTTACCTAAATTGTACCTGTTTCACATATAAATAGCTGTGCATCGTAGAACAGATATCAGTTTATAACAAATCTCTTTCGAAACAGTTACAATACTACAATATGGTTTTCCCAAAGTGTTGTAAACCTTTTCCTGGTTTTGTGTGTTCCGGAAAATTTTCCAATTAACAGAAACCATAATTGGAAAATTAGAAACTCAAAAGTGCAAGGTTAAATTGAATACCACGTTAAGCATTTGTGTTCGCTGTCGCAGGCGGGCTTATAAAGAAAGTCATACGATCGTAATGTAATAATTGTAGATATAGCAAGCAAATAAACAATTCTTGGAACTATAAAAAAATGGTGTTATAATTAAATATCCAATTATCTCAAGAACAGCTATTTTTAGAAGAAAGGATATCCGAATTACAACGAGAAGAACTTGATCATTTGCATACACCCGTAAACTGTTTTAGCTGTAACTTCTTCATTTTTCATAAGGCACGGATGGGATAGTCATCAATCTGTAAGTTTTAATAACAGCTTTAAAATAAAAGTTATCAAAAAAAATTAAAACCCTGATTTTTTTTTATTTAACTTTTTCGGAATACTTTGTAATTATTGAGAAAAAAATCAATTTTTTTTCAGTGTATATATAGTGTATGAATTGCAAAAATACATACGCCCCCAGTCAGTCGTGAGTCGGATTGACCTTTCCATCGGTTCAAAACTTATGGTTTGCCATATTGAAGCCATGTGCGAAGTTTCATCCAAATCGGAGAAGGTCGATTCTGATTTCGTCACTTTTTCGTCTACTCATTCCTGGAATTACTCTAATAACTTTTATATTCCTATTTCATTCAATTACAACCAATAAATGTTTTGCTGAGAGCCTGCACCTTATCAGCACGACCTTAAAATGAAAAAGGATCAGCCTGTACGCGTTAATCTAAAGAAAATAAAATCATTCATAATCTACCTATCGTTGCGATAATGCCTTTCTCTTGCCATTTGAATAGTCTCAAAATTTATATTATTATATCGTTTATTGTCTCAAAATTTCATTTATGATATTATACCTGTAGTGAGTCATTGCGAAAAAAAATATTCGAGTGTTTCAGTACCAACGAAGATACTGCCATTTGAAAATACCAATCCGAGTGTTTTTGAGGATTGGTAGTCGGAATGTAATGTAAGGAATGAAAAACTGCTCAAGTTCGAGCAAGTCGCGCTGCGGTACGCTCCGCGCGTGCGGGTCGTGTTTGAAAAAAATCCATGACCAGATTCAACGTCTATGGATGCACAGGATTTGATAAACTTAGGCAAAGGCCCAGATTATATCAAAAACTTAAACATTTACCAGGACAATGAGATTACGTGTCTATCAGAACTAATAGTGGGCACCAAACCAGTTCAGAAACGCCTGTTGCTTTCAAGTCTTAGAGTTTCAACGATTCCAATCGGTCAGTAAGCACCAAATTTCATTCATTGTATACTTATCAATACTTCAAGTTGTCATAATGTATGTGTTTGTACAATACATGAAAATGTTGACTTTATGCTTCACAGCCTCAAAAAGTATTCCTTTTAAATTGATTGCAAAGCGTATTTGAAAAAAAAACTGCATAATTCACCGACACGAACAAAGGATTGCTGTCTCCGCAAATGCGAGAAATGCCTAACCTCTTCAAATCTTGAGGAAAGCTTGTTAGAGCAACTTGGCTGTGAGGCTAAGGCTGTGAAGCATAAAGTTAACATTTTCATGAATTGTACAAACACACACATTATGACAACCTGAAGTATTGAGAAGTTTACAACGGTTCGCGAATGTGCTGAACGAGACTTGGTGTTCACTAACCTATTAGAATCGTTGAAAAGTTTCCAAGATTTGAAAGCAAAAGCCGTTTCTGAACTAGTTCACGCCCACTATCAGTTCTGATAGGTACACTGAGCTAAATTTTCTTTTTCACATTATATGATATTCTAATGATTTTGCACTATTAGCATTTCCAATAATAGTTACAAGATTTGTTCAACATCATGTCAAATATATGAGATAATCTTATGAAACATAAAACTCTTCTTAACGTTATTTTCACAAGATTTCCATATAACGAATGAAATTTCCAGTCTGAGTCAAATTTATTGGCGCGTCTTATAACCATTACTAGATATCCGCACAACATACATTGGAACAATCTATGAAGCGCATATTATATTCACTTCGAATTTATTTATATAGGTTCATATATACCATATGACTAGTTTTATAAAATTTATATATATATATATATATATATATATATATATATATATATATATATATATATATATATATATATATATATATATATATATATATATATATATATATATATACATATATATATATATATATATATATATATATATATATATATATATATATATATATATATATATATATATATATATATATATATATATATATATATATATATATATATATATATATATATATATATATATATATATATATATATATATATATATATATATATATATATATATATATATATATATATATATATATATATATATATATATATATATATATATATATATATATATATATATATATATATATATATATATATATATATATATATATATATATATACTTTCTATGGAGGTCATGCGAATAGCAGATAATTGCCAACTACTACTTTTCTTTGAGGATTCAAGCTGTACTAGTATTCCATTCGGTAAGGGAGCACCTCATGATATTTGCGAAAGAGAAGTGAGATTCCGAGACTGAAAATAAAAAAATTAGTCTTACTAGACAGATAGAGTAATGAAATGTACCGGATATATATTTCATGGTCCGTTAACGCATATCCTTGAACGAAGTTGGATGAGCTGTCTTGTCAGCGATTTAAAATTACATTGAGATGCGAAACTTCCTGAAAAAATGGTCTGGAGCAGTTGATGAATATCGAGGACACAACTATTCACGACTTTCATCGGATTTCCATATGAATTATATGGGATATTTTTATAACTTTCATTATGATAACGTCCATTTAGATTTGACGTACACATTAAATAAAGATTATAAGTTTCCATATAATTTCTATGAATTATATTCTGCGTATGATTCATATGACAAATCTAATGAATATAAATAAGATTTTCATTTCAGTGTAGGTAATCCTGACACAGTGCCGCAGTGAGGCTGAGGCGAGTAAAGGCTCACTTTGGGCGCCAACTTTCAGGGGCGCCACAACATCATCACTTTTATTCATTATCATATAGTTGGCTATTGGATTCATGGAAGAGAATACAGCCTAACATAAAATAAAATTTAAATTGGAACTTCAATGGACTTATTGAAATGATAAAAAAGTTTCATGTAGGGAAGGTCACGACAAGCAAGAATGTCGCGAACTGGGACATTGGATAGTCTACCTTGGGTATGCAAGGAATTTATTAGTTGAGATCTGACATCACGATACTCCATGCATGTCCAAACGACATGATCAATATCGCGATAACCTTCTCCACAAGCACTATGATTATTCTCGGAAAGTCCAGTTCGAAGGAGATGTGCATCTAACGTGTAGTGATTTGACATGAGTCTGGACATCACACGAATGAAATCCCTACACACATCCAGTCCCCTGAATCATGTATTTGTCGATATTTTAGGAATGATTGAGTGCATCCACCGACCGAGATCATCTCTATCCCAAGAAGCTTACCAGCTGGAAAGTTGAAAGCAATCAGTCTCTCATAAATTTCACCCTAAATAGCACCACGTTTGGCTAAAATATCGTCTCTTCCATTGCCTGGAATGGAGCAATGAGCCGCGACCCAAACTTTAGTGATTTGATAATTATTATTCAATATGACGTTCAGGTACTGTTTTATTTTGCCCAAGAAAAACGTTCCATTTTTGCCAGCAGCAGTTGAGCAAATGGCTATATAAACAGATGCAGGTTCTTGAAGCCTAAATGAAGCCGAAACATTATTGTTGAATATACCAAACCCAGTAGCCTCTTCAATTCGTGATCCGTCCGTGTAAAATATTTTCTCAGTGTCAATATGCCTGAACTTACTTGTAAATATTTTTGGGATTTCCATCGAGCTTAGGTGTTCCGGGGGTCCATGCACTTCGCGCTTTATGGATGTGTCGAAAAATAAAGTTGAGTCAGGGACATTTAGGAGGCTGTCACACTACATAGTACTGTAAACCTAATACATTTCGAATATCATATTAGTATGTTGGTATTCGTTAGTTAATCTAAAAACTATTTTTATTAAGCGATTTTCTATTATAAATTACAGTGTCAATATGCCTGAACTTACTTGTAAATATTTTTGGGATTTCCATCGAGCTTAGGTGTTCCGGGGTTCCACGCACTTCGCGCTTTATGGATGTGTCGAAAAATAAAGTTGAATCAGAGACATTTAGGAGGCTGTCACACTACATAGTACTGTAAACCTAATACATTTCGAATATCATATTAGTATGTTGGTATTCAATAATTTATCTAAAAACTATTTTTATTAAGCGATTTTCTATTATAAATTACATAAAATAAAATATATTTATTTTGTACATGATCCTATAACTATTTCAGATTTGTTTGTATCGGTTCATCACTTTTTTTCATTATCTTATAGTTGGCTATTGGATAAACTCATGGAAGAGAATACAGCCTAACATAAAATAAAATTTAAATTGGAACTTCAATGGACTTAATGAAATGATAAAAAAGTTTCATGTAGGGAAGGTCACGACAAGCAAGAATGTCGCGAACTGGGACATTGGATAGTCTACCTTGGGTATGCAAGGAATTTATTAGTTGAGATCTGACATCACGATACTCCATGCATGTCCAAACGACATGATCAATATCGCGATAACCTTCTCCACAAGCACTATGATTATTCTCGGAAAGTCCAGTTCGAAGAAGATGTGCATCTAACGTGTAGTGATTTGACATGAGTCTGGACATCACACGAATAAAATCCCTACACACATCCAGTCCCCTGAACCATGTATTTGTCGATATTTTAGGAATGATTGAGTGCATCCACCGACCGAGATCATCTCTATCCCAAGAAGCTTACCAGCTGGAAAGTTGAAAGCAATCGGTCTCTCATAAATTTCACCCTAAATAGCACCACGTTTGGCTAAAATATCGTCTCTTCCATTGCCTGGAATGGAGCAATGAGCCGCGACCCAAACTTTAGTGATTTGATTATTATTATTCAATATGACGTTCAGGTACTGTTTTATTTTGCCCAAGGAAAACGCTCCATTTTTGCCAGCAGCAGTTGAGCGAATGGCTATATAAACAGATGCAGGTTCTTGAAGCCTAAATGAAGCCGAAACATTATTGTTGAATATACCAAACCCAGTAGCCTCTTCAATTCGTGATCCGTCCGTGTAAAATATTTTCTCAGTGTCAATATGCCTGAACTTACTTGTAAATATTTTTGGGATTTCCATCGAGCGTAGGTGTTCCGGGGTTCCACGCACTTCGCGCTTTATGGATGTGTCGAAAAATAAAGTTGAATCAGGGACATTTAGGAGGCTGTCACGGATAGGAATATAGCTTGAAGGGTCGATTTCCTGTAACATATGGTTAAAATATTCTGTCATGAATCTTTATTGAGATTGAAGCTCAACTAGCCATTCAAAGTTATTAATAACCAGGGGATTCAGTACCTCACATCTTATTAGCAGTCGCGATGAAAGCTCCCAATAACGATCTTTCAATGGAAGAACTCCCGCCAGAACTTCAAGACTCATTGTATGTGTCGAATGCATGCAGCCTAAAGCAATTCGCAAACAACGATACTGAATTCGCTACAATTTGATAATATGAGAGTTTGCAGCGGAACGAAAGCAAACGCATCCATATTCCATCACTGAAAATATCGTTGTCTGAAACAATTTTATTAGATCTTCCGGATGAGCACCCCACTAAGATCCTGTTATTGTTCGAAGAAAATTTACTTTTTGTTGGCATTTTGTTATCAGATACCTAATGTGTCCTCCCCACGTGCATTATGAATCAACCACACCCCGAGGTATTTGAAAGTCAAAATCTGCGCAATATTTCTTTGCATCATATGAAGTTGAAGCTGAGCGGAATGTTGCCAAATCGCCATGTGAAAAATATATGCATTTATCTGACAAAAGGTTGTGCAAATAATTATTTATAATCGCTGGAAGTCCATGTTTATGGAGCTTGTCTTAAAGAATATCAATAGAAACTGAATCAAATGCTCCTTTAATGTCTAAAAATACAGATGCCATTAGTTGTTTTTGAGCGAAGACAATTTGGATGTCAGACGAAAGTAATGCAAGGCAATCATTCGTTCCTTTATTTCTACGGAAGCCAAACTGAGTATCTGACAACAAACCGTTCGTCTCGACCCAAGTATCGAGACGTTGAAGAATAATTTTTCGAACAATTTTCTGATATGAGTTGTGATTGGAAACTGGTTTACCCCGGCTTTTGCATGGCGATAACTTTCACTTGCCTCCAGTCAGAAGGGACAATATTTTGCTCAAGAAACTAGTTGAACAATTCCAACAAACGTCTTTTTGCAAGGTCTTGTAGATTCTCCACCAAGTTGAATTTAATTCTGTCCAATTCAGATGATGATTGGTAAATGATCGCTACCGTGTAAATCAGGAAATACTCTCCAGGTGCAATCTCGTCGAATTGAAGTCGATCAAAGAGATAAAGATATTTTGACAGTCTTTTGGCATCGTTTTCTGCTATCTTTCTCTACCGTCGTTGTGGTCACCACTGAACTTGGTGTGCTGCATGTTCCTGACCTCAGGTATAGTGTTATTGCTCTTGGTGGCGATCAAATGTAATCCTAGCAGTGTAGTACCTCACGATATATGTCGTCTCTTTCGATCCTACGCAGCGTTCAAATTCTGGTACCTGGTAGATCAACACTGGGTTGCTTTAGCACCTCTGTGCCTATGAACCCCTTCGTCTTCGCACCTTTATGCGATGGCACTTCTGTGACTCGTCACTTCTTTGCGCTCGCACCTCTGTGTCTCTACACCTCTGTGCGTTTGAACGGGATGGCCTTCGTTGCTAGCTTTCCAGTCGGCAGAAGCTCCGAATATTGCCTTGGCTATTAGCACCAACAGTTTTAACTACCTGCAGCCGTTAGTTCACGAGCAGTATAATCGAAACACAACCTCTTCGCTTGAATGATTTTTATTGAATGATATCTTTAACTGAACGTTATAAAAGAGGAACCGTGTTCGAGAACCGATCATTTCTTCTTGTGCGTTGGATGGAAGCAGACGTAAGGGCGAGAAGACGCATTCAAGCAGTTTGGCATCATTTTGCACTGCGAGTGGAAATCCGAAATGAAACAATCGACGTCAAAATTTTATATGTGCCTATATGTGTAGCCGTTGAAACCGTCCATTTGTGTAAAAGCTACAAACGAAATCACGTAAAAAGAAGCCTCTTAAGAAAAACTGATTCAGTTTAGCATCATTTGCCCCTGCGAGCGGATGTGTTGCGCTTTGTTCGCAAAGCTGGTTTCAATTCAAACCACAGCGATTGCGTCAGACAGCAGAGCTACTGGTCGTTTGCATTGGAGAGAAAGAAAACGAAAAGTGGACATTGTGCGAAAATCGTTCGGGAAAAACGTTCCGAAATGTGCTAAATATTGTAGAGAATTCCACAATTTGGTCCTTCTAAAAGGCAGAAATGAATCCTGCACAGCATCTCGTTTGTCTCTTTCAATGAAATATGGAAACCCAAAATGTGGTAATCGACGTCAAAATTCTATAATTACCTTTATGGGTGGTTGTTGGAACAGCCAATTTGTGGAAAAGGTATACACCAAATCACGTAAAAAGTTTCACAATTCACACAATCGATCAACTATCAATTCGAATTCGAAAGTATAAAGAAATCGTATCAGTTTTATTCGTATTCACGACATCCAGTTATATCTCTGACATTACACACCCTTACTTTTTTTATGAGTACTCAACTATTCTGGAAATTGCAAAGCTTGCGCTCATACAAAAGCATTTTTAACAGATTTGAATCAGAAAATTTCAAAAAGTCTACTGCATTTTTCAAAGAATCATTGCAGTAAGATTGATAAGAGTGTATTGAATATTATACGTGTGATTTGTATGATGCGATTACGGTACTTTATAGCATCTGATATATAACTGTACCGCATTGACGCAACTAAGTATCCGGGTTTTTGGTTCTTTTGGTTTCTAAATTGATGGAATGCATTGCATTCGTTTCTCATCCAATGTGGTAGTCAGAAGGGTTCATCGTTTTTCCTGGAATGAAAGAATCATTTCGTTATTGGCCCTAAATTATTTTTTGGGTGCCGAATTTACTTCTGCTCATTTAAATTGCAAATCGTTCTGCATTCTTTCGAAAAAGCAGGATGGTGTCGCTTTTGTAAAATCTTTAAATCCTCTTGGAGTTGAAGGTTTCGTTAAATGTGTATTGTGGCACCTATAGATCGTTCAGCATCCTTTCGGGGCGACTTCTTTTTGTTTTGTACTGTTTTTCCACCCCTCCCAATTAACATTTCCTTTACATGTTCCTTTTATCCTTACCTTCGCATCAGGAAAACGACGAGAAGCCACGGCAAGGCACAAATCTACAAATAACTAGGGGAGCGTGCCACTTTTGCCAATAAGTTCTGTTTCTTAAGTCTGAAAACATTATGGAATTGGTGAAAATTTGTCATACAATAAGTTTACAGCCATTAAGAATACATAACATAATACATTTTTTTTACTTTTCTGCTCATTAACACTCCTAATACCAAGCCTAAAAAAGTTACGTGGAGCACCAAGTCTCAAAAAAAGCTGCAACGGTAACTTTGAGCTATCATAGCTCAGTTGTTACTTGACCAATTTCGATAAATTTTACACCCTCGAATTTTGTGAAGTTTGTAGATCATTTTGAGTATATCATCATTGACGATCGTTTAGGAAAAACTAATGAAAATCTGAATTTTTCCCGTTCCAAGTTTTTTTTACAAGCTCAAAATGTGCATTATCTGCATTCATGCGGCACCTGCATCGCGAATCGGATATTGAGAACTTCAACTTTACCGAGTCATAACATTGTTGTTAGTCATCCGATCTTCAAAATTTGTTCACCATTTTAAAGGTACTACTTCCAAAAATAAAATGCACTGAAAAAACGAAAAATAGAGTTGACTACCCAAAGTTATAATGAAAACTGTAGATAGATGACCAAAGAAAAGGTGAGACTTTTTACAATGATCGTAAATATCTCGAAATTCAAAGCGATAATATATATATTATTACATATCATTCGATTGCTAGTGATACCAGCTACAATTTCCGCTCATCTTACAATCTAAAGAAAACATTAAAAAATCGTTGAATTTATAAATATGAATTTTTCATTTTTTTCACATGTTTGTATATAACTCAAAAATTAAAGCGATAACATGTAGTTTTTTTGATTCAGAATATTGGAATCATTACCAGAAACAATGTATTGATGACCAAAATTATGTATCCGTTCAAAGAATCTCAAGAAATTTGGTATAAATACAGAGAATTTCTATTATTGGGAAATTTTGCCAAATAAAATCAAATCAAAACTTTTAAATTTTATGACATATATTTTTTTATTATTTTAGTTGGAAATTTATTATGAACAAAATTTACAAAAAATACTGAAACTTGGATTTTACTGAATATTTAAAAAAATTTAGTGAATAACCTAAAACTCTGAAAATAGTTATATTTTTGTACTGGACAAACGATCTAAACAATTTTTATGCACAAGCCAAACGCAATTGATAACTACTAACATTCTGATTTTGTTTTAGGTTTGCCGTAGAATCTCAAAAAATATGTAAAAGATCGAAAATTTTAAAATTTCCGAGTTAAATTGCATTGCACAGTGGTCCGGATCCACAATTTAGGGGGACAAAAACATTTGTGGCTTAACCTTATACTTTAGAACTATGATGTCTTCAAAACAAATGATCAGTGAAGATAAGTCATATGTCGATGTACATGGTATTAGGGTGGCTCTTATTATTAAGGTGATCCAAAACTTATTTTCCGGATGTGTTGAGATAGAGGACTGCATTCCTCGGCAAAATTGTAGATAAACTTATATCGAGCAGCTTTGCTGAGGACACCATAGTAGTATCTCCAACGGTTTTATTGTTACAGCTATTTTTAAAGAACAACTTAAGGTGTTCCTCACAAAATCAGATTTTTTGCTCTAGCATTTATATTTTTCTCTTTTCGTATTAGGGGCTGTCATAAAAGACTTCACGCCGCAAGGGGAAGGGGGCGTTTCACAAAATGTGACCTTTTGTGACAGGGTGAAGCGGGGAGGGTTGTTGGAATGTGACGTCCAATATTTTCAATGAGCGCATTTTTGAAATACCTAATTATATCACTGGTTTGCCTATTTCCCGAAAAAATCTGCACAATAAACGTTTACATTCTATAGGAAAACGTGGATTTGTTGATGTGAAAGCTTCTTTTTGTAAATTCGAGGAATGAATGATGCAGGAAATCATTTCTGTTGTGATCAGTAAAAGTGCACGATGGGGCGAGTAAATTAGCGAAATTCATAAAATTTGCCTCATATAATTAAAAAGAAAGATGCCTTCATACGGTTTAACTTATGTTATGCACTGACGATTTTAGTCAATGTATATGAGTTTAGGAGCACAAATCGCTTGGAATTATGGAATTTGTAACTTTCGGAAATCTAATGATAGGTAGTAAGCAGATGTGGATAATAACCACACAAAGAATAAAAGAATTTCAAAAAGTTTGTTTGGTAGGTCGCATCGAAATTTCTTGCTTCTTGATGTATTTAAAATTTATTCACCAAAATCATGTTGGCGGAGTAATATCAATAAAATCAGCAAATAATATTAACATATATGCTTTGATTATCAATAATTGAAATGATAAGAAAAACATCTTCAATCATACAGCATGTCATGCAGCTGATAAATTTACCCTCTTTAGCTTGAATATCATACACAGAAGTAACAGCCCGGGTAGAAGTGATTTGCAAACCAATTATTAAACATCTCAATGGTAGATAACATTATTTAGTTTGAAATAAGAGTTAAAATATCAAAAACCATTGATTTTGTCTAATATATCAAGATTCCTTCGATGAAATATCAAGAAAATATGCAGTATTGCTATGACAGCACAGGAACATCAAGACAAGATATGTTGGTAAAATTTGTTATTATTTTGATTTTTGTTCACTATTCACATCTACTCTGGAGGAGTGCAGGTTTGGCTATGGCAATTCAAACGCGCCTGCTGTGTGCTCAAACCTTGTGCTCCTGTTACTTCAAAAAGCGTTTTTTTAGTTTAATCAAAATAGTGCCTCATCATAAACATCATCATCAGCATCAACCAGCTGGAAGTAAAACAAAGTCTTTATCGCTCTGATCACTATGTGGTGTGAAATATATTTTTAAACTAATTTTGCATTGAGCATTGCTATTGCGTATAGAATGCTGTCAAATTAACATTATCAATGTGATTACAATCCAAACTTATTATTACCATAAAACTTTCATCTAGCATTTATTTCTCTTATCCTGTATTCATTTTATTGCGAATGAAACAACGATTGTAAAATCGAACATGGGATGCATCAAACGAGAATATATGTTGAAACTAGGAAACGAGGAGTGGTAGTCAGAAGTTCCTTCTTTTCCCGCAAGGATATCCACAAAGCTACCTGGAGATCACCAAAAAACCGAAAATATTTCTCGGACATCAACAATGTTCGCACCTACCGCAGTGCGAATATAGATTCGGATCACTACTTGGTTGCTGTATGCATGCGCTCAAAACTTTCGACGGTGGCTACCAAACGCCGAAGCCGAACGTCGCGCGGCTCCGGGATGCTCGAGTAGCTCAAGATTACGCGCAGTAGCTGGCAGTGGCACTACCAACGGAAAAGCAGCTTGGTTCAGCTACTCTTGAAGATGGCTGGAGAGACTTCCTTTCTGCCTTAGGTAACACTGCATCAGAAACGCTAGGTACGGCTCCGAACGTAAGGAACGACTGGTTCGACGATGAATGTAAACAGTTAGTGGCCGAGAAGAATGCAACTTGGGTGAGCAAGCTGCAACATCGGACGAGAGCAAACGAGGAGCGATAGACAGGCGCGGAACAGATTAAACTCGGTATCCCGTAGAACAAAGCGCCAACAAGAAGACCGAGATCGCGAAGCGATGGAACAGCTGTTCCGTACTAATGACACAAGGAAGTTTTACGTGAAGGTGAACCGTTCGCGCAGAGTCCATGTACCACAGGCCGATATGTGCAAGGACACCAACGGGAATCTTCTCACGAACCACTGTGAGGTGATCGAGAGGTGGCGGCAGTATTTTGACGAGCACCTTAATGGCGATTTGGCAGAATACGAAAGTGGCGGCGCGGTAAAGAACTTGGGAACGCGTGCGGAGGTCGATAGATTTCCGGTCCCAGACCTCCAAGAAGTCGAGGAGGAGGTTAGCCGGTTGAAAAATAATAAGGCCGCTGGAGTTGACCAACTACCAAGAGAGCTACTAAAATACGGTGGTAATGCACTAGTGAAAGTACTGCACTGTTACCAAGATCCGGGAGGACGAGATTTTACCGGAGGAATGTATGGAAGGAATCGTGTGTCCCATCTACAAAAAGGGTGATAAGCTGGATTGCTGCAATTACCGCGCGATTACTTTGGTGAACGCCGCCTACAAGGTACTCTCCCAAATCTTATGCCGTCGACTTTCACCGATTGCAAACGAATTCGTGGGACAATATCAGGCAGGATTTGTAGGCGAACGCGCTACCACGGACCAAGTGTTCGTTATCCGCCAGGTGTTGCAAAGTGCCGCGAATACAATGTGCCCACATTCATCGATTTCAAAACAGGCTACGACACAATCAATCGAGATAAGCTATGGAAAATCATGCACGACTACGGATTCCCGGACAAATTGATACGATTGGTCAAGGCTACGATGGATCGAGTGATGTGCGTTGTTCGAGTATCGGGGATAAACTCGACTCCCTTTGAAACTCGCAGAGGGCTACGGCAAGGTGATGGCCTTTCGGGTCTGCTATTCAACATTGCTTTGGAGGGTGTGATAAGAAAAGCGAGGATAGACACGAGTGGCACGATTTTCAGAAAGTCCGTCCAGCTACTTGGCTTCGCTGATGATATTGACATTATAGCACACAACTTTGAGAAGATGGAAGATACGTACATCGGACTAAAAGCTGAGGCCAAGCGGATCGGGTTAGACATCAATGTGTTAAAAACAAAGTACATGAAAGGCAGGGGTTCGAGAAAAATAATGTCAGCCACCCATTACGAGTTCTGATTGGCGGTGATGCAATCGGAATGGTCGAAGAGTTCGTGTACTTGGCGTCACTGGTGACTGCCGATAATGACACCAGCAGGAAAATTCAGAGACGCATATTTTCAGGGAATCGTGCCCTCTTTGGACTGCGCAGGACGCTTCGATCGAGCAAAATTCGCCTTCGTACGAAGTTAACTATCTACAATACGCTGATTAAACCGGTTATCCTCTACATGAACGAGTCCTGGACAATACTTGCGTAGGATCAACGCACACTTTTTGAACGGAAGGTGTTGCGAACCATCTTTGGCGGATGGAAGATGGTACGTGGAGAAAGCGAATGAACCATGAACTGCACCAGTTGCTGGGAGGACCAACCCTCGTCCAAACGGCCAAGGTCGAGCGGTTTCGGTTTGCCGGGCATGTTGTTAGAATGTCGGAGAACAACCCGGTTAAAATGATCCTCGATAATGATCCGACCGGTATAAGAAGAAGAGGTGCGCAGCGGGCAAGATGAATCGATAAAATTGAGGACGACCTGCGGACCCTTCGCAGCTACCGAGGCTGGTGGCGTACAGCCATGAACCGAGTTAAATCAAGACGCCTCCTGTATACAGCTGAGATCCGCGTGGTCTACGACTGAAAGAATAATAGTAAGTATGTTGAAACTACGTAAACCGTGCCGTAACGAAACCGGTATTTTCACCAACTCTGTTGATAAGGAGTGTTAAAAGAGCATTTCGCAAAGATACAAAACTGACAATGTTCCATGATTTTGGAAATGTCTCATTGACACGCGTTATCCTTAGTTACAAATTCCTGTAGAATTGCTGTTGTTACTAATGTTCACACCCCTCAGCGGGGGATCAACGATTTCAGACGTAGATCATGTCATGTCTTATCTTGATCATTTGTGGTTTTCCTCCTCCAAGATAAAAGATGATCGAATCATCCAATGATTGAACTTACATGAATCAAGAATCATTTTAGTTCAAAATCACTACCGATTTTGTGTGACGGAATATCAGTACTGATTTTGATTGATGTGATTGAAAGATCACTGGTCAACTGATCTTGAAAAGATCAGATCAGAAGGGATCTTTATTGACAAAGATCACAAGTGATCTTTTGCGACTTTTTCGATCTCTATTTGATGAGATTTTGATCTTTATTTTCTCAGCTCTGTATGCTACACTAAGGAAATATTACTCCTTAGCTAAAGAAATAATATATCTGTGTACCCCTAGGAGGACTGAAACAGATGATTTAAATGTTTCATCAATTCCAATCAAATACTTTTGTTAAATTATATGGTTAATATTAATAAAATAATTTCGATGGCTTTGTAGTTTTAGGGATATTTTTTAATCTAATGACAGCATGTAATAAATCGATTTTTCCATCATATTTGTATGGTTTGTCATACATATTGAGTATGTATTGAGATGAATTTTATTTATTTTGAATTCGTGGCATGTGACATAGGGGGGAGGGGGGTTCTTTGTTGCAGTGACAATTTGTGACAAAAGGAGGGTGGAGAGTCAAAAATTGCCAAAAAATGCGTGACGTCTTTTATGAACAACCCCTTAGGTATCTTTGAACATCTTTTAGAGTTTGTTAAAACCAATTTTTTAATGACTGGCGCATTCAGGTAGCGTTTTCTGAACCGAAGTTATGAGCAAAACTAGTTCAAAAACAGGTTATTTGTAATCTGCTATATCTAACATTGAAACGAACGAAAAAAATTCCGTTTCTTGTTCAAACATTGGGTTTTTTCATTGAAAAATACTCATATCATGTAAGTCATTTATTAGCTATATATGAAAATAATGTATTTTTGTCTTCTTATGTGTTAAATTAATTCAAGTGCATATTCCGGAAGAGATCGTTCTGCGTTCTTCTGGGAATGCAGAATGGTGTCGCTTTTGTTAAATCTCTTAAGGCCTCTCGTTGGTTGGAGGTTTTATCAACCGTGCATATTGGCACCTGCAGATCGTTCAGCATCCTTTAGGGGATGCAGGACGATTTATTTCTTTATGTTTTGTGTTGTTTTCCCATCTCACCCAATTCCCAATACCCTTCCATGTTCCTTTTGTCCTTTCCTTCTTATCAGGAAGTTGATGACAAGCTACGGCAAGGCACAAATCTCCAAATAACTAGGGGAACATGCCACTTGAGCCAATTAGTTCTAACAACATAGGTGTAGGGTTTTATTCAGTAAAAAGCATTGAAACGAAGAGGTTGTTTTTCGAGACGAAGACAACTGTAAGCTGCAAATAGATTGGTTGGTTGGTGCTAATCGCAAAGGCTGCTGCAAAACCAATATTCGGGGCGATTCCAGTTTCATAAGTACCGGGAATAGTGGAACTCACTTCACTGAGAAAGATGGCCTAACCGATCTTAGAACTATTTCATTCTGTAGGTTACACTAGTTCATGCACTAGCTTTCATGGTTTTCAAAAATCAAACAAAACTGTTTTGAAGAATACAGTTTTTATATGAGAATAAGAGGCATCATTACACCACTAGGTATAGGGTGATTTTTTAAGAGCTTGAGAACTTTTTTAAACAATAAAACGCATAAAATTTGCAAAATCTCATCGGTTCTTTATTTTAAACGTTAGATTGGTACATGACATTTACTTTTTGAAGATAATTTCATTTAAATGTTGACCGCGGCTGCGTCTTAGGTGGTCCATTCGGAAAGTCCAATTTTGGGCAACTTTTTCGAGCATTTCGGCCGGAATAGCCCGAATTTCTTCGGAAATGTTGTCTTCCAAAGCTGGAATAGTTACTGGCTTATTTCTGTAGACTTTAGACTTGACGTAGCCCCACAAAAAATAGTCTAAAGGCGTCAAATCGCATGATCTTGGTGGCCAACTTACCGGTCCATTTCTTGAGATGAATTGTTCTCCGAAGTTTTCCCTCAAAATGGCCATAGAATCGCGAGCTGTGTGGCATGTAGCGCCATCTTGTTGAAACCACATGTCAACCGAGTTCAGTTCTTCCATTTTTGGCAACAAAAAGTTTGTTAGCATCGAACGATAGCGATCGCCATTCACTGTAACGTTGCGTCCAACAGCATCTTTGAAAAAATACGGTCCAATGATTCCACCAGCGTACAAACCACACCAAACAGTGCATTTTTCGGGATGCATGGGCAGTTCTTGAACGGCTTCTGGTTGCTCTTCACTCCAAATGCGGCAATTTTGCTTATTTACGTAGCCATTCAACCAGAAATGAGCCTCATCGCTGAACAAAATTTGTCGATAAAAAAGCGGACTTTCCGAATGGACCACCTAAGACGCAGCCGCGGTCAACATTTAAATGAAATTATCTTCAAAAAGTAAATGTCATGTACCAATCTAACGTTTAAAATAAAGAACCGATGAGATTTTGCAAATTTTATGCGTTTTATTGTTTAAAAAAGTTCTCAAGCTCTAAAAAAATCACCCTGTAGATAAAAACAGATTTTACTTAATTTCGTGTGTATTTTTTAGCTAAATTCGGAATTCTACTTTTTCTGAATTGATTACTAATAGAAAATTCAAATAATTTTCAAATTCTATACATTCCGAAATAATTCTAAGTTTGTGATATTTAAATTTTAATATTCTATCGATTATAATTGATGTCGTTGTAGTTGGTTTCTTTTGCCATGGGTTAGTATATGGAATTCATATAATTTTACGTTCTATTTCTTATTGTACAAAGCCATTGAAATAATTTAAAATTTTTGTGTTGTCACAAAATTTATTTTATTCATAAAAACTACAAGGATCAGCCCCAGGGGGTTGTTCGAGCCATTGATGTGGAACAAGGCAATCAAAATTTCTAATGATCTACAATCAAAAAGTTCAATCAATTCGAACCAACACCAAACATCATTTGTCTTGATTTGCATTTGTTTTATAACCGACGAAATTACACCATTAACCCAAATGCATGCAATTATATCTTTGTACATACTTGCGATTTCGATAATTAGGCTTCTCTTCGCCAAGCTTGTGTTCAAGTTTTGTATGCAAGCAGTTTTTTTAGCGTTAAGTTTCTCTACCATTCTGCGATTTCGGTTGAAGCGATAAACTATTTCTCATTATCAATCGAGATCATCTAATATAAATTAGAAATTAATCCTCAGCATTCAAAATTTATCCAGGGGTAGTTGTCAATTTCTCATGGGGAAACGACATAACATGGAATTCCGAGCTTGCATGACACGAGATCAGAGCATACCAATTAAGGGCTGAGGCCAGTCTGCTTTAGGACGTTTTAATGGGCTATTTTCACGCTTCAAATCTGATTTTCTCAGAAACGGTGACGAATATCAAAAAACCCAACTGACAATCTCTTAGAGAATTAGTTTAGATTATTCTGTTAACATTTCAGAATGATTGTTTGATTTTAGCGGTCGGGAAATTCTTTTTTCTGAACGAAGAGTTGCATAGCTGAAAACGGCAACTTTCAACTTGTTGTTTGTTAGTTTAGATGCGATTAGTGCATAAAAACATATATGTTGTCGCGATAAAAATTAAGTGAATGTTATTTTTGTAATGGTAAGTACGTTTCTATGGCGGTACCATTTCTGCCTGGTAACGTAACGAAACATGAGAGAGAAATAAAACCGGCTCATCAAGGCTACCAAACAAGCGGTAGCTTTATTGGATTTTATGTGATGTAGTCAAACTTGTAACCGAAAATATCAAAACTTTCTTGACCACCCGGCCACATCGAGAGTCATTTTACACATTTACGAGAGAGCATGAAGAGAAATGTAATACGCACAGCGAGCGACACGGTTTTACGCTAACAACTGGCATCAGCCCTTAAAGCTTCAAATCGTTTTATGGCACGTTTTTGTCTTGCTGTCTAGCAACAACCTACCTCTAGCATGCTAGGAATAGGACTGAAACGTTAGCTTCAATTTCGCTTCTATTTACAGATTCGCGTGCTTCCAACAGCTTCGCTTTTGCATCGATTGACCAATCAGAGCGATGCTCTCTCTTTGATACATCGCTTACTCCTTCAAAACCGTCGACTATGGCAGGGAAATCCGGTATACTGGAGATTTTTTGCAGACAAAATAGGACACTGCTAGCAATTAATCAACATTTCAATGATATACAATCAATGCGTAGAAATATTTCCTATCAAATGATGAAATAATATTAATAAGTGATACAAAACAGACTGAGCTGTAAGTGTTTAAAACCTGACCACATTTCTGCGTGTAGTTTTTCTTGAGTTTCTGATTTGCACCCCTAATAAAGATGTGTTCCACATCAAAAACAAAATTTACGTCTATTTGAAACAGATGAAATCAACACGGATTCCAATATTTTCACCTTGATTTGCAGAAACGTTGGAACGCAATATATATAATTAATTTTGAAATTTCCGATCTTCTACTGATTTTTTTAGATTTTGCGGAAAACCAAGGGGAGGGCGCGTAGAACAATGTGCCAATCACACATTAACACAATAGCGGCCCTTACACGATCATTAAAAGTGTCATTACTAAGTAATGACACTTCTGCTCAAACGCTCGTCATTACTGCATTACTGTACATCATTACTTTTTAGCATTACATGTTCATTATTAATTATGAGTATTTGTAACTACTCCAGCAATAGCAATATTTTTTATCTTCGTTTAGCTGAAAATAAATTTGATTTGCCATTGAAACGTTAAGGTTAATGAAATATTAACAATTTAAATCTACACTTTGTCATTTTTTCGCGTATAGTTCTAAAGATATTCAGCACTTCCACACAAAAAATAACAAGAAGAAATAATGTTGGAAATGATGGAAAATCCGGAATTCCATCATTACTCGTGTCATTACTGAACTCGTAGATCTTACACGATCATTAAAAGTGTCATTACTTTTTAGTAATGACACTTTTAATGATCGTGTAAGGGCCGCTAATGCGTTGATGCATTTATCAATATTGGAACTTTCGTTTTCATACAGTTACACAGTTGCGGCACACAAAGGGCTCAGTTTTGGCAAGTAGCTGTTTCATGGGGCACAGAGTGGCACACTTAGACTCACAGTATGTCACGTGTTTTTTAGAGGCACAATATAGTTTGTGTTAAGCGACTCTCCCCTTGCGGAAAACCTAAGTTTAGTAGTTATCAATTCGGTTTGGGTTATGCATAAAAATGGTTTAGATCTTTTAGATCTACAAAAACATAATTATTTTTAGAGTTTAGGTATATTTACCAAAATTTTTAAGATTTTCAGTAAAATCCGAGTTTCAGTTTTTTTGTAAATTTTGTTCATAATAAATTTCCAACTAAAATAATAAAACATATATGCCATAAAATTTCAAAGTTTAGATTGTTTTTTTTTTGGCAAAATTTTCCTACTAATAGAAATTCTCTGTATTTGTACCAAATTTCTTGAGATTCTTTGAACGAATATTTAATTTTGATCATCAATACATTGATCCTGGTAATGATTCTAATATTTTGATTAATAAGAATGTACATGTCATCGCTTTAATTTTTGAGTTATATACAAACATGTGAAATATATATTATTTCTAAATTCATCGATTTTTCAATGTTTTCTTTTGATTGTGCAGGAATGGTAGTTGAGCGAAAATTGTAGCTGGTATCACTAGCAATCGAATGATGTGTAAAAATATATAGGTCATCGCTTTGAATTTCGAGATGTTTACGATCTTTGTAAAAAGTCTCACCTTTTCTTAGGTCATCTATCTACAATTTTCATTATAACTTTGGGTTATAATGATTATCGTTTTTTGCAGTGCTTTTTATTTCTGGAAATAGTACCTTTCCAATGGTGAACAAATTTTGAAGATCGGTTGGCTAACAACAAAGTTATGACTCGGTAAATTTGAAGTATTCAATCTATGCGACGTTTATGCCAAAGGAAAGAAAATAGGAAACCAGATAGGGTATATTGGGCGCGTGAAAAAAAACCTGGAACGGGGAAAAATTGAATTTTTATTGGTTTTTCTTTACCAATCATCTCCTACAAAGTTTTTGAATCAATCTACGAACTTCACAAAATTCTAGGGTTTTATTATTATTATTGTAGATTTATTTCGCCTCGATTTTAACCGTTTGGTCTTTCGCCGAGAGGGTACGGTTGTGTGGGGTAGCGGAGTGGTGAAGTGTTGGTCGGGGTATAAGGGGGAAACATAAATTACATGTCATTTAACAGAGTTTGAATTCTGTAAATGTAAATGGTTGATTCTGTTACCGAAGTGTTTTTCACTTTTCCGGTCCGGTTTTGGATGGCTTGTGTGATTAACATGAAGCTGTAGATGGTTTTGCTACTGTCGTTGTTGGGTGAGATTTAAACTTCTTATCCGGAAGAGTTTTTTGATATCCCGGTAGATGGCATCATTTGTCCTGGATTGTAGGGTACATGGCGGGTGATATTCAATCATTTAGGTTTTTGTCCTTACTAAGTTGGTTGCAGTTCGAAAATTGTGTCCAATATTGTTGTTCGTTCATGAGGCTGTTGGAAGCTGATTGTGGAATGTGCTGAGTAGGGGGTTTTCGGTCCGAGCTGTTTCGTAGAACGGTGGTAAGTTGCTGATGCAATGCTAATGACGGCGGGGTCCAGTTTTCGGTGAATGTTGGCCGCTGATGATACTTCTTCAATATTAGATATGTTGGATACTGGCCATGGACGTGTGAAGGTTCGGCCGACTTTATTGATCGGAGCGATTGACTGTTGCCGAATCGGCAGTTTTTTTTTGTGTCGGAGCCTTGGAATGTTGAGTTTGCTATTATTTTCTTTTGGGTAGACTCTGCTACGTTGGGTATGTGTATTCTGTAGGTTCCTGCTGCTTCAGCATCTAGGTGGCCGGGTGACAATCCGGTTGGTATCCTCTTCATGGAAAGGTGGGTATAGTATAGTATTTGTGAGTGTTGGTTTTACAGATTTGCCTTCTATTTTTTAGGAGTTTAGAGGTTTTTGAGTAGATTTGCTTCCTGGAGGAAGTCGATCAGTGTCTGTTCCCTTTGGGGTTATTGCTAAGGATGTCCCGAATGGAGTTGGGGAGGCCGTGTTTTCTTCGGAGTCCTTGGAATTCGGGGCAGAAGGTTAGTATGTGCTCCACGGACAGTGGGACGTTGCATATTAGACAGCGTGGTGGTTGGCACTTGAGATTGTGTGTGCGTGGGTGATTCTGGTATGGCCAGTTCGTAGTCGTGAAAGCGCCCGTTGTTCAATTCTATTGTTCCTGTCGGTCCATTTTTTTGGTTCACCTTTGATTTTTTGGGTGTTGCCGGGGGTGGATCTCCAGGTTTTAATGAAGTTGACTGTGGCTTCGATGTAGAAATTTTTGGTAAGGTCTTCGGGTGGGACTGTTCTGGTGCTATAGTGGTTGCTTGATCTGCCTAGGGCGGCTTGCTGGTCGGCTTCTTCGTTGCCTCGGATACCGGCGTGCCCGGGTATCCAACAGAGGGTAGTGAATTCGTCGAGTTGATCTTCAATTGTTTGGATGAATGGATGTCGGGAGTGGCCTGCTTCGACAGCTGTTAAGGCTGCCAAGGAATCGGATAGGATTAGGGTTGGCGTGTTAGGAGGTTTAGATTTGATGGCGTGGAGGTTTGCTGAGGCTTCAGCCGAAAAGACTGAACATGTTGAGTGTAGGCGGAAGTTGTGGTTGGAGGTTGCGCTGTGAGTTCCGGATCCTAATCGGCAAGTGATAGGGGTAGTTATCTTCGTTTAGATGATGGAAGTGTGTACGAGCTATGTTCGGTTGTGGGCCTGCCCAAAGAAATCGGGTTAAACTAGTATCGATGGGGGGGGGTCTTAGCAAACCACTCCCGTCGACGCAGTCAGGGAGATTTCGCAGTTTTGGGCATATCGGAGCCGTTAGTCGTTCGGTGTAAGCCTTTTGCAATAGTAAGTTGGACACATTCTATGTTTTTGGTCTTTGGCGGAAGTATTCGTTGTTTTTTAATGTTTGTAGGAAGCCGAGGACCCTCTTAAATATGGTTGTTTTAGCGTACCATAGAAAGGGAAGAACTTCTGATTCGACGCAAGCTGGATTGTCCCGGGTTGGCGGTTCAATGCATAGGACGCTGGTCTTACAAGCCAGTTGTCGTATGTTCGAGCCCCTACCTGGAAGGATTCTTAGTGTCAGTAGGATCCATAGTACTAGCCATGCAATGATTCTGTACACTAAGAATCGGCTGCGAAGTCTGTTGAAATAGAAAGGCCAAATTCTACAAAAGGAATGTAATGCCAAGACTTTGCTTTGGATATGCCGGAATGCTTGGAAGAAGGTTGCTAGCCAGCCGGATTGATCTATTGTATAGTGGGGTAAGCATCTTTAGTAAACCTTCAAGGTTCAGGCAGGTGATTTCGGAGCCGTAGAAGATCCGGCGGTTGATTAGGGCCTTGCTGATGTTGAAAGCTGTTCGTCGGTTCCATCGGGGGTGGCAGGAGCTTATTGTTTTGATAAGCAGCAGCCGACAATCGCAGTCTTTTTTAATGTTCTTGAAGTGGTCGTTGAAAGTGAGCTTTCGGTCGATCGTGATGCCGAGTATCTTGGGTAGGCGTCGAAAGGGTATGTTAATGTTGTCCAGTTTAATTGGGTTTCCTGCAGCGACTTGGTGAGTGTTGGAACAATGTGCAATGGCGCATTTCTGGGGTGCTATGGAAAATCCGACAGAGTTCGCCCATTGGCCGATTTTCTTAACCGCGGTTTGGATCTTCCTGCGAATGAGTTTGAGGTTTTTTCCTGTTGAGACGAGGATTATGTCGTCGGCATAGACCAGTATGTGGAGTTTGCTTGTTATGTTTCGGAATACAGGGTTCATTGCAATTAAAAAGAGTGTGACGGCTAGTGCGGAGCCTTGGGGTATCCCGTTGGTTTCGGTGAAGGTTGATGATCGGTTTCCTCCTATGGTAACCTGGAATTGACGATTTTGAAGATAGTTGCTGAGAAATTCATCCATGTTGCCGGTGATTCCTTCTTTAAGTAGCGTGCGCAGTACGCCTTCTCGCCATACTGTATTATAGGCTTTGGCTATGTCTAAGATGGCTTTGTCGGCATGCAGGTTTTGGTCTTTCGCATCGCGTAAAATCTGACCAAGGGGTCCCAGGTGGGTTCCTGTTCCTTGGCCTTGGCGGAAAGCGAATTGTCTTTGGTCGAGCAGTTTGTTAGTCTCTAAATAAGCTGACAGGCGGCGGTTTACCATTCTTTCCATAATTTTACCGATACATGGGAGAAGACTGATGGGACGGAAGTCTTTTACTTTTCTGTTTCCCTTCCCTTTTCTGAATATCTGTTCCTTGTCCTGTCGGGTTGGGTTATTAATTTCGGTTTTTTGTAGTACCCGCAGTGCCTTACGGCGGGCTTTGATGGCGTCGGCCACCTCGGGGCACCAGTATTATTGCGTTGTGATCTTCGATTATTTGGCTCTCTCGTTGGTTGCTTTGGCGTACTCCCCAACGTCCGTGGTGGGTGTTAACATCCCCCAGAATGAGAAATGGGGGATGAATTTCTTCGATTAGTTTGCGGAATTTGTGGTTTAAATTGGAAATGTTTTGTAAATCGAGACGACAAACAAAAACTAATCGTACGATATGCGTCAAAATTTGACAGAATGTGTATAAAAGTGTTGCCAACATTGAGAGAATAAAAGTTTACCGATTGGACAAGCGCGGGAATTTTAAAATGAAAATTCCGGTTCATTTTTGATCATAAGGTACGATTGATTGGGCTATATTTTGCATAATTTGTTCCAGTGTTTCTTTCTAAAAATAATTTCCTAGTTCGTAATTGACGGCTAGGTGTATAAAAATTTAGTTGCGATAATATAGAAGGTGATTGAATGCGTTGAGAAATAATGTCGCTGATAAAATACAGCATTGCAAGCTCGCGGCGTTCTGTAAGTGTTTGAATATTGATGAGCATGCAGCGTGCTCACATGATGGTAGAGGAAATGCTGTCCAGTTTGGTTTACGAAGTGCATATAAAGGAAATTGTTTTTGAATAGATTCGATGCGTTCTTCGTGAATAATATTGTATGGATTGCATACTAGGCTACAATATTCCAAAATAGGTCTGACATATGTAGTGTATAATAATTTTATTGTGTATGGGTCCTGAAAGTTATGACTGAAGCGTTTAATAAAGCCCAGCATGCTATTAGCTTTATTGATTATGGTATTGTAGTGTTCCACAAAAGTGAGTTTGGAGTATAAGATTCCGCCTAAATCTCTTACAATTTTACATTTTTCTACAAGTTTATTTCCTAGATGTATGTTTGTGGATATAGTTTCATTTTTCCTACTGAAAGTTATTGAGTTACATTTTTTTCATTAAGTTGAAGTAGACTTTTGCAGCACCAAATGTGGAATAGATTGATTTCGTTCTGGAGTATTACAGCGTCGTTGATATTTTTTATTTCCATGAAGAGTTTCATGTCGTCTGCATATATAAGCACTTTCAGATTTTTGAGTATGAAGGAAATGTCGTTTATATGTAAAATGAAAAGGAGAGGCCCTAAGTGAGAACCCTGAGGTACGAGAGAAGTTACATTAATTGGTCCAGACAGAGTATTTTGGAAGCGGACTACCTGCACACGATTCGTCAAGTATGATTTGAGCCATTCCAGAATGCCATATTTTTGTAGTTTGTGTAGAAGTAATGGTATGTCAATACGGTCGAAGGATTTGCTAAAGTCAGTGTAGAGAGTTTCTACGTAGTTGCCGGCGTCCATTGCATTCAGAGTGAATGTCATAAATTCTAAGAGATTTGTTGTAGTTGAGCGGCCTTTAAAAAAGCCATGTTGTTTGATTGTTATTATATTTTTAAGTTGATGAAAAAGTTTTTCGTTTACAATTTTTTCAAATAATTTTGGAATGCATGAAATGATGGCTATTCCACGGTAGTTCCGAATGTTAGATTTTTTTGGAAGATTTCCATGCCTAGGAAAAGTACATTTATTAAGTGATAAGTTAAAAAGTAGTTGTAGTGGTAGTGTAAGTTCTTCAGCAAGATTTTTTTTAAATATTGGTGGTATACTGTCAGGTCCAGGCCCTTTTGAGGCGTCTAAGTTTTTCAGTGCTGTCGAAATGTCATGTTCTGATAGATAGTTTACAGAGATGGAGTTGGAAAATGATGGTATGAAAGAGAAGTATTCATGGTCACGGTCAGTTTCTGAATAAGATGTGTATAATTCTTGAAAAAAATTTGCAAATTGATTGCAGATTTCTGTACTATTTTTCCCTACATGTTCGTCAAGGTGCATTTGAGATGGAAAATTGTTGCTTTTTAGTTTAGTTTTTGTGTAGTTATAAAAGTTCTTAGGACAAGTCTTTATTTCGTTTTCAATTTTGCGGTTATATTCTTCATGTGCTGTGTTAATGGCTATTTTGAGTTGATTGCATAGGTTTAAGTAATTTTAAAGATGAGCATCACTTTTTTTTGTTTGTAAGTTTTGTGTGCTTTTTGCTTCCTATTTTTCAAATGCTTTAGTTGTGAATTGAACCATACAGGTAATTTGTCGTTATGATTCTTCTTCTTTTCATAGGCAAAGTTCCAGCTAATATTTTGTTTATAATGTGGTAGAATTTGTTTACTTCGACGTCGACATTTCCTTCTGTACTCAGTATGTTACGCCAATTTATTATACTTAGTCTACACCTGACTTCTTCAAAGTCAATTTTATTGTATTCCGGCACTTCCTCATATTCCAAGTCGTAGGGAAGGGATGCATTGTGTGTAAATAATGAATATTCCATTGCGGTGTGAAATGCTTCATTTTTCCATAATGGCAGGTCTGATGCATTCACACAGAAGTCTTCTGTGCAATTGGTGAAACGAAGGTTTAAATATGTGTTTTGTTGATTTTTACGGAGTTTACTTGGTGTAGGCCAAACTTAGAAATATTGTCGAAAAAGTAGTGCAATGTTTCGTTTTCTCCTACGACTGGAAGTAAGATTGATTCATTTTCAATGTCAGAAATGAAGTCCGCATTACGTTGATTGAAGTCGCCAAAAATATGAACCTTTACTTCAGGTTCCATATTCGAATTAATTGTGTCTAAAGATTGAAAGAATAATTCAAAAGAGAATTTGTTCGCATTTTCGGGTGGGAAGTAGACAGAGCAGTAAATATGTTCTTCTCCCAATATTGAGACTATGGCCCATACATGCTCAAATTCTTTATATTTAGGAGTAATAATTTCTTCAGAAGTAAAGCAAGCGTTAATGGCTATGAGGACTCCACCTCCAGATTTTTTTCTGACATAGAGATAAATTTCGGTCGTGCCGAAATACGTTAAAATTATTTCCAAATACTTCTTCGCTTCTTACACTTTCATCCCAGCTGCTTTCAGTTCCAAGGATTACGTCGAAAGAAGAGATTATCAAATTTTGATGAATTTCTTTCATTTTGGCCATAATGGCAGGTCTGATGCAATAGACCAAAATTTCAGTCACATTTTGTCTGTGAAGCGAGAATTCTGGAATACTTACATTACTAATTCCTGTGTCTATTCCTTCGTCAAAGGGTGTTGTTATTTCCAAAAATTCGACCTTGTAAAATTGTGTTCGGCTTCAGCGCTTCCTTAGGTTTCATTCCATATTCCTGATGCACTTCGATGCAGATTCGTAGCAGGTGGTCAGGTGTTGTTGGAAGGCCTTCTGATGCTAATAGCATTTTTATACTAGTTGGTGTCATACCCTCGATGCATACTGTAGGTTGTTGATTTTTCATGTATGACAAATACAGACGGACGACGTGCATTATTTTCGGGTCACGAAGCCTTGCTTTTAAGAAGCGTTTGTCGCCATTTGCAGATTGTGAAGTAAGGCGTACAATGGGAGGTCGCATTGGATCAATTTCGAATTGGCTGTCTGTATTCATGCCCTGTGATATTGCCGATGTATTTATGTTCTGTGATATTGAAGATGTGTTCACATAGTTAGTGGATGGGGCAGCTTCGATGTCATTACTTCCTAAGACCGGAGTAGTGTTGTTTTGAATACTTCTTGTTCCTTTGTTAGGGGTTGATTGTTTCACCTTTTTGAAAATTTAATAATTTTGAGGCAATATCTGCACCTGGATGCCCGGAGAATTGAACCCGTGCAGCTGCTAGTAAGTCCTTGCCCAAGGGTAAGGTATATTGTAATGACAAATTATTGTTATTGTTGTGACAGGTATTGTTACTATTTGTGTTGAAATTGCTGTTGGAGTGCCCGTTGTTGTCGTTGTTGTTATTGTTGTTGTTGTTGTTGATGATACTGCTGTGATTGTTGCTGTTGTTGTCGTGTTTGCTGTTGTAGTAGTTGTTGTTTTTACTGCGTATACTGTTGTGGTTGTTGTTGAAATTTGTATTATTTTGTTGTTTTCGCTTCCGATGTTTCCGTCTGAGGTTTGCTTTTTCTGCTTGTTTTTCTTGCAGCCGTCGAAAGCGCTGTTTCTTGTCATACTCACTCCAGTCTCGTTTCCAGATTTTTTTACTTCCGATGAAGCGCCAGTCACTATCACATGCTTGAATTGGGTCGTTGATTTACCCAAATCTTCAGCAAGAGATTCGGGCATACTTATAGTTTCTGATAGCTTAGAAAATTCCAGTGATATTTTTTTTCTGTTGCAGTATTAATGTGGTTTATTTTGGTCAGTTCCGTTTGAATATCGGTCAATAATGACTCGATATGATTAAATGATTCATTCGATATGGCCGTGGTTTTCAGGTACTGAATAAAGCTTGCTTCATTTAGAATTGGAACAAACTTTTGCTCATATTGTGGCGCTCCTGGTGGACGGATTTAGAAGCTTTTGGCGCCCACGTGTCGGGAATTTTGTCAGCTTTACGTATGATTTTTGACATTCCGAAAATCGACTGTACTTTGTAAACAATCAACATGGAAGCCGAAAGAAGGAAAAAAATTGTGCATAGTTATTTGGAAAATCCATTGTGGTCTGCATCTAGGCTAGCTGAACACGCGTTATCAAACGGTATAAGAAAACATTGACGACGATTCGGAAGCCTCAAGCCGATCGTCGGAGTCGAACTGACGACCGGAAATTGCGTGGTAAGATTTTGAAGACGATTAAGAGGAATCCTAATCTGTCGGATCGTGATTTGGCCAGAAAACTCGGTGCTGCCCATAGTACCGTGAGGAGAACTCGACTCCGGGAAGGAATCAAGTCGTATCGAGCTAGCAAACAGCCAAATCGGACCATGATACAGAATAGTGTGGTCAAAATTCGTGCTCGGAAACTATATGACCAGGTGCTGACCAAGTTCAACGGGTGTCTTCTGATGGACGATGAAACCTGTGTCAAGGCTGACTTCGGTCAAATCCCAGGTCAAAAATTTTACTTGGCAACGGCTCGGGGGGATGTTCCAGCCAAATTTAAATTTGTTTTTGCCGACAAATTTGCAAGAAAATTTATGATTTGGCCGGGCATTTGCAGCTGCGGCAAAAAACGAAAGTTTTCGTTACAAATAAGACAATGACATCGGAACTATACCAAAATGAGTGTCTCCAAAAACGAATTTTGCCGTTCTTTCGATCCCACGACCATCCTGTAATGTTTTGGCCAGATTTGGCAAGCTGTCATTGCAGCAAAGCCGTTTAAGAATGGTGAAAGAGAAAGTGGTCTAGTTTGTTCCGAAAAACCTTAACCCACTCAACTGCCCCCAGTTCCGCCCTATTGAGAAATACTGGGCAATCATGAAGAGGAGACTCAAGGCAAAGGGAAACGTTGTCAAAGACATCAATCAGATGACGACCTGGTGAAATAAGATAGCTAAAACGATGGACGAAGAAGGTGCGCGCCGCCTACTGAGCCGTGTTACAGGAAAAATTCGAGAATTCCTTCAAAACCGTGACGAATAATTTTATCCGTATTTTTTCTTAAAAGTATGAAGAAAACGCTACATTTGTATAAAAAAAGATCTTGAATACAATAATAAATAACTGAAATACAGGCAATTGTCTTTGTTCCAATTCTATTTGAAGCTTTAAGCTTTAAGAGCCTGATTGGAGTCTGACTGGACCTTAATACTGTCCGTTAATTTTTTTCTGCTGGCGTGTGAGTTCCTTCAAATTGTATTGTTCGTAATAGTCCTCCTGATATTCGATGCATAAAGGAAGCATGAATGTACGCAGCAGTTCTTAATTATTTCGCTGAACGCCAATACAGGCGGAGTGAAATTTCCTTCCGCAGGTTCCACTGCAATTCCAAAGAGAACGATTATCGTTCAGTGCACAGTTGACGACCCCGCACTTTGCCATACTGCACCAGGCGATACGATAAAAAAATATACACGCGACAAGGTTGTCGAGAGAAAAAAAATATATGTGTAATTTAAGCACTACGCGACACGGGTCAAGAAATGTAAAAGTAAATACTAAATAATTTGCGCGCGCGGGTTTGTGGCACAATGCCCAAAAAGCACCCGTTCACTCGGGCGGTTGAAATGACAATGCGTTTGCGTAGGACTACGTCTGTGTTTTTATATAGGAATACGAATTCGAAATTCGGAAAACCTTGCAAACAATGGTCAGGTCGAATGAATTTGAGTAGATACAAATTTGTACAAACTGTCGATTTGTATGTGCATTCTCTCCGTTGTGCTCTTAAGGTCATCGTCCAAGTACCATGCGCGCGGGTGGTTTTAGGAAATGTTTGATGGAAATTTTGAAAAATTTGCCAAAACCAAAAACATACAGACCTTTGAAATACATTCATCTATCTACAGGGTGAAAATGGCTGGAAAATTCGGAGGATTTTCCGAGTCTTATCAAAAATAGCTCTGAAAAATGAGTGTTTTTGTGATCTTTCACAATTATCTGGAAAAATAAAGCGATGACATAAACTTTTTTTTTCAAATAAACTTTATTATGGATACAAAGATTACATTCGGACACATTTTTAGAAAACCTTTTCACGCTTTTCATAGAAAATCCACGAATTTCAAAAATTTCCACTAAATCGGTCATTTGAAATTGGTTGATTTTCCATAAAAAGCATGAAAAGGTTTTCCAAAAATGTTTCAGAATGTGATGTTGGTTGCCAGCATAAGGTTTTTTTGGAAAAAAAAATTTCATTCCATCGAATTATTTTTTCAAATGATTGTGAAAAATTACAAAAAAAGCTCATTTTTTCAGTGCTATTTTTGATAAGACTCGGAAAATCCTCCGAATTTTCCGGCCATTTTCACCCTGTGGATAGATAAAAGTATTTCAAAGGTCTGTATGTTTTTGGTTTTGTCGAATTTTTCAAAATTTCCATCGAAAATTTCCTAAAACCACCCGCGCGCATGGTACTTGCACGATGGCCTTAATCTCTTAATCCTCTCGGATGTAGTCTCTCCGATCAAACTGCCAATAATAAAGGCATCCAAGTAACGTAGCTTGGTCATCAGTACTAAGATGTATGGACCGAAGGAACTTCTTAGGGGAGACACATCACTTTCATCCTCACAAAGAAGTAGAAAGTCATCTGTATACGCAAGAATACACGGTAACTTGTTAGTTCCTCGATGCTCAACGCTGATAACCGGCATAAATTTTTTAAGAGTCATTAATGCATAATGTAACAAAATTATGAATAAGGTTGGACGACTAAGAGGACAGTTCTGTTTGATACATCGAGCCCGGAATACCACTGAATTGTTGTCTTCTAAACCACACAGCACTGAATAATACGATTGATGGACGCAGGAGAAACCAATATCCAGCAACACAGACATGAGTTTCCGATATTAACCGTATCAAAAGCCTACGAATCAAATCCAGGGATACCAAAATAGTATTAACCTTACGCCATCGCTCATCGAGGATACGTCTCAAGATAAATATCTGATCTGGAGCACTACGGCCATTTTGGAATATCATAAGGTAATATAGTAACGGAGGGATATACTATTGAAGACGTCTTAACAAGAGTATCGAATATACCTTGTACATAACAGTACATAAGCTTGTACATCGATAATCCAAAGTTGATTGAGTATCAAGCACCTTAGCAATAAGAACTTGGAGGGGTGATATCCAAGAACAATTTTCCACTTCAATACTTCTACTACTACATACAACTAACTTTTACATTTAAGGAAATCAAATAAAATGTCAGCAAAAGTACGGAGTAGAACCACTGCAATGCAAGTAAAACAACATAAACCATGCTAAAGGTAAGAAAAACAACTGTTTCCTCATAATGAAAGAGGTGTTTGTATGGCGCGCATGTGCTTCTTCGGCCTGATACAAAGTATTAATAGGGAGGAATTGCATTTTGGACAGGGCTGTTTACAGTGTATTAGTAACCTTTTCTACCATTGCGGTGCTACTGTGTTGGCCCTAGCGAATCGCAAGAGTGATCCGTATTGGTATATAACTACAATATATATATATATATATATATATATATATATATATATATATATATATATATATATATATATATATATATATATATATATATATATATATATATATATATATATATATATATATATATATATATATTTATATATATTTATAAATATATATATATATATATATATATATATATATATATATATATATATATATATATATATATATATATATATATATATATATATATATATATATATATAAGTAAAATTTCTTCAGCGACGGATCTGATTTTTAAAATAAACTACTTTATACTGTTCAACGGTTAGACTGAAAGTGATTTATTACAATTTAGAAAAGGTTTACAGAGGCCTCTCTTGTCCCTAAATTCTCTGGAAAAGATACTTTATTTCGTTAACTTCTCCTTCCTCGAGTTCGGCACGTCCCGGGCCGATACTGTTTGGTCTTTCCGAATTTGGTTTTGGTGGTTGGTCGTCTTTGTTGAATAGCTTACTCTGTCTAATGAACTTTATCAAACAGATGAATTATATTAACCCTAAAATTATACTAAATATGGACAGGCCCGTATGTATTAGGTATTTTGTCGAATGTATAGTTTGTAGATATTCCAACTTTTGTCTGTTGAGTATTTGAAATGTGTGCCGTTTTATCTACTGTAACGGTTTCCAAAAACTTTTCTTATATCTTGATTCCTTCGAACGGTATAACGATTGCGGGTCGTTTTATGTGCAACTCGAAGCTACTATAGGTTTTGTCGTTTACAGAGACGGAGTAATTTGTGAAGTGTATGAGAAAAGTTCCAGAGATATTCGTCAGGTTGCAAACGGTTATCAATTCAACCAAGGTGATATTTTTGATTACAATATGGTTATCTGTCAATGGTTTTATTTCGGTGTCGGTTGCTGATTCGACGAATGAAAATTTTCGGACAGTCCTCTCAGTATATTAGAGTAACAGTCATCTTTTGACACGTCTTGTAGATTTTTAGAGTTGCAGAGTAGCTCGCTTTCAATTTTTTGGCATGGGGTGGTAAGAAAATAGGAGGTTTCTTTACTGATTATAGCTGTGCGGGTTGGTAATTTTAAAACTTTTCCAGCGATAGGTAACGGTTTCAAGAGTATGATGGTAAAGCTGCCGGGTATGAATTGGGGTACCAAGATAATAAAGTATATTTTTGATGATTGGTGAACGGCTTCCAGGTCTAGATACTCGTAGGCTTGATCCGTAGTTAATAAGGCAATGTTTTGTTCTTCTAATCTATTGCTGACAAATCTAATTTCTTCTGCTTCCAGAAATCTCTTAGATATTACATTTGCTTTTGCTAATTGAATTGCTTCAAAAATTGAGTTAAGATGATTTATAACTACGTCTAGCTGATATGAAATTTTGAAGATGTTTCCTAGAGCTGTAATGTTATGGTTAATATTTCGATTATTGATTAGGTCCTGTCTCATTGCAATTATTTGTTTTGTAATTTTTGTTTGTTGTTCATTAATGTTCTCTACTAGCCTATTTATCCTCAATGTGTTTGTTGGTGTGTACCTGTTTATTATTTTCCCTGACTAGGTAATTATTTGCATTTCTGAGCTCCTCCAGGTCACGGTTTATGTGCATCAGATCATTATCATCTAGATTTCCTGTTATCATCTTAATACCTGAGCCTAAAGCATTTGTTAATTTGTTTTGTGGAATACCGTGCTTTTCTTTTGTTACGAATTCCTTGGAACCTGATAAAAACTTCATCATTCGGTTCTAGTGCTGGTTCATGTTCGCGTTTTTCATTTCGTTGTTCATGGTGTTTTTTCTGAATGCGTTTTAATTGTGGCCCGACTTCGGCATATAGTTGGTCTCGTTTCCCAACCATATCTTCGATGTCGAGTGGTCTTTCTTCATTATCTCTTAAGCCAAAAAAGATTTCCCATGGCTTAAGATTCGTCACCGAATGAATTGTCTCGCTGTACAGGGTGCATGCAATTCGAAACACTTCTTTACTTGTTAAGGTAGCGCTTCGCCGTGGTCACGGGAGTTCGCTGTCTATCCCGGGGTTTCACACACTTTACCCAAAATTGTTTGAAAACGGTAATGAAAACGGAAATTCCAAGAACATACGATTCTAGATAATTAATTTTTCTATCGATTCGTATATAAACTGTGCCTGATAAACGTTTTTATCGAAAGATTTCGTGCGAGTTTTAAAAATAAATGAGTTTTTCCTTATTCTTTCGCACGCACACAATGTCAACGCATGCAAAATCGCACGAAATCTCGCGAAAGAAAAGCTTTCTAACTAATATTTTTCGCCAAATGCATAGTAAAATCATTTACCTACAATCGTATGTTTTTGATTTTTCGTGAATCGGGTTAGTATTGGAGTAATTTGCAATTTAGAGTGAAATTTCGGCGACAAAGCAAGAGGAAGCAGTGAGTTGTCTCGCTTCGACTTGACCACGGCGAAGCGCTACCTTAATCGCTCATATTTATCTTTTATGCATCTATAGATTTCTGCCAGTGTGGAATGGAATTTTTCGACTATTCCATTGGTTTCATTATCCGAAACTATCAATTTTGGCCTTCCATACCGACTAAACAAGTCAAGAAGAGCTTTTCTCAAGTCAGGTATGCTTCTGGATTTTATTGGGATTAGGGTCGCAAACCTAGAAAATTTGTCGACAGCTGATAGAAACATATCTGGTTGTGAAATGGAAATATAAACGTGAACAATCTCTAAAGGTTTTTTTGGGAATTGGAGATTCAGCTAATGTTATCTTGAATGGGTTTCGATCGTACTTCATTTTGTTACAAATGGGGCAAAGTTTTATGTATTGTCGAATTTTTTTCTTCATTAGGGGAACATAGTATTTTCTGGCTATTGCTTTTTGGTTTTCCCATATGCCTCGATGGGATTCTTCGTGTACAGTTTCGATAATCTGGTCCTGTTCTTCTTCGGTTTTAAGTCTTGTAAAATGTTTTGGGTTATTCTAACCTTAAAAGTTTTGCATCTATTGAAGTAATTTTTGTAAACGAGTTGGATGGTAGGGATAACACGTTTAGGACAGTAAATGCAATTATTTTCCTAGGGTTCATGTATTCTTTGAATATTTTGATGATAAAAGGAACACCAAATGCTACCTTTTTCAGTGTTCTTCGGTATACTCGGGGAAAAATTTGCTCTAACTGTTCTTCGTCTCGATCTGAGAATTCAAGAACAATTTGATTAGAATAGTAATTTAAAGGGTGTAACAGCCGAATGTACAGTTGCATTGTCTGTGTTAGTATCATCTTCTAACTCGTTAGCATTAATTTCTAACCGAGAGAGAGCATCCGCTATAGTATGCTGTTTACCCGGTCTGTATCTTATCTCGTAATCAAATTCTCCTAAAGCCAATCTCCAACGAATTAGTATGCTGTTAGGATTTTTAAGGTTCAAACCATAGGTCAATGGTTGGTGATCGGTGTAGAGAATAAATTTTCTGCCAAAAAGATAAGGCCTAAAATATTTACAGGCCCACACGATAGCCAATAGTTCTATTTTTATAGTGGTGAGGTTTTCTTCCGATTTAGTTAGCGTCCGTGAAGCGAAGGCTATGGGTTTGTCATAACCGATAGCTCCTTGGGATAGCACGGCATCTATTGCGTCCGTAGTTAAAATAAATTCTTTACTGAAATCTGGGTATTGAAGAACTGTGCTACTAGTTAAAATATTTTTTGCATTTTTCGAAGGTTTCCGTGAATTCCTCAGTACGTTGAATTGTTTCACCTTTTCTTAAACATTTCGTTAATGGCTTTGCTATTCGGGCAAAATCTCGAATAAATTTTTTATAACATAGTAACCTACCACTCCGAGAAATCCTCGTAGCTCTTTTTCATTTTTGGGTAATGGCTAATTTTTTATCACACTTATTTTGTTCGGTTCGGGTTTTACACCATCTGCTGTCACGAGATGCCCTAGAAAAGAAACTTCTTTATGAAGCAACTCGCTCTTATCAAGTTGATTCTTTATATTGTATTCTTTCAGACATTCGAAAATCTTCTTCAAGTTTTCCATGTGTTCTTGTAAGCTCATGGAAAATACGATAATGTCATCCATATAAACGAGACATATCTTTCCAATGTATTTTCGAAGAATGTTTTCCATTACTCGTTGAAAATGATAGATAGAGCATTACGAAGGCCAAATGGCATTCGAAGAAACTCGTAGTGCCCATGATCGACACTAAAAGCTGTCTTCGGGATATCTTCCTCATGAACCTCGATCTGGTTAAATCCAGATACCAGGTCTAAAGTAGTGAAATATTGCGATCTGCCCAATTTATCCAAAATATCGGTAATATTGGGAATGGGGTACCTATCTTCATTTGTCTTGGGCCCATTTTTGCCTACCGGAAGCATCTAGTTTTTTCGCAACCACCCATACCGGTGAGGACCATGGACTATTGGAAGGTTGTATAATTCTTTGGTCTAGCATTTTTGAAATTTGTTTTTGGATTTCTGCTTTATGGCAGTAAGGATAACGGTACGATTTTGCGTATCATCTTTCGTTGAAATGCGGTGTCTAATTGCGTTTGTAAATGATAAATTTTGGTCTTCTAAGTGGAAAATATCTTCAAATTTTTTAACAAGTTTCAGAAGTTTACAAGCTTCTTCTTGGTTCAAATGATCTAATCTTAATTGTGAGGTAAAGTTAAACCTTTTCTTGCATGTTGTGAATTGAGGGGTGCCAAATTCGAAATTATTAATTTCCGCAAAGAGTGGACTATTTGGGTTTATTTTGACATCTGCGTTCGTGAGATTCGTTAAAATTACTGTGGCTTTATTATTATAGGCTTTGTAAATACCTGGTGCTACGGCTACGTCGGATGTGAGAGGCAGAAGGGTTTGAATATAAAAATCACCATTCGGTGCATTGGTAGGTAGTTCAGCAATCACGTCTTCGTTACAATTTAGTTTCAATGTGTAGGTTGTAGGATATTTTCTCATCATTGAAATTGTATAATTAAGGAATTTATTAGAGTTATTTGAACAGTCAGTTGTGGCTTCTAGGGATTGAAGAGTTTCATATCCAATCAATCCATCGAAGAAATCATGAAACTTGAATAAGTAAAATTTTCCAGGTTGCTGATTAATGAATGGAGAGAAAAATATAAATTTATCTATTTCGTGCTTTTTGCTCACGTTTCGTACATACATTGGAGTAGTTCTAAGTATTGATTTGTTTTTCACATTTGCAGGGTTAATATAATTTTTGTTTGAGCCGGTGTCTATCAAAAATTTTAGGTTGCCTAACTCGGTATCAATTTGAATGTATGGGATAAAATTCCTATCTTTTATTTTTCTGGCGGTGGTTAAAAATCCGCCGGAAAATTTAAATTGTCTTCAGTACTAGCATCTACATTTTCAATTGCTAACTGTTGACCTTCTAGTTTAGGATGAGAATTTTGATCGTATGCATTTTGGCTTGTGGTATTAATTTCTGGAATACCAAATGTGTTTGAATAGTCGAATTGTTCGTAAGGGTTATGGTAAGGGGTTATATCTGGATAGTAACTAAAATGTTCATAGAATGGATCAAAATACGGTGTTTGTTCAATGGTATGTAATTCTTCTACGTTGAATCCAGGTTGACCTGTTGATATGGTCTTGGGTTCGAAAACGATCCTAGACGGCATTGTCACAAATTTTAGCATGCCCGTATTATAGTACGGTTTCTGAGGGAATCCGTTAGTTTGTATTGGCGTTTTATAGGCTGGAAGAAATGGATTTTTCGGTGGCCTGGGGGGTGCATTGTTAATGATCGGTGTCAATTTTTTCTGGAAGTTTTGTTCTTCTATACAGGCATCGAAGGCTTCTTTCAAAGTGTATGGTTTTCTCGCACGTCCATTTCCACCAATGAACTCTTTCAATCCGCCTAAAAAAACTTTCCCATTCGAGGCCAGTGCCATAAACCTCTAAGATCGTATCGGCTTCACCGATTATTTTATTCCGAATGGCTTGGATCCACACCTCTAAAAAAGGTGTGTTTCCCATAGCTCTCAAAAAGAAAATTAAATTGTCCACAGCTTTTATGAATGAGTTCATTTTGACGGGGTTTCCGTCAAAAATTGGGAGGTCCCTGATCGCTTGTGGTGTTTGAAGTGAACGAATAATTCGATCAGCTTCGTTCATGATCCGCTCGGTAGCAGCGGCTGCCGTTTCTTCTTCGTTTGGAATAAGATTCATAGTAAATTTTATTAGGGTTTGTTAAACTAGTCACTTGGTTACTTGGTTATCAAACTTAAATATTTTTTTGTTTTCACTTGTACTTCTTCTTTCACTTTCACAACACTCTATAAAATAATATGAATTTGCACTTACCTATAGGTTTTGCGATAATCCGTCGCAGCGTATTTTAGCGATTTCCTCTCGCTGGGTTTATTGTCAGTTTTCCGGTGGTAGTGCTGCTACTCCTCGATAAGCCGTCGAAGATTCGAACGCCACACTTTTTCACTCGCGACACTAAGATCCTTTACGACTGCGCCAGTTAAATTACTTCGACGACGGATATGATTTTTTAAAAAAAAACTCTGTACTGTTCAACGGTTAGACTGAAAGTGATTTATTACAATTTAGAAAAGGTTTACAGAGGCCTCTCTTGTCCCTAAATTCTCTGGAAAAGATACTTTATACACCCAAACCTCCATTTACGTACCTTATATATGTATGTATGTATGCTTGCACACTCTCCCATGGTCGCTTTCACTTCACCAATATTTATATGTATAAAGAAATACAAATATTTGCACACATGCGTACGTATATTAATACATATATACATAGGGTAAGGGCTCCCTATTTCATCTCATTTGTAAGGACGTCGCCTTCAAACCCCGATTTAGCCACTAAAATCACTGTAACTATTTCATATTATTGCTTCATTCGCCTTGCTCCACGTTGAGAATTGATTAACATTTCTTGAAAATTCAACTTATGTTTTTAAAACAGCTAAAAACGCTAATGATGTTTTCACTACTCTGCTCCTAATTTCATCTCAATGGATTTTTATCCATCCTACCGTTGATCTTTTATTCATCCTATAAATTAGCAATGGCGACAGCAATCAAAACAAAATATTCCACCTATACACTCTCACCCCCATACGCATGGCTGCCAGATGGCTGACTAAATGCTGCCAGGTGGAAAAATATGGCTGGGCAGACATTCTGGTGACCGACTGCCTCACCGCTGCCAGATATACAACTCAAACGATACAACCGTACCCACCAGGATTTTTCCACATTATTATTATTGGTAAAAAATTTACTCGTTGAATTATCTAATTAATGGGGCAATGACTTACGGAGATCGAAAGAACTATCTTTTAACATCATTTTATTAGTAAAAACAGATAGAGCAGATATCGAATTTCTATGCAACGGAATATCTATTTTCTATGAAAATATCTGGCATATCTGTGCACAGCCGATGAAACACACACACACACACTTCACAGCGTTATTTTGGCGTATAGCGGCATAAAACCAGTGCTACTAGATTTGCCACAATGGTTATTTCATTAGTATTTAACACGTTCTTTCTCGTAATATTCGAAGCTGAAACAGTTTTATTGAAATATTAATATCAATAATATAATTAAACTAATGTCACAGATACAAAAAACATACTTTTTGATGATAATTTGAAGAAGATAAACATTTTTTTTTTACGTTTCGTCTTTGACTCATCAGTGCAGAGCAGTTCAAATTGAACTGCTTAGTGCTAAACTCGGCAGTTCAATTTGAGCCGCTAAGCAGACGTAAAGTTTCTGCTACTTCCAGAACACTTTTTGTTTTGCAACGAAGTGCAATGTCTTTTCTGACGTGCCGAACGAAACGTGTTTTCGACTATTTCTGGCCGATGCAGGTATGGTCATTTAGGGGTTAGCCAAATTTTGTGCTAGGGCAGTGCAGAGCAGCTCAAATTGAACTGCTTAGTGCTAAACTCGGCAGTTCAATTTGAACCGCTAAGCAGACGTAAAATTTCTGCTACTTACAGAACACTTTTTGTTTTGCAACGAAGTGCAATGTCTTCTCTGACGTGCCGAACGAAAACGTGTTTTCGACTATTTCTGGCCGATGCAGGTATGGTCATTTAGGGGTTAGCCAAATTTTGTGCTAGGGCACATAACCGTTTTCATTATTTTTACGTTTCGTCTTTGACTCATCAGTGCAGAGCAGTTCAAATTGAACTGCTTAGTGCTAAACTCGGCAGTTCAATTTGATCCGCTAAGCAGACGTAAAGTTTCTGCTACTTACAGAACACTTTTTGTTTTGCAACGAAGTGCAATGTCTTTTCTGACGTGCCGAACGAAAACGTGTTTTCGACTATTTCTGGCCGATGCAGGTATGGTCATTTAGGGGTTAGCCAAATTTTGTGCTTGGGCACATAACCGTTTTCATTATTTTTACGTTTCGTCTTTGACTCATCAGTGCAGAGCAGTTCAAATTGAACTGCTTAGTGCTAAACTCGGCAGTTCAATTTGGACCGCTAAGCAGACGTAAAGTTTCTGCTACTTACAGAACACTTTTTGTTTTGCAACGAAATGCAATGTCCTTTCTGACGTGCCGAACGAAAACGTGTTTTCGACTATTTCTGGCCGATGCAGGTATGGTCATTTAGGAGTTAGCCGAATTTTGTGCTAGGGCACATAACCGTTTTCATTATTTTTACGTTTCGTCTTTGACTCATCAGTGCAGAGCAGTTCAAGTTGAACTGCTTAGTGCTAAACTCGGCAGTACAATTTGAACCGCTAATTAGACGTAAAGTTTCTGCTACTTACAGAACACTTTTTGTTTTGCAACGAAGTGCAATGTCTTTTCTGACGTGCCGAACGAAAACGTGTTTTCGACTATTTCTGGCCGATGCAGGTATGGTCATTTAGGGGTTAGCCAAATTTTGTGCTAGGGCACATAACCGTTTTCATTATTTTTACGTTTCGTCTTTGACTCATCAGTGCAGAGCAGTTCAAATTGAACTGCTTAGTGCTAAACTCGGCAGTTCAATTTGAACCGCTAAGCAGACGTAAAGTCAGAAAAGACATTGCACTTCGTTGCAAAACAAAAAGTGTTCTGTAAGTAGCAGAAACTTTACGTCTGCTTAGCGGTTCAAATTGAACTGCCGAGTTTAGCACTAAGCAGTTCAATTTGAACTGCTCTGCACTGATGAGTCAAAGACGAAACGTAAAAATAATGAAAACGGTTATGTGCCCTAGCACAAAATTTGGCTAACCCCTAAATGAAACAATTTTTGTTTTGTAACATTATGAGAAAACCTGGCAACTTTGCGAAACCAAATGAGATGAAAACAAAGCGCAATCAAGTGAACGAAGTGAAAAACTTTCATCTCATATTTTTGAAGACTTTTATTGCTTGTCGGGTAATTTTTGAAGTTTTTAATCGTTAACTAAACAAGTGGCAAGTGAACATAACTAATTATGAAGTCATCCAGCATTCAATAGTAGTGTAATTGTGCGAAATAATGATCATGTTTTGAGACGAATCGATTAGTAGATATTCAAAAACATGACGAACTGTAAATCTTGAGACGAAAATGTGTCCAAAATTGAAAAGTGAATTTATTTTATATGAAAAAACGATCACCGAAGAATTTAAAACCATTTCTTTCAATAGGAAAGTGTGACAATAGCTTTTCAAATCATTTTAAAACATTTCACAGTTTGCTTCCGGTAGGTTGTAAAATATTATTCATGTTCAAAGTTATGAGGTGAAGGGATGAGATGGAAATAGGAGCTCAGATGAAATAGGGAGCCGTTGCCCTATATAAGGCACGTAAATGGAGGTTTGGGTGTATATTTTTTTTTTACAAGGTGAAATGCATTTACGCACGGAGTGTGGGACTCTCCACAGGACTACCCAACTGTTGATTGGAACTACCCACTAAAACACCTTGGATCTCCAACCCTACCTCCCCGGTACCACCGCTAGGTATTACTTCGGGGTGAGGTTTGGGTGTATAAACATGGTAAACTGCTGAGCTGGTAACCGATGCTGTAAGCTGGCGTTGCTACTGGTGTACTTTATTGTTTTTGTTATGTCTATTGCCGGTTTGTGACAAAGTTGAAATAAGTAAATGGTGAGCGGTATATATATATATATATATATATATATATATATATATATATATATATATATATATATATATATATATATATATATATATATATATATATATATATATATATATATATATATATATATATATATATATATATATATATATATATATATATATATATATATATATATATATATATATATATATATATAGATATATATATATATATATATATATATATATATATATATATATATATATATATATATATATATATATATATATATATATATATATATATATATATATATATATATATATATATGTATATATGATTTGGTTGTTTGGTTGTTACCATGAGGACATTATTTGCTTCTGAGATTTTTGTGTAGGGAAAATTCAAAAATTCTAAACCTATTTGTATTGTGTCATGGGGAAAAGGAACTTATATACTAACTTACTAACTAATACAGAGAGCGAATCGATACAATTGAAGATTGCATCGTTTTTTGTCGGAATTTGCTTATAATATTATGTGACATTACATCTAATGGTTCTATATTTGTGAGTCTGTGTAACTCATTTGTACTAAACCAGGGAGGACGCTTCAAAATCATTTTCAGAATTTTATTCTAAATCCTTTGAAGCGTTTTTTTCCTGGTGGAACAACAACTCGACCAAATTGGTACTGCATAAAGCATGACTGGTCTGAAAATTTGTTTATAAATTAACAACTTGTCTTTCAGACAGAGCTTAGAATTTCTGTTTATAAGAGGATATAAACAATGTGATCCTTGAAAGTGAGTTTTTTGTCATATGTTTAACCTAAGTATTTAGCTTGATCAGACCATGTCAATTCCAAGCCATTCAATTTGAGAATGTGATTATTGTTTGGTTTAAGAAAAGAAGCTCTTGGTTTATGAGGAAAGATAATTAATTGCGTTTTTGTTGCATTTGGTTTAATTTTCCATTTTGACAGATAATCACTGAAAATATTTAAACTTCTTTGTAGGCGACTGCAGATCACTCTTAGATTTCTACCTGTGGCTAACAGACTTGTGTCGTCACAGAATAGCGATTTCTGACAACCAACGGGTAGATTTGGAAGATCAGAAGTGAAAATATTATACAAGATTGGAGCTACGCTCGAACCCTGCTGAACACCGGCTCGTACGGGTAGCAATTCAGATTTACAATTCTGATAGCTAACCTGAAGAGTACGATCAGTAAATAATTTTGAATCATTTTGATCAAATAAATAGGAAACCGGAAATCAGACCTTTTTGCTATTAAACCTTTGTGCCAAACACTGTCGAATGCTTTTTCTATGTCTAGAAGAGCAACTCCAGTGGATAACCCAGAAGGTTTATTTGATTTTATCATGTTCGTTACTCTGACAAGTTGATGAGTAGTTGAATGTTCATGACGAAATCCAAACTGCTCTGGTAAAAAAATTGAATTCTCATTTATATGAGACATCATTCTCAACAAGATTTTTTCAAAAAGTTTACTGATAGAAGAAAGTAAGCTAATTGGTCGATAACTTGATGTTTCTGCTGGGTTTGAGGATAGCAATTACTTTATCAGGTTTGAGGATAGCGTTTTTCCATCTATTTAAGAAGCAAGCTAATGAAAAACACTTGCTGAAAATTTTAACCAGGAGTCTCAAGGCAACATCGGGAAGATTTTTAATAAGAATATTAAAAATTCCATCATTACCAGGAGCCTTCATGTTATTAAGTTTCCTAATAATTGACTTAATTTCATCAAAATTCGTCTCAATAATGTCATCTTGTGAAAACACTAGGGTTGAAATATGATCATATTTCAGTGAGACTTCATTTTCAATAGGACTCACGACGTTCAAATTAAAATTGTGGACACTCTCGAACTGCTGAGCAAGTTTTTGAGCTTTTTGCCATTCGTAAGAAGTATTTGATTTCCTTCCTTGAGAGCAGGAATTGCGTAGGTCATCTATAAGATAACGAATTGGGTTCACTATTATATGCACTTCCGGCACCTGAACCCGAGAACCGGTATAATCAAAGTCGGTTCGTACGGCCATCAACTAACATGACATACAAACTCTACTAGTTTTAATTCAAATTTTGAAGATTTTATACAATTTTGTCATCGCACTCTGTGGTTTTACCACAAGAAATGAATAGATTTTTCGTGATCGCAAAAAAATTATTAGAATGTGTTAAAATCTTGTTTAGTATTTCTAATCAATTCACACGAGTCTCTTTACCGGGAAATATATTCTTGAGCTGAGCCCAATTCAATTCGTATAAACTAAACTTAACCATCAGCGTGGTTAATTACTATTTGCTATCTGCCAAGCTTAACTGGACTCAAACATACAGCCTGAAAGGCTTATACTATCTATCCGTTTGATCGGCACTGGATACGGAAACAAATTCCTGTTCTAAACTAATCAACCGATATTGGCACTTTCACTGACAAGATTAATTTACAACATTTGTTATGTTAGCGTTGTTGAGGGGTCTTCCGAAGGATTACAATACTCTTCCTTAGTATGACGTGAATCAGTGCACGGATTGCTATCATTTGTCCCGATATCAAGAACTGCTAACTTAACCGCAGGCCGTTCGTATATTCCTTTTAAGGTATGCACCGTCGCTGATCTCACTTGCCCGTCCGTTGCAAGTTTAGTACCGATCACTCTTCCCATTGGCCAACAATTTCTTGGTAAATCTGGGTCCACAACTATCACGACATCTCCAACCGCAATGGGTTTAACTTTCGTAAGCCATTTTGACCTCCGGGTAATTTCTGGAAGGTACGACCGCACCCAATGTTTCCAGAATTCGTTGGCGCAGATCTGAGACATTTTCCAATTACGAATTAAAACAGGTGGGGTATCATCAAACATTGTTAGTGGTTTGCATCCATTGGATGAACCCAAAAGCAAGTGGTTTAGTGTCAGTACTACGCCGTCTTCCAGCGCTGGTACATGTGTCAAAGGACGACTATTAATGATATTCTCAATTTCGATTAAGGCATTTCGCAGTACTTCATCGGTAAGCCTTTTCGATCCCAAAACTTGTTTAAGATTTTTTTTTACTGATTGCACTAGTCGCTCCCAGCATCCACCCATATGAGGGGAAGTAGGAGGCAGGAACGACCAACGACTATTGGTGGTAATGAACTCTTTCATAATACGCTTCTGATCCACGTTCTGAAAAGCAATTCTTAATTCCTTGTCCGCTCCCTTAAAATTGGTTCCTTGGTCACTATATATCTCCAATGATACGCCACGTCTTGCCATGAAGTTACGTAGTGCAAGTATACACGAGTCAGTTGTTAATGTGTGAGCAGTCTCTAAATGAATTGCGCGCAGTGTTAGGCAGGTTATCAATACCCCCCAACGTTTTTCACTCCTGCGTCCTATGGACACCGTGAACGGGCCGAAATAGTCCACCCCTACGTAGGAGAATGGACGGGAGAACGCCGCCAGTCTAGCTGAAGGGAGATCTGCCATAAGCGGTGGTTTAGGTTGAGCATTTCGAATTTTACATACGATGCAATTGCGTTTGACTTTTCCATATTCGATTCTAATTTTTGGTATATAAAAATACTGTTGAACTTCATTAATTGTAGTCTCGTGGTTTTGATGATGGAAGCGCTCATGAAAATCGCGTAGAATTAATACGGTCAGTCGATAAGCCCTTGGTAGCAAAATAGGGTTCTTTGCATGTGCAGAGACAAATTTACAGTTTCCTATTCTACCAGGAACTCGCATTAGCCCGTGCACGTCTAGAATTGGGGACAGCTTGAACAGTGGCATAGTTACCAGTGATAAATGTTCCGCCGCTGCCATCAGTGAAAACTCAGCTGGGAATACTTGACGTTGAGCTATACAAATCAGATAATTCTGCGCCTTGTTTAGGATATCTTGGTTTACTGGTCCTACAGCTAGGGGCAAATGTTTTATTTTTGAGGCCAGAATATTGATATATTGGAAGATCCATCCTACAACTCTCAATAGCCTCTTCCAGCTAGAATACTTATTCGGGTCCACGATTTCAGTTATTGCAACTCGATGAGATAAAAGAAACGACGCTGTTAATTCTTTCTGTGTGTCGTATGGAACAAGTTTATTTGACTGCCATGAGTTTTCTCGTGACCAAATAACATTTGGACCAGAAAACCAGCGACTGGAAGGGGACAGATCAGGTACACCATGCCATTTGGTACCATCATCCACAACGTACACCGATAAGTGCTGCCTGTAATTCTTGCCGAGGAATGGAAACAAATCTAATCGGAGCTACCCTAGTTTTAGAGCCGACGAGTGAGCATTCAATTTTTCCTTGTTCTTCGAACCTAAGGTATACTGCAACTGCATATCCGGACTCACTAGCATCTACAAAAGTGTGAATTTGTATGTTACAAGTAGGGTTTAATGAAATGTGCAATCGTCAGCATCGAGGTATCTGCACCTTCTCTAAGTTCGGTAGAACACGTAACCAACGCAGACATTTTTCTTGCTGTGCTTCTAAAATCGGTTCATCCCAATCGATGTTTGTTCTCCAAACCTCCTGAAGGAGGACTTTCAAAAACATAAGAAAATGCCCAATCAGTCCGAGAGGGTCAAAATCATCATGAGAATTCTCAACAACTCGCGTTTTGTAGGTGGTCGCATGCCACTTAATATATCTTGATCGAAGCGGGCTGACATTTTGTACGTTATGGTATCTGTGGATGTGTTCCACCACATGCCCAGTACCTTTTCAGTCGTATTTTCTAAACCAATGTTCAGGTCTTTCTCTGTAGGTGACACATTTTGTAACGCAGTGACGACTTCATTCAATTATAAATCCACTGGTGCATATCAAATCCAGCATGGGCGTGTATGATCTGAACTTCTTTCGCCAAACGAATTGCATCCTCCTGCGTTTCGATACTTACGAGAAGATCGTCAACATAGTGGCCTTTTATAATGGCAGCTGCGGCATCAGGAAAACGTCCTGCGAATTGAAGTGCGTTGTGATTTTTTACATATTGTGCACAGCTTGGTGAGCAACTGGTACCGAAAGTCATAACCCTCATGACATAAACGTCCGGTTCACTGTTTGTCCCATCGCGCCACAGGAAACGTTGACTGCATTGATCCTCTTCCTTAATTAAAACTTGATGGAACATTTCACGCAAGTCGCCACCGATTGCCACTCGATGTTCCCGAAATCGAAAGAGAACAGATGTTAAAGAGGCTAGCTGATCGGGTCCCGTCATTAGCACCGAGTTTAGAGACACACGGATGCGGCCGCGTCCCAAACTATTCGTAGTTTTCCCAGTATATTGGGATTAAAAACGGGGAAGATTGGTAAGTGCCATGTGCTTGGGTGTTTTAATGAGCATTCTTCTAGAGATAATTTGCGTATGTAACCTTTTTTCGTATAGTCTCGAATTTTATTTTGCATTGCTTCAGCTAGTACAGAGTTTTGACGCATTCTTTTTTCTAAGCACATTAAACGTCGTATAGCAGCTGGTTTGCTATTTGGAAGACGAATGTCGTCATACCGCCAAAGAAGACCAGTTTCATACCGATCGCCTTTACGGTGAGTATTTTCCCGTAACAAGGTCATTGCCCGCTGGTCAACTGACGATAGCAGTGGAGTTTTCGGTGGAGTAATCCCTATACCTTCAAGAGAAAAATACTCTTTCACCAAACGATTGAGCTCCGTAGCATCCGGTTGTTCACAATGCGTAATATGCATACTGTGATGCAGTGACTCGTTATCCTCAGCAAGGGCGCTATCGGAACAATTTCCAAATACAACCCAGCCAAGACGTGTTTTCGATGCAACTGGACCCTTAACGCCTTCCTTGCTAATCAAAGGATGCCCTAGGCGACAGTTGTTCATCCCGATCAACAATCGGGGACGAGTGTTGTGAAAGGAATCGGCAGGAATACCTTGTAAATGTTTGTATTTTAATACCAAATTCTCCATGTTCAACGTTTGACTAGGTAAGTTTAATGTTTTTACTGTGTGAACGTTAGATAAACGGTAACGTTTCGCTGTGGTCCCGATACCAGAAATTTCAAAGGATACTCGGGCTGAGTTATTTTCATGCCTACATGTGTCTCCTGTCCATTTCAACCATAATGGGTGTGGTTCCCCGGTTAGTTGCAACGTATCAGCTAATTACTCGTCTAATAACGTGAGTGACGATCCATCGTCGAATAAGGCATAGGTTTTTACCGTAGTGCTTGAGCTATGAAGGACGACAGGCACTATTCGAAACAAAATCGAGTCGATGGACCCGCTATGAGGGTTGCACGGTTCGGCACGGTCAGGGTTACTACCGCCATTTTTATTTTTTTCAGTATTATGCAGCATGCTATGATGCTTGTAACTGCAGCCATTCACCCCGCACTCTTTCCTAGAGCGACATAGTCCCTTATGATTACGCAAGCACCTTCGACACAAACCGCGCTCACGTATTATTGCCCATTTCGCATCGATATTTAGACTGGAAAACTTTGGACAGAAATCTGCTGAAGGGCATTTTCCGTTACAGTCGCGACAAACTTTGAAACCAGTAGCAGGCAAAGGTTCGCATTCATCAGCTTGATCAGTATCTTCAGAGTGTGTGTTAATAAATCCATCGTTTTTTCGATTCTTACGTTGAAGAGTAACATCATAATTTATACCGGTGATGGGAGACGTTACCGAACAGGCTGCTTCGACTAGAGTGTAAAGCCAAGAGCTAAATGCACTCAAATTGACATTGCTCAAGCTTCGTTTGTGTGTAGCCCAGTTTAGTTTAACCATTGGTGGAAGTTTTTCAACTAACTCGTGTAGGAATGAAATATTGCAGGGTTATTCATTCAGTTCACATGTTTCTAAGATGGCTGTTAAATTGGACACTGCAATCCCGAAATCGATTAGAGTATTGAGTTTGTCTGATCTCGGTGTCGGTAGAGATTGTACCTTTTCTATCAGGGACTAAACGATGAATTCAGGTCTTCCGAACAGCATTTTCAATGAGTCTATAACGCCGCTCACGTTTTCTGGATGTAAAAGTCGGCTTCTGACCGATTCCAAAGCGCGACCGCGCAGACATCGTTGTAGTCGTACCATGTTCTCCGCTGGAGATGTGTCAGTGGTGCTTCTGAAGGTAGCATAAAACATTGGCCACTCTTCAGGGCAGCCGCTAAACACAGGCAGCTCTTTAGAAACAGCCTGTATCGCTGCCACTTGGCCACTTGTTAAAATATTTATTTCTGTAGAGCAGCTTGCTGAACACCGCATGAGATTTGATTCATATAAGACTATTGCTTTCGGTATCGGGTCTAGCCATTTTTCGAATCTTTTATCTGTGAACTCAACTTCTGATGCTGCTGTACCTTCTGATGCTTTGGACTTGTTCAGCTTGCTGAGCAGCTTGTTTTTCTTCTCGAGGAACTCTCGTCGCTTTGCTCGCGCTTTAGCTGCCGCTTGCTCTTCCTCTTGTCGTATACGTTCCTCCTCCTCCAGCAGTTGCAACTCCATTTCAATCTTTGACGCATTTGAGCGGCGTGACGGAGTTGACTGTTTGGATTCTTCGGGAGACGAAAGTTCCTTCTTCTCATTTTGTTTCACCTTATCCAACATCATTTTAGTGCACCGTTTACAACACCAGTCGATATCTTCGACAGCACCAGTAACAGCGGCACACGCAAAGTGTGACCATTTTTGACATAAATCGCATTGCACCATTTCGTCGTTGTCGGGTTTGTTGCACTCTTGACAGTTACTCTCAGGTGTGTCAACAACATCGTTTTTGCCACGGCTATCATCTTCACTATCGCTTCTCGCGAGTTTCTTAGGCATTGTATTCTGACTCCCGGTAAACGAGATTTTAATTTGTGGTTTTACCACAAGAAATGAATTGATAATTCATATAACTCCGGAATCCGGAAGTCGGATCCGGATAAAATTCAGGAATTCCGTATGGGACCAAAAGGCTTTTCATTTTAATCTAAGTTTGTGGAAATCGGTCAAACCATCGCTGAGAAAAGTGAGTGAGTTCCATTTTGGTATATATGACCACTATTTCCGGTACTTCCGGAACCGGATACCGGTTACTTCCGGAACCGGAAATCGGTTTGGTTAGTTGCCTACTGATAATGACTATCGATTTGTGTAGTTTTGAGACCAGTTTAGAAATATTTTTACGTATTTTGTTTCGCCGGTTTAAGTGACGGTGTACAATATTGAACACACTTTACCCTATAACTCCGGAACCGGAAGGCGAATCCGGATGAAATTCAGGAATTCTGTATGAGACCGGGAGTCCTTTCATTTGAATTCAAGTTTGTGGAAATCGGTCAAACCATCGCTGAGAAAAGTGAGTGAGATCCATTTTGGTATATATGACCACTATTTCCGGTACTTCCGGAACAGGATACCGGGAACCAGGGTAGCCGGAATCGGTTTGGCTAGTTGCCTACTGATAATGACTATCGATTTGTGTAGTTTTGAGACCAGTTTAGAAATATTTTTACGTATTTTGTTTCGCCGGTTTAAGTGAAGGTGTACAATATTGAACACACTTTACCCTATAACTCCGGAACCGGAAGTCGGATCTGGATAAAATTCAGGAATTCTGTATGGGACCGGGAGACCTTTCATTTGAATTCAAGTTTGTGGAAATCGGTCAAACCATCGCTGAGAAAAGTTAGTGAGATCCATTTTGATATATATGACTACTATTCCCGGTACTTCCGGAACCGGATACCGGGAACGAGGGTAGCCGGAGTCGGTTTGTTTAGTTGCCTACTGATAATGACTATCGATTTGTGTAGTTTTGAGACCAGTTCAGAATTTTTTTAACGTTTTTTGTTTCGCCGGTTTAAGTGACGGTGTACAATAATGAACACATTTTACCCTATAACACCGGAACCGGAAGTCGCATCCGGATAAAATTCAGGAATTCCGTATGGGACCAAGAGTCCTTTAATTTGAATTTAAGTTTGTGGAAATCGGTCAAACCATCGCTGAGAAAAGTGAGTGAGATCCATTTTGATATATATATATATATATATATATATATATATATATATATATATATATATATATATATATATATATATATATATATATATATATATATATATATATATATATATATATATATATATATCTGACTACTATTTCCGGGACTTCCAGAACCGGATACCGGGAACCAGGATAGCCGGAATGGGTTTGTTTAGTTGCCTACTGATAATGACTATCGATTTGTGTAGTTTTGAAACCAGTTTAGAAATTTTTTAACTTGTTTTGTTTCGCCGGTTTAAGTGACGGTGTACAATATTGAACACACTTTACCCTATAACTCCGGAATCGGAAGTCGGATCCGGATGAAATTCAGAAATTCCGTATGGGACCACCATCTTCCATTTGAATCTAAGTTTGTCAAAATCGGTTCAGCCATCTCTGAGAAAACCTAGTGAGATTATTTGACACATACGCACACACACATGCATACATACACACACACACACAGCGAGCGGGCCAACAGTACGTCTGCCTCCGTCCCGTTAAAACCTTGGCAGGCCTCTGGGTACGTTCAATACTCGCACCAAGTGGGTAGTAGGCCCAGTTGAGAGCACTCCTGGCTTACGCTGATCTGGCTCTGGACACGAACCCTATGAAGGTACGTGTTCAACTCTCGCTAGGCCTATCTGCTCGCAAAGATAACCTAGGGATCATAAGCGACTACTACAACGAGTGGAGATAGCGGCCCGGAGTGGAGACCCTGAAGAATGGAAGTAATCGAAATCGAAGTTGAGAAAGAAGTGACAAATCCGTTTGTCAAGAGTGGCTTGGTGAGGACACCGCCGCCGCAAACCCAGCATGTGCAAAAGCAGCACACGAACGAGCAGCAGACTCAGCAGCAGTATAGCGCGTGGACGAAACCACCACAACCACCGAGGGTAGAGGCAGCGAAAAAGTTGGTGGACGAGCTGCACGAGTATGTAGATAAGAGAAGTAACGTGCACAAAGACATCAAGGCGTTGGTGATTAAGCTTCAAGGCGCTCTTGATTCAGCTGTAAAGGAGTGAAAAAACGTAGTGCAGAGAGCAGAAGCTGTGGAAAAGGAGTTGTTAGCGCCGAAAACTGCCTTAGAGGCACGTCGCGCAGCGCAAATGCAAAGGGCAGAAGCCGGCACAGCTACGAGGGAGGTCAACACGGCGAGTAGTGTCCCCCCTGGGGTGCAGTCCACGCCCGTCTTCACACCAAAGAGGCCAAGGGCATCGCCTGGAGATGTTAAACCAGGTGGTCCCAAGAGACACAAGGATGCCCGTGTCACTGGAGCTAAACTACCACCAGAAGCAACCGACGCGGTAAACAGCCGCACTGAATGGCAGGTCGTCGGCAAAAAAGGAGAAAGCGAACAAGAAAAACCCGCCCAAAAAATGTAAGGTCGTCAGGACGAGGAATAAGAGCGAGGCTCTCATCGTCAAAGCGAGCGACGACTCGTACGCCGAAGTCCTACGCGCTATGCGGATGAACCCGGATCTTAAGGAGCTAGGGGAAGACGTGCAAAAGGTCAGGCGCACTCGTAATGGTGATATGCTCCTCGAGTTGAAAAGAAACTTCAGAGCAAGTAGCATCACGTACAAGGACTTTCCGAGAAAGCTCGCGGAAACAAGGTGGAAGTAAGAGCCTTGTGCCCGGAAGCGACTCTCCGGTGTAAAGATCTGGACGAGATTACCACGGAGGAGGATGTAAAATTAGCCCTGAAGGAGCAATGCGAGCTAGGAGAGGTCCAGATGACCATCCGTATCAGGAATGGACCTGAAAGCACCAAGGTAGCCTCAATTAAGCTGCCAGTAGATGCAGCTAATAAAGCAATGAAAGTGAAGAAAATATGTGTGGGCTGGTCTGTGTGCCCACTGAGTTTCCCAGCTACCGGACGTGTGCGTCAAGTGTCTGGGTTTTGGTCACTTCACACGGAACTGTCAAGGGCCGGATAGGAGCAAACTATGCAGAAGGTGTGGCGAGGAAGGTCACAAGGCAAAGGATTGCACGAAGCCTCCGAAATGCCTAATTCGCGCTGCCACGGGTAATAACAAACATCCTACAGGCGGTAGCAGATGCCCAGCCTTCAAACAAGCGAGTGCAACGAAGTCCCAGTGGAGGTTGTGCAAATCAACCTCAACCACTGTGATACGGCACAACATCTTCTGCGGCAATCTGTTGCGGAACATGTATCGTTGTACGTATCAAGAATGCAGAAATTTGTGCGAAAAGGTGGACATTACACAGATAAATATCTGAAATAATTAGAGAGCCCCTCGTACTAGCAACTGAGTATAGTGGTAGAGATACTCTCGCGAGTTCTACCTTTCTCCTAATTCGCTCAGAGCTCGAGAATATTAAATGAGTTCTAGGTTGAGTACTCTGCGCCGCATAGAGGTCATTCGTGTGTGCTGGGAAGAAAATATGATCGATTAAAATATGGTTTGAGGGGTGGATGCGGCGGTAGCATTCATTCGTGCCTGCCTGGGTAGCATGTTGGATGGGAGTAGGGTTTGGAGGGTGGATGCGGCGCTGACACCTTCATGTAAAATGACACCGGCATTCAGCGTATAAGTACGATGAGAGGGAAAGGTAGATTAAACTCGGGAAAAAGGACGACTCGATTTGAACTGTGCTTCTTGGGTGAAGACAATGCTCTCGATGTAGATCAAAACGGCTTTGTGTGTGGGATAAAGGGACGGCTACGGTATAAAATTGGTTGACGGAAATTATTCACTTCGTGAAATAATCAACTGTTTCCGGTACCGAAGACTTATTCTGATGCCTAGACTGAGGATTCCACAGTTCTAGTCGTTCACTTTGTTCTGGTTCGTGGAAGAGGCAGGAGTTAATCGCGAGTTAGTAGCGCCGCGGTGTGAGATTAAAGTTACCTAGGTCGATAAGTGAGTGTGCAGCAAAGATCATCTCACAGTGCTAAAAATAGACTGTGTTAAGGCAAGAGAGCGTCATTGTATGGGCCAATATCCCGGCACACCGTCATACATAGCCAGCGATACTTCTGACCCCACCATCCAGCTACAAAGAACCCGGTCAACCACCCAGGGACCGGAAGAGGAGGAACACTGCTTGGCAGGGAGGCCAACACCAGCAAAGAACGCCGTCGTTGGATTGCTCAATTAAGTTGCCAGTAGATGCAGCTAATAAAGCGTTGAAAGTGAAGAAAATATGTGTGGGCTGGTCTGTGTGCCCACTGAGTTTCCCAGCTACCGGACGTGTGCTTCAAGTGTCTGGGTTTTGGTCACTTCGCACGGAACTGTCAAGGGCCGGATAGGAGCAAACTATGCAGAAGGTGTGGCGAGGAAGGTCACAAGGCAAAGGATTGCACGAAGCCTCCGAAATGCCTAATTTGCGCTGCCACGGGGAATAACGAACATCCTACAGGCGGTAGCAGATGCCCAGCCTTCAAACGAGCGAGTGCAACGAAGTCCCAGTGGAGGTTGTGCAAATCAACCTCAACCACTGTGATACGGCACAACATCTTCTGCGGCAATCTGTTGCGGAACATGTATCGTTGTACGTATCAAGAATGCAGAAATTTGTGCGAAAAGGTGGACATTACACAGATAAATATCTGAAATAGTTAGAGAGCCCCTCGTACTAGCAACTGAGTATAGTGGTAGAGATACTCTCGCGAGTTCTACCTTTCTCCTAATTCGCTCAGAGCTCGAGAATATTAAATGAGTTCTAGGTTGAGTACTCTGCGCCGCATAGAGGTCATTCGTGTGTGCTGGGAAGAAAATATGATCGATTAAAATATGGTTTGAGGGGTGGATGCGGCGGTAGCATTCATTCGTGCCTGCCTGGGTAGCATGTTGGATGGGAGTAGGGTTTGGAGGGTGGATGCGGCGCTGACACCTTCATGTAAAATGACACCGGCATTCAGCGTATAAGTACGATGAGAGGGAAAGGTAGATTAAACTCGGGAAAAAGGACGACTCGATTTGAACTGTGCTTCTTGGGTGAAGACAATGCTCTCGATGTAGATCAAAACGGCTTTGTGTGTGGGATAAAGGGACGGCTACGGTATAAAATTGGTTGACGGAAATTATTCACTTCGTGAAATAATCAACTGTTTCCGGTACCGAAGACTTATTCTGATGCCTAGACTGAGGATTCCACAGTTCTAGTCGTTCACTTTGTTCTGGTTCGTGGAAGAGGCAGGAGTTAATCGCGAGTTAGTAGCGCCGCGGTGTGAGATTAAAGTTACCTAGGTCGATAAGTGAGTGTGCAGCAAAGATCATCTCACAGTGCTAAAAATAGACTGTGTTAAGGCAAGAGAGCGTCATTGTATGGGCCAATATCCCGGCACACCGTCATACATAGCCAGCGATACTTCTGATCCCACCATCCAGCTACAAAGAACCCGGTCAACCACCCAGGGACCGGAAGAGCAGGAACACTGCTTGGCAGGGAGGCCAACATCAGCAAAGAACGCCGTCGGTGGATTGAAAGCAACGCGACCGCCATTGAGTCTGCAATTAGCTCCCCAACCACGCCATCGCCATTCGTCCACCGCTGGATGATGCACCGACGCCAACATTCGGCCATTTTACGTAAATCCATGGTAGTAAGTACGTTCCGATTATTTTCGACATGCGTATGTTAGATGAACCGTGATCATGACACAAAATACGCAAAGACCCTAGGGCCACCATAAATTAAAAACTTGCACTCAAAAGCCACTCACAATATGAGATAAATGTACTGCACGACGTAGAGCGCTCGATGATGAAGTAACGACAGTAGGAGAGATAGTCAGGACTGCAAAGGCAGTATGTGAAAGTAGCTAGCTAACGAAATGTAGTGTGTTCGAATCTCGTACAGTAAAGTCTTTTTTTTATGTAATTGAACGATAACTCATTTTAGTTAGTTTTTCCCCCATCTATGCTATTTTTGCCTTTCTCTATAGAAAGGTATTAGAATTGCTGGAAAAACCGACTTTCGAACGGAGCCTCGGAGACCCATAGTGTTATATACCATTCGACTCAGTTCGTCGAGATCGGAAAATGTCTGTGTGTGTGTGTATGTGTGTGTGTATGCATGTGCACTTTTCGAAGATATGTAAACGCGCTCAATTTTCTCAGAGATGGCTGAACCGATTTGAACAAACTTGGGCTCGTTTGAAAGCTACTGTCGGGCCATTGATCAAGTTCGAAGATCAAATGGCTGTGACTTTTGGTTCCGGAGATATGATTGTATAAGTGACGTAACCGACAAAAAGCGTTGTATTTGAACGCGCTCAATTTTCTCAGAGATGGCTGAACCGATTTTAACAAACTTGGGCTCGTTTGAAAGCTACTGTCGGGCCATTGATCAAGTTCAAAGATCAAATGGCTGTGACTTTTGGTTCCGGAGATATGATTGTATAAGTGACGTAACCGACAAAAAGCGTTGTATTTGAACGCGCTCAAATTTCTCAGAGATGGCTGAACCGATTTTAACAAACTCGGGCTCGTTTGAAAGCTACTGTTGGACCATTGATCAAGTTCGAAGATCAAATGGCTGTGAGTTTTGGTTCCAGATATATGATTGTATAAGTGACGTAACCGACAAAACACGTTGATTTTTACCGCTCTTATATATATAAGGGTGCCAAAATTTTGGGATCAACTCTATTTTCGTAAAGTTCTAGTGCTCAAAAGTTTAAGCACCTCGAAAAAAGCATTCATACAAAATTTGACCTAAATCGGACATGCTTAAGGGGTGCTGCCCGGTGGTAAAGGTTTGACAATTTTCGATCTTGAAAAAGCACCATAGGGGGGAATACATGAAATTTCCAAAATCGAAATTTTTTTTTGATGCCAAAACTCTTAAAACTGCATAAAACATCGAAATTAAGTGTCATCTCAAAAAAAAATTTTTTTGAAAAAATCAACTTTCTGGGACTTAGAAAAATTTTCATATATTTTCTAAGTCCCAAAAAGTCGATTTTTTCAAAAAAAATTTTTTTTTAGATGACACTAAATCTCGACGTTTCATGCAATTCTAAGCCTTTTGGCATCAAAATTTTTTTTTCGATTTCGAAAATTTCATGTACTCCCCCCTATGGTGATTTTTCAAGATACATGAAAATTTCACTAAGTGGACTAAGAAGGCTTTTTGCCTTTCTCTATAGAAAGGTATTAGAATTGCTGGAAAAATCGACTTTCGAACGGAGCCTCGGAGACCCATAGTGTTATATACCATTCGACTCAGTTCGTCGAGATCGGAAAATGTCTGTGTGTGTGTGTGTGTGTGTGTGTGTGTGTGTGTGTGTGTGTGTGTGTGTGTGTGTGTGTGTGTGTGTGTGTGTATGTGTGTGTGTGTGTATGTATGTGCACTTTTCGAAGATATTTGAACGCGCTCAATTTTCTCAGAGATGGCTGAACCGATTTGAACAAACTCGGGCTCGTTTGAAAGCTACTGTCGGGCCATTGATCAAGTTCGAAGATCAAATGGCTGTGACTTTTGGTTCCGGAGATATGATGGTATAAGTGACGTACCCGACAAAAATCGTGCTATTTGAACGCGCTCAATTTTCTCAGAGATGGCTGAACCGATTTTAACAAACTTGGGCTCGTTTGAAAGCTACTGTCGGGCTATTGATCAAGTTTGAAGATCAAATGGTTGTGAGTTTTGGTTCCGGAGATATGATCGTATAAGTGACGAAACCGACAAAAAGCGTTGTATTTGAACGCGCTCAATTTTCTCAGAGATGGCTGATCCGATTTTAACAAACTTGGGCTCGTTTGAAAGCTACTGTCGGGCCGTTGATCAAGTTCGAAGATCAAATGGTTGTGACTTTTGTTTCCAGATATATGATGGTATAAGTGACGTAACCGACAAAACACGTTGATTTTTACCGTTCTTATATATATAAGGGTGCCAAAATATTGGGATCAACTCTATTTTCGTAAAGTTCTAGTGCTTAAAAGTTTAAGCACCTCGAAAAAAGTCTTCATGCAAAATTTGACCTAAATCGGACATGCTTAAGGGGTGCTGCCCGGTGGTAAAGCTTTGGCAATTTTCGATCTTGAAAAAGCACCATAGGGGGGAGTACATGAAATTTCCAAAATCGAAAATTTTTTTTGAGGCCAAAACTCTTAAAACTGCATAAAACATCGAAATTTAGTGTCATCTCAAAAAAAAATGTTTTTGAAAAAATCAACTTTCTGGGACTTATAAAAATTTTCATATTTTTTCTAAGTCCCAAAAAGTCGATTTTTTCAAAAAAATTTTTTTTTTGAGATGACACTAAATCTCGACGTTTCATGCAATTCTAAGCCTTTTGGCATCAAAAATTTTTTTTCGATTTCGAAAATTTCATGTACTCCCCCCTATGGTGATTTTTAAAGATATATGAAAACATCACTAAGTGGACTAAGAAGGCTTTTTGCCTTTCTCTATAGAAAGGTATTAGAATTGCTGGAAAAACCGACTTTCGAACGGAGCCTCGGAGACCCATAGTGTTATATACCATTCGACTCAGTTCGTCGAGATCGGAAAATGTCTGTGTGTGTGTGTGTGTATGTGTGTGTGTGTGTATGTGCACTTTTCGAAGATATTTGAACGCGCTCAATTTTCTCAGAGATGGCTCAACCGATTTGAACAAACTTGGGCTCGTTTGAAAGCTACTGTCGGGCCATTGATCAAGTTCGAAGATCAAATGGTCGTGACTTTTGGTTCCGGAGATATGATTGTATAAGTGACGTAACCGACAAAAAGCGTTGTATTTGAACGCGCTCAATTTTCTCAGAGATGGCCGAGCCGATTTGAACAAACTTGGGCTCGTTTGAAAGCTACTGTCGGGCCATTGATCAAGTTCGAAGATCAAATGGCTGTGACTTTTGGTTCCGGAGATATGATTGTATAAGTGACGTAACCGACAAAAAGCGTTGTATTTGAACGCGCTCAATTTTCTCAGAGATGGCTGAACCGATTTGAACAAACTTGGGCTCGTTTGAAAGCTACTGTCGGGCCATTGATCAAGTTCGAAGATCAAATGGCCGTAACTTTTGTTTCCGGAGATATGATTGTATAAGTGACGTAACCGACAAAAAGCGTTGTATTTGAACGCGCTCAATTTTCTCACAGATGGCTGAACCGATTTTAACAAACTTGGGCTCGTTTGAAAGGTACTATCGGGCCATTGATCAAGTTCGAAGATCAAATGGCTGTGACTTTTGGTTCCGGAGATATGATTGTATAAGTGACGTAATCGACAAAAAGCGTTGTATTTGAACGCGCTCAAATTTCTCAGAGATGGCTGAACCGATTTTAACGAACTCGGGCTCGTTTGAAAGCTACTGTCGGACCATTGATCAAGTTCGAAGATCAAATGGCTGTGAGTTTTGGTTCCAGATATATGATGGTATAAGTGACGTAACCGACAAAACACATTGATTTTTACCGCTCTTATATATATATGGGTGCCAAAATTTTAGGATCACCTCTATTTTCGTTAAGTTCTAGTGCTCAAAAGTTTAAGCACCTCGAAAAAAGCCTTCATGCAAAATTTGACCTAAATCGGACATGCTTAAGGGGTGCTGCCCGGTGGTAAAGGTTTGACAATTTTCGACCTTGAAAAAGCACCATAGGGGGGAGTACATGAAATTTCCAAAATCGACATTTTCTTTGATGCCGAAACTCTTAAAACTGCATGAAACATCGAAATTTAGTGTTATCTCGAAAAAAAAATTTTTTTGAAGAAATCAACTTTCTGGGACTTAGAAAAATTTTCATATTTTTTCTAAGTCCCAAAAAGTCGACTTTTTCAAAAAAATTTTTTTTCGAGATGACACTAAATCTCGACGTTTCATGCAATTCTAAGCCTTTTGGCATCAAAATTTTTTTTTCCATTTCGAAAATTTCATGTACTCCCCCCTATGGTGATTTTTCAAGATATATGAAAATTCCACTAAGTGGACTAAGAAGGCTTTTTTGTTTAGATTAGCATCACTGTTCTCATACAAATAGGCAACGCAAATGTCAAGCACTAGTTTGGAAAAATGGTGCTGACTGTGTGACATAAACACTGAAGCATGCTTTTGTGAACTACTTGAAACAATCTGAATCAATTGGTGTCAAAATTAGTATCCGAAATTATTTAATAAAAGTATGAAATATATTTTCATGAGACTGTTATAAAAGAAAAGAAAGGCATTATCACACCACTAGGTGGATTAAGAAGAGGTTTTTTATCATTGTCGTTGAATAAACCCATACGCTGGAGGATGCAGCTGCTAGGAAACCTAGATAAGGTGTTATTTATTTTAATGTTCTGGTGACGGGATTCTCACGTTTTTTCAGAAGCTCGTTTATCGATTTTGTGTCACGTGTGGTTGGGTTGACCCCATGCTTCAGCCCCCGCTCCTAAATCTATATCAGACTGTGGCGAGGTGAACTATTAAAGCAGTGCCTATGATGCGACTGGCATCTGCGTTCTTCTTCATCGACTGAATTCGTTCCAATGGTTCAGACTCGGAGTCTGTGGAGGTCTCTCGTGTAGTTGTTGGTGGCCATCGGAAGTTGTACGGGGACAGTCGAGTCGTTTGGAACCGGTTCCGATTTACCAAGCGACCCGCCTTACGAGAGAAGGTCTTAATAGCTGGGCAAAGCCACCTTGGTGGATGATCTCCTTCGGGAGTGGCGCAAAAATCATCCACTTTCCATTCGAACGATTCCGATTCCGACAGCCCCTGGTTACAAATTGGCGCCCAACGTGGGGCGAATATATTTTCATAGAGGGTAAAATTCTTTAATATCGGGTAAAGGGACATTTCGTTTTATAGAAACAGTAAAATTCTCTCATGTTAAATATTATAAGATTTATTAACAGTAACAAGTAACAGTAGTAAGTTTTAGTGAATTCCTCCGTTTTAGTTTATTGAGTTGAGTATTTCCAATCTTGTTGTTTACCTAAAACAATAAAGAAAGAAATAAATAAGAAAGGTAATAAGTAATTGACGTTGTGGAAGGCAAAATTCTCCAGTTTCTTTTTATGCACAGCGCTACATTTATCCTCTAGGAAGTTAAAAAAATATATATATATACAAGATGGACAGATATCCGTTTGCTGAACATCTAGATTTTGAGGAGACGGAGTACGAGTTGCTCATTAGAAATAAAACACGCGAGACTAAAGAGTTGGATCTGACAGGAAAGCAGAGATATCTCAGGAATCTAATTAAAACAGACTTGAAAGAGGAACGTAACTATCGTTCACCTTTTAACATACGAGTCGAGGTTCCACGGCTCGCAGGAAAAATTATGGAGTTGAAAAGAATTCTAAGTAGGAAGGGAATCGAGCCCAGCACTGAATCTAAATTGTTGACACTTACGAGTTGGAAGATAACACGGGGAAAAGAATTGGTGTCTTCTTTGCTAACCAGCTAAAGAAGATGCATTGTCCTGTATCGACAGTAGATAAATAGAAGACTTGCAAGCTATGTATCTCTACGGAGAAACCAGTACAGAAAAAAACACCTGTGGGGTTGATAGGTTACCTCGATAATAAATAGCAAAGAAATCCTGTATGTGAAGCATAACAGTTGGTTTTACTGCCGTTATGTAGAAGATTTGGAATGAGTCTCTTAGGGTAGGGTGATTCACGTAACCTTGAACAAGGCGGGGTAATGGCCTGTGGATAGTACGGGGGGTTTCCCTGGGAAGCGGGGCGAAACGCGAGAAGTTTACCATTAAAACGTCCTCTTGTATATAAAAGTATTAATAGTTAGTTATATAAGCTTCATTACTCACTAGTATTAGTTCTTATTCTATAGTTAGTCAGATAAACAAAACAACATACGATTAGAAACGTCGCTTTCGATGGGTTAGCGCTTTGCAGGCTTTGTCCGATGTGTTCCATACACTGCGACCGAAATGCTTCCAAGTAGCTCCAGCATTTTTTTTTTCTTCGAAGAAATATCGTTTATCCGGGTCATTTTCAAATCGTTGTCCAGGATTTAGAGGAGTAGCACTTATTCCAATTTGCAAAGAAAATCCAATTAAAATCAGCTATCCGTCCAGGTTAATTAATCGTCCATGTTTATCCTCTCCTTTACATAAAAAAAATATAGAAATCTGGATCCAGGAGGTTCTGCCAGTGTCGTTTACCTAAAAATATAAGAAAAGAAACACAAACAAAAAACCAACCTTTACATCATTTGGAACGAAGTTAGGAATACTATCCTTATAAAATTCCAAGTCGAAATACGGTGATCGGCTTGGTAAACAAAAACCGCCATCATGTAGGAACTCTTTTTGCTGTCTGCTGGATTATGAGACTATCTTTTGCTATGAGGTTGGCAATAGAATGAACGGGAAGAGAGAATGATAGTATGCAAGGGGTGATTGAATGCTTGTGGAATTAGTTTATAAGTAATTATGTGGGAACAGAATCTTGTAGTCGAAACCATTTGGTTGTCAAAGAAGTTCTCAGAGGTATTTTAAGCCTGGGGATTGTGGGGAAGTTGCACCAAAATGATTTGGGTTTTTCCGGCAGTTCACAGGCGGTGTAGTTAGTATTGTGGATCCTGGTTTCCCGGAAATTGAGCCGGGGTAGGAAAAACAAGACTTACTAGTATGTTATTTGTATATTTTAAAGACTAACTTTACCGAACCCAAATATGATCAGGGGTTGAAGATAGTCTAGTCAGGTATAGATGGAATGTGTGTATGGAAGGAATTGCCAATTTCAGAAGCCTGGAATGATTCACTCAATTGTCAGGAAAAAGATTTGTTGTGATGTGTTGCAAATGCATCGGATGGTTGTTATATTTTGAAAGGAAGGTCCTATTGGTTTTGCTGGAGACCGGAGTTGAAAAACGTTGATGGTCAGTAGCAGGTTGGTTGACTAACCACATCTGGAAATAGAGAGGAGTCAATTTATTGACGATGAAGACTTATGACCCCAAAACCACAATAGTCACCTTGATTTATCTAAATAGTTATTCGCGAGTTAGTAGCGCCGCGGTGTGAGATTAAAATTATCTAGGTCGATAAGTGAGTGTGCAGCAAAGATCATCTCACAGTGCTAAAAATAGACTGTGTTGAGGCAAGAGAGCGTCATTGTATGGGCCAATATCCCGGCACACCGTCATACATAGCCAGCGATACTTCTGACCCCACCATCCAGCTACAAAGAACCCGGTCAACCACCCAGGGACCGGAAGAGCAGGGACACTGCTTGGCAGGGAGGCCAACACCAGCAAAGAACGCCGTCGTTGGATTGAAAGCAACACGACCGCCATTGAGTCTGCAATTAGCTCCCCAACCACGCCATCGCCATTCGTCCACCGCTGGATGATGCACCGACGCCAACATTCGGCCATTTTACGTAAATCCATGGTAGTAAGTACGTTCCGATTATTTTCTACATGCGCATGTTAGATGAACCGTGATCATGACACAAAATACGCAAAGACCCTAGGGCCACCATAAATTAAAAACTCAAAAGCCACTCACAATATGAGATAAATGTACTGCACGACGTAGAGCGCTCGATGATGAAGTAACGACAGTAGGAGAGATAGTCAGGACTGCAAAGGCAGTATGTGAAAGTAGCTAGCTAACGAAATGTAGTGTGTTCGAATCTCGTACAGTAAAGTCTTTTTTTATGTAATTGAACGATAACTCATTTTAGTTAGTTTTTCCCCCATCTATGCTATTTTTTTATTAGTGTCGTTGAATAAACCCATACGCTGGAGGATGCAGCTGCTAGGAAACCTAGATAAGGTGTTATTTATTTTAGTGTTCTGGTGACAGGATTCTCACGTTTTTTCAGAAGCTCGTTTATCGATTTTGTGTTACGTGTGGTTGGGTTGACCCCATGCTTCAGCCCCCGCTCCTAAATCTATATCAGACTGTGGCGAGGTGAACTATTAGAGCAGTGCCTATGATGCGACTGGCATCTGCGTTCTTCTTCATCGACTGAATTCGTTCCAATGGTTCAGACTCGGAGTCTGTGGAGATCTCGTGTAGTTGTTGGTGGACATCAGAAGTTGTACGGGGACAGTCGAGTCGTTTGGAACCGGTTCCGATTTACCAAGCGCCCCGCCTTACGAGAGAAGGTCTTAATAGCTGGGCAAAGCCACCTTGGTGGATGATCTCCTTCGGGAGTGGCGCAAAAATCATCCACTTTCCATTCGAACGATTCCGATTTCGACAGCCCCTGGTTACAAACATAGATGGGATGTTGCGATAATTCGAAGCCATACCAAATTCCACCCGGAGATGGAAACTGGACATCAGACGGAGCCAAAACAGCAGCGATATGGGCAGTGCGAAAATACCCCATTCAAGAAGTGGTGCACTGCGCAGATGAAGGGTTTGTTATAGCCAAAATCAACGGAGTCTTCATCTGTAGTTGTTATGCAACTCCACGATGGACGATCGAACAGTTCAACCGGATGTTGGACAAACTAACGGAAGAGCTAACCGACCGAAGACCAGTAGTAGTAGCTGGCGACTTCAATGCCTGGGTGGTCGAATGGGGCAGCCGCTTCACGAACTCAAGGGGAAGCAGTCTTCTGAAGGCCCTAGCTAAGCTGAACGTAGATCTTGCCAATGACGGTACCACCACCACCTACCGTAAGGATGGTCGAGAGTCCATCATAGATATCACTTTCTGCAGCCCGGGAATGATAAGGAGCATGGACTGGAGAGTGTGCGAAGAATACACCCACAGCGATCACCAAGCGATCCGGTATTGTGTTGGAAGCGACTCGCAGGTGGAATCAAGCAGAATGCAATTTGGTGAGCTAAAGTGGAAAACAGCGAACTTTAACAAGGACGTATTTGTGGAAGCACTGAGGCTCGAGCGAAACACAATAAACCTCAGCGCGGAAGAGCTGACTGCAACACTATCACGTGTGTGTGATGCAACCATGCCTAGAATGAGAAAACCCAGAAATGGGCGACGTCCGGCGTACTGGTGGAATTCGACGATCGCTGACCTGCGTGCACGTTGTTTCCATGCCAGGAGAAGGGTGCAGAGAGCTAGAAACAGTGGCGAAAGGGAGGAAAGAAGGTTGCTCTATAGAATAGCAAGAGCCGCACTCAACAAGGCAATCAGGCTCAGCAAGAAAGAGTGTTTAGAAGAGCTTAACAACAATGCCAACGAGAATCCGTGGGATAATGCCTATAAGATGGCCATGGCAAAGATGAAAGGTTCAGCATTTCCACCGGATAGGTGCGCGGAAAGGATGAAAACTATCATCGAGACCCTGTTCCCGAAGCATGAGCCTACGATCTGGCCGCCAGTACTGTACGACGTACAGGATGTCCGCGGCGACGAAATCCGAGTATCAAACGAGGAGCTACTTGCGATAGCGAAAGCCTTACCGGTGAAGAAGGCTTCAGGTCCGGACGGGGTTCCAAATGTGGCCCTTAAAGCTGCGATTCTGCAGAATCCAGACATGTTCAGGACTACATTCCAAAAATGCATGGAGGAAGCTAGTTTCCCTGACATCTGGAAGCGGCAGAAGCTGGTGCTGCTACCAAAGCCAGGCAAACCACCCGGCGATCCGTCAGCATATAGGCCTATATGCTTGTTGGACACAGTCGGAAAACTGCTGGAGAGAGTGATCCTTAACAGGCTCACTAAGTACACTGAGAGCGAGAACGGTCTGTCGAACATGCAGTTCGGATTCCGGAAAGGCAGGTCCACTGTAGAAGCCATACGAGTGGTCATGGAAACCATGGAAAAGGACCAGAAGCAGCAGAAAAGGGGAAACCGCTACTGTGCGGTGGTCACATTGCACATGAGAAACGCTTTCAACAGTGCCAGCTGGGTAGCAGTAGCCAAATCTCTGCACAGGTTGAGGATACCAGAGTACCTATGTCTGATTCTGAAAAGTTATTTTCAGAACCGGACGCTGATATACGAGACAGACGCCGGATACAAAAATATGTCTGTCACGGCGGACGTTCCACAGGGATCGATCCTGGGTCCCACGTTGTGGAACATTATGTACGATGAAGTGCTGAAGCTAAATCTACCCAGGGGAGTTAGGATTGTCGGCTTTGCGGATGATGTGGCGCTCCTAGTAATCGGTGAGTCTCGAGAAGAGGTGCAGGTTCTCGCCATGGAGGCAGTAGACGTCGTTGAAAATTGGATGCGGGAAAAGAAGCTAGTGCTGGCACATGAAAAGACTGAAATGGTCATCATCAGCAACCGAAAGGCGGTGCAACATGCGAGCATCTCGGTCGGTGAGTGCATCATCAATTCGAAGCGTGAGGTCAAGCATCTGGGCGCGATACTGGACGATCGACTGAACTTTAACAGTAACGTTGACTACATATGCAAGAAGGCAATGAATGTGATATTGGCGTTATCTCGGATTATGCCCAATAATTACGCGATTGTCAGTAGCAAGAGGAGGTTACTGGCGAGCGTGTCATCATCGATCGTACGATACGCAGCTCCAGCGTGGTCGATGGCATTGACAACAGCAAGGAATCGAGCCCAGTTGAACCGCACTTCCAGACTGATGGCAATGCGCGTGACAGTTCGTACCGAACAATATCGGCAGACGCTGTGCATGTGATAGCCGGAATGATCCCCATCTGTCTGCTACTGGAAGAGGATAGCTTATGCTACAGGGATCGAGGCACAGGACGAGCCCGGAACAGAAAGAGAGCCAACACGCTCACTAAATGGCAACAGCAGTGGGACAACGTGGAGAAGGGAAGGTGGACGCATCGATTAATTCCTAACCTGTCGGTTTGGACAACTCGAGTGCACGGCGAGGTAAACTTCCAACTGACGCAATTTATGTCTGGACATGGCTGTTTTAAGCAATATTTGCACAGATTTGGCCACGCAAGGTCGCCGTTGTGTGTTGCGTGCCAGGACACAGAAGAAACGCCGGAGCACGTAATATTCAGTTGCCCACAGTTTATCCAACCACGTAGCGAAATGACTGCCATCGTTGGCGCCGATGTCAACGTGGAGAACATCGTTCAAAGGATGTGCAGTGACGAAGGAAAATGGAACGCGGTGAATCGGACAGTTGTTCAGATTATGTCAACACTGCAGAGGAGTTGGCGAGAAGAGCAGCATCAAATGACCTAGGTCCAAAGACGAAGAATGCCGGACTGTTTTTGGCACCCTAAGAAGACGGACGAAGCGTGTGGAATGCTGCTCGGTTTTCGGGATAGGTTTCTTCGCCGGGAAACTCTTCGTCGGGTAGGCTAGACCCACCACCGTGGGCTAGTTGAGTAGGCGCGTCGTAAACCGGTTTCGGAACGTCGGTTTCGAGAGAACTTCCAGCGTCGGGGAACTCTCTGTCGCGGTAGGCAAGATCCTTCGGCGGGGACTAGTCGAGTAGCCACTACAACACCGACTTGTGTCGTGGGGCGCCAGCGAACCAGAAGCTATGCTCCAACTGGAATCACCGGACCGACCTCGGCACTCTCTCGTGTGTCCCGTGTGGTGCAAGATCAGTGGTAGTCTAGATCTTTTATCGGGGATTAGACGAGTAGATCGTGGCGTAGCACCGTTAAGATAGTCGGGGCACCAGTGAACCGGAAGCCATTCTCCAACCGGAATCATTGGATCGACCCAGGCATCCTTACGGTCGGGCCGTGGACGGGTATCGAAAACGTCGGTTTCGGGAGAACTTCCATCGTCGGGGAACTCTCTGTCGGTGTAGGCTAGATCCATCACCGGGGACTAGTCGAGTAGACGCCACAACACCGAATCGAGTCGTCGGGGCATCAGCGTACCGGACGCCATGCTCCAACCGGAATCGCAGAGCAGACCTCGGCACTCCTTCGGGTGTCCCGCGTGGCGTAAAAGGGGAAACTCTCAGTCGGTGTAGGCTAGATCCATCGTCGGGGATCAGTCGAGTAGTGTGGCGCGACGTAGCGGCATTGGGTCATCGAGGCGCTAAAGGTGGATCGAGATGGATAAAGAGAGAAACTCAGTAGCTCATTTTCTCCCAAACGAAGAAGTGCATGAGCACAGCCGAGATGGATAAAGAGAGCAGGAGCTCATTTTCTCCCAAACGAAAAAGTGCATGACCACAGCCTCCCCCGAAGTATTGAGCTAAGCTTAGTTCCGGGGGGATCGAGGCAAGATGTCCAAGGTGTTTTAGTGGGTAAGGATCAGCCAGTCCCACTCGCTGGTTCACAATAGCGGTAGTTTGACAACTACCGAGCGCGTGAGCTGGGAAAGTACATAAGGTATTTCAGCTTGTAAAAAAAACAAAAAAAAACACACACACACAGAGACGAACTGAGTCGAATGGTATATGACATTTTCACTAGTCGGTTTTTCAAGTGATTGCATAACCTTTCTATATGAGAAAGGCAAAACTGGACCGATTGTATGGCGTACTGCTAGGCCAGCCGAGACAGCCATTTGAATGAAATTATATTCCACAATTAGCCGGAAGGATTGTACTTTAATATGAAAAAATAAACCCTGTATAGATATATAACATATGGATCAATAAGTCCCGAGACTAACAATGGAATCAACATTTTTTTTGCAAATTTTTTTTTATTCATCAACATAATCACCTTTTAGGGTGATACAATGATTCCAACGTTTTTTTTTCGATAAACTGCTTTCTGAATCATCGACTCGTTGCTGTTTTTGTTCCATCGAAAGCAATCGCGGCATCCACTTGGAAAAAACCATTTTCATGCTCAATTTTTCATGAAGGATAGTAAATACACTTCCATATGATATCGGTGTCATCTCAGCAATCTCACGGAGCTTCACGTTACGATCTTTCATTATAATTTTTGTCACTTCACTTACATTTTCCGGTGTAACGGCTTCCACAGGTCTACCCGAGCGTCCCGCGTCATTTGTGTCGGTACGACCACGTTTAAACTCGGCGAACCATCGACAAATCGTTGCTTTTGATGGACAAGAGTCCGGATAACATTTTTCAATCCATTGTTTCGCTTGCACGGTGTTTTTACCCATTAAAAAATGTTTTGCCAAAACACGAAATTCGGTTTTTTCCATTTTTTAAACATACTACAAAACGACTTTACTCCAACCTCGATAACTCAGCTATTTCTGGTCGGGTAGACTTAAAATTTTGACCCGTTTCAAGCAAAGGTTAGTACTCTAGAATAACGTGGTTACTGGCAATTCGCTAGGGACCACACAGTAACATCGCAATATTAGAAAAGGTTACTAATACACTGTATATTATTTATGCACAAATGATAGATTTTGTAACCAATACGCTGTACGAAACTACTTAAATTACACTAAATATATCGTCAAATGTACCACAGGAAAAATTCAACAGTTTATTCGAATTCGACACAAAATAAGGAGATAAATTACTGGGTATTATTTCTTATATAGTTTCCTTATAATACATTTTGGTGATGAAAGAGCTCCGACCTGCTGAACAGCCCTGTCCAAAATGCAATCCTTCCTTGTTATTACTTTGTATCAGGCCAAAAAACACATGCGCGCCATGCAAACACCTCTTTCATTATGAGGCAGTAGTTGAAAAAGCAAATATTTTGATTATTGTTTTGTTGTTTTTCTTACCTTTACCATGGTTTATGTTGTTTTACCTGTATTGCAGTGGTTCTACTCTGTACTTTCGCTGACATTTTATTTGGTTTCCTTAAATGTAAAAGTTAGTTGTATATAGTAGTAGTTTTTGCTCACACAAATATCCCATTTCGTGTCTGTTTCTACTGTATACATTAATGTTTGCATAATTCTTTTATTCTCGTGAGCCTCCCAGGTGAAGGTGAAGATACAGATTATATGCGGTATCTAAAGCATATCACATCTCCAGGTTTAGATTCCACCAGAGTTGTAAAAGTATTCTTCGGACGGCTTGATCAATGACTTGTGTTACTCGCAGAAGTATTGAAGTGGAATGTTGTTCCCGTACCTTGGATATCACCCCTTCAAGTTTTTATTGTTAAGGTTCTTGATCCTCAATCAACTTTGGATTATCGATGTACAGCCTTATGTACTGTTATGTACAAGGTATATTCGATACTCTTGTTAAGACATCTTCAATAGTATATTCCTACGTTACAATATTACCTTATGAAATTCCAAAATGGCCGTAGTGCTCCAGATCAGATATTTATTTTGAGACGTATCCCGATGAGCGATGGCGTAAGGGTCGTAATACTATTTTGGTATCTATGGATTTGAAGCAAGCTTTAGATACGGTTTACATCGGGAAACTCGTGTCTGTGTTTCTGGATATTGGTTCCTCCTGCGTCCATAACCTAACAGCTACAGGTCTGTCCTTTGCTGTATCAAGCATACGTCTCCACATAACTCGGTCCATGGCTGCTCGTCGCCAGCCACTCAAGGCACGGATGCTTCTGAGATCACCCTCCACTTGATCGACCCACCTTGCTCGCTGCGCTCCTCTTCTTGTACTAGTCGGATTAGATTCAAGAACCATTTTCACTGGGCTGTCGTCCGACATCCTTATGACATGCCCAGCCCATCGTAGACGTCCGATTTTAGCTGTGAATACGATAGGTGGTTCTCCTAGCAGCTGTTGCAATTCGTGATTCATACGCCGTCTCTACGTTCTGTCTTCCATCTGCACTCCGCCACAGATGGTCCTCAGTACCTTTCTTTCGAAAACACTGAGAGCGCGTTGGTCGTCTGCCAACATAGTCCAGGTCTCGTGGCCATAGAGAACAACCGGTCTAATGAGCGTTTTGTAGATGGTCACTTTCGTGCGTTGGGAGTCTAAAGTACGCACGATTCCCTGCCAAAATACGTCTATGAATTTCTATGCTGGTGTCATTATCGGCGGTCACCAGTGAGCCCAAATACATGAACTCGTCAACCACCTCGATATCGTCACCGTCTATCAATATTCGTGGTGGGGGAGCGTAGTGTTTCTTCTCTAGAGCCTCTTCCTCTCATGTATTTTGTTTTTGACGTGTCGTGTCGATCCTCGCTCTTCGAATCACACCTTCCAGGGCAAAATTGAACAAAATAAAAGAAAGTCCATCACCTTGACGTAGCCCTCTCCGAGATTCGAAGGGACTCTAGAGCGTCCCAGATACTCGGACGTAGCACATCACTCTATCCATCGTTGCTTTGACCAATCGCGTCATTTTATCCGGCAAACCGTATTCGTGCATTAACTGCCATAGCTGTTTTCGATCGATTGTGTCGTATGCCGCTTTAAAGTCAATGAATAGATGATGTAAGGGTACGTTGTATTCACGACACTTCTGGAGTACTTGTCCTCTCGCGAATATGTGATCCGTAGTGGCGCGGGCTACAGTAAATCCCGCTTCGTACGGCCCTACGAATTCCTTAACTATTGGTGATAGACGACGGCAAAGGATTTGGGAGCGTACGTTGTAGCCGGCGTTCAACAATGTGATTGCGCGGTAATTGCAGCAGTCTAGCTTATCGCCCTTTTTGTTGACGGGACATACCACTCTATCCATTCATTCCTGCGGTAGAATCTCCTCCTCCCAAATTCTAGAAATCATCCAGTGCAGCGCTCTAGCCAGTGCCTCTCCTCCATAATTGAGCAGCTCGCCTGGCAACTGTTCCAGATGCGCGTAGAATGCTGCCTTCTCGTCATCGGGTCTCGTCTCATGAGGGCAGTGAACGTTGATGATGCTGTGATTGAAGAAAAGGCCCTTGATCTTCAATACGCACATTCTATCACTGATCAAATCACGCGCTGGCGCATCTTGCCCAACATCTTCCCCTTCCTAGAACATTGGTTGTGCCACAGCTCTGGTAGAAGGTAGCCGCTCGATGCCCACTTTTCCACACCTTCTGTCCCGTCCATCAAAGTTCCTGCAGTGCTACGACATCGGAGCAGCGGATTTGAAGCTCATCGTGCAGCATTCGGTCGTATCCTGGGAAGCCAAGCGATTTGCAGTTCCATGTGCCAAGCTTCCAATCGTAGTCCTTTGTTCGTTGCGTAGGTCTTTGCCGATTATTCCGAGTCGTATTTCTTTCTTGATCATACGTAACATGTGTTTTCCGGTCGGCTTATTAGGCCTGCACCAACCTCCTGTCTCGCCGGAGGGCCACCGTGTCAGCACTGTTTAGAGTTCCACACTGATCAAGAACGGTAATCAGTCGCTCCTAAAATGGAGAACAGACGCTGTTTCAAGCCGCCCCAACATGGGGAACAGCCGGCACCGCGGAGAGGTAGGGATAGGAGTTACTGTACAAGAGGCTAAGAAACACATTGGGGCCTGAATTGCGCATTGTCTAGTCGTTTACCTCCTGCGTCCATCAATTGTATTATTCAGTGCTGTGTGGTTCAGAAGACAACAATTCAGTGGTATCCCGGGCTCGATGTATCAAACAGAACTGTCCTCTTAGTCCTCCAACCTAATTCATAATTTTGTTACATTATGCATTAATGACTCTTAAAGAATTTATGCCGGTTATCAGCGTTGAGCATCGAGCAACTAACAAGTTACCGTGTATTCTTGCGTATACAGATGACTTGCTGCTTCTTTGTGAGGATTAAAGTGATGTGTCTCTCCTAAGAAGTATTTTGGAGCCTTTGCTAGCTTCCATTGGTCTGTCAATTAACACCTCTAAGGCTAGAGTGAAGTTTCGGAATCTATATGATGTGCACATTACTTCTGGTGATATTACTCGTTCCTTCGGTCCATACATCTTAGTACTGGTGACCAAGTTTCGTTACTTGGATGCCTTTATTATTAGCAATTTGATCCGAGAGACTACATCCGAGAGGATAAAGAAAGCGTATAAGGCCTTTCATATGCTTTGTGGATTCTTACGCAAATATCCACTTCGATGGGTTATATCGAGAGCGGTTATATCATTCACTCATCCCAACTATAGCTACCTATAGTATGGAGGTTTCAACTTTGGTGAAATGCAATCGTTACTCTCTTAGAGGTATGGCATCTACCATGCTCTACATCCTTCTGTCTCTGTGTGTATGTTACGAAATACCGGACCCGGTACAGTAACGCCAACAGCAAAGAACCCGTAGTTAAAAAATAGCGACCCGCCGACCAACGCAGCAAGGAAAATGCTGTCAAAGGATAAACCCAACATAGCAACCGCTCCTACCGACAGCACAGCCAACCATACGATATGGAAGACAACGTGTCCGGTCGACTTTGCTGAATTATCAAATTCAAATACATAAAAGGTTTAGCGATAGGAATTTTTAGTCAGTCTTGAGTGTGATATGTAAGCGAACCTTTGTTAAAACGAAAATTTTGTGAAATAAAGTTTTTTTTATCAAACCGCGAACACGGCATAGTTTGTATATGCTCCGACTGCAAAGTTAAAAATCATCAGTTTAGTGCAAATCTAAAATAATTTGATAGGCTGTGCACTTTTCGCTGTGCGAAACGAATGCAAATAAAGCCAGCATACGGTATATCAATATCGTAGAAAATTCAACCTTCTGAAAGCTTGAAATTCGTCCCGCGAAAACATCATTCTGCTGCTAGTCATTTGCGTGTGAGTAACGGACAAAAAGTCTAGATGATAAATTGCTCGTTCCTGATTTGGAACACCAATTTGAATCATTGAACGAATCGTGTTTTTGGCTGTGCGTTCACGGATGGAGATCACCCGAAACAATTTTGGTCTCATCTGCGGAATAAAACTTCTTCCCGTGGAATTCCTGTCAGTGTCCACTATCGTCACCAATCTTCGTCGACAGTTTTGGATTCAGCCAACCTATTCTCGTCATTCTTTCAAAGCGTGCTAAGTAATAACTCATGGCCTTTGTCAGAATCGTACCTCAGTAGTTTGCCAACGTATACTTTAAGTTTACCTGCTACTGCTTTTACTGAACGCGAGGTGTACAACAATCTACGACAAGTCGATGGATCGAAAGGGCCAGGATCTGACAGGTTATCTCCAATGCTCGTGAAGGAATGTTCTTCTGCTTTGGCTTTACCTGCATTTCTGCTTTCCAACCGCTCGCTTGCTGAGCACTGTTTTCCAACGAAGTGGAAAGAAGCTTTAATAGTTCCTATTCACAAAACTGTAAACGTGTCACCAATTATAGAGGAATTTCTATTCTAAGTTGTTTACCAAAAGTATTCGAACGCATGGTGTTAGATGTTCTTTACCCACCAGTAAAGCGCATTATCGCAACTGATCAGCATGGGTTTGTCAAAAAGCGGTCTACTACCACCAATTTAATGAACTACGTTTCTTTATTGATCGACAAATTTGAAAAAAACGACAACAAATCGATGCGGTGTATTTTGATTTTGTGTGTTCCTCATCAGTTCGCTGTGGAAAAATTGAGGTGTAGTGGATTCCCTGATTGGTTAACCAATTGGGTTCTATCATATCTCACGGATCGTAATGCCTAGGTACGAATCGGATCTGCACTCTCGGATTCGTTTCACGTTACTTCGGGTGTACCGCAAGGGAGCCATCTCGGACCACTTCTTTTCGTGTTATTCGTGAACGATTTTTACAGTGAATTGTCGTCATTTAAAGTAATGTATGCTGACGATCTCAAAATTTATCGCATCATTACAAGCCTTGTGGATTGCTGTGCTCTACAAATGGATATTGACCGAATCCTGGATTGGTGTGACAGAAACGGCATGACAGTAAACGTTAAGAAATGTAATGTGATAACTTTCTCACGGGCACAGTCTCCAATTATTTTCGAATACTTGATGGCTTCAGTTACGAGAATCTCTGTGCTCTCATCAACCTACCTACTTTACAAAACAGACGAATACTCCTTCAACAACTCTTCGTGTTCGACCTACTGAATAACAACATTGATTGCCCCATACTACTGGAAAGAATTAAAGAATTTCCATACTACTGGAAAGAAAGAAATCATTGCGAAGAACGGAATTTCTTCGTCGCTCACTTCATCGCACACAGTACTGCCCAAACAACCCAATGTCTGCTGTCACTGTTTCAATAGCGTGTGTTATTTATTCGATTTTAATATGAGCAAAGATACATTCGAATCGAAAATAAAATTTTTAATTTAACATAAGTGTGTAGCTATAAAGTAAAAGTTTTTGCGATAGGTCACCTCTAGTCGAAGACAATAAAGAAACAATAATAGTCTACAGAAAAATACATTTAATCGGCCCGAAAAATGAAAAATGATCATATGAAATGAAGTAGCCAACCTTAAAATTCTATACGTTAGTATTTTTGTAGCCGCTAGAACAGTTCTTTTGAACTTTGGATCTATTATGTTCATTGTTCATAGCGAACAAAGTTCAAGAGAGCGATAAGAACGGAGCGTTCGCAATGTGGTTTTCGCTTCAAACAAGTGCGGAAAATTCATCAAAGTATGAACACAACGGAGAGAATGCACATACAAATCGACAGTTCTAAGGGCCATAGATTATAGTGTTATAATCCGCAATTGCGGTCAAATAATTTAATTCCCAACCATTTTCAGTGTCTCTACATAGCATCAAGTAAAGAGTTAATTGGGTTTACTCATATACATTAATTTGATTTTATAAAATCGATTTTCAATCAGAATAAGTATCGTCACTAATCCATACGACGTCCAACTTCATGGGTGCCACGACTCGGTGAGGAACGTTAGCGCTGTACTGAAGGGCACACAAGCATGTGGCAGTTTCACTTTGTGCGTCGTTCGCCAAACGAGAGGAAACCAATTTGTACGGAATTTCGCTCTTAGAAAAAAATTGTCAACTGTGTTGAAAATTGAAGAAATGGTAACCTTCGGCTCTTTCCAGAATCCAAAGAATTTTACAATGATCTAATGAGATTTTACTTGAAATGGATAATTTATTAGTAGCACAATAAAAACTACTCAAATTAATTCAACCTGACCATTGTTTGCAAGGTTTTATATTCCGTAATTTGAATTCGTACTCCTATATAAAAAACACAGACGTAGTCCTACGTTAAAATGAGCGTTATAAGTTCAGTAAATATTAATACGGAAATCTACGCCCACGCATATTGTATTAAATTTGGAGTTTCGGGAATAAATTTCCCTCTCTAAGAGCAAATTTTTGGTGGAAGGGGAGCCTTCTTCATGAGCAGAAAAATCACAAAAACTTTTTCCTTTTGGAAAATCCAATTGCTAATATGCTCTTCAAATTGTTCGCAGGTTTGCTATCTGAGAATTTCGGAGTTATGTATTCTAAATGGCTGTAAACTTATTGTATAACAAATTTTCACCAATCCATCATGTTTTCAGAATTAAGAATCAGAACTAATTGGCTAAAGTGGCACGTTCCCTAGTTATTTGGAGATTTGTGCCTTGCCGTGGCTTCTCATCGTTTTCCTGATGGGAAGGTAAGGATAAAAGGAACATGGAAAGGAAATGTGAAGTGGGAGCAATGTAAAAACAGTTCAAAACTAAAAGAAGTCGCCCCGAAAGGATGTTGAACGATCTATAGGTGTCAGAATACGCATTTAACAAAGCCTTCAACTCCAAGAGGATTTAAAGATTTTACAAAAGCGACACCATCTTTTTTATTGTTCATTTAGGTTAGCCTATGCGTAAAGTTAATGCTACTTGCAAAACACTTTATTATTTAGTACCGAAGTACCACGTCTTTCCTGACGTGTCGAACGAAAACACCATCCTGCTTTTCCGAAAGAATGCAGAACGGTTCGCAAATGAAAATGAGCAGAAGTAAATTCGGCACCCAAATAACAATTCAGGGCCAATAACGAAATAATTCATTCATTCCAGGAAAAACAATGAGCCCTTCTGACTACCACATTGGATGAGAAACGAATGAAACCAAAAGAACCAAAACCCGAATACGCAGTTGCGTCAATGTGGGAAAGTTATATATCGGATGCTATAAAGTACCGAAATCGCATCATACAAATCACACGTATAATATACAATACGCTCAATATACTGCAATGATTCCTTGAAAAATGCAGTAGACATTTTGACATTTTCTAATTCAAATCTGTTAAAAACGCTTTTGTCTGAGCGCAAGCTTAGCCATTTCTATAATATTTGATTACTCATAAAGAAGTACGGGTGCGTAATGTCAGAGACATAACTTTTGAAAATATAAGTAATATGAGAAAGGCATCATTACACCACTAGGTGGTTTGAGAAAGGTTTTATTTTATATTCGTTCGCAATATCTGTTATCTTGTCCCCTCTTGATTTTCCATACACGTTATGCTTTCAAAGTATACTGACGTAATTTTATTTCCAATTCCAGTCATATATACCGGGTGTTTCCAAACAGCGTAGAACTACAGCATCTAAAATATTATCAGATGGAACTCAAGTGAAGTATATACCTACAGGACCTTCTGCGATCGTTTCTACTTTTTTGCCCGGTCTTACCATAACGCCTGTAAGTGCTTTAGATTTAATGACTAAAACATCCGAAACAGCAACGGACAGTTATGATAATAAAACTCAGCCATTTGTACCCCATACAGACTACTATTTAACAAACGTAAAATCGAGAGGAGTTGCTGAACATTCACAAATGTATTTAAACAATTTTTCAAACACAAGTAACCAAGGGATCTCATTTGATAACGATGAAGAACGGTCCATCAATGATAATACATATTAGTGTACAGCTCCTACTAGTTTATCTAATCCTGCCGATACATAAACATAAAAGTCTGTGTTGAAATTTTATAACGAATATTAAAGTAAATAAACTTTTGTGACCGCATCTATAATCCTTTAAGCTATATATTTATACATACATACTTATATATATATATATATATATATATATATATATATATATATATATATATATATATATATATATATATATATATATATATATATATATATATATAAGAACCCTTAGAAAATAGTAATATTTATAACAATCGTTCTACAAATTAGACCCGGATAAAAAAACGACCGAAAATTATTTATTCTTCTCTCGTATTCATTGAATAGAATCGATTTCAGCGTGAATACGACTTACTTTACTATGGGGCGCCTTTTCAAAATTTACCCTGCAAAAGAATGGGCAGAACTTTATAGCGAATATCTCTTGATAGGTTAGGTTCTCCCACCAACATCAAACCAAGTATAAAGCATGAAATGCTTATATCGTGCTCTCATTTGTACTCCGGTCGTCAGGAGGAGCAGTCGGTAAGAAAAGCAGAGGTACAAAACCTAAAATTTATATATATGTATGTATATATATATATATATATATATATATATATATATATATATATATATATATATATATATATATATATATATATATATATATATATATATATATATATATATATATATATATATATATATATATATATATATATATATATATATATATATATATATATATATATATATATATATATATATATATATATATATATATATATATATATATAACAGATCGGCTGAAAAGTTCGTATCGTTTCTATGAGAGGGCGCCACTAGAATTAAATCCACACCATTTTCAGGTAGTACCAACCTTTAAAAGATACGTGTATAAATTTGACAGCTGTCTGATTATTAGTTTGTGACATATTGAATTTAGAGTGAAGCTACTTTTGTTATTGTGAAAAAAATGGAAAAAAAGGAATTTCGTGTGTTGATGAAACACTACCTTTTGATGAAAAAAAGTGCCGCCGATACCAAAAAATGGCTTGATGAGTGTTATCCAGACTCTGCACCGGGCGAAGCAACAATTCGTAAGTAGTTTGCAAAATTTCGTACTGGTCATTTGAGCACCGAAGATGATGAACGCAGTGGACGTCCAAAAGAGGCTGTTTCCGATGAAAACGTGAAAAAAATCCACAAAATGATTTTCGATGACCGTAAAGTGAAGTTGATCGAGATAGCTGACAAGATATCGAAGGAACGTGTTGGACATATTATTCACGAATATTTGGATATGAGAAAGCTTTGTGCAAAATGGATGCCGCGTGAGCTCACAATCGATCAAAAACAACAACGAAAAACCATGCTGAAATTGAACGAATTGGGCTTCGAATTGCTCCCTCATCCAGCGTATTCTCCAGATTTGGCCCCCAGTGACTTTTTTCTGTTCTCAGACCTCAAGAGAATGCTCGCTGGTAAAAAATTTAGAAGCAATGAAGAGGTAATCGCTGAAACTGAGGCCTATTTTGAGGCAAAGGACAAATCGTACTACAAAAATGGTATCGAAAAGTTGGAAGATCGCTATAATCGCTGTATCGCCTCTGATGGCAATTATGTTGAATAATAAAAACGAATTTTGGCAAAAAAATGTGTGTTTCTATTAAACGATACGAACTTTTCAGCCGAACTGTTATATATATATATATATATACAAAGGTCTCTTTTTACACGGTTTTTTATCGCACGGTTTTCTTTATACACGGCTTTTTTTACACGGATCTCGGAATTAACTGTGTGCAGCATCCTTTATCATGACATTTTGCCTCGTACCAATTTTAACACCGTTCGTTTTTGGCAACTTAATCGTTCGATAATGACATATGTAAACTACATGATGGCAACATTTTCGAGTTGATAGCAATTCCATAACTATACTGATTTAAACTACTTATAGCAATAACTGTTGGAAGAACATAACACCCATATACCATTCGCATCAGTTCGTCGAGATCAGCAAATGCGTGTGTGACAAATAATTTCGCTCAATTTTCTCGAAGATTACTTAACCGTTTTCTACAAACTCAGATTCATATGAAAAGTCGTCCTAAACAAGATTCCTAAATTATGTTTGGATCGGATTTCTGGTTCCGGAACTACAGGATGAAATATGAAACGAAATTAAAATTGTGTAACCCATTTTTATCGTAGATGGCAGAACCGATCTAAGATTCAACTGAAATCTAAGAATAATCTAAGATTCAAATGAAAAGTTCTAAGATCCTATAAAACATCTTGATTTTCAGTCAGATCCAACCTCCGGTTTAGGGGATACAGGGTGATTAATATAAAAATGTCTATTTCACATAAATTAATCAGGCTCATCGGGTTTGCAGATTTGGATAGTCGATAACCAAATAAACATATTTCAGTTGTAGTGGTATTCAGTTTTCGATTCGGTAGGTACCCAAAAATTTAATTCGCGCTACGATTTCTCAAAGATGACTATACTGATTTTCAAACAGTTTGAATCAAATGTAAACTATACAGCTCCTGAGATGGCTAGATACTTATGGTACCATACAGAATAGGTGAGTTTTATTCGATTCCAGCTTCCGATTCTGGAATTACAGAGTAATGAGTTTTTAAAATTCAAGCCGATATAGAAAATGACAATACCAAAAAGCTTCAAAGTTGAATTCACAGCTATTGCAACTTGTTCGTCAAATTAATTTATGGTCATATGAATTGTTTTCGTTTATGCTGGTTCCTGAATACCGGTTTAGGAAGTACCGTAAATAATGGCGAAAAACTCTAAAGTGGAACTTACTTCGACATATCATGGAATGTTCAATCGAGTATTACACTTTTAGATTCAAATCCGATTCGATTTGCAGTTTCGACATTATAGGGTAATGAGTAAATAGAACTTTAAATTGCCGCTTGAAACGACGGTCATTAAATTAATGTCATGAGAACTAAAACACCGAAAAATATTCATCCAACAAACAAATGCGGTTGATAAAAAAAGGTATCATCTCACTGCTAGGTGGATTAAGCACGTTTTTCACTATACACTGTCCATTGAATTTGTTAACTATATAACTATATAGCAGCTGGCTAACGGTACCACACAGTGCTTCTTTACACAGCTGACAACTGACATTGAGGACGGATTAATTCGTACTATCACTCGACCGCACTGATGCAGACAATAGAATACGGAATGTCCTTGAAAGCGGAATAAAACAATTCAATTCAGTATATATATATATATATATATATATATATATATATATATATATATATATATATATATATATATATATATATATATATATATATATATATATATATATATATATATATATATATATATATATATATATATATATATATATATATATATATATATATATATATATATATATATATATATATATATATATATATATATATATATATATATATATATATATATATATATATATATATATATATATATATATATATATATATATATATATATATATATATA